>NC_141696.1:1457772007-1458399819 GCF_964263255.1 Lissotriton vulgaris | reverse complement strand
GTATCGTGTACAGAGCCTTGCACAACACAGGACCTATCCCTCTACAGGAAAGGCTCTCCTGGTATAGTCCTTCCAGGTCCCTGCGCTCTGCTAGCCAGAGTCTGGCAGCTACTACCAGGATCAGGAGAACGAGGATGGGAGGCAGAGCGTTCTGTACCTCTGCCTCTAGGCTGTGGAACGAGCTTCCCCAGAACATTAGACAGATCGACACCCTACTGGGTTTCAGAAAGAGCCTGAAAACCTGGCTGTTCGCCAAAGTATAATCCCCTGACTCTATTTATTAGCTCTGGCGGCTGGTCTATATGTCATGACAGCTAGTGTATTGTTTACCATCTGATTACCATCTGATTACTTCCTGTTTGGGCGCCAGGATACCCGTAGGGTGACAGTTGCGCGTTACAAATAACTAAATACAATACAATACAATACGCTAAAGGCCTGCTGTCTTATAATTCAGATACCCCCTCCCCCCTCCATATTGTATTGAGCCTCTGGGGCAAGCTTGACCATGGTTGGACTCACCATGTGCTGTGTATATGAGGTGACTTTTCCAAGAAGTTAGCTTTTATCAATGGAGAGGGCAGATACAAGCCTAAGTGTGCTCATCTGACCCTCTCTCTGAAAACGGGACATGTGTTTCTTTTAGTAAAAAGTGTGAGGACGCTGGGACAGGGCCTGGTTACCCTCTTGGGTGACATTCCTTCAAAACCCGGGACCGTCTGTGTAAATCTGGGACGTCTGGTCATCCTTCCTTACCCATACAGTTCTCAAAATTAAGCATCACAGACAGGTAGTACTCTATGAATAGAAGGATCTTCCGTTTCTTCATAAATTGCAGGAGGGGGAGCCGTTCTGTTGTTTAAGCAGATGCAGTGCCAGGTGCTGTGTGTTGTGACAGAGAAGGCCTGCCTTAACATAATGCTTCAGGCAAGAGAGCTTGCTTAGAGGCATTTGATTTGCTGTGTTCATGTTAGCTATTTTATCAACCTGTTTTTAGTGCGACATGCTCCAGCTATTAATTAGGTCATGCCCACTTCAACCTTAGGGCCTACAAATAAGAGGCTGCTATGCATCTACCATGCAGATGTGAGCCACATACACACACCAGCAGTGCACCAAAGGCAAACCCATCTGTGCCCAACCAGTGCCCAGCACCAGGACCCCAGCGCATGGGATCCCACCTCTCACATTACTTACTCTTCGAACAAACTCCTCGCCTGAAGTCTATACAATAGGTGCCATATTATTAACCAATCTCTTATGCTGAAGGGTCTGAAAACAGAGTTTTGTGTTAAATTTACCTACAACATGATCTACACCAAACCCTAAGATGTATTGTTCTATCATGAATATGAGATCTTTGTCTAAGTATTGCTTAGACTTGACTTTATAAATGGGCACAATCCAGATGTACCATTTCTGACCGAAACTTGGATTAATGACTCTTTGTTAGCAGACACTGCTAAAGGGGTTCCCATAGGCAATTCAACCGTGCATCAAGATCAGACATGGCAGACACATGAGGGACTAGCCATAACTTATTGCTTGCATCTTAGATGCAGCCTAATGTGAGAAGTTAGCCTGGCATATGATGTCCACTATTCTAGTGGGCACCTTGCACCAGTCTAAACTGCCCTTATTGATGGTGGTTGTAAAGTCAACCTTATAGACAAGCTATCCTAGTGGTTGCATGGACCAGCAGTCTTAGGCTAAACTCCAAAGAGCATGTGAAGCTGTTTGTTTTACCAATTATAATCCCTTGAATACCAAATAAAAGGACACCACACAAGGTATATATCAAATATATATGTATTTATTTCTAACACAACCCCTCTGAACTCTTTATGAGGTCAGAGATCGAAGTACATCACAAGTTACTTAAATAGCATACGATAATTTGCTCAAATACAGTTTTGCCCTAGGGGCCTCACAAACCATATACTAAACTAGTGGTATAAGAGCCACTACAGAAAAAGTGAATAGGCCTAGAGCCTAGGGAATTACTGGGGCTACACTAAACGACCAAAGGTTAGGAAGTAGGAGACCCACGGGAGACGCGTGCAGGGTCTAAACAAAGTGGCGAGTTACCATTGACTTATAATGGGAACTTAAAAGTTACAAAGTTATAGATTTAGGGCACTTCCGGATGGACTACGACAAAACTACATTAGACTAGGACACTTGGATTGTCAATACCCATGGGAGCACCGGAGTACTTGAGTGAAGCCGGGTGCATAGGTGTCTTTTGGTGTCGGGTTTCGTCGATGTTTTCTATTGAGATCTGCGAAGAGGTGCTGCAGGCGACTAGAGGAAATGTGCTGGGTGGATCCAAGGGTGGATCGAGGAACTGAAGAACCTGAAAGAAGGGGGGACAGATTCTGGGTCTCTAGCCAGTGACCAGGAAGGAACCAGGAAGGAACCAGGCGATGTTGAGGAGTTTCAGGTGAAGAGGTGAAGCTTGTCTCTGCAGTCACAAGGACCAGGAGGCGTCGACGATGACCAGGAGCTGGATTTGAGCTGTCCCACAAAGGATCTAGTTGACTGCGGCGTCGGTATCTGGATTGGACCCGAAAAGCCTTGGCAAACGCAACCCACGCAGGAACTGAAGATTGGCTTCGAGTCAGACCAGCAAGGTCGGGGGAGCTTCTCCTTTGGAGGAAAGCTGGAGCAAGCCTGGAGCAACTAGGCCAGTGGTGCAAAGTCGAAAAGAAGTCTTCAGAGGGCTAACTAGTCAGCGGGCTAGCAACCAGGAAGAAGCGTCGAGCTGAAATGCAGGAGCAGGCCCCACGCGGCACTCGTGGAGGGCTGAGCTTTGGTGTAAATGGCACTCTGGTCTGGGGTTTCTCATACCCCAATGCACAACTGCGAGGGTACCTCCGGAGTTGAGCAGTTAGCAAAATGCCGGAAGTCCAAGGTGTCCGGTCCCACGCCTCTCGTGTCCGCCACGGGTCTCAGCTTTGCTGTGGATGTGGATTGGCATCAGAGAAGTCTGGAAGTCCAGTTCCTGAGTCGCTGAGCCTTCGGGCTCCTACAGGAGCATCGACAAAGCTAACCAGCAAGTTACTGGTGGTGCCTGTTTGCACAGGATGGTCACTCCATGACCACAAGGGAGATGTCTTCAGTCTTCTAGTCGGTATAGAACGTCGAAGGTCCAAGAGTTTCATATCAGAGTTTCATTTCAGGATAATTTAAAGTCTGTAGACACAGCTCCCATCTTTATACTGATTTTAGGGGCTGGATTACCTGCTAGGTTCCTCCTATGGGTGGACCTGGGAAGGGGGTTGTTGGACTTGGCCCTTCTGGCAGGTTCACCCCTGAACTTTTTGCCTTTTAATGTTACATCATTGTAGTGATTTCTGGTCTTTGCGCACTTTAGCACTGTGGCACAGTGTAAAGTGCGTGCGCTCTCTGAGGGCGTGTGTGAGGATGGCCTGCCCTCCCATAGGAATGCATGGGGAATATGTGTGTCCATGGTAATTCCTGATGCGTGGGGAGTGCAAGGTTGAGTTTGGTATGTGCGGACTCGTGTGATTAAATGCTGCGCTATGATGTGTGAGGCATAAATGTGTCTCGTGTGGAAGTGCCACTTCTAGAAGTTGGCATGTCTGTTAATTTATGTGAATTGGCTGTCTGGCTTGTGATTGGCTGGAGCTGGCTGGTAATCCTGGCTCCAGAAGTCAGGATGGGTCTGCCCCAGTGGTGAATGGGAGATTTGCATGTTGATGGCTGGGGAGGAGTACACCAGGGACCTGAATACGGCTGGGCTTTCCCCCCACAATTCTGGCTCCACCCCCTGTGGTGTGTCTGATGTCCCTGACCCTTCCTGTGAATAGAGAGAGGGGCTGAGCAAAACAAAGTGCTCAGGGACCAGTTGTATCTGGTTCGCCCCTTGCCTGCACCTTTTAGACAAAGGAATTGTGTGTATAAAAAGAGGCTGTGACCTCTTGTAAAATGTTCTTGTTCCTGACTTGAATCTACCAGGGGCATGCTGCTGCTGGGGCCCAGGGGAAGGCTTGCCTCCCTGGGCCCTGCCCATCCCCTGGATGCCTGGCTACCTGGAGTTCCTGCTTGGGTCCTAAATAGGAGGGCGCAGCTGCTGGTGGGGCCCAGGAGGGACCTTCATGGGGGCTGTCTCCTTGCTCGAGTGCCCTGTGTGCTGGCCCCTGGGCCCTACATAGCCCCGCTGATGCCCTATGACTATCTTTGCTTTGTTTTGTCCTTTGGGGCTGGGTGCCAGTCCCTTTAGAGCCTGGGGCGCTTTATCGCCATTTTGCCAGCTTATTTAAGTGTGCCCAGTTCGCAGGTGCCCACCCTGCGTCTTCAAATTATGTTCTAACTTCATACAGGTGCCCACCCCGTTTATGAAAGCCTTAACGGGTGCCCACCCTGTTTCTATTTTTATTTAATACCTCGAGGGTGCCCACCTCTCGGTATTGCCCCCGAAACAGTCATGGCGCCGCCGCCGCTGCAGCACCGGAAGCCAGGACCGCACCCGCCTGACTGGGGCTGGGCCTGGAGTGCGTGTCTTCCGCTTCCCCCTCCCTGGGGGAAGCCATTTTCTGCCTTGCCAGTCTCCAGTACCCAGATGGAGACCGGAGATGCTGACCGCCGCCGTCGCCGCCGGCATCAGGAAGTGCGGCCGGAAGTTGTTTATCCAGAGAGGAGGTCGGGATCCCACCCCGCCTCCTCGAGCCCAGGGAGAGGGAACGGGATGTCCTCCCGTGGCCCGGGGCTCCCATGAAGTGGGAGAGCCCCGGTGCCGCCAACAGCAATGAGCCGAAGTGTTGAGGGGCTCCCATGTCCTGGAGGGAGCCCCGGCGGAAGAGTCAGCCCGGAGCCTCACAGGCCTCATTTAGCAGTCTGGACCGGGCGAAGCGGGCGCATGGTGAAGGTGGGGCTCCCATGACGAGAGAGAGCCCCGCCGAGCGCTACAGCCGCCCAAGGAAGCAGAGTCCCGAGTAGCCCGGTGAGAGTAAAGGGGCTGAAGGGGGGCTCTGTGAGTGCAGAAGAAGGGCAGACCCTCCCCTAGCTGGGCGCTTGATTATTTTTGGTGCCTGAGGGCTCCACCCAGGCATAGTGTGCTTCGAGTCCCCCAAGTGAGACTCCAACATTCCGGGGGCATTTTGTATTTAGAGCCAGAGAGGCTCCTGGGTGTTTTGCGATTTCGAGTTGTTAGACGGAGACCCGGAGGGTCGGCCGAGTACAGGGGGGGAGGCCTCCGGTGAGGGCCTTCTCCGGTGATCGTACAGACAAGTAACTTCCCCCCCCCCCCCACAGATGGACACCACACAAAGATGAGTTCTGCACACTTTATATAGAAATCTTGAGGCAAGGTGATAAACGGTACAGCGGGACCAGGATACGAGGATCCTGCCAATTCTAGTCTCTTTGTGGAAAAGGGGTAGCGGGACAGTCTTAGTACCGGGCCGGTACGGGAGCAGCAGGAGATGGAGCTCACAATCCTCGAGCTTGAGGGTTCGCAAGGATGGGCCGCGGCAGCGCCAGCAGGCTACGAAGATGGTTCAGGAGGATGAGGGCCGCGGCAGCGCCAGCAGGCTTCGAAGATGGTTTCACGATGAGGAGGGCCGCGGCAGCGCCAGCAGGCTTCGAAGATGGTTTCACGATGAGGAGGGCCGCGGCAGCGCCAGCAGGCTTCGAAGATGGTTTCACGATGAGGAGGGCCGCGGCAGCGCCAGCAGGCCTGGAAGATTGTTCACGAGAAGGAGCCGCGGCAGCGCCAGCAGGCCTCCAAGGATGAGTTTGTCTCGGTGTCTCTCGACTCCAGGATACAACTGCCTTCCTGCTCTGGAGCTGCCCCAGTTATAGGTCTGGCGCCCTTTGATGTCCGGACCCTCGCACTTGGAGGTCGGGAGGTCCAGGATGAGGGAGTCCAGACACCCAGCAGGGGGGTGGAGCAAGCGCCCGGGGAGGCCGGGGGCGATCGACACCTGGCGGAGGGGAGCCATTGACACTCCTTCTCTCATTGACCTGCCAAGTGGTCTCTTCACCTCCTGGGTGGATGGTGGTGCCTCGATGTCGGGGCCTGGCCAGGCCCGGGGTTGGGGTCGATCCGAGGCCACGTGGCCTTGTCGTGTAGTGTCCAAAATGGCGGCTGGGCCAGGGGCATTGGTCCTGGAAGGGGCCCGGGCCAGCCGATACCGGGGTGTTCAGGAGCTGGAGTTCCGTCGGGGACGGGCCGTGGGTAGTTCTGGGGGGTTGCAGGGATAGTTCGTGTCTAGGACACAGGAGGAGCAGGGGCCCGGGCCCCGCCATGCGGGGAGGGAGCGGGCCTTCCACGAGGCCTGTCCAACATGAGTCCTCCGAGCGGGACTCCAACGAAGGAGGCTCCTACATTCCTCGGGACATTTTGAAGGGTAGAGCGGCCCCGGTTGGCAGCGGGCCGCTCCCCACGCTCCCCGAGCCCAGAGGACTCCCACGAGGCCCCATTATGTTTAAGAGCCTAGAGGGCTCCTGGGGACACATGGTTTTAGAGCCTAGAGGGCTCTAACCTTGTGCCGTCCTGTCCTAAGGGCCAGTGAGAGCCCCTGTCGCAGTTTGCTTTCCAGCTGCCCAGCAAGTAGTGGGCAGCTGCATCGTTTAGGTTTTGCTTTCTAGGGACTTGTTCTGTGGACTTAGGAGTGAGACACACTCCTTCATCCCTACCTTGGCCTTCCCCAGCTGCGCAGCACTTAGTGCCAGCTGCAGCGTTTAGGCCCTGTTCTGTCCCTGTCCGAGGCTGCCCTGCAAGTAGTGGGCAGCTGCTACGTTTAGGTATTGGCGCAATGGCGCAGCCTGGACTTTGATGTGCGTTATGTGCTAGATGTGATTTCTGCACTAAATGTGATTTATGTGCTTCTTAGGGTGCTAGGAAATGTACTGTGTGTAGAATGTTTTGCTCACCCTGTTCTGATACCTCTAGACATATGTTTATGCTTAGGAGGTTGTTTTATCTAGTATAGTTAAGCTAGTGAGTTCATGGTTCCCTGCGTGATATTTTCCTAAGGTGGTTAGGGTTGCGTAGGTGGTACTTACCTTTTACCAGTGATTACTGGTTGTGTGCTACATTTGCTATTTGGTGCTACAGTTTTTATATGTTTTAAGTGTTTTTCCTAAAAAGTGCTAATTCTACCGAGTGCTAGTTCTAAAAGTGCATATTCCTGACAATGGCCCATGTGGCCCTTCCCATGTACATAATCCCTTGTAAATATTGCCGTGTCAGTTGGAAAAATGTACATCCTGTGATTATGATTCTGATGTGTTCTGATAATACAAAGGCTATTTTTATATAACCTTGCGTGGAGTTCCTTTTGTGGGGGCCTGGGATGTTGTTGCTGGTGGGTGCGTTCGCAAATGCTTTACACATCGCCTCTGAGATAAGCCTGACTGCTCGTGCCAAGCTACCAAGAGGGTGAGCAGGGGTTATCTTGGCGGGTGACTTCCTTGCCCTGACTTAGAATGGTGCTTTCTGCCTGGCCTCAGCCAACCAGAAATTCCCATTTCTAACAGAGGTGGTTACACCCGTTTCCCTTTCTCCAGTTTTGCGCCAGAGCGAGGCTGGAGTGCCCCAGCAACTGGTTTGAACCGGGCTGTGCATGGAGCACCTTGTGTGCTCCAGGCAGTGTCCCTCGACAGGAAACCTATTGTCCAGGCCTCCCTTGCCGGAGTTTCTGCCAGCAGCAGGAGGCCAGAGTCATGTCTGTGGCAGCACCATCCATTTTGTGATGCTGAGGCTCTGTTTAACTTTAACCGGGTAAAGCAGTTACTACATGTCTTTTCACTCCAGAAGGGTGGAATGCTACCCCTGCTGCAGAACTGGCGGGGGGGGGGGGGTAGTATTTCAAAGTGTTTGACACCTTACACAACAGGTTTTGATAAAGCCAAACAAAAGTTAGCATTAACTGCGAGGATTTTAATGCACTTAAGAGTATATGATTTGGCTATATCATAGAACAGCTATAAGGAGATGGTTCCGAAGGATGCAGAGGGGCTCAGCTCATGCTAGGGCACCCTCTCACTTAAAATCAAGCACTCTGCCTCCAGGATTGTTAAGGCCTGCCATAGGAGTGACTTATAGGTTACTATGTGTCTATATATAAGGTAGATATAGATATACTATATCTAAGTAAGGGGTGATTACACCACCTTACCCTAGCTGAGTGATCAGCCTGTGGTGTCAGTTTGGATGGCCAGCCAGGGGTGGCATAATACATGCTGCAGCCCCTGGTAGGCCTTAGATGCACCTATGCCCTGGGCACCTATGGTACACTATACAGGGAATCACAAAGGTGACCCAATAACCAATCAGGTATGTACCTAAAGTACATGGTATCAATTTAGTTTCAAATGTGTTTTATTGAGTTTTCCAACAAAACATCAGTAGACATCTTGATAAAATATAAAAGCATTAGGCATATACAGCTGGCTGGACAGACAAGCATGTCTTCCCTAAGGACGAAATGAAAAGTGAGGTACAGATGCCAGAAGGGAATAACGATGTCAAGAAAGCAGATGCTGATCGCTGCAACGAGGTACACTAAGAAAACCAACAACCAAACCCCCACCCAACCACAGGACAGTCCCCCCTTCCCCACCCCATCCAGTGTGCCAAGTATCGGTAGGAAATCTATCAGTAAGCCAATACTGAACGGTTTGAGTGTCCAAATGTTTATTGAGAGTCCTGCAGGGCATCAGTGAGGCGTAAAACACGAAGATATTTAGGGCATGTGACTTCATTGAATTCCTTGGATAGGAGAGACAGCAACGGAAGCCATATTTTATGGAAAGTGTTGGTGGAGTTCGTGAGTGTGGCCTGTATGCGTTCCATCCCAAGGGTGAGCCAGAGTTTGTGTAGCCACCCTGTGTGTGTGGGCCTGGTTGTTGTACCCCTTAATGATAAGATGTGCTGTGTGGCTGCTTGCATGGCGATCCCCATTTGCCGGCCCCGTGTCGATTTCAGTGGGAAGGTGAGTGCGTTGGGGAGGCCTAGAATAGCATAGGCCGGGAACCTCGGGATATCGGTATCAAAAGTGGAGTTGATGTCGTCCAATACCGTCTCCCAGTAACTTCGGATTTCTGGACAGTCCCAGAGAAGATAGGTTAGTGTGCCCTGTTCCCCGCAACTCCTCCAGCACAGTGCACTACGCGCCTGGTTCCCTTTGTGAAGTGGGACCGGGGTGAGATGCCAGTACATTGCAAGTTTCACCGCGGCCTCCCTGGATGCCGTATTGCGTGTAGTCTGTGAGGCTCTATAATACACGTAGCTCCACTCTTTAGGAGTCAGTGTCCTACCTAACTCAGCCTCCCATCGCCTTTGACCTGGTGTTTTATCTGGACTGGGTGATGGCCTGAGCATCCTGTAAATTTCTGAGATGAGATGTGTGTCTGTGTCCTTGGTAAGTAAACACTTCTCGAAGGCCGTCATTGGGCGCCCCACCAGGGTAGCAGTAACAGGGTCGTTGAGCCAGTGCCGAAGTTGGAAGTATTGGAAAATGTGGGAGTTGTCTGTCCCGTATCCTTGCTTAATATCGGAGAGGGGGAGAAAGCCCCGTGGGTCAAAAAGATCCCCGGCACAACGACACTCGGTGCCACGCCACTGTGAGAGCGCATGTGGATCATTGCCCGGATGGAATTCCGGGTTATCCAGTATGGGAGTGAATGGAGAGGGGAAGGTCGTCAGGTCCCTCTTGAGGGCAACTCTATCCCAGACCTGCATAGTCGTGCGGGTAATAGGTGATTTCAATAGGTAGCGTGGCCGGTGTTGCTTGGCAAGGAACGGAATTCTCCAGAGTGGGGTGGAGCCATGGCTCTATCCTGGAAGAGCTACCTCTTTTCTGATTCTGGCCTGTACCACTCCACCAAATAGCGGAGCTGAGAGGCCTGAAAATATTGTAGCAGATTCGGGACACCAAGGCCTCCCTCATCCATACTCTTGTATGCCAGCTGTTTATGGATACGTGCGCGTTGTCCTTTCCAGATGAAGTTGTGGAGATCAGCCTGTAGGTTCTTTAAGGTGCCCACGGGGGGTGCAACCGGGAGGGTCTGAAAGAGATAGAGGATTCTAGGTAAAACTGACATTTTCACCGCCGCGACCCTTCCTAGTAGAGAGAGAGGTTGCTTTGACCAGCGTGTGAGATCCGTCCGGATCTGGGTGGCCAGGGACTTATAATTAGTAACGACCGTTGCTTCCGTTGAGGAGGTGCGGGTGATTCCCAGGTATGGGACGTGTGTGGAAAGCTGAAGACCACTCCCCCCATCAATGGCGGGGTCGTTGGACTGCGCGTTCTTGCCCAGCGGTAGTATCAGGGATTTCCCTCTGTTGATGCAGAATCCCGAAACAGAACCAAATGTGTCGAGCTCCTCCATAAAGGCGGGTATAGAGCGGGCAGGATGGTCAAGGGCTGCTATGACATCATCAGCGTAGAGGCTGATCGTGTGGGGTTCGTGACCAAAAGTAATGCCGCGGATGCTCGGGTTATCCCGGACCTTCAGTGCCAGAGGTTCTATGTATACGGCGAACAGAAGGGGGAGAGAGGGCACCCCTGTCTAGTGGTGCGCTGGATCTCAAATGGGTCTGAGCGAAGGCCGCCCAGCCGGACTCTGGCCTGGGGTGGTAGTAACAACAGGCAATCCAAGATTGAAAGCGGTCCCCTAACCCGAAGCGCTTCAGGACTCGTAAGTAAGGCCATTCTACGCGGTCAAATGCTTTTTCAGCGTCGATGGCAAGTAGCGCGGAGTCCAAGGATTGAAAATGGGCCTTGTCAATCAAATGGAGTATCCGCTTCGTGTTATCACTACACTGTCGATTGGGCACAAAACCCGATTGATCTGGTTCCAAAATCCCTGGTAAGCAGTGGCCAAGACCCGTGGCAAGAACACCGGTGAAAAGCTTCAGGTCGAGGTTCAGTAATGAAATAGGGCGGAAGGCAGAGCAATGCGTGGGTTTCTTACCCGGTTTAGGCAAGACTACCACCTCGGCGGCCAACATATCCGGAGGGATGGAACCGGGGCCCTCAAACGAATTAAAGAGACGGGTAAGCACCGGAGCCACCAATAGACTAAAGGTCTTGTAGAATCCTGCTCAGAAGCCATCCGGCCCCAGGGATTTAAGCGGGCGTAGCCGGGATATGGCTGCCAGCACTTCATCCTGGCGGATGGGGGCATCCAAGGCGTCCACGTTTGCCTGGGAGAATTCGGTGACCGCTGTTGTGTTCAAGTATGTCTCGATTTCCTCGGGGGACGTCACCTCGGCCCTGTAGAGCGAGGCGTAATAAGATCGGAACGCTTCGGCAATCTGAGTGTCTTCTGTGAGAACAACACCAGTGTCGTCCATGAGGCCGGTGATCTTGGAGCGCTGGGTTTTGGTCTTTAAGGCGCTGGCCAGTAAGCGGCCGGTTTTATTGCCCCCGACATAATAGGTATGTCGAAGGCGGAGTGCGGCAAATTCCGCCTGATCAGTGTCTAAGATGGCTAGTTGGGCTCTGGCTGCTTTTAACTGTCTCCACACACGGGGAGCACAGGTGCGACTGTGGACCCTCTCCAGTTCTGAGACTTGCGCGGTAAGGTCGTCTCGCTTAGCTTTGCGGTCCTTAGCCTCAGCAGCAGCTATGGCAATAAGTTCACCGCGGGTAACTGACTTCAGAGCTCCCCAAAGAGCGGTCATGGGTACCCCCGGCGTGTCGTTGGTGGCTAGATAGTCAGTAATGCATTTGCTAATCCTTTTAGTAACCTCTGGTCGCTGCAGCAGGGTTTCGCACAGGCGCCACGAGCCTCGGGGGTGAGGGGATGCGCGGATCTTGAGTGACATCTCCACCGCATCGTTATCCGAAATGGCCGCGGGTATTATGTTGACCTCCTCTAGGGTTGTGAGCAGTTACGAGGAGCCCAAGAAGTAATCTAGCCTAGCATACCTACGGTACACGTGTGAATAAAAGGTGAATTGTGATGCCTGTGGGTGTGTAAATCTCCAGAAGTCTACCATACCTCTCTCCTGTAGCCACTCAAGCCCCATCATCGAGATCGCGCCTGTCTCCCCATACCTGTGCCCTGACCTGTCAGTGTGTGTGTCCATGACTATGTTAAGATCCCCACCCAGAAGTAAGAGTGAAGCAGAGGGTTGAAGTGATTCAGAGATAGCACCCTTCAGGAATGGCTCTTGTCCTGTGTTCGGGGCGTAGATAGAGGCTATCGTGAGATGTGTGTTGCCTATTTGATATGTATATGCCAGGAGGCGGCCCTTAATGTCCCCAATCTTGTCCCCCACCTTCCCCTTAAAGTGTTTAGATACCAGAACCGCCACCCCTGCAGTCTTCGTGGGGAGAGAGGAGAAGAATTGTTGTGGGAAGGCGTGGGAGCGCATCCTATGCCACTCTTTGGGCAAGAGATGGGTCTCCTGCAGTAAACAGATATCTGCCCCAGAGTTTTCAAGGTAGGATATGACCGCCCTCCTCTTGATGGGATTGTTCAGCCCCTTCACATTAAGGGTCAACATTTTCAACGTGGTGTCAGCCATGATAAGGTGAGCGTGTGGTATAGCGTGGGGCTGGAGGCATGTATATGTGGTGTACAGGAATACAAGGGGCAAGCCAGCGTGCGTACGCCCCGAGGACCCCATTTCGGGGGGGGGGGGAAGCACCCTCGTGGTTGCACGCAGTGATAAGACAGGCGGGAAGGAGGCCTCCCCAGAAACAGACAGACAGAGCTGGGAGGACAAAGGTGAGGTGCAGCTGAACCACCCTGGGAGCACTCCCCGTAACATCGTAGATCACCCATGACTGCCATGTGGGCTGCAATCGGGTGTAGTCGGAATCGGTAAACAAAGGACATCACTAAACTGTCATTGAAGAAACCTTCTTGGCACACTGGATCCCACCCACGGTCCCTCCCGCACCCCCCATCCCCCGCAATACTCAAACAGATCCAACTGAGCCTTTGTCCCACCCCCCCATCCCTGTCCCAACTCCAAGAACACAAAACGTGAGCCCCGGGGCTCAGACCCAGGCACCCAACCCTCCCTACCCACCACCCACTCCCCAACACCCAAACTCCAAGAACATATAGTCCCAGTCCTGTTAGTCCGTACAGGGCCATGGAAAAGTTACGAAGTGGGGTCATGTCCAGCGGCGCCCATCGTGGCCCCCCACCCAAGACCCCCAGCCCGTGCGCATGTCTTGTGCCAGAAGGAACCCTCCCGCGGGGTCAGGAATCACTTGGAGGGCGAAGTTTCTCTGGGCACCTCGGCCACCGCGCTTGCCATTTCTTGTGTGATGATGTGGGCTTCGGGTTTCAAACGCTGTGAGGAGGTCCTTCTGCGGTTCACGGTCCACCATCCATCTCTTGAGGGCCCTTGAGAGAGTCTCATTGGCGGCTCGTCCTCTTCCCAGTCCAGATCCAACAAAGCACAGGTGTCCTTAAGAGAGCGCATTTGATGTAAGGACCAGTTCCATTTAAAGATCAACCGGAATGGATGACCCCAGGAGTATGTAATCCCTTTTTGTCGCAAGTAGTCCGTTGCCACTCTAAATGATTTCCGTTTTTGTAACGTGATGGCCGAGAGATCTTGGTATAGGGCGACGGAGGACCCCTTGAATTGGAGCGGCTGTGCTGTTCTGGCCTCTCGAAGGATCCTCTCCTTGAGTGGAAAGTCGGGAAGGAAGGCCAGGATGTCCGGGGGCGGGGCAGCAGCGCGCCTGGGCAGCCCCACCCTGTGTGCTCTGTCGATCTGGATAGGAAAATCTGCGGGCTCCCCCAAGACGTGCCGGAAGAGGTCTTGTAAATAGCCTGTGACATCCGCCCCCTCCGCTTTTTGAGGTACTCCCCGGACCCTATTGTTATTGCGACGGGAGCGGTTTTCAAGATCCTCTGCGTGGGCTTGAAGATCCAGTTGTTGATCCGTAAGTTGCAGAACCTCTTGCTGTAGCTGTTCAATTTCGCTGCTCCTGGCTTGGTCATTCTCCTCAATAGCGACTACCCGCTTCCCAGGCCTTCTACATCTCTCCGGAGCTCCCTCACTTCTCCGGCCGCCTCTTGTTTTAGGGATTTGAAGTCCTCCCTGAGAGAATTGAATAGAGTTTCCAGAAATGTCCTGGTGACGGGCGCCTTGTCCTCAGCTGGCTCCAGCGACATTATTGCGTTGTCTGGAGAGGGCGGTTCCTTGCCTGGTTTGCGCAGTGGCCTCGCTAGCAGTTCCGGCAAGGTCTGGGTTGCTTTTTCCCCTTAGAATTAGCCATGGCAGGTCCAATTGGTGATCTAATCAGGGGCATAGACCAAGGTTAGGCAGCAGTTGGGGGTAGATCGCCGCACACCAGTGCCGGAGCGCAGCCCCCCGTCAGGCGGTCGCTCACTGTGTTTCCCGGGCTCCAAGTAGTCGATCACCCCAGGGGCACACCACCTCCCACCGCTCCAGTAGGGTAGTGTTGTCGTCAGGTTTAGCTATAGGTCCAGCCGGGGTCCCCGAAAGCTCGGTCTTGCCCCCCGAAACAACCCCGTCAGGTACCCTCCTTCGCGCTTCTCCCCTCTGCGTGCTAGCCGGTCAGGGCTGTGGGTCCCCAGAGCGCGCAGGCCGCGCCGCCGTTTCTAGGTTCAGCTGTATGCCCAGCCGGGAGCTCGATTCTGCCCCCGACAACCCAACCAGGGGCCCTTCTATGTGCTCCTCACCTCTGTGTGCCGGTTGGTTAGGGCCGCGCACCCCCAAGCCTGCAAGCCGCCCTGCTCCTCGGCCCTGATATTCCATGCTCCACCACCACTACCACCATCTATACTGCTGTTGGGGCCACCTGTCGGCCCTGGACCGGCGTTGTATGCAGGATGGTTTGCACCGGAGCTGAGTGTCAGAGTCAGCCGACTTTATCTTCTTCCTGGGGGCAGCACGGCAAAGTTGGCACGTTGCTGGGGTGCTACCGTGCTTCAGGGTCTGGGCCAGGCTCATTGGATGGGCAGTGGCAGCACCTCTCCTCTAGGCCCGGAGTCCCCCGTAGCAGGCACAGACCTCGAGATGCAGCAAGTCGTGTGTGGTGTGGCTCCCAGGACCAACACACTCCTTTGTCCCAGAGAAAGGATGCCTACAGCCCCTCAAGTCCCACCCCGCATGGCCTCGTCCGCGGTAAGCGTGTTCGGGTTCCTCACCTGCGTGGCCAATGAAGGCCGGCCAGCCGCAGCAGGCCCGGATGCCGGGGACTCAATTTTCACGCACTCCCAGCTCTGCGCCTCTCACCGTTGACTTGCCACACCCCAGTGCTCTCCAGAGCCAGATCCCCGCAGCAGCCCGGCGTCCCCCGCCGGAGGGGGGCCCCCACCAATCCGCCGCACTGGGTCCCGCTCCGCTAGTCGCCGCTTCAGCAGGCGAGCCCCCGGCCGCCGGCACAGGCCTCAAATCCTCGGGCTCGATTTTAGGGATCCCAGGCTGGCGCCGCCGTGGTCTTAATGCGAGCGCTCCGCCGCCTCAGCCCTCGCTAGTTGCCAAGATCGCTGTCTTCTGCTGGCGTCCGCTGGCAGCACTGGCTGTCGGCCCCTCGGCAATGGACCTTCCGATGCACCGCCTCAGCAGGGAATCATCACCGGATGCCTCTCAATCTCGGCCGTCATTATACCGCCGCCGCCGTCTGCTTTCTGTGCTGCGAGGTAGGGGTCCCCCGGGCGGGCTGCACCGCCCACAGTCTCTCCTACCCGGCTGAGCACCACTCGCCCTCCTGACACCGGGCACTGATCGCCGCAGCCGGGGTGTTTAGATGCTATTTATGGGCAGAACGGGGCCTCGGGTCGGGTGAGCTACACGAATCTGCATCCACTCAGGCCGCCATCTAGGCCACGCCCCCCCATGGTATCAATTTAGAGAGAGAACAGCTGGGCTGTGGGTCTGATTAGCAGGCCCACAGCCACACTGAAGTCGAAAAACCAGAGAATCACAGCAAAAAGTGGGGGTTACCATAGGAAGCAGACCCTACTCTCCTACACCTAATTAAAGATATTGAAGTTCCAGAAGCAGGAACACTGGTTCTCACACAAACACAATCCAACTGCTGCTATCTCTCTCTCTAGCACTTATTTATCAGCCTCCCCGTATACCCAGACAACTTCATTAATACAACAGCAGACATCTTACTCCCCTCTAGGCTTAAATATTCAAACTTCTCCATCCTGTGTGATTTTATTATATATCTAAACAATCCAGGTGATCCACAGTCTATTCCATTTTAGAGTCTATTAATAAACGAAATTGGCACAGTTTGTCACACCTTCTACACATATTGCCGGCCATATTCTAGACCTAATTTTTTCAATCATCATAACATCCAGTTAGCTCTTGTGCCGTCTGGTCAAAAAATGCAGCAGTTCCTTTCCAATTTGGTTAGCGAAACCTTCCCAATGCCCACCATGATCACATTTTCCCAGTCCTCCTTTAGATTGAAGCAGTACAATAAATATATCACAAATAAAGCAACACCTTTGGCATTAAGTTGGGCAATGTCCCAAGATGAGCTAGTTTTAATTTATGCATTCACTAGGCGCTGAACACCATCTTCCTTTGGAAAAGCACAAGTTCTGCCGATCAGTTCCCTACCACTCAAGATACAACTCCTTAAGCCATTACCCTTTGTAAACAACTTGAAAGAAGCTGGTGTTGATAGTACAACACAATCTCTGAAGCTATCTAAAGCTATTTATAAAAACAGCAGTAAAATGTATCAAAAAGAAGTAGAGAAACTTGTGCCACCTTCTTCTTGAACATTATTATTACTACCAACAATTCTCCAAAAGCCATCTTACAAGAGTAAATTCATTGTGAAGCTTTCTGCCTGTATCCAAATAATCATCCCTTCCCAAGAGCTCTGTGTTAACTTAGCCTCTTTCTTTTATAAACAATGAGTGGATATTTACAGAAATAAAGCTATCAAACTGGATATGGTCCGATTTACTTTTAGAAACTGTAGCTCCAAATCTTCAGTGGGGAACTCCTTATTGAGCTTGTCTTCCTTTCTATGAAGAAATATCAACCCTTGTCAATACCATAAATTCAGGATCGCATTCACGCCCTTGCTTATATCTTTATGACAGGAAAATTAACTTTTTATTCAAGTCCTCTGTCAGCTGCTATGCAGCTCTTTAACCACAGCAATGTTGCAGATTCTATGGAAAGTAGCATATATCATGTATCATCTTGCTTAAACAATTCCACCATTCATACCAGTGTATTCATCAAACCGACTGACTGCAACAACACTCTACTATTTCAAAGTTTTCATTCGCCGAAATTGATACAGAATTTACCTTACTCACACATGATCCGTTCTAAAAGAATCTCATCTCCCACACACAAATTCAATGAAGAAGTCTTCAGGATTAAAACCAGATTTCAGGAACGGGGGCATCCTTGCGCAATCATCCAACGAGCGGCTGACCGTATTCAAAGCATTGATTGAAGCCCTGTCTTGATGGCCAAAAAAAAAACTACCAACCGGCCAGTGTTTATCTCCAAATTTTCCACTAAATCGAAAAGCATCAAAAAAATCATTAAAAAAAGATGGGAACTATTAACCCAAGAACCGGATTTTGGGATTTCATTCAATCTACCGCCACTATACGCTTACACAAGAAGCCAAAATCTCAAATTTTTTTTAGCAAAAAGAAGGCCATCCAGTAACATTCAACATACAGGCATGAAGAAATGCAGCACTTGCACACACTGTAACAATGACATGCAACAGAATTCCATCATGCATCCGAGGACAGGAGTAACAATCACCTTACATCACTCTTCAGACTGCAACATAGCCAACGTTATTTACAGCATTAAATATCCATGTGTTCAGTTATACGTTGGAAAAACTGAAAGAACAATTTAAATACATATTGGTGAACAACAAAAGCATGATTAGAAATAAAAACACCAATTCGAACTTGGTGGTTCACTGGATGGAGCAAATCCATAACATCACACAAGTCCGGTTTCTGATTTTGGAAAAGCTCCAGATGAAGGAAGGAACCAATCTCAGTAAAAAACTCTCACAACGAGAAGTATTTTGGATTAGGAAACTGAACACGATGATGCCACTTGGCTTAAATGATAAATTGGATTTAAGCAGCTTTCTGTAAACATGGGATTTGCGGAAAAGGCATACTTTGTGGTAAATAAAATATTACCCTGTCAGAATTTCTATGTTTAAACAAAGGGTCATGCATTTAATGAGAGGCAGAGTCCGTGGTGTCCGATTCAAAAGGGCTTTATTTCAGTAACTCGAGTTAAGGGAGAATATCGGGTTCCATCACCACTAAGGTTCAGGAAGGGTCTTCTGAACTTTATTCACAGAGTACAATATTTATACATTGAATATACATTGCATTGCATAGAGAAGGAGGAGCGCTCCAGGCAGAGCAGGAAAAAGAGAGAGATAAGAGCATGTGGGCGTGCAAAAGGGCGTGTAAGAAGGCGTACACGTGGGCGTTCACTTGAGGAGTCATAGGTGAGTCATAGGTGGGTAGATACATGGAGGGGGTCTGCATGGTCAGCTGGAACCTTTACCCTACTTGTGTGCGCCACTTGGTCATGACGTGCAATTAACGTGTAACTGGGGGAAGCTGGGGGGAGCTGACTTTCGTTCTAGTAGAGAAGCCTTCAGTGTCAGGACGACCTGCACGTCTGGTATTATCTGATATCTTAAGTTGGGAGGATGTATTGTCTGAAGTAAAGGTCGCTCAAGCAAAGGTTGCTCATCACCAAGAGCCAGTGTGTGCATATATTTCTTCGTGCATTGCGTGGGGGCCATGGGCTTTCTATGGATGCGAGCTCTGTAAATCACTTAAACGGAGACAGAAAGGCTAGGCCCTATCTCTGGAGACGGGTTCTGTTTACCTTCTTCACTAGGCAGGAATGTGTTTCTGTGGAGCAAGCAGATAACTGTGTGCAAAATACTGTCTTGGCAGGCCGGACTGGGCCCCTCTCGGCTGAGCCAAAAGTATGCGAGAGGTCAGGGATACGTAGCTGAGCTGCAGCTTTCAGAGTGTCTGGAGGCAAGAAACCTGATTTCGGAGACTGGCTCAGGCTGAGCCACAAAACGGGTTCATCTCGATGTTAAACGTGCACAATGCAAATACATTGGCAACATAGGCCTCAGTGCAGAATTAACGTTTCTTTCATGGAAGGCTTGGTAACTGACATTCTAATGTGGGACGGAAATGCAGAGGCATTATTATTGCAGGCATGAGAGGGAAAATACATGGGTGACATGCGCATACACTAAACGTGGGGTACACGCAGGGGACACATTGACCATGTAAAATTTCTATTTCCTCATTCCCTCCTTGTCCCCTACTGTACCCTTCAGGACACATCTATATTCATGAGACCGTATATCTGATCATACAGCATCATTTGTTCATCTTTTTTCTTTTGTATACGTGGATGGGGAATACAGGCAGTGGCACACAGGCCGCAAATTGCCGGGCCACATTGCAGACAGAGACAGCAACCGAATATCATGAGCAGTATCATTCCTAGGAACGACAACACTTTCCATCCCCATGCCGATATTACACCCCAGAGCCAACCGGACCAAGTCCAAGTGCCTGGGGCTTGGTGTATCTCCTGAGCAATCTTGTGGAGTTTTGTTATTGCTGCATACACAGAGGGCGCGATATTTGGAATAAACGCGCAACAACTGGAGCCGATCACTCTACAAGCCCCGCCCCTATCTGCCAGGATGACGTCAAGAACAAGGCGGTTCTGAAGAACAACAAGTCGCATGGCAGACTGCTCCTCGGTCAAGTTCGCCAGGGCAGATGTAGTCTCATTCACTACTGCTTCTAGAGTTCTTGTTAACCTGCGTATGAGTTTACTGTTTTGGACGGGACCTATGAAGAAAAAGAATCCTTTATTGAAATCTGTATATTGCTCCCAAACTGTCTCAGTCTGATCAACCACTGGGGAATCGATCTCCCTCCTGTGTCTAACATGTACTAGTCGTGAATCTCGATGATAATGGGATGGGGCCAGAAAGACAGGTGGCAGCAGGAACGCTATATAACATGTACCACCCCAGTCTAAAGGCAGATGTACATAGGCTGTCTGACCGCAAATGAAATAGGAATGACGGGAAGCTTTGAAAGAAGACTTTCCTTTATCAGTAAACTCGACTACAGCATTACACTCGCTGTGTCCCATATGTACCGATCCTTTCTTTCTAACGCACAATTCACCTTTTACTGGTAGGACTGATATAAACGGTGGACCTGTACTTTGCTCGGGCTGGACATTCAGAATCATAAAGCCAAGGGAAGCATTTCCTTGTTCGTACACTTCATTTTCTAGATCGGTCCCCTTCCTTTGAGGGAGACCGTCTTTGTCTGGAAAACATGCCTCATGCATTGCTGTATTCAAGTTTCCCCATATCCAGACACCCTGGGAAACTGCGGACTTTCTGTCTAGTGATGACATTAAAGCAAACCATGCTCCGCATGAACCATTGTGTGAGAACGGAAAAGGAAAGAGGGGCAGAACACCCTTCGTTTTCTGATAAGGTGGGAGTCGGCCACATACCCAGCAATCTGTTACATCGCTGGTCTGATGAGAATGGTGCAAAATTCGAATAAAAGTATTGTTGCGCAGGGCTAGTCGATATGACAGTTCATGGGGTGGCAGACCACTGAATGTATGCTCTGTGGTGTCATTAATGGAAATGTGTATACGTGAAGAAGGAGGAGGAAAGAAAACATGTAGTGTCGAGCTGATACATATTATAGTGATGCACAGAAGGGACATAAAAATCAGAGTTACTATACATCTACTGCGTAATATCTTGCAGTATTTCCCTCTCATCTTGCTCTTTTTACTATTCTGGTCTACGATCTTATACATGTCAGGAACCTGTCTAACCGATTCACCACCTAGTGGACTTAAACAATTAAACGCTGTCTGACTTACTAGATCGTAACTTGGACCTGTATTCTTGTTGCGGAGTCTTTTCTAGCAAAGGGGGCTTACATTCTGTACTATCAGTATTGTGTTTAGTCTTGATCAAAGTTCCAGAATTTCCAAAGTATTTCTTGCAGTGTTGGGCATGAAGCCATACTTTACGTCCTTCGACCTTGACGGCAGTCCTCGTGGTGAGCAATACTAATTTCGGTGTCTTCCAGCGCGGCTCAAGGGGGCTTGATCGATCAAAGTTCCGCACATATGCGTGGTCACCAGGGACGATGGCATGTTCCTTGACTTGGGTGTTATCAGGGAAGGCGGCGGCAACCTGTGAACGACAAGAGAGTAGTGCAGACATCAAGGAAGCCAGGTAATCTGTCAGCATGTTACTGTCAACATCAGTTATTTTCTTAGGCATAGGAGTACCCCACATATTCGGCGGTCTACCGAAAACCACTTCATAAGGAGATAGGCCTGTTCTGGAAGGAGCTACCATACGCATGTAAAAGAGGGCAACCGGCAAGGCTACCATCCAATCCACACCTTTTCCTGCACAAATCTTTGCTAATTTCGTCTTAAGAGTCTGATTATGGCGCTCGACAAGTCCTGCTGCTTCAGGGTGTCGTACACAATGAAACTTCCACTGGTATCCTAACTGAAGGGACACTTGTTTCATTAATTCAGAGTAAAAGGGCTGACCATTATCTGAGTACACGACACGAGGCAATCCATACCGTGGGAAAAATTCACGCACCAATTGCTTGGCGGTGGTCACAGCAGTATAATCTGGGACTGGGTACGCTTCTGTCCATCTAGATAGTGCACATACAACTACCAGGACATACTTGTAACCTCTACATCTGTCCATCTGGATATAATCCATCTGGAGGACTTCAAAAGGATGGTCAGGAGGATGAAATCCGCCTTGTTCCACCGGAATGCCTTTGCCTGGATTGAACTGGCAACAGATCATACAGGTACGTACTTTCTGTTTCGCTGCTGCACGTAGGTGCTTGTTAAACCAGATATTCTGTAAGCTGTCTAGCATTGCCTTTTCTCCCAAGTGTGCTGGACTATGTGCTGTGTTTATGATCACTTGTACCATAGAGTCTGGAAGAAACCATGTAGCTTTGCCTTTAGTCATCCAACCCTGGTCAGTCTGGACCCCTCCTTGTTCAGTCCATATCTTTATTTCGTCTGCAGTGGCATGTGTCTGTATGTCGAGTACATCTTGTGAAGGATCCCTGACTGTCATGCTTTTTGTCAGTAATGGTACCTCTGTCTTTGTCGTGCCTGTTGGTGTCTGGGCTGTAAGTTTAGCAGTTCGGTCTGCCAGGTCATTACCCAGGGAAATGGTGTCTGTAACTTTGGTATGTGCTTTGCATTTCAGGATGGCTATGGCTGTAGGCAAATGTATATGTGAAGTAACACTCCCAGGCATATACTTAAAGCAATTTCACAATAGATTAAACAAACAAACTAGTTCAGTTTAGAGAAAATACATTTTTAATTTGGTTAAAAAGAGATATTAAAAATAAGTGCATTGATCAAAATTGATAAAATAACAATATAATGATACATGTGTATTCACAAAAGAATTAAAAAGACGTTAGATGGCATCCGGTCGACGCGTTTCGACATAAAGAATATGTCTTCATCAGGACTTTTACCATCAAATTTCTGTAAAAAAGATCATAACAATGTTTTACTATTTTAGCCTCCTATCGTGAAATAATATAACCGAACTAGTTACATGTTTGTTACAATATTCTATTGGTAAAAAAATGTAATGTTCTTTTCGCATTCATGGTATACCGCTTTTTATGAACAAATATTAGAAACCTATGCATATAGGATGGTTTCAAGAGCAAGCCATCTTGTGTTTTGTGTGTGCAAACAGGGAGATAAAAATGCAGAACAAATCTTTGCCAAGAATCACAGTTAACATATTTCAGCTAAAGACATTTTTATAAATTTTAACATTTGCAGGGACTACTTTTCTATAATCAAATCCAATGATGTGGTTGATGGTTATTTTACATTTTACACAATACATGTTCTCAATCAAATTTCACTTGCTTGCATATGACTTTTGCTCAAAAGTAGAGCCTACTAACTGTTGATTATAAGAAGAGTAAAGGAATAGAAAAATAGAGAGGAAAGGAAATAGTAATATTTTATCCATTTCTTCACTCAGTACCCATATTTCGGGGAGTTTTTGGTATTTGTATCAACCGTATATTGAGGCATAACTAATGCCTCAATTTTTTACAGAAAGGTACTATGTTTTAAGCTGACCCTTACTTTAATTGCTAACACAGAACATATTTTCACAATTCTTATTCTCTTACCTAAAGTAGTACTCTTGTACCTGGACAATGCTATTCTCATATAATGAAGCTGTAATGAGGCTGTATCAGGGCGGTATCGTCAAGCTTCAAACTTGATTTATTATTTATAGTTTTCTAAAGAAACAAGGTAAAACGCTGGTAAGTGGTCTGAATTCACCTTTTTTGGAAAATTTCATGGGTCCACTAAAAAGATTACACATAAATGCTCACCTTGCATACATGTTAATATATTCGTTTATCGTTTCCAGTGATGTATTCATAGCATGGGTTTATTTAGGTCCAAAGAGATGACAATTCCCTATAAGCAAAAACATATGTTTTGGTTACTAACAACCCTATTCCTATTTCTTTTTAATTTTTAAGGAGTGGCATACTTGTAGTTATCTTACCCTCAAAAGATTTAGGATACGCTCTTCATCTGGGGTCTATTTATCGGTAGGGCACCACAACTTTACACTAATGCGTTGGATAGAGTCCTAACAGAAATAAAATACAAATTAAATCAGCGGATGTTCCGAATTATACTACCCGTTTTGTACCCATTAGAAGCGGCTATTATATAATTACCGCTTACCTAAAGTATAAGAGAACGCTGTATGTTAGTGGTGCCAGTCCTTCCTCGTGGTAGGGTTTAAAAAGTGTATATATATACGGCGTTGGCGTCGTGATTTAATTTTATTTCACCGCCGTTCACACAGTGCTCCTGATAAAAGAAATACAACCCTTTTAAAATAACTGTATACAAACCAAACATATGCGATTTAATGTATCTCTTATCTAATTTATTGCTTACCTAGATCTGATAGTACGCTTTTTACAAATGGTGCCGTTCTCCTCTCGTGGTCAGGCTTACAAGTATACGGCGGTGGCGTCGTGATATCGAATCTTTATTTGAAAGCCGTGCGCACGTTACTCCTAATAAGTAAGGAGCAAACTATTAGCATTTATAAAGCTATTAACGTAGTCTCGATTTAATTTATTTTAAACTAGCCGGCATACGCGGTCTCTTACCTGGAGAACTACACGAGGGAACAGCTGTTTCGGGATACTCTGCCGGCGGGTCAGGTTTCACAAAGAACAACCCCGATTGGCAGTTCAGAAGTTCTTTTATAAGGGCAAATATTATTGGTTTACATCACACCTGTGTTCTTTTTAAAGGGGAAGGCCTTATTTAAACGTAACTTGTTTTTCCGGGGTAGTCGAACAGTTCTTTATTCTATTTATTATTCTTGTCTAATTTATTATTCTTGTCTAATTTAGTGTTAATAGAGCTTCCGTATGACTGCATGATAAGAAGTATCAAGATGTGAATAAACATTTATTTATTCAGCATATTTATATTAAGCTTCCGCTTGACTTAATGGAAGGAAGTATTAAGGTGTGGGTAAACGTTTATTTATTTAGCGTGTTACAGCCTTATGTTGAGAAACCAAGTATCCCAATTCTAAATAGTACATATATTGTATATAGTTCCGGTGAATAATTGATCACCCAGATCTATTCTATATGTTATTTCAAAGTAAATTGGGTCATATTATCTATTGGTAGGATCTTATTGTTTATTAGTTTTAACAGTACAGGACAGAAATAGATCAGGATAATATAACAAACAATATTGTAGCCCTACCTTCAACATTCACACCATCACTGGACCAACTCGGCCCGGAGATGGTGATGTTTGAGAAAGTTGTCCTAGCAAAATTAGATCAAGCCCTTAGATATGTTCCCAAATCAAAATACAATATCTCGAAAGAGGAACATGATTCTTTACTCAATCTAAAGAACAATAAATCACTGATAATAAAAAGCAGAGATAAGGGAGGCGGCATTGTCCTCATTGATTCCAATGCATATGAAGCAAATATGCTAAATATGCTGAACGACCCCCTGTTCTATAAAGAAGTCACTAACAATCCAACAGATAAGGTAGTTAGAAAGATCCAGCAGACAACAAAGAGAGCATTAGATAGGAAAATAATAACTAAAAAAGAATATGAATTTTTAAACAACTCGCAAGGGAAATTAGCATGCATTTATGGTCTTCCCAAAATGCACAAAAACCAACAGGACCCACCTTATCGACCAATAGTTTCAACAATTGGCACCCCTACAGAGGCCATCTCTAAATATGTAGACAATATATTGAGACCCTATATCTCACTATCTCCATCGTACATCAAAGATACAGGTGAAATAATTGCAAAGGTGGAAAACCTAACATTTGATGAGAATAAGGATCTATTGGTTACGCTTGATGTTGAAGCATTATATAGTAATATCCCACAGAAAGGAGCACTGGATGCCACTATGTGGTTTATAGATTTACATCAGATACCTTGTAACAAGCAGTTTGTCTATGAGTGCCTTTCTATAGTATTGCAGGAGAATGTCTTCCAGTTCGGAGACCATATGTATCAGCAAATTAAGGGCGTGAGCATGGGGGCAGCCATGGCTCCGTCCATAGCAAATATATATATGGCCCTTTTTGAGGCACGTAATATATACAATGAGATGGCCCCTTTCTATGAGTCTGTTTCCCTCTGGTACAGGTTCATTGATGATATTTTTTTCATCTGGACCAGTGGGGAACAGGCTCTGGGAGAATTCCTAGAATGGGTCAATTTTGCAGATGAAAATCTCCATTTCACTGCCCATGTCAATACTACCAAAGTTGAGTTCTTGGATATATATATCAGAAACGAAAACAATAAATTGGAAGTGGACCTATATTCTAAGCCCACGTCGAGAAACACCCTACTTCATTTTTCGAGTTATCACCCTAGGAATCAGAAGGATGATATACCCTTCTCACAGTTTCTTAGGGTGAGACGAAACTGTACAAATATCAAAGACTACGATACTCAGTCTGAAAAGATGAAGAAAAAATTCCTTGACAGAGGATACCCTCACCGTCTAGTTCGTGAGGCATATAAGAGGGCCCGATACTATGATCGGGATGCACTCTTAAGATCAAAAAATGAAGTCCAGGAACCAAAATTAGTGTGTGTCACACGACATTCAACCCTAAATGCAACAATTAGGCAGATAGTGAATGCAAATTGGCACTTACTAAACATAGAATCATCTAAACCAAAGCTCAAGAAACCGATGTTTGCACATCGGAGAAATAAAAATTTAAAAGACTTTGTGGTGAGATCAAGATACACTGGCACCTCTGAAAGGCCCCCATTTGTACAAAAATCTATACAGGGTGTGAACCCTGTAAAAGGTACTTCAAGATGTGGTTCCTGCCACTCCTGTGATGGCATCATACCAGGACAGACATTCCAGCTGAATGGATACAACATTGCAGCGAATGATTTGTGGACATGCAACACTAGCAATGTTATTTATTTGCTCGTATGCCCGTGCAATTTGGGATACGTGGGCGAAACCTCGAGAACAATTAAAATCCGGTTGACCGAACATAGGTCAGCAATCAAAACTAAAAAACTGGCAGCACCACTTGTTGCACATTTCATAGATTTCCAGCATGCCCCATCGGATATACGGTGGCGCATATTGGAAAAGATCCATACACCTAGCACTAAGGGAGGAGAGAAAATACGAATGAAACGAGAAGTTTTTTGGATTTTTTCCCTCAAGACTTTCAGCCATGGCCTTAATAATGAATTGCCCTGGGAGAATGCAATTTTATGAGTACTGTTAAAACTAATAAATATTAAGATCCTACCAATAGATAATATGGCCCGATTTACTTTGAAATAACATATAAAATAGATCTGGGTGATCAATTATTCACCGGAACTATATACAATATATGTACTATTTAGAATTGGGATACTTGGTTTCTCAACATAAGGCTGTAACACGCTAAATAAATAAACGTTTTCCCACACCTTAATACTTCCTTCCATTAAGTCAAGCGGAAGCTTTATATAAATATGCTGAATAAATAAATGTTTATTCACATCTTGATACTTCTTATCATGTAGTCATACGGAAGCTCTATTAACACTAAATTAGACAAGAATAATAAATAGAATAAAGAACTGTTCGACTACCCCGGAAAAACAAGTTACGTGTAAATAAGGCCTTCCCCTTTAAAAAGAACACAGGTGTGATGTAAACCAATAATAATTGCCCTTATAAAAGAACTTCTGAACTGCCAATCGGGGTTGTTCTTTGTGAAACCTGACCCGCCGGCAGAGTATCCCGAAACAGCTGTTCCCTCGTGTAGTTCTCCAGGTAAGAGACCGCGTATGCCGGCTAGTTTAAAGTAAATTAAATCGAGACTACGTTAATAGCTTTACAAATGCTAATAGTTTGCTCCTTACTTATTAGGAGTAACGTGCGCACGGCTTTCAAATAAAGATTCGATATCACAACGCCACCGCCGTATACTCGTAAGCCTGACCACGAGAGGAGAACGGCACCATTTGTAAAAAGCGTACTATCAGATCTAGGTAAGCGATAAATTAGATAAGAGATACATTAAATCGCATATGTTTGGTTTGTATACAGTTATTTTAAAAGGGTTGTATTTCTTTTATCAGGAGCACTGTGTGAACGGCGGTGAAATAAAATTAAATCACGACGCCAACGCCGTATATATATACACTTTTTAAACCCTACCACGAGGAAGGACTGGCACCACTAACATACAGCGTTCTCTTATACTTTAGGTAAGCGATAATTATATAATAGCCGCTTCTAATGGGTACAGAACGGGTAGTATAATTCGGAACATCCGCTGATTTAATTTGTATTTTATTTCTGTTAGGACTCTATCCAACGCATTAGTGTAAAGTTGTGGTGCCCTACCGATAAATAGACCC
This sequence comes from Lissotriton vulgaris, assembly GCF_964263255.1. Classification (NCBI taxonomy): domain Eukaryota; kingdom Metazoa; phylum Chordata; class Amphibia; order Caudata; family Salamandridae; genus Lissotriton; species Lissotriton vulgaris. Next base: position 1,458,371,767 of record NC_141696.1, on the reverse strand, counting down.
CAGATGAAGAGCGTATCCTAAATCCTTTGAGGGTAAGATAACTACAAGTATGCCACTCCTTAAAAATTAAAAAGAAATAGGAATAGGGTTGTTAGTAACCAAAACATATGTTTTTGCTTATAGGGAATTGTCATCTCTTTGGACCTAAATAAACCCATGCTATGAATACATCACTGGAAACGATAAACGAATATATTAACATGTATGCAAGGTGAGCAGTTATGTGTAATCTTTTTAGTGGACCCATGAAATTTTCCAAAAAAAGTGAATTCAGACCACTTACCAGCGTTTTACCTTGTTTCTTTAGAAAACTATAAATAATAAATCAAGTTTGAAGCTTGACGATACAGCCCTGATACAGCCTCATTACAGCTTCATTATATGAGAATAGCATTGTCCAGGTACAAGAGTACTACTTTAGGTAAGAGAATAAGAATTGTGAAAATATGTTCTGTGTTAGCAATTAAAGTAAGGGTCAGCTTAAAACATAGTACCTTTCTGTAAAAAATTGAGGCATTAGTTATGCCTCAATATACGGTTGATACAAATACCAAAAACTCCCCGAAATATGGGTACTGAGTGAAGAAATGGATAAAATATTACTATTTCCTTTCCTCTCTATTTTTCTATTCCTTTACTCTTCTTATAATCAACAGTTAGTAGGCTCTACTTTTGAGCAAAAGTCATATGCAAGCAAGTGAAATTTGATTGAGAACATGTATTGTGTAAAATGTAAAATAACCATCAACCACATCATTGGATTTGATTATAGAAAAGTAGTCCCTGCAAATGTTAAAATTTATAAAAATGTCTTTAGCTGAAATATGTTAACTGTGATTCTTGGCAAAGATTTGTTCTGCATTTTTATCTCCCTGTTTGCACACACAAAACACAAGATGGCTTGCTCTTGAAACCATCCTATATGCATAGGTTTCTAATATTTGTTCATAAAAAGCGGTATACCATGAATGCGAAAAGAACATTACATTTTTTTACCAATAGAATGTTGTAACAAACATGTAACTAGTTCGGTTATATTATTTCACGATAGGAGGCTAAAATAGTAAAACATTGTTATGATCTTTTTTACAGAAATTTGATGGTAAAAGTCCTGATGAAGACATATTCTTTATGTCGAAACGCGTCGACCGGATGCCATCTAACCTCTTTTTAATTCTTTTGTGAATACACATGTATCATTATATTGTTATTTTATCAATTTTGATCAATGCACTGATTTTTAATATCTCTTTTTAACCAAATTAAAAATGTATTTTCTCTAATCTGAACTAGTTTGTTTGTTTAATCTATTGTGTAATTGCTTTAAGTATATGCCTGGGAGTGTTACTTCACATATATTGTTTACCCTGTCCCAGGATATTGATCCGTATCAGGGGGTCCTTGTTGTTAACACATTGTAGGCAAATGTATTGCTTCTAGCAGAGCCTGAATAAGCGGACCGTGCTGAATTTTAGCCCCATGAGAGGTCAAGAAACCTCTCTCCCTCCATAACACTCCGAAATCATGAACAACACCGAATGCATACTGTGAATCTGTATAAATGTTCACTTTCAAGTTCTTGGCTCTTATGCAGGCTTGTGTCAGAGCGATGAGCTTGTGTGTCTATTTTTTGTGTCTCTATGACTTCAGTATCAGTGGTCACGGCATATGCGGCATATGCGGCCACCAACTCTCCTGTGCTTGTTCTCATGCATGAACCATCTACATAAAGCGTCAGGTCAGGGTCTGGCAATGCAATATCTGTCAGGTCTTGTCTGGGTTTCGTCACTGTATTCATTACTTCCACAAAGTCATGTGGTGCAGTGTCTACTGTACTTGAGGGCAAGAGTGTAGCAGGGTTGAGAATATTGCATCGTCTGATCTCTATGTGTGGCTGAAATAACGTCAGTTCATATCCTGTCAGTCTCGCTACAGTCAAGTGCTGTGTCTGTGTCCTGTTCAAGAGAACTTCCACTGCATGTGGTACCTGGACTATCAGGAGGTGACCCAACACTATGGAGTCACTTTGTCTTATGGCTAGGGCTGTTGCTGCAACTGATTTCAGGCACGCAGGCAGAGCCTGGGCCACTGGATCCAGTGTACTAGAAAAATAAGCACAAGGCTTGTGTTTTCCTGCTTGATCTTGTGTGAGGACAGATAATGCTGTACCATCTCGTTCAGTGACAAAAAGCATAAAAGGTTTGCTGTAACAAGGAGTCGCTAAAACTGGTGCTTGACATAAGGCTCTTTTTAATTCTTCAAATGCCAAGGTATGTTCTTGTGTCCAAGGGAGGACAGTCGAAGACACTGCCTCCTGTGTTGTCAACTGTATGAGTGGTTTGGCTAGATAGGCATACTGGGGAATCCATTGTCTGCAGTATGAAGTGAGGCCAATGAAGGCCCGTACTTCCTTTTGTGTCTTGGGCTGTGAAAGGTTAGCAATTAACTGAATACGTTCTTGTGTCAGCTGTCTACCCCTCTTGGACAGCAAGTGTCCAAGGTACACCACTTGCTGTGCACAGAATTGTAACTTTGAAGGGGACACTTTGTGCCCCTTATCTGCCAGAAAGTGTAAAACTGTCAGTGATGCATGTTCGCAGTCTTGTAAATTGATACTTGTATAGCGCACTACTCACCCGCAAGGGTCTCAAGGCGCTTGTACGAATACCGCTGTGGAACCCATCCTGGCTTTCCCTGTGAGGCGTCCACTCCTGGACACCCCCAAGGTGGAGGCCAGGCATCCTTAGCGTTGTGGGGGCCGTTGTGGAGATTAAGCAAGCTATTGCCCAGAGTTGCAGAGTGGGACTCCATGATTGGAATAGGCACCGAGGCGAGAATTATCAGGTCCATGGAATTTTTGAGCCCAAGACCTGCCGAGGCGGGTAATTGAACCCCGGTCCCAGGCCAGACCTCTGCATCAGGGTCTGCCGCTCTAATCATTGAGCCACACTTCTCCGTGTTCACACAGTCTGGTTCTGATCGTGCTGTGATAAGGATGTCGTCTACATACTGGAGCAGTGCGGTGTTGGTAGGCATATGAATACTGTCCAGCTGTCTTTTTAATGCTTGGCTGTAAATGCTAGGACTCTCTGTAAAACCTTGGGGAGCTCTCGTAAATTTAAAGCTGTGTCCATTTAAACTAAATCCAAAAAGATACTGACTATCTGGATGAATTGGAACACTGAAAAAGGCATTCTTCAAGTCAATAACAGTAAAGAACGTTGCCTCAGAATCAATAGGAGTCAGTAATGAAGAAATGTCTGGGACCACTGGGTTTTGAGGGACTATACATTTGTTCAATTCTCGAAGGTCAACAACTAGTCTGTAAACTGGTGGTGCATTAGGGTCTGTTCGTTTAAGAATAGGGATGACAGGTGAATTATATACATTTGAGTCAGTCTCCACTACCACCCCTTGTGCAATGAGCTCGTCAACAATTTTCAGTAAAGCTACTACGGCATCAGGTGGTAACTTGTATTGTCGTATACGTGGTAGTACTACTCCTGCTTTGAGAGTGACACAGTGTGGTGTAATGTGCATGTAACCTACGTCAGTCGGACCTTATGCCCATAGGTGCTGTGGTACATTCTGGAGTCTGAGGTCGAAATCTTTCAACACATAATGTCCCTTAAAATCACGTAAAAACAATCGTACTCCTTCCGGAGAACAACATATAACTGCTCCTAGTTCTTTTAATGTCTTTATACCAAGCAAGTTTTCTGGACATGATCTAGTAAGTAGCAAGTCTGTGGTACGTGACAATGGACAAACCCCCAGGGAAACTGGTTTCGATACTTCATTAACAATAGGCTTTCCTGAAAATCCCAGGGAAACATTCTGTGAGCCTGAGAGGGGTGCCCCTGGAACCTCGTCATGGCTGATGGTAGTTCTGCTCGCCAATGTGTCAATCAGAAATTTTCTGTCCTTTCCCAATACACCACTATGTACATAAGGACCCTCTTGATCTACAGGAACCTCAATAAGGAGCAAGCCAACTTCCCTCTCTAGGCTGTTTCATGAGAACTGTTGGTATTCTGGATAGTCTGACTGTGTGTACTGATACATTTGTGTCGTGACATTAGCAGGTGGTGGTGGGGGTGGAAAATTCGCTACTGTCTGTTGTGTGTTCTGTGGGGTGCTATTTTGCCTAGGAACGTGTGGTTGTTCTTTGGTTCTAAACACACAAAGGAGCAGACAAGGTCTTCAGATGGTGTGTAACTACACATGCAACCGTCAGGCACTGGTGGAAAACGCATGGGACAAAGGGTTGTTAAAACTAGGAGACTATTAGTCACAAACAGGCTAAAAAATTCCCATCAGACCACCCAAGTGGTGGAATTGCGTCATGTGGGAATCAATGATCATACCAACCCGAATCTGACCATGTAGTGTCGACTCGGGAAGGGGTGTCAAAAATTAGTCCTGTTGTGACACCATGAAGTGTTGTGAATGGACAAAGTGCAGTGCTAACAGAAAAGGGATGTGAAATAAAATTAACTACCAGGACACCAAAGAACATTACAATAGGAGTCTCAGTGTGTAAGATTAAAAACACGCCGAGTAGTAAGACTACTCGAAGGCGCTGTGCAGTGTGGTCGACATGTTTCAGCTGTAGGAGCCATTAGCTCAGCTTTCTTCAGGACCTTAAATAGGGGAAAAGCTACTGCAACTACATTAGATATATATAAGTAAAAAATAATGTCAATGTACTGATATAGAGTTACATATATACCAGGAACTAGTATACTTAAATGTCCACTGGAAGGAGAAAGAAGACTCTTCTTCCTATCAAGAGAGAAGGAGAGAACACAAAAGACAATTTGTCAAAACAACACCAAACCCCACATGCTAGCCCACCGTACACCCACAGAGACCGTGCAGACACACCTGCAGAAATAATTTATATTCTGCATTCTCACAAGCATATTAGCTATAGTCACTCAGAGGCATTTCCTCTGAGTGATACTCACCCAGCTTTGTGTGGGTGACGACCTCACCTCACCCGGCAACCGCTCGGGAGTATGAGGCCCCGCTCTGTAGTATAGAGATAAAGGACACAGTAAGCACACAACTTTACTGGGTCCTACTCAATGGTTCCATACATGTAACCCAACTGACGTGTGATAGTAAACAAGATGTCACACCCAGCCCTAAACACCCTAGAAATTCATAAGGGATACTCAAAAAACGCACATCCTGCGATCCTTAACATCACACAGAGAACTGATATCCATGTGTGTCTAAAGGAAACTCCTTTGCAAGGTATTGTATGCCCTAAACCCCTAAGTAGAGTATTGCATCATATGGAATGTCCCAGTCTATTGGGGACTCCAGCGTAACTGTATGGGGGAGGAAGTTTGACCCTAATAAAGGACTTGTTGAGCTCTCTCCCCATATCCAAACAGAGGACACCCAGGACCCACCAAAAAGTTTAACGAGGTAGGGGCCCTGCTGGGTCATCCTGCGCCGGTTAGTACACTTGGGATACCGTGGCCTTGACGAAAAAGAAAAAGAAAGAAAGGGGGCCTGCCAGGTCCTCCTAACCTGTCTGGTACACCTTGGCTCAATTCCCCGCTAGACTAAAAACGAGCACTCACTGACTCACCTGTCCGTCGGTGCTCTCGCTGCAAATACGAGCGGAAGTGGAGGTGAGAGATATTCACGCCCTTCCTGCTTTTTAAAAGGTTTTCATTGGTAGGGTAACGAGTTAACCTCGGATTAAGAATTGAAGGTAGTCGCGGTAATTATGCGCTACTCTCTCGCGCATGCGTGGGGGCACAGAGCCACTACTGTATTACGCATGCGCCGACCCTTAGACACGCCAAACACCGGAAAAGAGGAATACCCGGCCGGAGCTCGAGCGAGCGAATATTTTAATCATGTATGCAGGCAGATCCATGGTACACTGAGGATCGCGTTCACATTGCAAAAAGGAAGACAGAGTTTATATAACAACTGATCGACGAATGTCTTCCCGCAGAGCTCATGTAATGCAAGTTAGCAATGGAACAAAAGAATGTTGTGTCATACCTCCCGTGGCGTGTGAAAATAGGGTAGAATTGGGGACCAACTGGATTTAATCAGCATGAGTCTCCAAGTGATAAAATGTACGATGAGACATGTTGCTGGGGTGGTCTAGCGCTCGCTTAGTGAGGGGAATCTTATTTTGAATTCAATTCACGGATACACATCCCAAATAGATCAGTATGTATTGATAGAATAACCAGGATTTATGGAAACCCTGAATAGGAGTAGGGATAGATATCTAAGGGTGTCAGAGAGGGCGGACAAAAAGAAACACACACACATAAGTTGGGTGAGCTGCGAGGTGCAAACAAGGTTGCACCTAAATCAAAATGACCCGCAACTAAAAAGCTGCACTAAATACTAAAAAAACAAACAGGTGTGTGGAGGGTCGGGGGGAAATATTTACTGACCTTACTGCTCGCGCCCCTATATCAAGGTAAAAAACACACAAAGGAGCAGACAAGGTCTTCAGATGGTGTGTAACTACACATGCAACCGTCAGGCACTGGTGGAAAACGCATGGGACAAAGGGTTGTTAAAACTAGGAGACTATTAGTCACAAACAGGCTAAAAAATTCCCATCAGACCACCCAAGTGGTGGAATTGCGTCATGTGGGAATCAATGATCATACCAACCCGAATCTGACCATGTAGTGTCGACTCGGGAAGGGGTGTCAAAAATTAGTCCTGTTGTGACACCATGAAGTGTTGTGAATGGACAAAGTGCAGTGCTAACAGAAAAGGGATGTGAAATAAAATTAACTACCAGGACACCAAAGAACATTACAATAGGAGTCTCAGTGTGTAAGATTAAAAACACGCCGAGTAGTAAGACTACTCGAAGGCGCTGTGCAGTGTGGTCGACATGTTTCAGCTGTAGGAGCCATTAGCTCAGCTTTCTTCAGGACCTTAAATAGGGGAAAAGCTACTGCAACTACATTAGATATATATAAGTAAAAAATAATGTCAATGTACTGATATAGAGTTACATATATACCAGGAACTAGTATACTTAAATGTCCACTGGAAGGAGAAAGAAGACTCTTCTTCCTATCAAGAGAGGAGGAGAGAACACAAAAGACAATTTGTCAAAACAACACCAAACCCCACATGCTAGCCCACCGTACACCCACAGAGACCGTGCAGACACACCTGCAGAAATAATTTATATTCTGCATTCTCACAAGCATATTAGCTATAGTCACTCAGAGGCATTTCCTCTGAGTGATACTCACCCAGCTTTGTGTGGGTGACGACCTCACCTCACCCGGCAACCGCTCGGGAGTATGAGGCCCCGCTCTGTAGTATAGAGATAAAGGACACAGTAAGCACACAACTTTACTGGGTCCTACTCAATGGTTCTATACATGTAACCCAACTGACGTGTGATAGTAAACAAGATGTCACACCCAGCCCTAAACACCCTAGAAATTCATAAGGGATACTCAAAAAACGCACATCCTGCGATCCTTAACATCACACAGAGAACTGATATCCATGTGTGTCTAAAGGAAACTCCTTTGCAAGGTATTGTATGCCCTAAACCCCTAAGTAGAGTATTGCATCATATGGAATGTCCCAGTCTATTGGGGACTCCAGCGTAACTGTATGGGGGAGGAAGTTTGACCCTAATAAAGGACTTGTTGAGCTCTCTCCCCATATCCAAACAGAGGACACCCAGGACCCACCAAAAAGTTTAACGAGGTAGGGGCCCTGCTGGGTCATCCTGCGCCGGTTAGTACACTTGGGATACCGTGGCCTTGACGAAAAAGAAAAAGAAAGAAAGGGGGCCTGCCAGGTCCTCCTAACCTGTCTGGTACACCTTGGCTCAATTCCCCGCTTGACTAAAAACGAGCACTCACTGACTCACCTGTCCGTCGGTGCTCTCGCTGCAAATACGAGCGGAAGTGGAGGTGAGAGATATTCACGCCCTTCCTGCTTTTTAAAAGGTTTTCATTGGTAGGGTAACGAGTTAACCGCGGATTAAGAATTGAAGGTAGTCGCGGTAATTATGCGCTACTCTCTCGCGCATGCGTGGGGGCACAGAGCCACTACTGTATTACGCATGCGCCGACCCTTAGACACGCCAAACACCGGAAAAGAGGAATACCCGGCCGGAGCTCGAGCGAGCGAATATTTTAATCATGTATGCAGGCAGATCCATGGTACACTGAGGATCGCGTTCACATTGCAAAAAGGAAGACAGAGTTTATATAACAACTGATCGACGAATGTCTTCCCGCAGAGCTCATGTAATGCAAGTTAGCAATGGAACAAAAGAATGTTGTGTCATACCTCCCGTGGCGTGTGAAAATAGGGTAGAATTGGGGACCAACTGGATTTAATCAGCATGAGTCTCCAAGTGATAAAATGTACGATGAGACATGTTGCTGGGGTGGTCTAGCGCTCGCTTAGTGAGGGGAATCTTATTTTGAATTCAATTCACGGATACACATCCCAAATAGATCAGTATGTATTGATAGAATAACCAGGATTTATGGAAACCCTGAATAGGAGTAGGGATAGATATCTAAGGGTGTCAGAGAGGGCGGACAAAAAGAAACACACACACATAAGTTGGGTGAGCTGCGAGGTGCAAACAAGGTTGCACCTAAATCAAAATGACCCGCAACTAAAAAGCTGCACTAAATACTAAAAAAACAAACAGGTGTGTGGAGGGTCGGGGGGAAATATTTACTGACCTTACTGCTCGCGCCCCTATATCAAGGTAAAAAACACACAAAGGAGCAGACAAGGTCTTCAGATGGTGTGTAACTACACATGCAACCGTCAGGCACTGGTGGAAAACGCATGGGACAAAGGGTTGTTAAAACTAGGAGACTATTAGTCACAAACAGGCTAAAAAATTCCCATCAGACCACCCAAGTGGTGGAATTGCGTCATGTGGGAATCAATGATCATACCAACCCGAATCTGACCATGTAGTGTCGACTCGGGAAGGGGTGTCAAAAATTAGTCCTGTTGTGACACCATGAAGTGTTGTGAATGGACAAAGTGCAGTGCTAACAGAAAAGGGATGTGAAATAAAATTAACTACCAGGACACCAAAGAACATTACAATAGGAGTCTCAGTGTGTAAGATTAAAAACACGCCGAGTAGTAAGACTACTCGAAGGCGCTGTGCAGTGTGGTCGACATGTTTCAGCTGTAGGAGCCATTAGCTCAGCTTTCTTCAGGACCTTAAATAGGGGAAAAGCTACTGCAACTACATTAGATATATATAAGTAAAAAATAATGTCAATGTACTGATATAGAGTTACATATATACCAGGAACTAGTATACTTAAATGTCCACTGGAAGGAGAAAGAAGACTCTTCTTCCTATCAAGAGAGAAGGAGAGAACACAAAAGACAATTTGTCAAAACAACACCAAACCCCACATGCTAGCCCACCGTACACCCACAGAGACCGTGCAGACACACCTGCAGAAATAATTTATATTCTGCATTCTCACAAGCATATTAGCTATAGTCACTCAGAGGCATTTCCTCTGAGTGATACTCACCCAGCTTTGTGTGGGTGACGACCTCACCTCACCCGGCAACCGCTCGGGAGTATGAGGCCCCGCTCTGTAGTATAGAGATAAAGGACACAGTAAGCACACAACTTTACTGGGTCCTACTCAATGGTTCTATACATGTAACCCAACTGACGTGTGATAGTAAACAAGATGTCACACCCAGCCCTAAACACCCTAGAAATTCATAAGGGATACTCAAAAAACGCACATCCTGCGATCCTTAACATCACACAGAGAACAGATATCCATGTGTGTCTAAAGGAAACTCCTTTGCAAGGTATTGTATGCCCTAAACCCCTAAGTAGAGTATTGCATCATATGGAATGTCCCAGTCTATTGGGGACTCCAGCGTAACTGTATGGGGGAGGAAGTTTGACCCTAATAAAGGACTTGTTGAGCTCTCTCCCCATATCCAAACAGAGGACACCCAGGACCCACCAAAAAGTTTAACGAGGTAGGGGCCCTGCTGGGTCATCCTGCGCCGGTTAGTACACTTGGGATACCGTGGCCTTGACGAAAAAGAAAAAGAAAGAAAGGGGGCCTGCCAGGTCCTCCTAACCTGTCTGGTACACCTTGGCTCAATTCCCCGCTTGACTAAAAACGAGCACTCACTGACTCACCTGTCCGTCGGTGCTCTCGCTGCAAATACGAGCGGAAGTGGAGGTGAGAGATATTCACGCCCTTCCTGCTTTTTAAAAGGTTTTCATTGGTAGGGTAACGAGTTAACCGCGGATTAAGAATTGAAGGTAGTCGCGGTAATTATGCGCTACTCTCTCGCGCATGCGTGGGGGCACAGAGCCACTACTGTATTACGCATGCGCCGACCCTTAGACACGCCAAACACCGGAAAAGAGGAATACCCGGCCGGAGCTCGAGCGAGCGAATATTTTAATCATGTATGCAGGCAGATCCATGGTACACTGAGGATCGCGTTCACATTGCAAAAAGGAAGACAGAGTTTATATAACAACTGATCGACGAATGTCTTCCCGCAGAGCTCATGTAATGCAAGTTAGCAATGGAACAAAAGAATGTTGTGTCATACCTCCCGTGGCGTGTGAAAATAGGGTAGAATTGGGGACCAACTGGATTTAATCAGCATGAGTCTCCAAGTGATAAAATGTACGATGAGACATGTTGCTGGGGTGGTCTAGCGCTCGCTTAGTGAGGGGAATCTTATTTTGAATTCAATTCACGGATACACATCCCAAATAGATCAGTATGTATTGATAGAATAACCAGGATTTATGGAAACCCTGAATAGGAGTAGGGATAGATATCTAAGGGTGTCAGAGAGGGCGGACAAAAAGAAACACACACACATAAGTTGGGTGAGCTGCGAGGTGCAAACAAGGTTGCACCTAAATCAAAATGACCCGCAACTAAAAAGCTGCACTAAATACTAAAAAAACAAACAGGTGTGTGGAGGGTCGGGGGGAAATATTTACTGACCTTACTGCTCGCGCCCCTATATCAAGGTAAAAAACACACAAAGGAGCAGACAAGGTCTTCAGATGGTGTGTAACTACACATGCAACCGTCAGGCACTGGTGGAAAACGCATGGGACAAAGGGTTGTTAAAACTAGGAGACTATTAGTCACAAACAGGCTAAAAAATTCCCATCAGACCACCCAAGTGGTGGAATTGCGTCATGTGGGAATCAATGATCATACCAACCCGAATCTGACCATGTAGTGTCGACTCGGGAAGGGGTGTCAAAAATTAGTCCTGTTGTGACACCATGAAGTGTTGTGAATGGACAAAGTGCAGTGCTAACAGAAAAGGGATGTGAAATAAAATTAACTACCAGGACACCAAAGAACATTACAATAGGAGTCTCAGTGTGTAAGATTAAAAACACGCCGAGTAGTAAGACTACTCGAAGGCGCTGTGCAGTGTGGTCGACATGTTTCAGCTGTAGGAGCCATTAGCTCAGCTTTCTTCAGGACCTTAAATAGGGGAAAAGCTACTGCAACTACATTAGATATATATAAGTAAAAAATAATGTCAATGTACTGATATAGAGTTACATATATACCAGGAACTAGTATACTTAAATGTCCACTGGAAGGAGAAAGAAGACTCTTCTTCCTATCAAGAGAGAAGGAGAGAACACAAAAGACAATTTGTCAAAACAACACCAAACCCCACATGCTAGCCCACCGTACACCCACAGAGACCGTGCAGACACACCTGCAGAAATAATTTATATTCTGCATTCTCACAAGCATATTAGCTATAGTCACTCAGAGGCATTTCCTCTGAGTGATACTCACCCAGCTTTGTGTGGGTGACGACCTCACCTCACCCGGCAACCGCTCGGGAGTATGAGGCCCCGCTCTGTAGTATAGAGATAAAGGACACAGTAAGCACACAACTTTACTGGGTCCTACTCAATGGTTCTATACATGTAACCCAACTGACGTGTGATAGTAAACAAGATGTCACACCCAGCCCTAAACACCCTAGAAATTCATAAGGGATACTCAAAAAACGCACATCCTGCGATCCTTAACATCACACAGAGAACAGATATCCATGTGTGTCTAAAGGAAACTCCTTTGCAAGGTATTGTATGCCCTAAACCCCTAAGTAGAGTATTGCATCATATGGAATGTCCCAGTCTATTGGGGACTCCAGCGTAACTGTATGGGGGAGGAAGTTTGACCCTAATAAAGGACTTGTTGAGCTCTCTCCCCATATCCAAACAGAGGACACCCAGGACCCACCAAAAAGTTTAACGAGGTAGGGGCCCTGCTGGGTCATCCTGCGCCGGTTAGTACACTTGGGATACCGTGGCCTTGACGAAAAAGAAAAAGAAAGAAAGGGGGCCTGCCAGGTCCTCCTAACCTGTCTGGTACACCTTGGCTCAATTCCCCGCTTGACTAAAAACGAGCACTCACTGACTCACCTGTCCGTCGGTGCTCTCGCTGCAAATACGAGCGGAAGTGGAGGTGAGAGATATTCACGCCCTTCCTGCTTTTTAAAAGGTTTTCATTGGTAGGGTAACGAGTTAACCGCGGATTAAGAATTGAAGGTAGTCGCGGTAATTATGCGCTACTCTCTCGCGCATGCGTGGGGGCACAGAGCCACTACTGTATTACGCATGCGCCGACCCTTAGACACGCCAAACACCGGAAAAGAGGAATACCCGGCCGGAGCTCGAGCGAGCGAATATTTTAATCATGTATGCAGGCAGATCCATGGTACACTGAGGATCGCGTTCACATTGCAAAAAGGAAGACAGAGTTTATATAACAACTGATCGACGAATGTCTTCCCGCAGAGCTCATGTAATGCAAGTTAGCAATGGAACAAAAGAATGTTGTGTCATACCTCCCGTGGCGTGTGAAAATAGGGTAGAATTGGGGACCAACTGGATTTAATCAGCATGAGTCTCCAAGTGATAAAATGTACGATGAGACATGTTGCTGGGGTGGTCTAGCGCTCGCTTAGTGAGGGGAATCTTATTTTGAATTCAATTCACGGATACACATCCCAAATAGATCAGTATGTATTGATAGAATAACCAGGATTTATGGAAACCCTGAATAGGAGTAGGGATAGATATCTAAGGGTGTCAGAGAGGGCGGACAAAAAGAAACACACACACATAAGTTGGGTGAGCTGCGAGGTGCAAACAAGGTTGCACCTAAATCAAAATGACCCGCAACTAAAAAGCTGCACTAAATACTAAAAAAACAAACAGGTGTGTGGAGGGTCGGGGGGAAATATTTACTGACCTTACTGCTCGCGCCCCTATATCAAGGTAAAAAACACACAAAGGAGCAGACAAGGTCTTCAGATGGTGTGTAACTACACATGCAACCGTCAGGCACTGGTGGAAAACGCATGGGACAAAGGGTTGTTAAAACTAGGAGACTATTAGTCACAAACAGGCTAAAAAATTCCCATCAGACCACCCAAGTGGTGGAATTGCGTCATGTGGGAATCAATGATCATACCAACCCGAATCTGACCATGTAGTGTCGACTCGGGAAGGGGTGTCAAAAATTAGTCCTGTTGTGACACCATGAAGTGTTGTGAATGGACAAAGTGCAGTGCTAACAGAAAAGGGATGTGAAATAAAATTAACTACCAGGACACCAAAGAACATTACAATAGGAGTCTCAGTGTGTAAGATTAAAAACACGCCGAGTAGTAAGACTACTCGAAGGCGCTGTGCAGTGTGGTCGACATGTTTCAGCTGTAGGAGCCATTAGCTCAGCTTTCTTCAGGACCTTAAATAGGGGAAAAGCTACTGCAACTACATTAGATATATATAAGTAAAAAATAATGTCAATGTACTGATATAGAGTTACATATATACCAGGAACTAGTATACTTAAATGTCCACTGGAAGGAGAAAGAAGACTCTTCTTCCTATCAAGAGAGAAGGAGAGAACACAAAAGACAATTTGTCAAAACAACACCAAACCCCACATGCTAGCCCACCGTACACCCACAGAGACCGTGCAGACACACCTGCAGAAATAATTTATATTCTGCATTCTCACAAGCATATTAGCTATAGTCACTCAGAGGCATTTCCTCTGAGTGATACTCACCCAGCTTTGTGTGGGTGACGACCTCACCTCACCCGGCAACCGCTCGGGAGTATGAGGCCCGCTCTGTAGTATAGAGATAAAGGACACAGTAAGCACACAACTTTACTGGGTCCTACTCAATGGTTCTATACATGTAACCCAAGTTGGGTTACATGTATATAACCATTGAGTAGGACCCAGTAATGGTTCTATACATGTAACCCAAGTTGGGTTACATGTATAGAACCATTGAGTAGGACCCAGTAAAGTTGTGTGCTTACTGTGTCCTTTATCTCTATACTACAGAGCGGGGCCTCATACTCCCGAGCGGTTGCCGGGTGAGGTGAGGTCGTCACCCACACAAAGCTGGGTGAGTATCACTCAGAGGAAATGCCTCTGAGTGACTATAGCTAATATGCTTGTGAGAATGTAGAATATAAATTATTTCTGCAGGTGTGTCTGCACGGTCTCTGTGGGTGTACGGTGGGCTAGCATGTGGGGTTTGGTGTTGTTTTGACAAATTGTCTTTTGTGTTCTCTCCTTCTCTCTTGATAGGAAGAAGAGTCTTCTTTCTCCTTCCAGTGGACATTTAAGTATACTAGTTCCTGGTATATATGTAACTCTATATCAGTACATTGACATTATTTTTTACTTATATATATCTAATGTAGTTGCAGTAGCTTTTCCCCTATTTAAGGTCCTGAAGAAAGCTGAGCTAATGGCTCCTACAGCTGAAACATGTCGACCACACTGCACAGCGCCTTCGAGTAGTCTTACTACTCGGCGTGTTTTTAATCTTACACACTGAGACTCCTATTGTAATGTTCTTTGGTGTCCTGGTAGTTAATTTTATTTCACATCCCTTTTCTGTTAGCACTGCACTTTGTCCATTCACAACACTTCATGGTGTCACAACAGGACTAATTTTTGACACCCCTTCCCGAGTCGACACTACATGGTCAGATTCGGGTTGGTATGATCATTGATTTCCACATGACGCAATTCCACCACTTGGGTGGTCTGATGGGAATTTTTTAGCCTGTTTGTGACTAATAGTCTCCTAGTTTTAACAACCCTTTGTCCCATGCGTTTTCCACCAGTGCCTGACGGTTGCATGTGTAGTTACACACCATCTGAAGACCTTGTCTGCTCCTTTGTGTGTTTTTTACCTTGATATAGGGGCGCGAGCAGTAAGGTCAGTAAATATTTACCCCCGACCCTCCACACACCTGTTTGTTTTTTTAGTATTTAGTGCAGCTTTTTAGTTGCGGGTCATTTTGATTTAGGTGCAACCTTGTTTGCACCTCGCAGCTCACCCAACTTATGTGTGTGTGTTTCTTTTTGTCCGCCCTCTCTGACACCCTTAGATATCTATCCCTACTCCTATTCAGGGTTTCCATAAATCCTGGTTATTCTATCAATACATACTGATCTATTTGGGATGTGTATCCGTGAATTGAATTCAAAATAAGATTCCCCTCACTAAGCGAGCGCTAGACCACCCCAGCAACATGTCTCATCGTACATTTTATCACTTGGAGACTCATGCTGATTAAATCCAGTTGGTCACCAATTCTACCCTATTTTCACACGCCACGGGAGGTATGACACAACATTCTTTTGTTCCATTGCTAACTTGCATTACATGAGCTCTGCGGGAAGACATTCGTCGATCAGTTGTTATATAAACTCTGTCTTCCTTTTTGCAATGTGAACGCGATCCTCAGTGTACCATGGATCTGCCTGCATACATGATTAAAATATTCGCTCGCTCGAGCTCCGGCCGGGTATTCCTCTTTTCCGGTGTTTGGCGTGTCTAAGGGTCGGCGCATGCGTAATACAGTAGTGGCTCTGTGCCCCCACGCATGCGCGAGAGAGTAGCGCATAATTACCGCGACTACCTTCAATTCTTAATCCGCGGTTAACTCGTTACCCTACCAATGAAAACCTTTTAAAAAGCAGGAAGGGCGTGAATATCTCTCACCTCCACTTCCGCTCGTATTTGCAGCGAGAGCACCGACGGACAGGTGAGTCAGTGAGTGCTCGTTTTTAGTCAAGCGGGGAATTGAGCCAAGGTGTACCAGACAGGTTAGGAGGACCTGGCAGGCCCCCTTTCTTTCTTTTTCTTTTTCGTCAAGGCCACAGTATCCCAAGTGTACTAACCGGCGCAGGATGACCCAGCAGGGCCCCTACCTCGTTAAACTTTTTGGTGGGTCCTGGGTGTCCTCTGTTTGGATATGGGGAGAGAGCTCAACAAGTCCTTTATTAGGGTCAAACTTCCTCCCCCATACAGTTACGCTGGAGTCCCCAATAGACTGGGACATTCCATATGATGCAATACTCTACTTAGGGGTTTAGGGCATACAATACCTTGCAAAGGAGTTTCCTTTAGACACACATGGATATCAGTTCTCTGTGTGATGTTAAGGATCGCAGGATGTGCGTTTTTTGAGTATCCCTTATGAATTTCTAGGGTGTTTAGGGCTGGGTGTGACATCTTGTTTACTATCACACGTCAGTTGGGTTACATGTATAGAACCATTGAGTAGGACCCAGTAAAGTTGTGTGCTTACTGTGTCCTTTATCTCTATACTACAGAGCGGGGCCTCATACTCCCGAGCGGTTGCCGGGTGAGGTGAGGTCGTCACCCACACAAAGCTGGGTGAGTATCACTCAGAGGAAATGCCTCTGAGTGACTATAGCTAATATGCTTGTGAGAATGCAGAATATAAATTATTTCTGCAGGTGTGTCTGCACGGTCTCTGTGGGTGTACGGTGGGCTAGCATGTGGGGTTTGGTGTTGTTTTGACAAATTGTCTTTTGTGTTCTCTCCTTCTCTCTTGATAGGAAGAAGAGTCTTCTTTCTCCTTCCAGTGGACATTTAAGTATACTAGTTCCTGGTATATATGTAACTCTATATCAGTACATTGACATTATTTTTTACTTATATATATCTAATGTAGTTGCAGTAGCTTTTCCCCTATTTAAGGTCCTGAAGAAAGCTGAGCTAATGGCTCCTACAGCTGAAACATGTCGACCACACTGCACAGCGCCTTCAAGTAGTCTTACTACTCGGCGTGTTTTTAATCTTACACACTGAGACTCCTATTGTAATGTTCTTTGGTGTCCTGGTAGTTAATTTTATTTCACATCCCTTTTCTGTTAGCACTGCACTTTGTCCATTCACAACACTTCATGGTGTCACAACAGGACTAATTTTTGACACCCCTTCCCGAGTCGACACTACATGGTCAGATTCGGGTTGGTATGATCATTGATTCCCACATGACGCAATTCCACCACTTGGGTGGTCTGATGGGAATTTTTTAGCCTGTTTGTGACTAATAGTCTCCTAGTTTTAACAACCCTTTGTCCCATGCGTTTTCCACCAGTGCCTGACGGTTGCATGTGTAGTTACACACCATCTGAAGACCTTGTCTGCTCCTTTGTGTGTTTTTTACCTTGATATAGGGGCGCGAGCAGTAAGGTCAGTAAATATTTCCCCCCGACCCTCCACACACCTGTTTGTTTTTTTAGTATTTAGTGCAGCTTTTTAGTTGCGGGTCATTTTGATTTAGGTGCAACCTTGTTTGCACCTCGCAGCTCACCCAACTTATGTGTGTGTGTTTCTTTTTGTCCGCCCTCTCTGACACCCTTAGATATCTATCCCTACTCCTATTCAGGGTTTCCATAAATCCTGGTTATTCTATCAATACATACTGATCTATTTGGGATGTGTATCCGTGAATTGAATTCAAAATAAGATTCCCCTCACTAAGCGAGCGCTAGACCACCCCAGCAACATGTCTCATCGTACATTTTATCACTTGGAGACTCATGCTGATTAAATCCAGTTGGTCCCCAATTCTACCCTATTTTCACACGCCACGGGAGGTATGACACAACATTCTTTTGTTCCATTGCTAACTTGCATTACATGAGCTCTGCGGGAAGACATTCGTCGATCAGTTGTTATATAAACTCTGTCTTCCTTTTTGCAATGTGAACGCGATCCTCAGTGTACCATGGATCTGCCTGCATACATGATTAAAATATTCGCTCGCTCGAGCTCCGGCCGGGTATTCCTCTTTTCCGGTGTTTGGCGTGTCTAAGGGTCGGCGCATGCGTAATACAGTAGTGGCTCTGTGCCCCCACGCATGCGCGAGAGAGTAGCGCATAATTACCGCGACTACCTTCAATTCTTAATCCGCGGTTAACTCGTTACCCTACCAATGAAAACCTTTTAAAAAGCAGGAAGGGCGTGAATATCTCTCACCTCCACTTCCGCTCGTATTTGCAGCGAGAGCACCGACGGACAGGTGAGTCAGTGAGTGCTCGTTTTTAGTCTAGCGGGGAATTCAGCCAAGGTGTACCAGACAGGTTAGGAGGACCTGGCAGGCCCCCTTTCTTTCTTTTTCTTTTTCGTCAAGGCCACGGTATCCCAAGTGTACTAACCGGCGCAGGATGACCCAGCAGGGCCCCTACCTCGTTAAACTTTTTGGTGGGTCCTGGGTGTCCTCTGTTTGGATAGGGGGAGAGAGCTCAACAAGTCCTTTATTAGGGTCAAACTTCCTCCCCCATACAGTTACGCTGGAGTCCCCAATAGACTGGGACATTCCATATGATGCAATACTCTACTTAGGGGTTTAGGGCATACAATACCTTGCAAAGGAGTTTCCTTTAGACACACATGGATATCAGTTCTCTGTGTGATGTTAAGGATCGCAGGATGTGCGTTTTTTGAGTATCCCTTATGAATTTCTAGGGTGTTTAGGGCTGGGTGTGACATCTTGTTTACTATCACACGTCAGTTGGGTTACATGTATAGAACCATTGAGTAGGACCCAGTAAAGTTGTGTGCTTACTGTGTCCTTTATCTCTATACTACAGAGCGGGGCCTCATACTCCCGAGCGGTTGCCGGGTGAGGTGAGGTCGTCACCCACACAAAGCTGGGTGAGTATCACTCAGAGGAAATGCCTCTGAGTGACTATAGCTAATATGCTTGTGAGAATGCAGAATATAAATTATTTCTGCAGGTGTGTCTGCACGGTCTCTGTGGGTGTACGGTGGGCTAGCATGTGGGGTTTGGTGTTGTTTTGACAAATTGTCTTTTGTGTTCTCTCCTTCTCTCTTGATAGGAAGAAGAGTCTTCTTTCTCCTTCCAGTGGACATTTAAGTATACTAGTTCCTGGTATATATGTAACTCTATATCAGTACATTGACATTATTTTTTACTTATATATATCTAATGTAGTTGCAGTAGCTTTTCCCCTATTTAAGGTCCTGAAGAAAGCTGAGCTAATGGCTTCTACAGCTGAAACATGTCGACCACACTGCACAGCGCCTTCGAGTAGTCTTACTACTCGGCGTGTTTTTAATCTTACACACTGAGACTCCTATTGTAATGTTCTTTGGTGTCCTGGTAGTTAATTTTATTTCACATCCCTTTTCTGTTAGCACTGCACTTTGTCCATTCACAACACTTCATGGTGTCACAACAGGACTAATTTTTGACACCCCTTCCCGAGTCGACACTACATGGTCAGATTCGGGTTGGTATGATCATTGATTCCCACATGACGCAATTCCACCACTTGGGTGGTCTGATGGGAATTTTTTAGCCTGTTTGTGACTAATAGTCTCCTAGTTTTAACAACCCTTTGTCCCATGCGTTTTCCACTAGTGCCTGACGGTTGCATGTGTAGTTACACACCATCTGAAGACCTTGTCTGCTCCTTTGTGTGTTTTTTACCTTGATATAGGGGCGCGAGCAGTAAGGTCAGTAAATATTTCCCCCCGACCCTCCACACACCTGTTTGTTTTTTTAGTATTTAGTGCAGCTTTTTAGTTGCGGGTCATTTTGATTTAGGTGCAACCTTGTTTGCACCTCGCAGCTCACCCAACTTATGTGTGTGTGTTTCTTTTTGTCCGCCCTCTCTGACACCCTTAGATATCTATCCCTACTCCTATTCAGGGTTTCCATAAATCCTGGTTATTCTATCAATACATACTGATCTATTTGGGATGTGTATCCGTGAATTGAATTCAAAATAAGATTCCCCTCACTAAGCGAGCGCTAGACCACCCCAGCAACATGTCTCATCGTACATTTTATCACTTGGAGACTCATGCTGATTAAATCCAGTTGGTCCCCAATTCTACCCTATTTTCACACGCCACGGGAGGTATGACACAACATTCTTTTGTTCCATTGCTAACTTGCATTACATGAGCTCTGCGGGAAGACATTCGTCGATCAGTTGTTATATAAACTCTGTCTTCCTTTTTGCAATGTGAACGCGATCCTCAGTGTACCATGGATCTGCCTGCATACATGATTAAAATATTCGCTCGCTCGAGCTCCGGCCGGGTATTCCTCTTTTCCTGTGTTTGGCGTGTCTAAGGGTCGGCGCATGCGTAATACAGTAGTGGCTCTGTGCCCCCACGCATGCGCGAGAGAGTAGCGCATAATTACCGCGACTACCTTCAATTCTTAATCCGCGGTTAACTCGTTACCCTACCAATTAAAATCTTTTAAAAAGCAGGAAGGGCGTGAATATCTCTCACCTCCACTTCCGCTCGTATTTGCAGCGAGAGCACCGACGGACAGGTGAGTCAGTGAGTGCTCGTTTTTAGTCTAGCGGGGAATTGAGCCAAGGTGTACCAGACAGGTTAGGAGGACCTGGCAGGCCCCCTTTCTTTCTTTTTCTTTTTCGTCAAGGCCACGGTATCCCAAGTGTACTAACCGGCGCAGGATGACCCAGCAGGGCCCCTACCTCGTTAAACTTTTTGGTGGGTCCTGGGTGTCCTCTGTTTGGATATGGGGAGAGAGCTCAACAAGTCCTTTATTAGGGTCAAACTTCCTCCCCCATACAGTTACGCTGGAGTCCCCAATAGACTGGGACATTCCATATGATGCAATACTCTACTTAGGGGTTTAGGGCATACAATACCTTGCAAAGGAGTTTCCTTTAGACACACATGGATATCAGTTCTCTGTGTGATGTTAAGGATCGCAGGATGTGCGTTTTTTGAGTATCCCTTATGAATTTCTAGGGTGTTTAGGGCTGGGTGTGACATCTTGTTTACTATCACACGTCAGTTGGGTTACATGTATAGAACCATTGAGTAGGACCCAGTAAAGTTGTGTGCTTACTGTGTCCTTTATCTCTATACTACAGAGCGGGGCCTCATACTCCCGAGCGGTTGCCGGGTGAGGTGAGGTCGTCACCCACACAAAGCTGGGTGAGTATCACTCAGAGGAAATGCCTCTGAGTGACTATAGCTAATATGCTTGTGAGAATGCAGAATATAAATTATTTCTGCAGGTGTGTCTGCACGGTCTCTGTGGGTGTACGGTGGGCTAGCATGTGGGGTTTGGTGTTGTTTTGACAAATTGTCTTTTGTGTTCTCTCCTTCTCTCTTGATAGGAAGAAGAGTCTTCTTTCTCCTTCCAGTGGACATTTAAGTATACTAGTTCCTGGTATATATGTAACTCTATATCAGTACATTGACATTATTTTTTACTTATATATATCTAATGTAGTTGCAGTAGCTTTTCCCCTATTTAAGGTCCTGAAGAAAGCTGAGCTAATGGCTCCTACAGCTGAAACATGTCGACCACACTGCACAGCGCCTTCGAGTAGTCTTACTACTCGGCGTGTTTTTAATCTTACACACTGAGACTCCTATTGTAATGTTCTTTGGTGTCCTGGTAGTTAATTTTATTTCACATCCCTTTTCTGTTAGCACTGTACTTTGTCCATTCACAACACTTCATGGTGTCACAACAGGACTAATTTTTGACACCCCTTCCCGAGTCGACACTACATGGTCAGATTCGGGTTGGTATGATCATTGATTCCCACATGACGCAATTCCACCACTTGGGTGGTCTGATGGGAATTTTTTAGCCTGTTTGTGACTAATAGTCTCCTAGTTTTAACAACCCTTTGTCCCATGCGTTTTCCACCAGTGCCTGACGGTTGCATGTGTAGTTACACACCATCTGAAGGCCTTGTCTGGTCATTTGTGTGTTTTTTACCTTGATATAGGGGCGCGAGCAGTAAGGTCAGTAAATATTTCCCCCCGACCCTCCACACACCTGTTTGTTTTTTTTGTTCTTTGGTTCTGCCTGTAGCTATATTGTGTTTCAGGACAGCACAATCCTTTACAAAGTGACCTGGCTGTTTACAATAATTACAGTTCCCTTTAACAAGTGTCGTGGCATTTTTGTTCGTATTAGCTGGTACCGTTTGGGCTACCAGCACTTTCATTTTCGTCTCTTTCATGCGCCTCTTTTCATGATCCTGCTCCTCTCTAATTCTGTTCTGGTGATATTGTAGCATTTGCAACATTTGTGAAGGGCTATTTGCTTGCCAAGTACTCTCAACCTTCAGTACTCTATTCTTGATCTGGGGTAAGGAATTCTCTACTAATTCGCTCACGAAAAGATGTGGATATGACTCGCTACTGGGCTTAAGACCACTATTAATAGAAAAACATTTCTCAAATCTAGAATAGAAATCACTTGTGTCCTCGTCTTGTTTCTGTTTACAGGCTGAAATAGCATCCAAGTCTTCCTTTTTAGTAATCAATAGTCTCGGCAAAACCTGTATTAGGAGTTCGGGTAGTTCTTTAGCTTTGTCCCCAAGACCAACACCTGGGTGCCGGCCTTTATCCTCTGTTTCCAATTCTGCCCAACTTAACTTTTTCTCTCCCACCTCCCAGTCTTTTTCCTTAAGCTTTTCATAAATACCAGCAGGCAACAGTACTTTCAATAGTTTTATAATGTCAGCGTACGTGTAATCCCCTATGCGGAGAATGTCTTTTAATTCACGGTGAAACCCCCCCGGATCTTTATCATGACAGGGCAGCATCTTTTTCATTTCCAGTATTTCTAATTTCGTCAAGGGTGTGTAAACATACACTCGCTGAAATTCACCCGCTGCATTTTTGACGGGATGCACCTCTCGTAGGGAGTTCTGTCTGTCTATGTATAGGTTCTTTCTGTCGTGGTGTGGGGCGGGAAGCATGCATGTGGTCAGAGAATGTAAGTACTTATGTCGTTGATCCAGAATGACATTAAATAAATCAGTACCTAGGCCTGTCCATCTTTCTAGAAGGATATCGTCCAGTAATTTATACAAGTGACCAGGATCAGAATATTGACTCTCATACAACGTTATCAAATGTTGGACCATGTAAATACCGGCCAAACGCAGTTCGTTCGGCGGAAGGCTCAAAAAGGTCTGGGCCACTATATCATTGTTAGAATTGGACACCCATTGGACTGCTGACCGGACCAATTCCTTTTCGTGTGGGGTGTGGGATCGCTCACATTCTATCCGTCGTTTCAGTGCTTTGTCAGTAGCTTGGAATAGATTCTCAAGGGAATATCTTTCTTTTATAGAATGTCCCTGTTTACGGTAATCGAGGCACTTAGGCCTGTCAAACTGTCGTGCTTTGCCTACGTAATTCATTTTGTCCTTTGCCTCGTTTTCTGGCTCAAAATCTTCCGATGATGACTCAAACTGCCCGTCAGACTCTTCACTGTGTATTTCTAAGATCTCCTTTCGTATTTTCTTGTACATACATTCTGTCTGTCCCTGTCTATCATGCCGACCGGCATCTATTTTGTCACTCCAATCCATCAGACCTTGCTTTACATCTTTGTCTGGTTGATCTTGTTCCCTGATCAGACAGTTAATCATAAAACTTAGAATGAAGTTCTTAACCTCCACCTTTCTGTGTTCCATGGCCTTTTCTATACACTCGGGTCCCTCCCCCGTTCTAATGAAATGGTATATTTTATCTAGGTGTTCCTTCATGTCTGGTAATGTGACCAAATAGTCGACGGCATGTCTTAATCTTAGTGAAAACACGAGCATTGAACCCTCTCCTGGTACTGGATCGTATATACAACGTGGAATTGTTACACCTACAGAATACTTAAAAGGTGTTGATGCCGCTTGTGGCGTTCGTGGTGGCCCTAGCGGTGCTTGTGGCGTTGGCGGTGGCCCTCCCCCTATGACCCCTGGCCCTACGTCCTCTTTCACGGTATGCTGGAGCTGTAGGAGCTGAGCCGCTGATGGGGGCGGAGGGAATTCTGCGTTTACATAGTCCTGTGCGGGCTCTTCTAGATAGGCGAAAATAAAAGCTTCTGATGCTGTCGGCTTTGTTCTACGTACTCTAAAGGGTACTGGTGGTGGCGTACGCGACCTACGGGGTATTTCGGAACGGGTCACTTTAGCTAGTTCTTCTGAGAAGACAGGATAAATACCAGCAACGAGGGCATTTCTTTCTCTATCAGCCTGTTCTGCCTTGACCCGTTCCCCCTCCTCCCGCAGTTCTTTTTCTTTGGCTTTTTCCGCTGCTTGTTTAGCGCTTCCTCTACTTTCATAATGCATTGAGAATCCCATGTTCCTGAGGCAGGCCATCTGTACTTCTCCTCTAAATCCTTCGTGTAATCTACCCATAAGTCTAAAAACAATATGGCATCTAGCCCGTGCTTGTTATACATGAAATGACCAGGTGTGTCTCTAGGTGGGACGGGAACTGACTCTTCGAGTATTCCTTTCCTGGTCCCTATCTGACATAATTTCGAAAACAGTGGCATGTTGAAACCAACACAATGAAAACACAATACACACTAATATCGACTGACTGAAACAACCATTCACACTACAACACTAAAACACTAAAAACAGATACATTCCAACTGATACATGGGGAAAGACATGAACTTGAAAACCGTTACCTTTATGCACTGGAATACAGTACAACCATACCGGTCTCATAAAGAGACGCGTCTTTACCGTGCCCACCGAAATGGACCCGTCTTTACCGTGCCTGTGTGAACGGACACGTCTTTACCGAGCTCAAATAAATGAACCCGTCTTGAAACTTTATGCGTTCCCAATAGCGGTACTCACCGGGAAGCAGAACTTGAAGGCCTCGGAAACTCGATACTGCGTGCACTCGGTACTGCGCATGCGCCTCGGAACAGGTGGGCCTCTGGAAACCTCGGACCTTGCTCTCTCACGGCTTGGGCTCTGGTTGGGATGATCCGCAATCCTCACCGCCTCGTGTGGATGCCTGGGCGCAGTCCGTCTCCTCCGTGGGCCTGAGGGAGTAAGCAGGAAGTCCCGCTGGCGTGTACTCTTTGAAGTCCGTCACGGCTGTAGAAGGGGGCAAGGGCTGGACCTACATCGCCGCCGCGTGGGGAAGGGGACTTGTCCCTATTCGGGCGCCAGAATTATGTGGTAAATAAAATATTACCCTGTCAGAATTTCTATGTTTAAACAAAGGGTCATGCATTTAATGAGAGGCAGAGTCCGTGGTGTCCGATTCAAAAGGGCTTTATTTCAGTAACTCGAGTTAAGGGAGAATATCGGGTTCCATCACCACTAAGGTTCAGGAAGGGTCTTCTGAACTTTATTCACAGAGTACAATATTTATACATTGAATATACATTGCATTGCATAGAGAAGGAGGAGCGCTCCAGGCAGAGCAGGAAAAAGAGAGAGATAAGAGCATGTGGGCGTGCAAAAGGGCGTGTAAGAAGGCGTACACGTGGGCGTTCACTTGAGGAGTCATAGGTGAGTCATAGGTGGGTGGATACATGGAGGGGGTCTGCATGGTCAGCTGGAACCTTTACCCTACTTGTGTGCGCCACTTGGTCATGACGTGCAATTAACGTGTAACTGGGTGAAGCTGGGGGGAGCTGACTTTCGTTCTAGTAGAGAAGCCTTCAGTGTCAGGACGACCTGCACGTCTGGTATTATCTGATATCTTAAGTTTGGAGGATGTATTGTCTGAAGTAAAGGTCGCTCAAGCAAAGGTTGCTCATCACCAAGAGCCAGTGTGTGCATATATTTCTTCGTGCATTGCGTGGGGGCCATGGGCTTTCTATGGATGCGAGCTCTGTAAATCACTTAAACGGAGACAGAAAGGCTAGGCCCTATCTCTGGAGACGGGTTCTGTTTACCTTCTTCACTAGGCAGGAATGTGTTTCTGTGGAGCAAGCAGATAACTGTGTGCAAAATACTGTCTTGGCAGGCCGGACTGGGCCCTTCTCGGCTGAGCCAAAAGTATGCGAGAGGTCAGGGATACGTAGCTGAGCTGCAGCTTTCAGAGTGTCTGAAGGCAAGAAACCTGAATTCGGAGACTGGCTCAGGCTGAGCCACAAAACGGGTTCATCTCGATGTTAAACGTGCACAATGCAAATACATTGGCAACATAGGCCTCAGTGCAGAATTAACGTTTCTTTCATGGAAGGCTTGGTAACTGACATTCTAATGTGGGACGGAAATGCAGAGGCATTATTATTGCAGGCATGAGAGGGAAAATGCATGGGTGACATGCACATACACTAAACGTGGGGAACACGCAGGGGACACATTGACCATGTAAAATTTCTATTTCCTCAACTTCACTGTTCAAATTTTTTTCTTCTTTTCTTACAATACTTTTTTTCTGATCTCACTTCTCATTGAAATCCTAGTCATTTTCCCAGCGTAAAGTCTGCTCCGTGCACACACAGACAGACATGCAGCAATGGTTTAAACTGATGGCAGGTTATTTATCCTATGTCATTGCACTTGTATGTTGTACTCATTTATTCATTTGAGTTATAAGAATGTGTTCATGCCAAAGTTTTATTCACATTATGTCACTAGTCACATGTATGCACGTGTCTTTATTCCAGTTAGAAGAACATGTTTTTGTTATTACTTCTTTCTGCACACATGAGAAGAATTTGTCTATGTTAATACTTCTGTAGTACAGATGTATTACTTTATGGCATGAGTCATATGACTGCATCTTTTTCTTCACATATCTTGTCTCTTGGACTGTCTCACTATTCACCATTTCCTCGCACTTATTTCCCCACACAGTGCTTATTTCGGTTTAGATTAGATTGGTCATTTGTTGTACCACTGTTATTTCATACTCTACTAGCAGTAGTCTTTGTACCGCTTTTTTGCCTCTTTTCATTTTAGTATCTGCAGCAGGCACCCCACTATATATTTAGGCAAGTCTCTCCCGTTTTCTCCACCATCTTAAGATTGCAGCTGCATTGTTCTGCACTCTGTCCGTCTTTTAGTCCGTTTTTGAGCTTGCTCTTACGTCCTCACGTGATCCACGGGCGCGCTTTTCTCTCTGTTCAAAAATGGTGGAGGCGTCTTGAACGCCAATTGCTTTCCGCATTCAGTCTACCCGGATCCATGCTGAAACCTTTGGTAAGCAGCTTTTTTCCTTTCCCCTTGCTTCTAAATATACTCCAGTGGTACGTTGCGCTTTTTTTAACCTCATTTATATATGTTTCACTGATGGTTTCCTGTTGATCAGTTAAGCACCAGGTAACGTTTAACACTCTGGACTTCTTGTTGCACATTCTTTATGAGTTTAGGTGGCAGGCACATTTTTTAGCGGATTCTTTCGGGGTAGTTATTTAATCCATTGTGCATATCCATTGGTTTTGCATACGAGTCTCTATATTTAAGACTTTAGCTCAAAGGTTGTCCTGTTTTTATTCCAGCATTAGCGGTTCCTCACTTGTGACATAAAGCATGTGCCAATGTTCTCATCACAACAGTTACATGCCATGTAGGTTGTCTCTCCATCCGTTGTCACCTTTCTTGCATGATGTTTTTAGCATCTTGGGGTATGGCCCCATTTCAGCTTGTCTTTCCAGCATCACTCAATACCTGCTATTCACTGCAATACTTTCACTATCAACTGGTCACAGCTTCACTTTTCTTTCTCACACTTAGTGTTTTTCCATTGCTTCAGCACAACAAAAGGGTATGGTCGGTTTAACCTCGCTGCAACCATCGGTGTCTCACAGTTCTGGTAGCATCATCATGAGTGAATTTTTTGATCACCGATACATTTGGCATTTACATGTATATTCTTCTGTTTATATTGCAGTGGCCCCTGAGAAAGGGGCACAGGGTCCCGAAATGCATTGGGCTGCCTATAATTGTTTGTGAATCAGAAGCATTGTTATCTAGAATATTGGCTAAAGCATCATGATTTGATATTTGTATAGGTCAAAAAGAAAGGAAAACAGTTTATTTTTTTTATTATTTGTTGTATAACATTGCGATTTACACACAATAAGAAAAATGATTGTAGAAAAAAACTGACGTTTCTTTTTCAGTTTCTTGTTTAATAAGTGTTTAATTGTCATTTACTGATATTGCTGATATATGATCAAGCTGTTTTAGAACATACACACGTAGTGCACTCAGTCCTTCAAGGGAAGTCTCGCTTGATATAGTTGCAAAATAAACTTTTTGCCAGGCTCTAACCTTCCTTTTTAATACATGTAAGTCAGCCCTAGGGTAGACCCTGGACAGCCTGTAGTGTAGTCCCAAAAATACCCTGTCATACAGGACCCACGACGTTTACGGATAACATATACCTTGGGTCTGGTGGTAGACTGAATCCGTACACCCCTGCCGCATATGTTAGCCCATGGTTTGCAGTAGATAAATTGCAGTGCCACTAGATTCTCCTATTATCAGAGAGATTAGTTCTTGGCAACCTCAGAACACAATAACCTCAGACTAATGGAAACAATATATTACTTTTCACCCAGTCACTCGTGCTTGTTTGTTTTACTCTCAGAGACATACAGAGAAGAAACAGTTGTACGTGTTAACAATAAGAATTTTTTGTACAGTAGTTCTTCCCATGTAGAATACGTGTGCTGTTAAGACTGTAACACAGTAGCAGAGATATAGAACCAGTAATACAGTGAATAAGAAGGAATAGTCTTGTTCTACCATTTTGCAACAGTCATGAACATATACATGAATATAAAATGCATCTATAAAATAAAGTGCGTACTCCTAGGATGCCTGCCTAGATGTACCTAAGTGTACCTAGCATGTGAGTAGGTGCTATAGAGCCTAATTCTAAGAGCCCATATGCCTAAGAGCCAAGAATTCCACTAGGCTTTAGTCAAACCCCCATACCTGAATAGTGAGAGTGTGGGTATTCGTCATGGACTTGAGCTGGATACCCGGCAAGGTATCGTTGGACCACTGTCAGCTGAAGTGAAGGCATGCCTGTAGCTGCAGCGTCTCTGGTCAGTGTGTTGGCCTTGTAGTCCTGCCTTCTGATAGCAAAAGGTGCTGTATTTATACAGTCTATGTACGTGTGTTACCCATTGCTCAGTATGAGGATCACATTGAAGATCAAACCTCATGCATCAGTGGGAGAGGTGATGTATACCCCCTGGAGAGTGTACTCATCAATTATTCATATGTGCTAAGGATGATGTCTTAGCAATATTGATTGGTAAAAACCAATCCTCGGCATGAAACTAGGTGAAAGGTTTAGCCCATAAAATGTTGCAGTCCTTATAAGGCTTGTTCATATGAAATAACGGGAGCTGATGTAGGGAAAGTGTACTATGTTCCCTGGGCCTATATTAGGGAACATATATGAAATATAACAGGCCCAGAGGGCAGGGTGCAGTATTTTAAAAAAAGTGGGACCTGTATGTTTTAGTTTTACATGTCCTGGTAGTGAAAGACTCTTAAATGTATTTTTCACCACTGCATGGCCTACCTCTCCCATAGGCTAACATTTGAGTTATCTTATTATATGTAATATGTGATTTCAAATTGGAGCAGGTAGCCTGTTCATGTTTGGAGACTATGAAATGGTAATGAAAAACCCTCTCTCTTGGTGAAGTTAGGCTTTAAATTATTATAATTTTGAAAATACCACTGTTAGAATGTCTGCATTTTCCTGCCTTAGCCATTTGGTACGTGCAGCCTGTTTCTTAGTCCCATGACTGTGTGTATTTGACAGTTGAAGTTTGTGTATTCCCCCCTGGTCAGCCACACACAACAGAGAGCTTAGGTGGGCCAGAATGGGCCATCACTAACAGGATGGAAGGACAGAGCTGGGCACAGCCCTACTTACACTTGAATAGGTTGCGTCCTGCCTTCAGAACCAATGGCTGTATACCCATGGAGTCAGGACAGGAAAGGCGGGTGCCTGGGGACTTCAAAGGGAAACCTCTAGAAACTTCACCCACTTGAAAGAAGATCCCAGGTACAAATATTGGACACCAGGCATCATCTCTTCAGTATACTTCTGGACATGTGGATACTCTGCAAGGAAGAAGGACTGCTGTGCTGCTGAAAGGACTGCCACTCTTCTGGACTGCTGCTCTGAAGCACTGCTTCTCTGCTGTGCTGATCTGCTGCCCTCTTGTCTGTGTGAGAAGGACTAGACCGGCAGCTGTTGAACCCAGGACTCCAGAGTGACGCCAAGGAGTAGGTGGCTGATCTCCTGACTACAGTCTAAGTTACATAAGGCTCCAACAACCTTTAACCCAACACCTGGACTCCAGCGTAATCCCAAGTAGAACCAACGCATCACCTCTGCTGTAGAGGTTCTCCCAGCACAAGGACTCTACATCGACTTCACATCTCCGGTTCCACTGATTGCATTTTTGATTTTTTGGTCTTTATTAAAAATTGCTCCAGTTTTTTAATTAGTGAGGATTTTTCTTGTGTTGTGTTTTCACTTTATTACTGTTTTAAGAGCTGCATAAATACTTTACACATTGCATCTAAGTTAAGCCTGACTGCTCTGTTCCAAGCTACCACAAGGTTGAGCACAAGTTAATTCGGAGTTTGGTTGTACCTGGCAAGGATTGTGGTTACTGCATGAGTAGGTTTCCTCTCCCCCAACCAGTAACCCATTTTCTTGCACTCTTCAACTATTTATAGCCAAAATCATGTCAAATAGATCAACTCCCAACTATTTATATATCTTGAATCCAACCTCCTCCTTGACAGCTCTCAATTGGAACACAGACTGTATCACCTTACAAAGTCATCTTTTCTGTCGGTCATAGAAAATACAAATGCTTTCCTGAATCAGGGTGGGTCAGCTGCCATCATCATACTTACCTCTGTGGCCTTTGATATGATCACCCACCCTCTATTACTTGAAAACCTTTTTGCTTTTCAAATTTATGGTCTGGTTTCAAAATAGATATGTTCCTTTATTAGAAACTGCACCCAGATGATTGATCTACCCCCCTTTAAATCGTCTGCCTAGCAACTTAAGTCCAGGGAACTTCAAGGCTTTTAGCTGAACCCCACATTATCTCATGTGCACATGGCCGCCCTTGCCAAGTTAGTTCTGTCCTTTGGGCTCAATATCTAAACATACACTGATGATAGTGCTATTATTTGTTTTTGTTCATGTTTTTTTGCCATGTTGTACAGGAGCGCGGCTGCTGTACAGGATGATCAAAAGTAGAAACAAAATACGCTGTGATGCGGCAAGCATCATAGCACTATTTCTTTCAGTCATACAGCACAGCGGCCGTGAAGCTTCTCTACATAGCTGAAAAAGTGTGACCAGGCAACTATATCTTGCCTAGGTGAAACCTGTTGATATTTTCCAATGGTTATTATGTTCTGGTTTGAGGGAGCAGGGTAGGGGTGACAAGGGAAGCAACAACAGGGAAATGTAGGCAAGGTAAGAAACAATGGGGGCAGGAGAGGGTGGTAGTGGGCTAGCAACGATGGGAGAGGGGATGGGATAAAGAAAGAAGCATGCCTGATAGTGCTTTGTTTTCTGGTGGGAGAGTGCATGGGGAAGGAGCAAGCAACAATGGGGAGAGGGTATGGGGAATGGGGCAAGCAATGACATGGGTGGATATACAGGGAAAAAAAAACTACTGGGTAACAGGAGGTGGATGAACAGGGCAAGCAAAGCAATGGAATGTAGGAGGGGTAAAAGATACAGGGCATGTAACACCAATGGAATGTAGGAGGGGTGGGAGTGACAGGGCAAGTAACAACAGAATGTGGGAGGCGGTGGGAGATATGGGGTAAGCAACAACAGAATGCAGGGGGTGGGAAACATGGGGCAATCAACAACAACAGAATGCAGGATGTGGTGGGAAGGACAGGGCAAGCAACAACAGAATTTGGGAGGGTGTGAGGGACGGGCAGGTGCACACGCCTACGCGGGACAAGGTGGGTGAAAAATAGCTTGCAAACACAAGCACTCTGATGTAGTGCTGCAAATAAAATAAAAAATTTACTTCAGAAGCGCATGAGCAGTTGAAGGACATTGGTCACCAAAAGGACGCAGTGCTTGGTCTATGCTCTGTAGAAGGGACAAAAACACGACGAGGGAGAGAGAGAGCTGAAGAAGGGCTGTGTCCTTGCCCCGACCCTGTTCAACCTCTTTGTATCGGATCTCTCTACTGAGCTGGATAACTGCAACCACCATGCTCCGAATCTGGGTGGCCTAATACTTTCAAACTTACTGTATGCCGACAATCTTATATTGATCAGCCGTACTCCAGTCGGCCTGCATCACTTGATAAACACAACAGATAACTTTGCAGGCAAGAACAGGTTAAGCTTAAACTTTGAAAAATCTAAGGCCATGGTACTAAGCCAGCGGAGAAAAAACATCAACCCAGATGGATAATGGGGGGCCGGCTGCTGGAGACCGTAGACGAATACAAATATCTGGGAATAATGTTCGACAGGAAGGGCTCGTATGTCAAAAAAAAGGCGGCTATCAAAGGCAGAGGGACCTTATTGGCAGTCTTACTAAAAACATCAAGCATAAATTAACCGACCCTAATCTTATCCCACTACTAGAAGTGCTTCGAGCTAGGCTCCTACCTACAATCA
The DNA here is from genome assembly GCF_964263255.1 of Lissotriton vulgaris. Taxonomy (NCBI): domain Eukaryota; kingdom Metazoa; phylum Chordata; class Amphibia; order Caudata; family Salamandridae; genus Lissotriton; species Lissotriton vulgaris. Next base: position 1,458,338,954 of record NC_141696.1, on the reverse strand, counting down.
CTTATTGTAGTGAATCAATGAGAGGGAGAGATGAGATCACTTTGGATAAGGTGGTCGCCAAGGCTGTGAGAATAATATTCAATATCCCACAATATACCTCGCCAGCACAAATAAGGCTAGGGTTAGGGCTCCAAAAGCAGTAAATAGCACGGAAAGGTGCCTATGCAAAATGCTGGCACAAAATAAAGGGAGCCAAGCCCGACACCTTGAACTCATATTTATGGAAGGAGATAATGAGACAAAAAGACAGTCTTGCCATGGCCTACCTTCAATCAGCAATTAGGCTTCTTGCTTTACAGGACATATGGGAAACCAGTATACCCCACAAAAGCTTCAAGGATCTTGTAAATAAATCAGTAAAGAGTGTATCCTTTAAAGAAGACGAAGAAGCACTAAGCAAGAAGGATCATGGATGGTTTGTAATCCAAAGTTACTCGATTTGCAAACCACAAACATACCTAGGAACAGGCTTCTCGAGACGCATGAAGGAAAGTTTCTTGCTTCTGCGGTTGGGAATCTTACCGGTTAAATGTAAATGTAAATGTATAGGCATTTATATAGCGCACTACTTACCCGTAGGGTCCCAAGGCGCTTCGACCGCTGCGAAACCCTTCCTGGCTTCCCTGAGAGATGGTCCCTTAATGGGTATCTCCAGGGTGAGACCAGGCATCCCCGGCGGTCTGGTGGGGCCGTTAGTGAAGATGAGGCAAGCTAATGCCCAGAGTTGCCGAGTGTGATCGCTGATCAGAGTGGGCACCGAGGCGAGAGAATTATCGAGTCCGCTGACCCTGGTCCAGAAACCTGCCGCGCCGAGAATCGAACCCTGGTCCCGGGCCGTCCTCTGCTCTCGGGTATGCCGCCTCTAACCAGTGAGCCACACTACTTCACTGTTAAGAGGCATCTCCCTCCATGGAAAGGTACAGATACAACTAATCATTGTAACACTTACTGTGCATCTGCAAAGACTTAGACGAGAAACAAAGACAGCTACTAAAGCCGCGCATGCAGACAGGCAGTGAAAGCCTGCTACGAGGGAAGCAGCGTGCGGTTGGCCTGCAGCTTCGTCCACTTCATGAGTGCAGTAAAAATGAAGTTAACTCCGGCAGTACTCTAATAAATTGCTCATCTACCCAAGCTCATCTATCTCTGAGTTGCTTGTTGGAATCTTCTTTAAAAGAGATCTACTGTGATTTTTACTGTTACAACTACTATTTCTTGGGATTTTAAATAGCTCTTTATTTGGGGATCATTAATTGTGTCACAAAATCTGCTGACTGTAACTGGCAAACATGCACTTTTGGATGTGCATCTTTAGACTTCCATGCTAGTTCAGTCATGTCTCTTAAAGCTAATTTTATAAAAAATATGGATTGCCCTAAGAACTCTTTAGGAGAATGGTCCCTAAATCTGACACCTTGCACTTTTTCATGACACCCATCAAACTTTGTGATTATACGGTATTCCAGTTTTTATATTCTTCTTGTAATTTTATGGATATATTGCAATTTCAAAATCAATTTGACATATCCTTTCTATTACAAAAAGTGTCGTTTTACGCATTTTTGCACACATGTTTTACTATGTAGTTGATTGCAAAGGTTTTTATTAATAATGCAATAATGAGTCTTACTACCTTACTTACTGACAGATTAGAGCATTATTGCTTCTGGTGGACTTCATTTCATCCCAATTATTTATGCGGTTTCTTACAAAGATGAACTCTTCTTCCCTACTCTGTGACCTATTTTTCAGACTGTAATGATGGTGTAGTGCATGAATTTATTTTTGTTGATGCTGAAAACCAACCAAGCTCCATAAGTGGTTTGATGTCCAAGTGCTGCTTCTTTCACTTTTACTGTCATAAGAGTATCCTCCAACTTCTCTCAAGCACTAACACTGCTCTCTTCTTGGAGTGCAGCTGTTAAGACTCATTGGGCCCGATTCACAGAATGAACGTAAGACTCAATCCTAAACTTACTACTTTTGGTATTCACAGAAGTTAGGATTTTGTCTTAAGTCTGTCTTAAGTCTGTCTTAAGTTTGTCTTAAGTTTGTCTTAAGACAAACTTAAGACAAAATCCTAACTTCTGTGAATACCAAAAGTAGTAAATTCATTCTGTGAATGCCAAAATAGTTGTAAGTTTAGGATTGAGTCTTAAGTTCATTCTGTGAATCGGACCCATTTACATTACTGTCATGCTGCTTAAAATGGGCTGCCTTTAAATCTCCTCCCATTTTTTGGAGGCAGAATGGGCATCATTGGCCGACAGGTTCAGCCTCTTATAATTTTTAAAGTCGATCTTAGCTATCAGTCTTCTGCACTCAAGTAGCATTCCAGAATCTCTAATCGAAAATGTGTCTACTCAAGCAAAGAGCTTTAATCATCTCTTCCTTGTGTCCTCTTTCAGTGTTCAGCTGGTCTCCAAGGGTTGCTGATGCTCTGCCTTCTAGGCAACAATATAAGGAAATCATTTCTCCCAGATCTCCATCAATTCATTGATTCTGGTGCCTTCTTTTATAATTTAAACAGTTTCTATTTTACTTCTCTGTAACATTTTTTCTCCGTGCTTCGAGCCTCCATAGAAGCTTAGAAAACTACGCAATGTCTCTCTAAAAAATGGAATTTTTAATAAAGCTACTGGGATTTAAGTTTGTAACACAGACCTCAGAGGCAGGTGCATTAGGCCAATGATAGATTTCACTGGCACATGGTGTAATCATATGTCTTTAGGCAGGAAGAAGTGCTTGCCTGTATTCCCTGCCTGCCTTAAATTAAGGCCCTTAAGGGTAGGGCATAAGGGTAGTGGGATATGGATGTTATGGCATTTCTCCACTGACACTGAGGACTAAGAGCAACTCTGAGTGTTAGTGTGGAACACTTTGCAGACTAATGTCTCTAGGTCACACCGTTCTTGGATTCTCTGGGTGATGGCTGTCAGCTTTCAATAATACCCTAACATATAATAGGGTAACATCAAGGCTTGTGGGAAGGCTCTGCACTGCACATAATACATGGAGACTTCACACTCAGCAACTAGATCTCTCAGTCAATCCATATTTAAATTGAACACAACAAGAGACAAGATGCATATCCTGCAATACACTCCCAGTTAAGAAGACTGTGTGGGCCTGATATGGTCACATTACATTCAGAGAGAAAAGATAGTAAACCACGGTCAGCAATTCCAGGATGCACCTACTCCAACCCCTCCAAGTTCATAAGACTGCCTGAAGCCATGGACTGAAACTTTGAAAAGCATGGTTCCAAGTTGTAACACTTTCTCAAACCAGAAAAGAGAGTTTGAAATCTGCCATAAGTTAGGAACACTTCTTCATGAAGCAAGCAAAAAAGGGCATATCATGGGTAGAGCCTCTACATTTCTTCTAGAGAAAATGAAACTGATTTGGCTTTTCAGTCAGGTCTTCCATACGGCTTCAGGAATCTCAACTGAGCAAGCCCATGAAAGCCTGAGAAGAGGAGAGTTGAGTGAAAGAGAACCATAAGGATTGCTCTGAGCTTAAGCCGGGCAATGTAAATTGGCTTAGGCTCCAAGCCTCCAATGCTGTCAGGCCCTCTTAAGGCCATTGATGGATATTCTGTTTGCTGCAGTGCACTAAGACATGCAATATTTCAATCCGAAAGAGGAGGGTGGCCCTTGAGGAGCAGGTGCCAGCTGCTTTACAGGGATCTGGAGTCAGCTTGCTCATAGTGAACCTACCTCACCTGTTATCACCCAGTTTCTCAAGGATCCCTAATGTGGAAATCTTGGATCATCATGAATCTCAACCTGATCATGCCATTGTGCTCTGACCGGGCAGTGGAAAACCCCCACCCTCATCAAGGCCTGGATGTTAAGGTATCAGTTGTGGAGACAGACGGGACTCCACCATTGTGTTGACACTACATGTAAGGTAATTTAGCCGCCATTCAACTCCCAGACCTATCTAGGGTCTCGGCACACGGACGTGTGACCACGGCAACACCAATGTGGTTTCTTATATGATACGATATATTGTGTATCAACGGCTATCATTCAGGCATAAATCCTTGGGCCCGATCACAGAACTAACTTAAGACAAAATCCTAAACTTACTACTTTTGGTATTCACAGAAGGCATTTAGTAGTAGTAAAGTTAGGATTTTGTCTTAAGTTTGACTTAAGACAAACTTAAGACAGACTTAAGACCTACTTAAGACAGACTTAAGACAGACTTAAGTTAGGATTTTGTCTTAAGTTTGTCTTAAGTCAGTCTTAAGTCCGTTTTAAGTCTGTCTTAAGTTTGTCTTAAGTCAAACTTAAGACAAAATCCTAACTTTACTACTACTAAATGCCTTCTGTGAATACCAAAAGTAGTAAGTTTAGGATTTTGTCTTGTTAGTTTTGTGAATTGGCTCCCATGTGTTCTGATGATGATCCCCCAATTCTAGTTGGGATCAAAACGTTGTCAACGTATGCATCTTGACTCCAAATTGGCTTATTTGAATTTCTGTGGAGCATAAGATGCCTTTTCTATTGTGACATACTGAATATGTATTTACTGACAAAGTCACCATGCATATAAATGCCTGAGTGTTCAAAATCTGTTGAGTTCCAACCTTTTGCCCACGTAATTTTTATGTGTTCTTGCTTTATGGTTCAAATTATTTTGTATTCAATAAATGTATTGAGTCTAAGCATGGGCGGAAAATCCGTTTCGCTCGCGGATTTTGCGGATTTTCGGTAAATTCGCAATCCGCGAGATTCGCGAATCTGCCGCAAAATCCGCAAATCCGCGAGCAGCGGATTTTATGGCTTGCTCGCACTGTTCGCGTGAGTTCGCGGCTTCCCAGTACAACTTCGCGCCCCGCGAATAAGCTCTAAATTGCAGAAATACGATCTTAGCAAAACTGAAACTACTTACCAGGTTCAAAAGTTCAGGCTCATCATTAGAAGCCTTTTCCTGTAGTGCTTCCTGAGGGGCCCCTCCAGAGTTCAGTTGCCTACTTGCAACTATTATGTGACCCTGCTCTGAACTTCAGAATAGTTACACATATGCCACAATGGTCCTGAATTACAGCTAAGGGAGACAAGCAGGAGCCAGGCTGGAAGTTCAAATCCATTAATCAGCCCCTAATTCATTATTGTCAGTTGGGGCAGGGCAGGTGTTGTAACTAATTTTGCAACAATGAAAGCACTTAGCAAGTGCAAAAGATCACTAATCAGGAAGCACTAAGGAAGCAGGTGCCAGCTAAAAAAATATTCTGTGACACATTAATCAGCCCCAAATTAATTCAGGTCACTTGAGGCAGGGAAGGTGTGCTTTGCTTTGCCACAATAATGTACACTGACTGGACAACCAGAGGGTGCTGTGATGAAACAGAGGGTGGCATGGGTGGGCCAGGGGGTGGCATGAGTAGTCAGAGAGTGGCAGTGGTGACAGAGAGTGGCAGTGATGAAGAAGAGTGTCCCAAACAGGCTGGACACGTAGAAACAACAAGTTCGCAAAACTTGCGACCCGACAGGTAAGTTCGCATTTGCGAAATTGTACAAAACCCTCGCGAACTGGCAGAAACCCGCGCGAACACAAAAAAAAATCCGCAAATTCGCGAGAATTCGCGAATTTTGCGAATTGCGAGTTCGCAAATCCGCAAAATTCGCGAACGCGAGATACGCAAAATTCACCCATGCTTAAGAGTCTCCATTTGGAGAATATCAACATAGGTCCTATTGTGGTTCTGTGTACCAATGTCCATTTCCCTTTTGAAGGGACCAATGTTGCTTATAATGGTACAGGGATTGCACAGCACCTTGAGGTACTTGATGTCAATAGAGCAGATGCATGTTTACAAATGTTGTAATTTTGAAATACATGTCTGATGCTCTGTGTTAGTTATTTTTGACAGTATTAGCTAATTTTAACATAAGGAATCCAGTGGAACAAAGGAACTCTTCTAGCCTAAGGGATTGGGGTGGTATATGACGATGACATCAAGCTAAATATGATATTATCATTGGAGAGTTAGCAGACATAGAAGAAATCAAGTGGAATGTTGTACATTTATGACTATTCTGTGTCCTTTGCCCCCAACAGGAACTGGTTAAATCTTGGACTGTGTCAAGTTCATGTTCAGTGAGGTATTCACGGGGCTTTAGGTTTTGTTCTAGCAGACAGCCTCAATGGTAGATGTTGGATAACTACCTACAACTCAATCTAGACAAGCTAGAGCTTCTACCCCCTAAACCATGTGCCTCACCTATGCTGGCCTCTATATGTGGGAGACAGCATTTACAACGCAGTCATTACATCGCAGTTTTTTTACAGCGTGGTTGTTACAATGGCCACGTTGTTAGAACGCAATGCCTTTACAACGCAAGTCGTTAGATCGACTTGCTATAGGGGGCGCTCTAACCTAAGGAATAGTATCATTCACTATTGCAACACCTTCCCTACTGTTGCGCAGGCTGGAGTTGAAATAGTAAATTATACTATTCCTAAGTCCAGCGCGCCCCCTACAGCAAGGCAATCTAATGACTTGCGTTGTAAAGGTATTGCGTTCTAACAGCACAGTTGATGTAACATGCTATATTCCTATATGTAAGTCCTCCCATTTTAGCCATCAGCAGTTTGGAAATACATATTGATTCCAATCTTGCTCTTGCAGCCAAAGGCGCCTTTATTTCAATTTCATGTTTTTTCCATCTGAAAATGTTATGGCAGATAATCTTATGTTTAGACCCATTTATTTAAATTCTTGTTAGTGATCTAATTTTATCATCTGGCCAGATGATAAAATTAGATCACTAACAAGAATTTTGATGGTAATCCATCTCTGGATCTTGGGTCTCACCTACCGTTGCTAGTGGTCTTTTGCGTTGGTATGTATACTTTGGACTGTTGTACTATATATTCTAGTACTATATAGACAGAATTGATGAATACAGTCCTTAGAGAGCATACATTCGTTGTGACTCTAGACCCCCGTTTTTTTTTGTATTTTATTATTGTGCAAGGGGACGTTAACCTAGGCAGGTCCTTAAACTCCCTTAGACCCTCCAACCCCTGTTTTTGTTTTCACAATACGAACTCTACAGTACAGGACTGGTGAACAACTGACGTTCCTTCCACCTCCTCTTTTTCACCGCTTCAGGAAGCTTGGGAAACTGAGTCTGAAGCATGGTGGACCCGCCAACCAATGAGAAATGACGAGTGTCCCTTTTACGGAGACAACTTCGAAGAAGAAGGCACAACACCCTGTGACGCGCTCCTGTGCAGAGCGGACGGCTTCGAGGAAAGAGACACACCCCCCTGTGACGCGTTGCCACCAGGATTGGTCAAAGAGCAGGAAGAGGAAGTAGAGTGGGGTTCTGGCACTTCAGAGAAGAGAGGAGAGCGAGTGGAGAGCGTGAAGAACGTAGCGGGAAGGAGAACGGACTTGGTGGAGGAGCGGAAGACGGGAGACGCTGTGCCTGGAGGCCAACATCACCACGCAGCGCCCAGCCACACTCAAGGAGGAGTGTGGCTCAACCAGGTGCGTCAGGGATGTCGGGTTGGCTGGGGAGGCGTGGTGACGCAGTGTAATTAGTGTACAAAGCGTGCTCAACCTACCTCCCCTTAACTTACCTACCCTCCCTTACCTCCTGTCCTCACTCCAACCCCTTCACCTATAGTTTATTTATTTATTTATTTATTAAGCAATTTGTAATGCGCGGACTAAACCCGAAGGTATCAAGGCGCCTATAGTCACATCTACGTTTTGTAAATACCCGTGCACCGGTGTCCTCACTCCCCTGATTCCCCCGGGAGAACTTGAAAGCCTGAGCTCCATACTAAGAGACTTTATTTTTCCTCCACATGTGGCGCAGGGACGCGATGAGGGAAGAAGAAGGGGCCAGGGCAGAGGATAGAACTGAGAAGGGCGAGTCCCCGAAGATCCCGTGCCATAACCGCCATGGTGGACCCTGCTGCACTAGCTAGAGAAAGAAGAACCCAAAGAAAGAAAAAGACCTTTATCAAAATAAAACCATATTTACCCCGCTCTGGTATCCGTGTCCCTCCTTCTGAACCGCCACACATCCATATGTGTCTTCTGGCTGCAATCAATGTGCTGGTGGCTACTCTGAGTGCACATGGACCATCAAAAGAAACATGTTACAAAGACAAAGTTGCTGAACAGTATGTACCCTGCTGTAATTCCACCTTTGTTTAAAAGTACCTGAGCAGAGGCATAACACTGTCAGTGGTACATATCATGCCGTATAAGAACATTTCACCAATACCTCAACTTTTTTTATCTACAGGATCCAATGATGTGATTGTTTCTTGTGATGATAGAACTATTAGTATATCCACTTTCACTGTCGGTGGAAATTCTTCTGCAAATCCTTTTAATCAATACCTCTTCAAAGGAAATCTCTTGAAACTGGAGTTTTCCACCGCCATCCATTCCCTATTTGATACATTTCTCACTGCCTTCTGCAAAAGCTGGTATTCCAGATCTCTTCTTCTCTCATTTTAGAAGAAATCCTCTTTCTCCCCTTGACCACATGGGTCAGGGAATGATACATTCTGTCTCAAATGTTAGACCACCACATTGTACATAATGACCTTTATAATCTTTCTGCTCATATTCATCCTCCTCTGGGCTGCCCTTTGGGAAGTTTAAGGGCTGGGACATTCATTCCTAGGTTTTAATGCTCATGCTGCCATCTGCTCTATCATTCTTTGAATGACAACAAAATATGATGCCTCTTCACAATCTGAAGGCTCTTCCAAAACCTGTTTAGCCTGTGTCTCAGGAGGTGTGTCCTCAACATGATGCCTCTTTAAAGAGCACTTGCACACTTAAATGCTTCAAAAAAGAATTCTGAGTGCCTTCTGAATGTATTTCAGTTGTAACATTTGACTTTGTTTTTGTTTGTGAGGCACTGAGTAGAGCAGCTGATCACAATAATAACAAAAATAAAGTTCCTACCCCAAAGGAATATTTATGTTGGGCTAAAGCTCATTAGAGAAGAAAAGTTTCAGCCATTTTAGGGATCCATAAGAGATTGACAACTGCTCCCTATTTGGATTCCCAGGGTAAGACGGATGCGGCTAATGATGTTGGCCAGATCTGAGCACGCTGCAAGGGATTTTCTCTCCTACCTAATGCTTATTTTGCTAGCTACATCCCACCTGAGAGGAAGCCTTTTCTATCGCCCTTCGGCAGAATGTTTTATAATGCCACGCGCTGCTTCCTTCCATCTCACTTATTTTGAGATGCCAAGTATTGGCAGCCTTGCAGGGCGCACCGTAATTAGGGGCAACAGCATCCCCCGGGTTGCTTGTAAACCTTTAAGCAAATGGAACCAGAGAGGCTTCCTTCCTCCTAATAATTCTGAATTTTATTGAAGAATAGACATTAGATGTCTCTTTGCGTCCAGAATAAATAGTCTCCAATTGAAGTTTTGATATTTTCACAGGGCCAGCTTTGAAGTTATGTACATATGTACAGTGCCTCTGCTTGTGGAATTTCACTGGTATCTTTGTGGAGTGAATAAAAAATCTGTAGTTAATTTTTTGCATCTGTTCTGGCGTCCTAGATTTTTACCCAGCAGTTTATTGTTTAAAAACTCACCTCAAATTTAAAGGAGAGATTGTTGACTTCTGTGGAATCCCAGTTGTACACTATAAATAGGCAGTACCATATAATGTAGCCCCCTTTTCCTCTGCGATTTAGCGTAATTTGGCTACAACTTTAGAAGTAGCCAAACCCAACCATTGTTTTCTTGGTTATCACAGACAGAATTTGGGGATACATTTCCTAGGCCCAAATTAGGGACTGTATTCATTTATTTATTTTTGTGTTTTATATAAAGCGCTCGCTAGACTCGGGGATATCAGAGCCCTTTACAAGATGTGATCATAGGTTAATTCGAGATACTTGTGAGGAAACGGGCGGGTTGAATGCAGTCAAAGGAGGTATATACAAAACAGCATTAAAATAGTGAGAAGGGACGAAAAGTGCATATCAATATAGCATGAAAGTAATGACGTTCAGTAGATCATAATGAAAGTGTCTGTACAGGGGGGAGTAGGTCTTTAGGAAATGTGAATCAAATTGTAAGAGTGCGGAAGTAGTTGTTAAGCAGTAGAGATTTGAGGTCCCGTAACTCAACACACCAGAAAGGCATGTTAACACTGCAACAGTAGTGCCCCTCCACCCACGGAGATTCCTGCTAATATGGCAGGAGCAATCTTTTGGAGAAAAAGCCTTACCTTCATGGCAGGGGTGGGGTGGGAAAACCCAATCAACCCTTGCGGGCTTGGGCGTCTATGAAAGATAGGTAATAATGCCAACAAGGGATTTATTTTCGATAATTGCTTTCCAGTTCAGGGTAAGAAAAAGCAATTCTCAGTAATCCTGGCTGACTAATCAGAAACTGCGATAGTAAATAAATATATCTGAAAGTAGTCAGACTTAATCAACTAACATAAATCAAATAGTCATACAACTAGAAGGAGACACGGAGAAAGAGACATTTTTGATAAAAATGCTTGATTTATATATTGGCTTATTCTATAAAAAAAAACAGGGTACAGTCAATCTCGGCATCGGTGTCGACGCCGAGATTGACTGCTGTGCTTCTCTGATCACTGTTACAGAGTGGAATACTTTCTGCAAATTGAAAATTCCCAAAAAAGTGCACGACAACCACTGTCCAATCATCTATTGCGTGACAAATTTGATAATACATGCAAACAGATAAAAAGTACGCCAAGTTTAGTGAAGGACTAACTCTTTGTGTTTTTTCAAGGGTCACAACTGCTGATCTACTGTTTTTTCCTGAGGAAGGTCTCATTGATTTATTCTACTGGAGACCGAAACGTCGACTACTGAGTCCCATTCCTGTGATTACGATTAAAACAAACAGATGATGCACTTATGATACTGTGATAATACTCATCTTTACTGTATTATAATGGACTGGACTCTTTTCATGAATGAAATATAGGCTGATTTTACAATTCTTTATTTCATTTATTATGTTCTGTGTCTATGACCTGAAATTGTTGATCTGTACCCTGTTTTTTTAATAGAATAAGCAAATATATAAATCAACCATTTTTATCAAAAAGTTCTCTTACCTTCATGGCAGCATTCATTTAGGCCTGGCCTTTGATTTGATTTGATTTAAAAATGTATAGAGCGCACAAATGCCCTAAGGCGTCTTGGCACTAGATCAGTGAAATGAGTCTAGGACTGACAAGGGTGGGAGTCGAACTATGCTGAGAAGAGCCAGGTTTTTAAGGTTTTTCGAAACAATAGCAGTGATGGGCTATTTTTTATTGGTACTGGTATCTGGTTCCAAGTCTTAGCTGTATGCAGCAGAAAGCTTCTCCCCCCCATCTTAGTTGTTTGAATCTGGGAGTCTTGATTAACTTTGCACTGCTTGATCTGAGTATCCTTGGCAGATCATACTGTTTCAGGTTGGTTTTAAAAAACTGTGAGCCTATCCCCTGTAGAGCCTTATATGCCAGGCAAGCTGACTTGAATTTAACTCTTTTCTCCATCGGGAGCCAGTGGAGACTTCTTAGTCTGTGGGCTACCGAAGCTAGGGATGTCTAGCACTAGTCTGGCTGCAGCATTTTGGAGACGCTGGAGTTTTAGAAGTAGTTGTTTTTGAAGCCCTGCATACAAAGCATTCCCGTAATCCATCCTGGATAGCATCAGCATAGTTACTAGGGTTTTGCAGGTTTCTACTGGGATAAGAGGCAAGAGCTTTTTTATCAGCTTCAGGGTGTGCCACACAGAGGAGGAGAGTTTGGTAATCTGGGCTTGAAATGTTAATTTGGAATCAAATACGAACCCCAAATTCCTGACTTTGTCCACTGGTGACGGACAGCTGCCTAGGCTGGCAGGCCACCACTTATGTGACCAAATGCTCGGCTCCGCCCCTAGCAGCATGACCTCTGATTTATCCCGTTCAGTTTTAGACAGTTTCGTTGCATCCAGCGGCTGACTTGTTCCATACAATGGCTAAATCAGTCTGCTGTCTCGTCTGTGCTGTTAGAGATTGACACCACTATTTGGGTGTCATCAGCGTATGACACGGGGAGAAATCCACAGTTTCTAATGATAGTTGCTAATGGGGCAACATATATATTAAAGAGGGTGAGACTTAAGGATGAACCCTGTGGCACCCCCCAGGGGGATTTAAAAGATTTAGATGTGTAATCGCCTAACTTGACAGTGAAGGTTCTCTCCCCCAACAATGAAGCCAGCAGTGCGAGTGCTGATTCATGCACTCCCATTTCTCCTAGACGGGTCAGGAGTATGTCATGATTGATGGTGTTGAAGGCTGCCGATAGATCTAAAAGAATCAAGGCAGCCTTCCCACCTGTATCCAGTACACTCCTGAGCTCCTCCGCCGCCATGATCAGAGCGGTTTCAGTCCCATGTTCCTCCCTGAAACCATACTGTGATTCATCTAAGGCATGGGAGGACCTAATAAACCCAGTTAGAGACAGCTTTAGCTGGCTTGTCTTGTGCAACTATTGCTTCAAAAAAATAAAAGTCATATATAATAAACCTATATAGAGGGGAGTTTGGTTTGTGGTCTTCGCCCATTCGTCTGTCATGATGAGGCAAACCTAGCATACCGTAGCCTATTGTTGGTGAACAGATTTCACAGAGTCTAGACAATGATTTAATGATCCTATATTACAAGCAATGCGCTGTAAAGCATTTGCTGCATCAGATTTATGTCAATAAAAGAAATGTTTCCATATAGTGTCTATATGTACACAAGCATCTGTCTTTGAAATAGACATCATAATAGCAGGTCAGATGCCCACAAAATACACCTGCTCCAAGCATTAAGCTCGGTCATGTTAGGGTAGCCGAAAAGCTGCACGTACAGGCACCCCCTTTCAGTTTTGACTAAATTCACAAAACCCAAGTCAATTCTTGATATTGGACACAATTTCAGAGTTTCATTGGATTCACAAAGTACTCACCTGCATGACATATACACATGCAGAATTACCACCTATTTCCAAATCTAACATAAATTTGCATTAGTGTATTTAATGTTATTTCTTTCGCCCCAACAAAAATAGCCTTGCTGTGGAGATAACTGTTCCCCTATACCATACCCGCATTTTCAATAAGGGCGTTCCTCCTATTTCTCATGAATGAAATGCACGTACAACCGTTCAGAGGTGTAAATCTCCTTGTTTCAATGGTCGCGCTCCACCTGCAAGTGGTACGTGAATGCACATAACCTTCCAAGGTTGTGGATGTTAATCTTCTTTTGCTGGTAGACGCATCCAGAAATAGCTGCAACCATATCTCTTACTAAATGTGTAGTGTGGAATCAGGAACTAGGACCATGGGGTCAAAGTTGAAGAGATTTGGACAGGAAGTGATTTCATGAGGCAGAAAGAGGAAGTGACGTCAGGGAAGGGGTTTCATGTACAGTAGAGGATGATGGAGGAAATAAAAGAATGCTGTAAACATCTACTCTGTCTATGTGTTGATTCCTGGGAGAGCGGCAAAACAGCGCAACTGGTGACAAAACGGTTTACTTGAACTTGTGCTCCGGATGCAGAATCCATACTGGGACCTGTAGTGTTGGGCCCCGCTACTGGTGTGTTATCTGGGAGAACGTTTGTGAGCCTAGAAATAAGGATGATGCCACAAAGGGGGTGTTTTGGTATCAGGGTCTACTACGTGCCTGCCAGGCAGTCCAACCACTGGTTTATATATCGGGATCCCTATGTCATTCAGGACCCATCCACATCCCGCATGAATGCGGGTGTGTTCACTTTAACCCCCCCCACCAACTTGGTGAGGTGGTACATTACATTCCTTCCGTACTTTAGCAATATTTACAACAAATTGAACTAACAATATACCAGAAATGAATTTGATACAAAAGTTACCCAGTGACCGGTATCGGCACTTGAGCAGCATCCTGCTCACCCCAGGAAGTCAGCCAAACAAGACTGTGGTGCCAGGTTACCTCTCAGGCGGTACTTGGAGTAGTCACTGCGACCATAAATAATCAGGTAGGGGAGTCCATTTTCTCTGCTCACCGGTAGGCCCTGCTGGGTTGGACTAGATGTTATTCGCATCTTATCACTGTGTTGGGAATAGTACAGTGAGGCGTCTTGTCGAGGTGATGAGGAAGACTGTACAAGGTTGTCATCACTCACGCCTGGATAGGAAAAAAGTTCACTGTTCCATCAGTCTTAACTCTGAACTTTCTTGAACAATTAAATATTTCCTGTGACCTCTTAATCCCCTTGACGGGCGGTGCCAACATGCTTTTGCAGTAAATCACTGTAGTACTGCAGTAAATCACTTGTAACCAGTGGCACGACCTGACAACACTCTGCACTATTTTGCCCATCCCTGGCAACCAGTCTTTGGCACAAAGTCGACTCTTTGTTTTGACCACCTCTTTGTTCTTTAGGCCGCCAATTCCACTAAGATGGTGTTGAACTCTTCTAAGATAGTCCATAGTTCCTTTTCCTGCACTTCCAAAGCAAAATAGATCAGCCCTAGTACCTCTGCAATTGCTCCGCTGACAAGCATACTGTATTCCTCTTCTGCTACATATACTGTCATGTCTACACCATTTTCATGATGGAACACTGTGGATTTGAAACAACTTATGAGGGGAATTAGTGGTTTCAGTCCATATGCAAAGACTTTGGGCCCGATTGACAAAGGCAATCTGAGACAAAATTTAAAATTTATGACTTTTGGTACTTAATGAGGTAATTTACAAGTCGTATCTTTACATCTGCAGTCGGGCCGGAATCAACGCCTGAAGCCATACTCTCCGGCCAAAGCCGAACTCTCCAGCTTGAGCCGTAATATCCACACCCCGGGCAGAGTCTCCGGCTATGGTCGGGTGAAGTGTAATCAATGGGCTGCAACACAATTTTTACAAAAAGGAACATTAGGAACGTGAGATAAATGGTAGAGGAGGCCATGCAAATTAGTTTAGCTAGGGAAAAGTGTGTGGCAAGACACTGCATCCCATCAGAGGAAAGTTTGCTCCTTTGCAT
This sequence comes from Lissotriton vulgaris, assembly GCF_964263255.1. Taxonomy (NCBI): domain Eukaryota; kingdom Metazoa; phylum Chordata; class Amphibia; order Caudata; family Salamandridae; genus Lissotriton; species Lissotriton vulgaris. Next base: position 1,458,323,912 of record NC_141696.1, on the reverse strand, counting down.
CATGGTACATCCATGCACAATTTGTGATCCCCTCAGAGTTGACTGTAGTGTTACACCACTGAGTGGAGTGGAGTGCAAATTGTGGACTAAATGTACCAGGATGCAAAGGAGCAAACTTTTCTGGTATTTGATGCATTGTCTCAAAAATCTATAAATGACTCCCCTAAACTTCATGGGAACATGGTTTCAGCGTCACTATTGGCAGATGTCACCATCTTGAGCCCGCAGAATCCCAAGGGTCTCCAAAACCTACTGGACGACTTTATTACATATTGTAAGGAAAAAGGTCTAGAAATAAATATTGGAAAAACTAAATACATGGCCATAAATCCTCACACGAACGTTAGGAGAAACATCAGGGTGTGTGAACAAAAACTAGAGCATGAACCAAATTTCACTCATCTAGGTATAACACTTGATTCAAAGTTGGCATGGAAGTCACAAACAAATCATTGCACAAGGTTTCACAAGAAGGGGCCCGGGGCTATCTCCAATAAATATAACTCATCCATGAGCAAATGGATTACACCAGTCTTAGAGATCAATAAATATAAAACACATGCAGCCACCTTATAAAGATCTGAACTGTGGGGCACTGGCAACACTAAACAACTCACATGCGGGGACAATATGTTCATGAGAAGGATATTTTGGCTAACAGTGGCAAAACACTAGTCCTGATGTTCTATGATCTAAATATTAAGCGGATAGTGCATATTGCAACATTATGCCTGCTGCTCTATGGGATTAGATCATGGACAACCCTGGAGCTGGTGGACTATAGAGACGGCATTAAATACATTTTAGAACTCATTAGGCACCTAACCTTACCCTGGCTTAGACATGTCAAGACATGGTTTACTGAGCTCGGCCTCCCCTCCTATTGTCGGAACCGCAACTGCTGAAGGAAAGTGCTAAGAAAATCCTCAAACAAATCTACTGGGGATATGTTCAAAATACACTGCTTAGTAACTCCAGTACAGGCAGATTAACAACACAATTTCTCAATGACAAACCAAATTCATGTTATGAAGAGTTTCTTGATACTATCCAGTCTCATTTGGCAAGAATCCTGTATTTGAAATTCCGGTACACAACTCTTCAAACAAAGAGCTATACTGCAAAATGAAAAACACAGGGACAGTTATTCTGTACCTCATGTACCTTAGGCTATACTGAAGATGTTGCACACATCCTGTTCTTTGCCCGGCATACGCTACGGCAAGGAAGAAATGGATTTGTTCATTATGCAAAAGGCTATTGTTTAGGAAGCACCAAGATGCCCTTATAGAGATGATATATGATACAACACCATACATAATGTTTAGCGCGTATAAATATTTATTAGCAGATGGATTCACACAGGGCAAGATGAGGCTGAAAGTATGATGTTGGAATAAGCAACATACTCCTCTTTTCTAAGTACTGTATTGTGGATGATGATTGTTTTAATGTACATTTAATATATATTATATTGCACTATTTTTAATTGATTACGATACAACATGAACGGTGAATCTTCATATCTTTATATATTCTTTCAATGGTTATTAACCAAAATAAAAGTTAGTTGACAACCATCTCATCCTTGCTGGGGCCCTTCTCACTTTTATATACATATTTTCAACATTAATTTCACATAGGCTTTTTTCAGTATATATTAAATAATTGTATATATTTTATACTATTATCTAATTTATACTTTACAATTTTTTAAAAATATTTTTACAACATTGTTTAATATGTTTTCTACATTTTTTCATATGTTTATTTTATATTTTTTCATTACTTCCCATTCATTCCAATGGAGAGGTCATCTTTATTTCAGGTACATTTAGCAATCATTATTTTTTTGTTACTGTAAACTTCAATTTTGTAATTTCTTTGTGTTATTTTTAGTTATTTTTCCCTGTGCCTTGTTCCTGTAAGGTGCTGCCGTTTGTCGGAACTTGGAAGTTATTTTTTAAGGAGTTTATAGGAGCTTTGAGGGTAGGGGTTGTTTATGGTGTAGGTCAAGAGGTTAGTTATAGTGTTGTATGTAGGTATTTTAAATATATTTAGCTGTATTAATAGCAGTGTTTGTCACTAGTTTGCCATTTTGGGTGTTCAGATACTCTTATAATAAGGTATTGTTATGTTAAATTGTGTTATGTTAATTATATTTTGATGGTTAAATGTGATGTACATGTGTTTTTGGGAATGTAATGTGTTTTACATATGGTTTGTTTTTCTTATTTACTTTACAGGTTTTTGTCTACAAACGTAACCTATTGGCATTAAAAGTTTTCGTTTTTAAAGGAAATCAATTTTGGTTTTTAACAAATCAATGTATTTAACTTGTATTTCCTTTTTTTGGTTTACGGGAGCGTTTCTTTTCTTAAACACTTTTCTCAGGTTTTTTGTGGTTCCTAGATACTTTGAATTGCTTTTGCTTTATTTGCTTTATTTTTGATTTTTTTGGTGGGCTTCTTTAACAATATTTTTAACATGTTTGGTTTATCATCATTTTTGACTACATGGATATAGAGGAAGATCTGCAGCTATAGAATAGTACTTTTCATTTCTTTAATTTATTTTCGATGGTAAATGTGATCTTTTATTGTTTTTGTAAAAAACATGTGATTGTTATGTGCAATTGTGTGGTTTCTGTATTATAATTAATTTATGTGATGGATTGAGTTTGCTGTTTCTTTCCGTAGTTGGTGATGGTTACATTTTTCATTGAAATAATGTATATAATATTTTATTATTTGATTCTTCATTAACATTGGAATTTTATTTAATTTTTAGACTGATGTAATCAAATATTATATGTATTATTCATTAAAAAAATGGTCTTATTCCTTCAGATTTTGTGATAGTTTTTTGGACTTTAAGAGGTAACTATTTATTTTATAATATGTTTTGCCTATCATTTCTAAGCAATCTACTCCTTTATTATTTATGAAGAGTGTGACTTTAAATTTTAGGATATCATACATTCTTTTGATTTGTTTGATACGTTTATGGGCAGTTTGTACGTTTATTATTTACATGTAAAAGTATGCAACTACTTCTATTTTGGGTACATATGCAAGTACTGTTTAGATGTTTCACACTGTTTTGCAATTTTTCTGTTGTTGGTGTTCTAATGTGGACCACGTGCTTTCTTTCCTGTTGATTGGAACAAAAAAAACTCTGTTTCATTTTAAATGTTAATTTGTTAGTAGTTTGTAGAGGTTGAAGTTGCTAGGTTTATTTTTGCTTGCTATTTGGTCGAGGATATAGTTTATACATTTTTGTATACTTATTTTCTTATATCTTTTTCCTGGTTTGTGATAGTTTTTCTGGCAATTTCTCATTTTCAAGTCGAACATTTTTTATTTTAGGATGTCTCTGTAAAGAGATAGAAGCTGGAAAGTGTTTTATTATTTGCTATTTTACAGTTTTAAGTATTAAAAAGCAAATTTTAGTTTATGGATCACTTCTTTTAATTGATGTCACAGTAAAGTTGTAAAACAGTCAATCACCTACAACGGTAGGGGCCAGCATTGTGCTATAAACAGATAGGAAAATATGCACATTTTCTTGCCTACAACCCTGGGGCAGGCAGTGGTACTGACGCAATTAACCATAAGAAAACATGAGATACCCCAAAAATAAACCTACAGACCCCCCCATTCCTTCATAGGTGTAGTTAAGTGGTCAGTGATAGTAGTCCGTCATGTAAAAACTCACAGGATGTTTGGGCAGGAGGCTCGGGTGTTTAGGTGGAGGTAGCATTTGACAGGGGGTCAGGTAATGGCAACAGCCTAAGTAATTTCAGGTAGGTTGAGAATGTCAGTTTGTTGAATTCAGTAGATACAAGGAGTATGAAGGGAGCCCACTATAGTCCACTGTCTTCTGGTCTCTGGTCCACTGTCAATGGCAACTTTTCCATGCCTATAATGAACCAGAGTTTGTGAAGGCCAAGTTCTTAATTGAGGGCTTCTGTCAGTTCCCCATAGAGTAAGGATCACCTGGTGTGCACACCTAAAGCAAATGCCATGTGCTTTCTTTGATGCGAGTGGAGTAGACAAGTCAGTGTATTAGGCAGCCTAAGGATTGCATATGCAGGAAACTGAGGGATTGAAGTCTCAAACACACCGTCGATGAGGTCCAGGTCCTGGCCCCAAAAGTGAGTAAGTTTAGGGCAGTGACATAGAAGGTGGAGTAGCAAACTGGTCCCCCCCACATCCTCTCCAGCATTTCTTAGAGCCCTCAGAGTTCCAGGAGCCGAGTTGTACAGGGTTCAGGTACCAGTAGGACACGATTTTGAATACTGTTTCGGTACTAGACATGTTGTGTGCAGTTTGACGGGCTCTATGGAAAATGTCAGCAATTCCTCATTGGAGAGCATTTGCCTATTTCGTTTTCCCACCTCCTCTGTCCCATAGATGGAATGGTAGTCTCTCCTTGGCTAAGGATGCTATACAACTCAGTGGTGAGTCGCCTGTCATTTTTTCTTAAGTATTAACCATTTTTCGAAAGAGTCAAGGGTCTCTCTGTATGGGGCAGGACCGAGGGCTGTATCAGCTGAAGATATTGGATGTGGTCTGCCTCCTTCAAGCCATAATCTATTTTTAGTTGGTCAAAGGGAATTTTTCCTTGAGGTTCAAACATGTAGCCAATCCACTTATAGCCGTCATTGTGCCAATGTCGGAACCGGTTGGGTTGAAGCCCTGCAGTGAATTCTGGATTCATTAGGATAGGTGACATTGGGTAAGGGAAAGATGTTAATCCTGCTTTGGTTGCCTCCACATCCCATACCCGAAAGACAGAACACATTACTGGAGAAGAGTACAGTCCCAAGCACTATGCTTTCAAGGAAGATAGGGTTCCTTCCAGATATGGGAACCCACCACTGCCTGATCAATGAATCACTAGTGCTTCTCGGTGAGAGGCCTGCTCCATTCTACTTAGAATCATAGCTGTGAGGACTGATAGTACTGCAGTATGAAGTGCATTGCAAGGTCACCCTCATCTGTCAGATGGTGGGTAAGATATTTGTAGAGGAGAGGTTTCTTTCCCCCAAACAAACCTATTAATATTGACTTGCATTGAACGGAGTGCATGTTTAGGCGGGGTTGGAAAAGATTAAAAATGCTTGGTGTTATGGTCACTTTAGTGGCTGCGACTCAGCCCAACCAGGAGAGTCCTAGGCAAACCCTGTTGTGAACATCCGACTTGATCTGTTTGGCCAACATGTTGAAATTGAGTGAAATGGTTTGCGAATGGAATTTACTAGCTTGATCCCGAGATAGGGCATAGAGTCGGAGGCACAGACAAATAGAAATTGGGCACGTAAGAGATTTTGAGTCAGAGGTAAATCAATCAATCAATCAATCATTGCTTTGTAAAGCTCTAGATACTCACCTGGAATGGGTCTCAGGGTGCTGAGGGGAGGAAGGGGTGGAGGGCGGGGTCCGCAGATCTGGGAGGTTCACTGAGTTCCATCAAAGAGCCAGGGTATGAGATCCTTTTGGAACCTGGGATATAATGTCATCTGTAGGAGGTGTACAGGTGTAGAGGGAGGGAGTTCCATGCCTTGGCCGAGTGGAGGGAGAAGGAGTGCCCACAGGTTCTGCTTCCTTGATCCGAGGTACTGCTGCGAGGGAGAGCTGGACCAAGCGGAGAGCGCACCGGGAAGCGTGAAACCCGAGGAGGTGGTGGTTCAGGTTTGCGGGTCTGGTGTTGTGGAGGGCATTGTGTGCGTGGGTGAGAAGCTTGAAAGTGATTCTCTTCTCGAGGGGGAGCCAGTGTAGGGTCCTTAGGTGCTGGCTTATGTGGCAATGGCGTGGAAGGTTGAGGACTAGTCTGGCGGTGGTGTTCTGGACAGTCTGGAGTATGCGGGTGAGCTTCTTACTGATTCTGGCATAGAGTGAGTTGCCGTAGTCAAGTCTGCTACGGATGAGGGCGTGTGTGACAGTGTTCCTGTGTTGGCGAGGATCCACTTGAAGGTCCTGTGGAGAAGGCATAGGGTGTGGTAACAGGAGATGATGGCATTGACCTGGCGGTCCATTTTGAGTTTGTAGTCCAGAATGATTCTGAGGTTACGTGTGTGGTCTGGGGGGCAGGGGGTTCCCTAGGGCGGGCCACCTGGTGTCTTTCCAGGCATCGGAGTGTGGACCCATGAGGAGTTTTTCTGTTTTGTCTGTGTTGCGTTGGAGGCAGCTGTTCTTCATCCATCTGGCGACGGCTTCCAATCTGTCTTGAAAATTGCATTTGGTGAGACAGAAATATTTAAAATGGGTAATTTTTGCATGTTGACTTTGAAGTCAGAAAAGGTTACAAAGGTCGGGAGTTCCATGACCAAGGCAAGGAGAGATAACTGGGTTTGAGACTACTAGAATCATGTTGTCAGCATAAAGGCTGATGAGGTGCTGTTCAACCCTGTACCAGATACAAGTGAAATCTGGGTGTGCTCATACGTGTTGTGCGAGGGGCTCCATATACAGGCTGAAAGGAGGGGAGAGAGGGGGCAGCCCTGTCATATGCCATGGCATACAGGAAAAGGCTGGGATGAGAATCCGTTGACATGCACCGCTGCAATAGGGGAGCTGTAGATGCTTTTTATTAATCAGAGGAACCTATCCCCAAAGCAAAAAGGCTCCAGGATCTTGAAGAAGTAGGGCAAATGGACTCTATAGAGAGCCTTCTCTTCGTTAATTGAAAGGAGAAGGGCTTCCGTCTGCATCCTCGATGCATTATCAAGTAGGTGGTAGATGTGTCTAGTGTTGTCCCTGCATTGGCACGCTGATATAAAGCCAGCCTGATCTGGGAAGATCTGTCCTGTCATGAGGTGGTTGAGGCAGTTAGCTAGTATGCTTGTAAATAATTTATGGACCTGTAAGACCCGCATAATGCCAGCGGTTTGGGGATGCCAAGATTGAGACTTCTGTCATTGAATCCGCAATGGAGCTTGTTGTGGCAAATGAGTTAAAGAGTTGAGTGAGGCCCTGGGCTAATTCTTGGCAAAAGGTCTTGTAAAATTTTGAGGGGAAGCCATCTATCTCCAGTACCTTTATAAGCTTCAGGTGGCCTATTGCCGGGACTGCCTCTTCAAAGCATATAGCTTTGTCTAGGGAGTCAGCTGCCTGTGACAGGAAAGGGGTTGGTGGGCAGGCTGTGAGCCAATCTGAGGAATCGGCAGGAACCTCTGTTGCTTCTGTGTTAAGAGTTCTATAGAAATTTTGGAATGCATCTGCCATCTGTGGAACTAAACGCACCTCTGTAGTCGGCTGGGCCGGAACACTTGGATGAACCCAGAATGGATCTTGGCCCACAAATAATGCACTAGCAGTCATCCACAGTGATTGCTGCCATGAAGGAATTTCTGAGTTAGGCATTACGATGCCTGTTTTTTTCGGCAGAGATCCCGCCGCAAAAAGACAGGCGGAGAATGCCTTTAATGCTTCCCAGAGAGAAGCCACTGTGACCTTGTCCATAGGTAGTCTAGGATACTCTTGAATACGGTTGTAACCATTGAGTGCGACTGAAGTAGAGATTTACATGCATGGTGTCAATATGTATGGTGAGAGTCAAAGGTGTGCGGTCTGAGAGCAAACAGGGAGTTATGAAGGAATCACTAACTAGTGCTGGAGGGCTGAGGTCAATAGGAAATAATCAATATGGGTGTATGTTTTATGAGCTGCTGCGTAATGAGTATAGTCACTCGTATTAGGGTGCTTCGTGCACCAGGTATCACTCAGGCCACAGTCCTCTCTCTAACCACGGGATAACCTGCAGTGAGTAAGCATTGGCCAGAGCAGTCATGATTATTATCCATTCCCAGGTTTAAGTCACCTCCGACCAGTATTGCAGCATCTGGGGTATGAAGTACGGAAGAAAGGGCATTAATGATATGGGATTCTTGCTTGTCATTGGGTGCATATATGTTTGCAAGGGTAAGTGCCAATCCGAAGTCAGTTTGCAAGATGATGTCCCTTATTCTCAGTCACTTTAGAAACTATGCCCCCCTAAACCTTGTGGAAGACACAATAGCTACCCCCTTCGCTTTGATGAGTTGGAAAACCACAGCTGGTGGAGAAACCAGCTGGATTGCTTGTGGTGTACGTCTTTGGGCAATAAGTGTGTTTCTTAGAGTAGACAGATGTCACTGCCAGAGCGCTCTAGATGGGAGAGAACCGCTTTCCGTTTAGTAGAGTTATTAATGCCCCTGACATTGAGGTTCATAATTTTAATTTCCAGGACCTTAGGTCAGGGGAGCAGGGGTGTGCTATGGTCAGGTGGGCTGCAGGAGAGGGGTAAAGTGCATGCAGAGTGGGAGCCCAGGAGGAAATGTTGGAACCGGACACAAGCCCAAGATGTCTTAGTCCGACCATGAAGGGAGAAGGAATGATAACCCCATAAACAATTATTTAAAAAAAATAACATTATATTACAAGCAACAATTTGGAAGAATTCATTAATAATGGTGCTCTACATAGTCGATTAGGCCAGGAATGAAGATATAAGGGTTTGATCTCCAATGGGGTAGATACCTTCCCGCTCCCTGAATCTGCATTCAGTGCTGTAAAAGTCGCTGTTGAGTATCATAGTAGACAGAGAGTAACCAGTGAAGGGTATTGTCAGGTGGATTTGCCACCCGTACCTGAGTGAAGCTTATACTGAACATCACAACTCTTCGGCACCTGCTCCTCAGAGTCACGGCGTAGGAGCTGTTTGAGCTTTTCTATCATTATCCTTGCAGATGCTTGTGCGGGGGAGCTACCCGGAGAACCCATAGTAGTGGGGGATACACTCTCAGCCGGAAGGTCCAAGGACACGGTGAGCCTCTTTCAATGATTGCAGCTGATGGAGCTGACCCTCCCAATCCAAGATTAATCTGAAGGGATGCACCCACCCACAGGACACTTCTTTGGAGCATAAGATATTAGTCAGTGGCTTGAACTCCTTGCGACTTTGGAGGGTAAGGAGGGAGACGTTCTGAAAGAGGCCTATGTTGTGTCCTCTGAAGTGTAGTTGAGTATTGTTGTTCCTCTGTACAATGTAGCGAAAGAGCACCTGGGTTTATTCGGTTATGTCGAAGCCCTCTACCCTTGATGGAAATAAGGACAGTTCTCTGTTGGAGGATACAGCTAAGGGATTATGCACCTGGAAGCTTTAATCACAGAAGCAGGTAGCGAGTGCAAATATCAAGAGCCAGAGGGGGCCCAAGCCATATTCAGTGGGTGCGGGCACTGCGGGATACAATTGCAGTACTGAGGTAGGCCCTGGTAAGCGGGCGCCAAGTATGAAGAAGGAGTTGCTATGGAGATGAGCGATAAGGGCTTACCAGGTTGTCTGGTGTGCAGCCTGTTGCAGTATTAAAAAAAAGAAAATCTGTATTTGTAAAGCGCAAACTACTCACCCTTACGGGTCTCAAGGCGTTGGGGGCTGTTGTGGAAATTATTTATTTATTTATTTATTTATTTATAAAACTTATATAGCGCAGCTGTCACCTTGCAGGTATCCTGGCGCTGTAACAGTATAGCTCCTGAGATGGAGAGCAGTGGGGACAACAGATAAGTAAAGCCAAAGTTTAACGTTTAGGGAAAGAGCCAGGTTTTAATCCGCTTTCTGAAAGGGAAGAGTTCAGTGATTTGGCGAATGTCGAGGGGTAGGCTGTTCCAAAGTTTAGCGGCAGCAACTCTGAAGGATCTTCCCCCCGTCCTGACCTTGTAGAATCTTGGTATTGAGACAAGACAGGCTGTGGAGGAGCGGAGGGCTCTGGTTGGGATGTACCACGTGAACATGGATCGCAGGGGTTTGGGCCCAACTCCGTGTAATGCCTTAAAGACAAGACAGAGTGATTTAAAAGCCACTCGCTGCCTCATAGGAAGCCAGTGCAGCTCGGCCAAAGCCGCAGTGGCCGAGGATCTCCTTGACCAGCCAAGGGCTAGTTTGGCAGCGGCAGATTGAGCTCTTTGGAGTCGGTCAAGCAATACAACTGGAGCCTCTAACAGCATCGCGTTGCAATAGTCAAGGCGACTAAGAATAGTACACCTGACTATTAGCGCCCGGGCTTGTAAGGGGAGAAGTGGCATGATCTTGCGTAGGGAGCGCAGGAGGGCCGAGCAGGTGGACACTGTTTTCGCAACCTGAGTTTCCATGCTAAGTTTGTCGTTCATCATGACACCCAGATTGCGAACGGTGGTAACCGGTTGAGGCTTTACCGGGGCTTCAGGGGGCCAGAAATCGGCTGGGAATAAGCGAGGGATCCGACTTCCGACACAGTACAGAACCTCAGTTTTAGAGGAGTTGAATTGCAGGGAATTTTTGTGCAACCAACCAGCTGTGTCTCTCAGACAGTTGTGAAATGATTCCAGGGGGATTGATTCTTCCCCCTCCCAAGAGAGAATAAACTGAGTATCATCAGCATAGTTTATGGCTTTTAGATTATGGGATTTTATTAGCGTAATCAAAGGTTTGAGGTAGACATTGAATAAAATAGGGCTGATAGACGAGCCCTGGGGCACCCCATGGGGAACTGGGGAGAAGGCAGATTGAAACGGGGGTAGGGACACCGCCTGCTTCCTATCCCGCAGGAAGGAGTGAAACCAGAGCAGGGCGGTGCCATCAACCCCTGCCTCCCTCAGTCTTTCCAGCAGAGTCACATGATTGACCGTATCGAATGCGGCAGACAGGTCCAGCAGGACCAGGGCTGCTGCCTGGCCCCTGTCTGTGCGCATACGAAGGTCCTCCATGGCAGTGAGAACAGCTGTTTCAGTGCCATGGGCCGGACGAAACCCAAATTGAATTTCGTCCAGGATGTTATTCTGCTCCAGGTGTTTGGAAAGACAGGAGCTCACCCAGCGCTCGACGATTTTCGCCGGGAAAGGTAATAGGGAGATAGGCCGATAGTTCAGTAAACATTCGGGGTTCAAGGAGGGTTTCTTCAGTAGTGGAGTGATAAGAGCCTGCTTCCAAGGAGCCGGAACAACCCCGCAGCGCAGGGATTGATTGGAGATTCTGCGAAGGGTACAGAAAAGTTCCACTCCGAAAGCTTTCCAAGTGTTAGGGGGCAGAGGGTCAAGAGGGGAACCCGAAGAAATCCCACGAGCCAAACTATCGAAAGCCGCCTCCGAGATGGGGGGAAATTCCCGCAGGCATATAGTAGGAGAACACCCTGGGCTTATCTTTTTGTAGTCAATAGAGTCAGCTCCAGGGCTAGTGCTCAGGTTATGGATGATCGTCTCGATTTTGTCCTTGAAGAACTGTGCGAGATTGTCACAGAGTGCTTGTGTGGGAGGGATAGTTTTTTTGGCAGAGTTGGGGTGGGTGAGGTTGTTAAGGATCTGAAAGATGCTTTTGGAACTGTTGGCGGCTGTAGCTATAGTGGAGCAATAGCTATTGCCCAGAGTCACATGGTGTTGAGCTGAGCTGCCGCCGGAGCCGAGGATCGAACTGTGAAGCCTGTGCCCCGAAGCCAACTGACCTGGCCGCTGCGCCACACCTCTTCTCAGGGTCATGCAGACTGGTCCGGTATGCACAGGATTCCTCAATGTTCTCTGGCTTAGCCTCAGGGAGCTGGGGCCACGTTGCAGTAGGGACTGCAGTCTTCAGCCACCAGCGGAAGCTTGCGGGCTGGCAGTCAGTGGGGAGGGGGCCTCCAAGTGCTGTGTGGTCCAGGCCTGGCAGAGCACTCCCCACAGCTTTGGTGGGGAGTGCAGTGAGTGCAAGGCCGGGGGGCCATGGTGGTCTTTCTTCTGAGACTGCTGGGAAAGGCATTGATGTGGCTACTGTGCAGAGCACAATACTTAGTGTTCTGGCATCATGAGGAGTCACTTTCCTTTGGAATCCTTGGCAGCTCTGGCATGACATGGTGTCTTTGGGCATCGAGACCTGTATCCGGTTCCGGCTCCAAGAGCCCTGCTTTGAGCAAATCCTTAACCGCCCTCCAAGGAGAGCCGTCCGGTGGTTGGGGGGGGTTCGGCAGTTTGTCACCAGCACATCCCCGTATGACCAATCATGCAAGGCCAGGAGGAGTGAGATCCTCTGCCTAGGCCTACGTAGCCACCATCTTGGTGCTCCCGGGTTCTGCTTGCTCGGAAGATTCAGGAGTCAGTCAGTAGTGATAGCAAATAGATTAGTCCCCCTGGTCTTCTGATTGCCCAAACTACAATATCTGGACACTAGAATGATGGGTGATGCCGGCCATAAGAATTAACATGTTATAAGATGGCCGCCACCATCATCGTGATAGAAACTAAGTGCACTTGGGTGTTGTGTTTAAAAATGGCAACCAATACCACGAGATGAGCGTGACCAAGCCGTAATGGCGAAACGCGTCGTGGAGATTTTTTCATCTGCCTAATAAATCTTCGAAATTGGAGCTCTGGGTGTCTTGTTTTCATCATAACCTTGATGTTTTGTGTAGCGAATATATATATATATATATATATATATATATATATATATATATATATATATATATATATATATATATATATATATATATTACCTACTGGCGGTCGCCAGTAGGTATATATAGTTAGGATTTTTTCTCTATGGGATTTTTGAAAATTCTATGTCTAATAACTTTGGCGTTTGTGGACGGAATTGGCTGAAATTTTCAGGAAAATGGAACATTTTGTTTCTGGGCAGCCCCTGACAATTTGGGGGGTTTCATCAAGGGGGGGCCGAGAAAAAAGGGGGGTCCCAAAACGCGTTTTCCCATGTTAATTTCCATAGGGCGGTTGGCCTCACTTTTAGCTCGAACGGCTGAATGGATTTGCACGAAACTTGGCAAAATTGTAGGGACTGTTAGCCCGATGTGCCTTTGCTAGGTCTCAATATATGTGCTCCAGTGGATTTTGAGTAATTTAGGTTCAAAAAAAGATATATATCTGGGCGGAGCCTAACCACACATCTGATCTGATTGGCTGTCAGCACTTCATCCAAGAAGTGTTGGCAGCCATCTTGGGACCAATGTACATGATAGCACCTCATTAAAAAGCATTGTAGTTAATAGAGGGTTTTAGGACTTTAGTTACATTATAAATCATTTGTTGATGGTACCATACTCGTTTTAGGAATTGTGGTGGCTTCTAAGGTGATTTTACCATGTGAAAAAACCTTCTGCTGTGATATCATGAATATTGTTTGAAAGAAAACTAATATCTCATGATTTTCCCACAGTGGTTTGGAAGGGGATCTATAAGCTAAACTGAAAGCATATTTTCTGTAAATTCACATTATCTTTCTCAGTCATGTGAAAATGAAGTCTGACATTCTCAGTAAAACATGTACATCCAACAAGGACAGAGACTGTCAGTTGATTCCTTTGTATTCTACTGCAGCCTCCTAGAGTGTTCTAAAGAACAACTAGAGCGCTAACAGTCCTACTTATTACAAAGGTATGGCACACCTGAAGCCATCTTGATTGGAATAAAGTGGTAACTCTTAAAACATTTAATTTAAAAAGAAACAACATGAGGGGGTATATTTTGCCATAGAAAGTATGATTAGTGCTGCAGAATGAAAAATTAGGGCACATTTTGAGTGACTTCTCAAATCCTTTTCTATTTCATTAAAACATTCTGACATGCAGTCTCCCAAAATGGCCACCAGAGACAAAAGAGCCCAAATGTAGCCCAAATATCACCCAGATGTAGCCCAAGTATAGCCCAATGACAGAATGTCCCAGAGTGTTCTAAAGAACAACTAGAGCGCTAACAGTCCTACTTATTACAAAGGTATGGCACACCTGAAGCCATCTTGATTGGAATAAAGTGGTAACTCTTAAAACATTTAATTTAAAAAGAAACAACATGAGGGGGTATATTTTGCCATAGAAAGTATGATTAGTGCTGCAGAATGAAAAATTAGGGCACATTTTGAGTGACTTCTCAAATATTTTTCTATTCCATTAAAACATTCTGACATGCAGTCTCCCAAAATGGCCACCAGAGACAAAAGAGCCCAAATGTAGCCCAAATATCACCCAGATGTAGCCCAAGTATAGCCCAATGACAGAATGTCCCAGAGTGTTCTAAAGAACAACTAGAGCGCTAACAGTCCTACTTATTACAAAGGTAGAGCACACCTGGAGCCATCGTGATGGGAATAAAGTGGTAACTCTTAAAACATTTAATTTAAAAAGGAACAAAATGAGGGGGTATATTATGCAATAGAAGGTATTATTAGTGCTGCAGAAAGAAAAATTAGGGCACATTTTGAGTGACTTTTCAAATCCTCTTCTATTTCATTAAAAAATTCTGACATGCAGTCTCCCAAAATGGCCACCAGAGACAAAAGAGCCCAAATGTAGCCCAAATATCACCCAGATGTAGCCCAAGTATAGCCCAATGACAGAATGTCCCAGAGTGTTCTAAAGAACAACTAGAGCGCTAACAGTCTTACTTATGACAAAAGTATGGCACACCAGAAGCCATCTTGATTGGAATGAAGTGGTAAGTCTGAAAACACTCAATTTAAAAAGGAACAACATGAGGGGGTTCATTTTGCCATAGAAAGTATGATTAGTGCTTCAGAAAGAAAAATTAGGGATCATTTTGAGTGACTTCTCAAATCCTCTTCTATTTCATTAAAACAATTCTGACATGCAGACTGAAACATGCACTTTGAATACCAGCAGCAGACGTCCCTGGTGAGCAGTAGCTTTACTACAGTGATCTAATGTGCAACTAGAGTGCTAACATTCAGAATTTATGGCAAATGTGTGACACATCTGAATGCCTTCTTGATGGAACCAAAGTAAACAAGCATTGAAAATGCAATAGATCTCGCCCTCGTTTAAGTTAAAGCCATTCTGTTTGTAATGAGGTGGCTTTTTAGCTTTGCTTTTATTAGTGTTTTTTCAACTTTCATGTAAATAACATGCATCTGTATGCATATAAGTATATGTATGCATGCATTTATGTTTGTATTTATATAGATATACAGATGATATATGTTTATATATGTATGTATATATATATATTCACTGAAAAAAACCATAGGCTATAGACCATATATAGTTAGGAATTAGCATTTACAAAACCTTGAAAATTCACTGAAAAAACCATAGGTTATAGACCATATATAGTTAGGAATTAGCATTTACAAAACCTTGAAAATTCACTGAAAAAACCATAGGTTATAGACCATATATAGTTAGGAATTCGCATTTACAAAACCTTATTTTACTCACACAAAACCATTGAAATTCCATATATAGTTAGTTGCACTAACTATATATCGCGCACCCGCAATCCACTGCTGATGATGTCACATATTACATCATTCATGACATGGTCAGTGACATCACTGATGACATCACTGATGACATCTCAAATGACATCACTGATGACATCTCAAATGACATCACTGATGACATCACTGATGACATCTCATTTGACATTACTGATCACATCACTGATGATATCATTCATGTGATAATACGATGAACCTCTTCAGACTCTAATATAACCTTAGATACAATCAGTGTAAACAGACACTCACAGACTGTCACTCATCCATGGAGTTACTCACACACCTAGTCAGTCATGCAAAGAATCAATCACACCTCCATTTCCTCAACTATACAGTTATACAAACTTTACTTATTCAAACATATACTAACACATATTTACTCTCTTATACAATCCCTGATACAAGTTCACAATGATCCATACAGCCACTCACACATTCACTGGCTCTTATGCACAGTTATTTATATATGTAAACTCTCACATGTACTGTGTTTTACATATGTACTTACTTTGACATGTAGCACTGAGATATCCATTCACTCACCAATACACTCATGCACACAGTCAACCGCCCATACAGCTGTTTCCACATGCACTTTTGAAACCATACATCTAGTGAATCAACTGCTCACACATCTATGCACAGAGTCATACACCTCCCTGCCACCCACACACACACTCAGTCTCCCATACAAATACTTGGGCAACCAATCAATAACCCATATAGTTACTCATATAGCTACTTATCAACACATGCAACAGTTTACAGAACAACAGACATAATGATGCATAAATTAAGACAGTTTAGTCACTAACCCATGCACTCAGTGAGACACATTTAATCACTCACTCATACAGTCAGTCATGCACCTACTAAATCCTTCATCCAGACACTTATACATCCACTCATTCTTCAATATGTAAGACATATTTTAACTTTACAGAAACATACAGTCACTGGATGTTGTCATCAGTGATGTCATTTGAGATGTCATCAGTGATGTCATCAGTGATGTCACTGACCATGTCATGAATGATGTAATATGTGACATCATCAGCAGTGGATTGCGGGTGCGCGATATATAGTTAGTGCAACTAACTATATATGGAATTTCAATGGTTTTGTGTGAGTAAAATAAGGTTTTGTAAATGCGAATTCCTAACTATATATGTTCTATAACCTATGTTTTTTTCAGTGAATATATATATATATATATATATATATATATATATATATATATATATATATATATATATATATATTCAGTCATGCCAAACTTGTACGATTTGAAGAAGGCGCTGACACCATGAATCTGAATCCAAACTCGATTTATTAGATCAGTGTCTGCTTAGACGCGTTTCGGCGTTGCCGCCTTGTTCACTACATCTGCACTTGCATGAAGCGCGTACATATATGCACAGAGCCATAGGCGTGTCTATCAATTAGCATACAGGTTAAATCCAGATGTTGCCATTGTTACATTGTGGCAAGCCCTGTATTGGAAAGTCTTTTCTCACTTTTCACACTTATGGCGAGCATTATTTCAGAATTATTTTTCCAAACATATTGTAAATTCCTTAAATCACCAAAACATGTGTTTAAATAATAATCACGACCTTTTCATCATACAGCATGTTAATATTCACAGCTGACATAAGGTTGACTTTAAAAGCGTAAGTGGAAATTTCGTGAAAAAATAATTTAGCACACTTTGCTACGGTTACCCCGTGTTCCTGCCATGGATGTTCCTAATAAAAGGTCCTGCCCTAGTAGCCCATCTGGTTTGCCTGATTCCCATTGTCCCACAGACGCCTCAATCATACAAGCGTACGTGTGTTGGGACAAACCGGACTGGCCTGAATGAGCCTCACCATGCCGCAGACCGGGGGTGCCGCTACGTGAGTACTTTGCGCGTGTAGCGATTAATGTGTTTTAATGCGTAATGATGCTACTCGTGATGTCGCGGCTAAGTCGCCTGCACTGCTGCCCAAGTGGGCCTAACGGCTCGCTTATTATTCCGTGGCGGTTTTACAAAGTACCGTAGGTCACTGGATAGTGTGTGGATCTCTACAGTTAACTTAGACAAAGTAAAGCCTGGTTATGTGAACCGTGCCACACCTAAAGTTAGGGGCAAAATATTGCGAGTGGACCTGTTAAGAACAACCATTAGTATAGTACTTCTCTAAATAGATTGAGTGGTTAGGGGGATACGCAGTAAAAGTGTCTAAGTGTGTTCAAGAGTATAAAAGGATAGTAAGTGCTGTGTACTCAGGCATATTCCTATGTCTGAAGTGTGCTCTTGTGTGCCCCTGTGCAACCCGTGAGTTGTGTAGTACGTGAACTGCAGATGTTATTCGAATGGTACTCGGGGGAAAGGAAAGCAAACCAGATGTACTAACTACTGTTAGTTATAAATGGACACTTAAAGCTTCGTCTGCATTCAAGCCGAATGGGATCTTAGAGTTCAAAAGTATGATGTACCTTGACTCTAGGCGGCGTAGCGCTAATGGGCGGTTGCCTCCCCTCGTGTTTTTCGGAATGCTATCAATAACAAAATATTGGATGTTTTTAGCATTACCTTTGTGGGCCTCATGTATGTGTCTGGCTACAGGGTACGTTGGATCATTATTGGCGATTGCTCGCAGATGTTGTAAGATCCGTACGTGTACTGGATGAATGGTGGAGCCTACATATTTCTTACCACAGGAGCATACAAGCACATATATTGCGAAGTCTGTCTTGCATGTGAATGTATCCCTTAAAACATATGGTTTGATCCTAAACGGAACGTGAACTTTAGTGGTGTTCACGCCGTGGGTGCAGGCTTTGCATTTTGAACATTTTTTGAAGCCCTTTTGGGAATCTAGCCAATTTTTGGTCTTTTTGAGTGCTGGCGCATTACAAACCAATTCCTCCCTCATGGACTTTGCCTTTCTGAATGTTATTAAAGGACTTTTACCCACTGATTCACCTATGCTTGTGTCTCCCCGAACTAACGGCCAGTGTCTTCTCAGGATTTTCCGTAGGTTACTGTGGTATCTGTTGTAACCAGTTATTAATCTGGGAGGGTCTTTACTGTTGGGATCTGTTGCTTTTGTCACCGTTGCTGGGAACATTAGATCTTTCCTATTCTTCCCTCTGCACTTATCTTCGGCCCTTTGGCATGTGCTGTCAGTGTATCCTCTCTTCCTGAGTCTTTTGAACAACTCTATATATATATTTCTTCTTTAATGGTCTGATCATAGACCAGAGAGGCCAGGGGCACAGTTTCCTTGTCTTGCAGCATTTGCCGTTTTCTTTTTAGGTATGTCCTTTCATGGTAAACACCAAGGGCCCAATTCACAAAATGAACTTAAGACTCAATCCTAAACTTACTACGATTTTGGTATTCACAGAATGCACTTACTACTTTTGGCATTCACAGAATTAAATTACTACTTTTGAGAGGGAGGAGCTACGCCGCTAACCAAGATGGCCGCATAAACTCACAGCTCCGCCAACCTCCGCCGGCGGCTCGTATATCCTGCTTACTATCCTTCTCTCTCACTGGACCCCGTGCGTATGAAGTGCTTCTGACTCTTGTGGTGCAATACCGGTCCTTCCAGCTTACCGGGTGGCGGAGTTATATCGAGCACTATTCTTTGCCTACTCCGGGGCTGAAGCCGAGACCTCGATTTCCATCCCAGCTGGGTTGGAATTGAACAACATCGGCTGTGGGGTTGGGGCTGCATCCGGTCTCCCGAACTTGGACCATTCTTGGGAATTTGAATGGCATCTCAGTGACCGGTTTGAGCGGTGTATATGGTACAGTGCGATAATGAAGACCGACAGTCGTGACCGGGGGTCCGACGCCCGGAGACCTATCTGGGCCGGGGTCGACGGGCTTGGCCCCGCGGGCGGCAAAGGTGTCGATTCTGTCAGTTTGGTGAGCGCCCGCTGTTATCATCGGCTTTGTGCGTGCCCAGTGCCTTGGAGTTTGTGTTTGGTGATCGTGTCCTGCTTCGTCTCTCTGGGGGAGGAGATGGAGGAGGCGGACGACACAATATCGCTGAGGTCCGTAATGGCCGCCATTGGGGCGCTCCACTCTCAAATTGCCGACATTTACGATCGGATGTCTGTACCGCTGACCAAGGCCTGTTTCAGACCGGTGCAAGATGCCCCGACATGCTATCAGCAACCTGTGGTTCCTGTGGAGTCCTTTATTAGTCATTCTGAAAGCCCAGAGCGGAAGCCTGCTTCAGCCCACTCGGATGATTCTGGCCTGGTGGATGGCGCACTTGAGATCATTGCTGGCTTTCCCTCCTCAATCCTCGTTCGACGGAACATCAGTGCTAAAAGTGCTGCTCGCCACGACCGGCTCTTCAGTGACTGTCTGAGAAGCTCGTCGCTTTTTCTCATCCTTCCCGGACGGAATTGTGGATGCCGCCATCTTGTATCCTGTTTTCGATCTGACTCCATTGTCTTGTACTGTGTTGAATGTTTAGAACTCCTCATGAAGACTCTGGTCTGGGCAATGAGAACTCTCGGACAGACAAGTACTGGTCAGGGTTGATTTTGGTTATGTCCTATTTTCGATTTGACCCCATTGTCTAGTCCTGTATTGAACGCTTTGATTTCCGTATGAAGACTCTGGATTGGGCGTCAAGTAATACCGTAAAGAACGTACTGGTCAGGGTTGATTTCGGCTCCTGGGGTTTGCTGCGTCTTGTGCTTTGAGTCGGGATTGTACCTCATATTGTAACAGGGGGCGGGTGGTTTGGTTGCTGTCCCCCCCAGGTTCGGGGTTATACTTGCTTCGTACAGTGGGTCGGATGTCCTGGGAGGGCCGCCACTGGCAGGGGCAAGGGAGACCGGGAGTGTGTCTGTTCTTCTCCTCCTCCGCTTTTCTTCCTTTCTTTAGGGTAGTTCCCAGGCGACAGGCACGCTGTTAGTGGGGTAAGCCGTAGCCATTACAGGGGTGCAGGGTGGCAGGTGTTAGGGGGGTTTTGTTATTTTAGTTTGTTTTGTTCTATGTTCTAGAATTAAAAGCGGACTCCTGAGGCGGAAGCCGGGAGTAAGGCAGAGCATTTTTAAAATTTTATTATCACCACTTAACCTGTATCTAAGCACAGACCACTTGTATTTAAACTGCACTCACCGGCATTTAGCGTGTTTACAGCGGAGCTAACGCTGACGACACACGAACTCTTCCCCTCGCGCCCTCCCACCACGAGCGGAGGCCACGCCCCCTGAGGCCACGCCCCCCACAACACTTGCGCATAAAAAGCGCCGAGTCTTGGGCAAGCAACAGAATTAAAAGCGGACTCCTGAGGCGGAAGCCGGGAGTAAGGAAGAGCATTTTTAAAATTTTATTATCACCACTTAACCTGTATCTAAGCACAGACCACTTGTGTTTAAACTGCACTCACCGGCATTTAGCGTGTTTACAGCGGAGCTAACGCTGACGACACACGAACTCTTCCCCTCGCGCCCTCCCACCACGAGCGGAGGCCACGCCCCCTGAGGCCACGCCCCCCACAACACTCGCGCATAAAAAGCGCCGAGTCTTGGGCAAGCAACAGAATTAAAAGCGGACTCCTGAGGCGGAAGCCGGGAGTAAGGCAGAGCATTTTTAAAATTTTATTATCACCACTTAACCTGTATCTAAGCACAGACCACTTGTGTTTAAACTGCACTCACCGGCATTTAGCGTGTTTACAGCGGAGCTAACGCTGACGACACACAAACTCTTCCCCTCGCGCCCTCCCACCACGAGCGGAGGCCACGCCCCCTGAGGCCACGCCCCCCACAACACTCGCGCATAAAAAGCGCCGAGTCTTGGGCAAGCAACAGAATTAAAAGCGGACTCCTGAGGCGGAAGCCGGGAGTAAGGCAGAGCATTTTTAAAATTTTATTATCACCACTTAACCTGTATCTAAGCACAGACCACTTGTGTTTAAACTGCACTCACCGGCATTTAGCGTGTTTACAGCGGAGCTAACGCTGACGACACACGAACTCTTCCCCTCGCGCCCTCCCACCACGAGCAGAGGCCACGCCCCCTGAGGCCACGCCCCCCACAACACTCGCGCATAAATCATGTGTAATCCTCGGTCGCGCAGCGGGCGCAACGTTTGCGCGCCGAAGGCGCACCTAAGGCAAGCCCATCTGCGCCCGTCCGCGACCGACCGGGACCAGGGGCCATATCCCCTACAGGCTTCAGTACATCCAGGGCAGTTACCATCCGCTACAATCGCAGCGAATTACTAGCCCTGAACAAACCTATCATAACGACAAACTGCATCCAAACCGGCCCAGGCCTATCCTATGGACCCATCTCATGCCGCTCATGTCAATGGACCAGCTTGGGTCAACTCTCAACGGATTTCCACACAATCCCTACCAGCCACCAGCATGAACTAAATTGCCTATACTTTAACGCCAGATCCCTACCCAAGCATGCCTTAGACATATGGGACATTTTAACCTCAAAAACCCCGGATCTGGTTTTTATCACCGAAACGTGGCTATCTGATGCCAATGCTCCCGACCTAGCCAACGCCCTCCCCCACAACTACAAAATAATCACACAAAATAGACAAAGCAAGAAAAAAGGAGGTGGAGTCGCCGTGATTTTCAGGGACCACCTAACTTGTCTCACGGATACAATCAACGTATATCCCGAACATGAGCTACTATCATTCAAAATTCTCGCTGACAACCTCGTTATGCTAGCAGGCGCAGTTGTCTACAACCCACCAGGACAACAAATCAACCTCAGCGCCAAACTCCTGAATCAAGTACTCCCTTTGTGCTTAAAGCACAAAAACTACATGATCATTGGGGACTTTAATGTCCACTACGAAAATCCCAATGCCCCTGGAGCTACACAGCTCAAATACGACATGGAAATCCTCCAACTCAAACAGCTGGTCGAGGGCCCTACGCACATAGCAGGGCACACCCTGGATCTCCTTTTCACTAACATCGAGTCGACCACCCTCAAGGAAATCCTCCCCCTGACATGGTCCGACCATTTCATGCTCTCATTCTCACTCAAACTTCTCGGTAAACCCGTAAAGACCAGACCCACCCCCCTCACCGCCAACAGAGCCTGGAGACTAATCAACGACTCCAACTTCCAAAATCACTTTCACGAAATTGACATATCTCTACCAGACAATGCATCTATTGGTAACAACGTCATCCGGCTAGAAACCGGAATCCGCCAAACATTGGACAAAATAGCACCCTTACGAGAAGTCAGGAAAAAAACAACCACTAACGAAAAATCGTACACCCCCACCCTTAAGAGCCTTAAAAGGGAATGCCAAAAAACAGAACACCAGTGGAGACAAATGAAAGACTCTGTAACCAGAGCCATCTATACCGCCAAAAGGAAACAATACATCCTTGCCATTCGAGAGGCAAAAACAGCATTTCTTACCCAACGAATTCACGAAAACCACAACTCCGCAAAAGAGTTGTTCAAAATCGTGAAAGAGCTCAGCAACCCATCTAGCACTTCGCAAACCCTCACCCCCTCAACTGAAGCATGCGAACGGATTAGCACTTTTTTCTCCGAAAAAATCAACAACATTTATTCCACCTTCACCCCCTCCCGTCCCACCACCCCTCACGACAACCCTGATGTATGTCCACCCACATCCGACAACGACAACGATCATCTAGACGTAAGCAACTCCCCACGTCTAACCAATTTCCAACCACTCTCCGAAGAAGAGGTGTTAACGATTCTCAGAGCAATAAAATCTGGCTCTCCTGCAGACCCCTGCCCGCACTTTGTGTTCTCTGAAATTGCACCGACTCTCTGCCCCCTCATAACCAAACTTTTCAACCAGTCCCTCGCCTCCGCGTCCTTTCCAGACTGCTGGAAACATGCATCTGTAACCCCCCTCCTGAAGAAAGCTGGTTCCGATATCCTCAACCCCGAGAACTATAGACCAATCTCACAGCTTCCCTACCTCTCCAAGGCACTGGAGAAAATGGTCAACCTACAACTGTCCAAATACCTGGAGGACAACTCGCTTCAGGACCTCACCCAAACCGGATTCAGATCCAACAACAGCACCGAGGCTACGCTGCTGGCAGTGTCGGACAGTATCAGATGCATCACTGACCAAGGGGGATCGGTGGCTCTGATACTGTTAGACCTGTCGGCAGCGTTCGACACAGTGTCGCACAAACACCTATTAAACATCCTCCGGAGCAAAGGAATACAAGACACAGCGTTACAATGGATTGAATCCTTCTTGAGCAACCGCACCCAAGCAGTGCACATGGGCCAATTCCATTCAAAACCCCGTCCCATTAGCTGTGGAGTCCCACAAGGGGCCTCTCTAAGCCCCACTCTCTTTAATGTCTACGTCTCATCTCTGGCCGACATTGGAAGAAAGTGGGGCATCGGCATTTGTTCATATGCCGACGATACACAGCTGATGGTGACCATGGACGAAAGATCCGAAAGCCCAGAAATAACCAAAAACAAACTCCACAGCTGCCTCTCCGAAATGGCAGACTGGATGGGCAACCACTGCCTTAAGCTCAATGCAGGAAAATCCGAAATACTACTGTTCGGAGGAGCCAAACTATCGTGGAACGATACGTGGTGGCCACCGTCACTGGGAACAGCCCCCACCCCGAAACAATACGCCAGAAACCTTGGCGTTATGATGGATGACGCACTATCCATGAAGGATCACGTACGCATACTTTGGGGTAAAGGATTTGCAATCCTGAAACTCCTAGCCAAAATCTTCACTTGGATCCCACTTGACTGCCGACGTACGATCACCCAGGCCCTCCTAGTTAGCCGCCTGGATTACGGCAATGCCCTTTTTGAAGGAATGAACGAGCAACTGTTCTCCCGCCTACAGGTCCTGCAAAACCAGGCAGCCAAACTGGTATGCAACAAAGGCAAACGAGATTCGGCATCAGCATGATTAAACAACTCCACTGGCTGCCAATGCGCCAGCGTGCCACATTTAAACTACTTTGCCACGCGCACAAAGCCCTTCATAAAACAGGCCCTACAATCCTGCAAGGGAAAATCGAGTTCTATATTCCAAACAGGACTTTAAGATCCAATAACTCAGCCCTGGCAAAACCCAAGCGCATCTACAAAACAAGGACAGGTGGACGAGCCTTTTCTCACCTGGCGGCCAAACGATGGAACGAACTACCTATGGATCTGAGACACACCGCAAACCTCCTCCAATTCCGGCAAAAACTCAAAACCCACCTTTTCCCCAAAAACTAACTTCCCGCCGCACTATCCCAGCAGTCCCTTTTTCTTTTTAGCGCCTTGATATCCCATGGGATGAATGCTGCGCTCTATAAAAACTAGAAATAAATAAATAAATAAATAAATAAATATGTTCCTTTTCTTTCCTTTCTTCTTTCCAGTGGGTTGGCTGTTTCTCCTTTTGCCACGCTTGATTCTTGGGGCGTCTACACCAGCTTCTATTTCATTGTCTCTTGAGGGTTGATGTACGAGAGGGTGCTCGCACTTTATCGCTTGCTAGTAGATATATTTTTCCTCCCAGTCTGTTGCGTGATCAATATTGTATTGGTTTGATGCCTGTTTTTATACTGCAGTGCGTAACACCCCCCTCGTCTCTGACTGCTTTTCAAGTATGGTGGGACGCCTTTCACAGTAATGCCACTACTGACTCTTCAAAAAGATAAAATGAAACCTTTAATATGTTTATTATATTGATGATGCATTTACTCGCCTGCTGCAAATCTTCGTGAAGATGGCCAGGATTGTTTACAAATGCATGTACTTCGAATTGATTTGCCAATTTGCGGCCAGCCCCTGTGGTTGTGGGCCGACGCTTGTACTACTATGATTGCATTAATAAAGGTTTAAAAAAAAAAAAAACTTACTACTTTTGGTATTCACAGAAGTTAGGATTTGTCTTGAGACAAACTTAAGACAAACTTAAGACAGACTTAAGAAAGACTTAAGACAAAATCCTAACTTAAGTCTGTCTTAAGTCTGTCTTAAGTTTATCTTAAGACAAACTTAAGACAAAATCGTACACCGGTCAGGGATAAGTTGGGTTTTAGGTAATTATTTCACGCCTGCACTCTGTAATTCTTTCTTTTTTTACAAAAAGTTGTTGCGTGCTCCAGGGTGTACCCTCCCTCAGGGTACTAATAATCAATAGAAATGCGTGACCCTTAATTGAGTAACGCCCCCTGGTCACAGCCTGAGCCCCATGGTGAGGGTTGTAGTTATTCACAAAAGGTTTCAAAAGCGGATTCCAGATATTTCAATATATCTTTATTTCCATTTGATTTCTCAAAGTTCATTCATCATATTAAACCATCCGGACTTCAAAATACATTGATGTTATGTCCAATGCATTTCGGCTAGGTCATAGCCTTCGTCAGGGACATGCTCTATAAATTAAATAATCACAATTAGGAATCCATCAGAGGCTACATAAATCATACATTTTCTATATCTCATAAGACAATCAACAGTATGAGGCTCTCATTACCTCGTGGTTAAACTAAGATATCCAAAAGCAAGAGTAAATGAACTCATTAAAGACCAATCGGTGTTTACAGAAGATATACAGATATCCCTTCACCATCATGTGAGCGGTAAAACTATGTGAAGTAGTGTGGCTCACTGGTTAGAGGCGGCAGACCCGAGAGCAGAGGACGGCCCGGGACCAGGGTTCGATTCCCGACGCGGCAGGTTTCTGGACCAGGGTCAGCGGACTCGATAATTCTCTCGCCTCGGTGCCCACTCCGATCAGCGATCACACTCGGCAACTCTGGGCATTAGCTTGCCTCATCTTCACTAACGGCCCCACCAGACCGCCGGGGATGCCTGGTCTCACCCTGGAGATACCTATTAAGGGACCATCTCTCAGGGAAGCCAGGAAGGGTTTCGCAGCGGTCGAAGCGCGGAGATACTCCTCCGGGAGTCGATCCTAGCGCTATATAAACCTGCAATTAATTAATTAATTTAATTAATTAATTAATTAATGTGCTAAACATTGCGGATTAATCATATCATAATCTATTAAAAAAAACGGGGTTCGAAAGCAACATCACAAAACCGTTATGACAGCAAGTTATCAAACAAATTCGTCATTGGCGCTAATAGCAACCTGTGCGTCTAACCAAGTAACCAAAAAGATTCATAAATGACCGCGAGTGGACTACGTTCCAAACCCGATAGAACAGGGCTTGGTGCACGCTTACCAGTTCCAGGTAACTCCTGTTCCCAAACGCCATTCCCAAAAAGTGCTGTCTCCCGACCGAGGTCGGGAGTGTGTGTTAAATCACTGTGTGATTCCGTGGGTATCGAAAGCGGACTAAGTCCGGAGGGAATTCTTTAAGGCGGACATGTTACTTTGGGAAGTGAAACTTAAACATCGATTTTTGGCAAAAGATGTCCAACAGTGCTGCAATGCGTGACAATATTAATGGTGTAACTTGCATGAGAAAATTAAATAAAGACAAAAAGGTGAAAAAAGTAAAATCGATACCCTGTCTGAAATATAAGCCAAAACATTTCTGATACTATGCAGTGATATGAAGAAATGTCAAAAACATATAACCATGTACATTTATGAAAACATGAAAATATCATCATGAAAAAATCATCATAGTAAGATAACGGGTGAACATTAATGGCAATTAATCGAAATCATGCAAATACAGTAGTATTGTCCATTAGAAAACCAACTGTCATCAAAGATAACAACTGAATTCAGTCCGATCATTCATACCAACTGGTTTCAAGGTTTCCAGTTTGAAAATCCAGAAATTTTCTCAAGTTGGGTTTTACCACATATATGTGACAAGGTATATATTAATAAATTGATGACATTCTTAGAAAATTGGGATAATGTTGATGAGACAATGCTAGGCTTCTTTTTTGTATTCTGTCTACCAGTATTTTTCAGTATATGCTTGGATAATGAAAATTATATTTTTTATTTGTATATATTAATTTCGTTCATAATAAACATGAAGGGGCTGATTACAACATTGGGGCAACCAGGCATTACCACCTTCTTATCTGGTCACAAGTTCTATATGCTGAAAGTGGAAAAGAGCATGGAATTTTGGAAACTCGTATGGAAAATGGTTGTGGGATTTGCCATAAAATGTTCTTCATCATGAGTAGGGTTTTACTATGAATGGAGGTGCTGTGTCAGATGCAATTAGAACTGTAGTAGGCAAGTTGTATTCAGATTTGAAAATGTCTGTCACACTGTCAAAACAATGGATAACAGATGCATATCAGCCATTATTGGGAATGTGTGTGGCTAGGAGGCACCAGAGTGAATGTGATATGCTACCAACTGGCTTGACAAAATCTGACATCAGATACCGAAGGACTGGTTCTCAATCTCTAAAGCAGCACACTTTTTAGAGTGTATTCTCATTGAAGACTCATTGAAGACTCTCTACGATGTACCAAGGACAGATGCATTGATCCCAACATTTTCTGTACTATACCTAATTACAGTGTTAACATTGTATTCACTTCTGCCCTGCTTATGCTAGTGAAAATGCTTTAGTAGAATGTAGGGGTGCATCCTGTGCTCTGGAGTTTTGCACTTATTCTACATTCCCAGGTATGAAGGCCCATTCGACACATCACCTCTGTCATTTTAGACCATTTGGTTTTACTAGAGACAGTAATATGTCAAAACCTAATCCTTGGGTGCTACATCGTCAAGGAACAAGTATCAATCCACCATCCCATTGAGAAGAAGGGTTTAGGAAGTGGACAAGAGGGAGAAATTGAGACACAAATGGAAAGGAACAGAGTATTTATCAAATGTTACTGTGTTCTTACAGTGAATATAAAATTTGCTGTTTTGCATGTCGCACAATCAACTTTACATGCATCAAGCTTATGTGACAAATTCTAACCCCTGCAATGTTTTTCTCAAGACATTCAGTGTGATATTTATTTCAGGTTTAAATTCTCAACTAGGGCTACTTGTTATAACATTAATTATTTTTGTCACTTAATGTACTTAATAGATTATGTACTGAGAAAGTGTATTACAGTAAGAAAATAATAAACAAATCATATGTGTAATGTCAAATAGGCTGTCGGAAATGGACTTTGGGGGTCCCTAGCCAGCCCCTGTCCCTCCGCAGCCGCTGGGGTGCAGCCGTAGGGGGCTCCTGCGGTGCCTGCCCAAACATCCGTACCCACTGTGCCTGGCACCACATGGTGCCTGGCCGACGGTGCATGGGTATTTGTAAACATCCATTTTTCCAATGCGCCTTGTGCTGTTGCCCTTTTCCGGCCCCTGCACAAGCCGCAATTGAAAAACTGATGTTTCTAACCACCTCAAGGGTGGTCGCTTCCTAATTTTTGGGAAGGAACTGCTGACTACTAGTCGGTCAGTTTCCATTGTGAAACAATGTCAGACGGACTGACATCTGACCGGTTTAGTAATTGGGACCTTTGTTTTGATGCTTAATGTCAAGGGATGACAAGGAAGGCTTTCACATAAAAACTCTTTAGATGTGCTGTAACCACCATGCAAGTGAAGAGATCAGGTAATGATAACGCATTATGTACGTGGACAACACTGGATGTCAATAAACTGCATGGAATCATAACAATTCTAAAAGGAATGTTAAAGGGAAATACACACATGGAATACTACACATGCCTTGCATTCTTCTGTGAGTTACAAATAGCAAACTACACCCAAAACCACCCTGAACACTTATTTGCTTAAAAGCTGCAGAATTGTAAGCAATAGCAGGCAGATCAAACTTAGCATCTTTTGAAGTTGAAGGAATTGAGGAAACCGTGAGATAAAACTGAGCTTGTATGTTTATTAAAAGCAATTCAAGGATACAGAGAGCCCGTGACAGGAGGATGGAGTCAGCTGTAAAGTGACCAGCAGCCGACAGGAGTCAAATGCTGGAACACCCGAGAACCAAACTCACCGCTTGTGAGCTAAACTATGGTAAAAGAGATAAACAAGTAAGTAACAAGAAATATAATGTAAAATTGAAAATGCTGCACATCTCATCATCGTAATGTTGCATGGATTCTGCGGAGTCACAGAACTATGCTTGGGATCATAGGACCGTATTAGGCAGATACTGAGTACCCATAAGCCCGGGACCAACTAGCTATAGTGTCTCACATGCACTCTTACTCACTAACAGAGGAACAGGTGGTTAGACACCCCAGAACACAACACTCCCGACCATCTCAGTAATCGCGGTCACAGGACACACATTTTCAGTCTCACACTCAGACTAGTCCACAATAAGTTCAGACAGAGTCAAGAGCAAAGTTTATAATGTTTATTTCAACTATCATGATCTAGTATTAAGTATACGTGCCATCGAAAAATGGCAAACACAAATACGCTTTGTAAAGTAAGTAGTTGGTAAATTATAAATGGAACTTTCGTTATATACGGCAATGCAGCCTAACCTCCTTCCCCTTCTAAAGAAGCAAAATGATTATATATCAGAAGATCTCTAGGTGTAAGCAGCAGACCGCCTACATTAGTATACACAGATGAAAGTTCCACATCTCAGGTGCTGTCATGATCTTTTCCCTGGAAAGGTCCCTCTCCAAGTGTGTGTTACCTATCTGTGCTTACCTATATGACAAAAAAGTATGTGTTCCCAAGCAATGGCTGCATTTGAGTGTTTTGTCTAGGTGCTAGAGCCTGGCCATAACAGAATAAGAAAGGTCATTGTTGTTCGACCTTGTCTAAATCAGACTAAATCCTGGAAAGAACAGAACACAACAACAACAGTGCGTTCTGTGTGAATGTACAGTGCTACACAAAGCAAAATGTGTCTGTATTGTAAAGTGCACAAAGGAGACGGCATTTTTCAATGTGCTCATGCTAACATAGGGAAAACGACAATGGGCCTGCATGGGACATATGACAGTAACATGTCTGCCTCCAAGAGTTATTGGGTACTCTTTTGAGTACAGCACTGCCGTTATCATGTTTTATGTCCTGTGCTTTTTATTGTAACTACAAGCAATGACTGATGTGGGTTTTGATTGAAATTACCCAGAAAGCTGCATTGCAGTAAAGAATCCTCAACCTTTGTGGCTTGCTTAGCCACGTTCCTGTAGTGGAGAATATATAGCCTGAGTTGGGTCTTTTAATAGCCGGTTTACGATGATTCTTAATAAAGTTATTCCTGAATTTGACTTTTGTAAGTCCACATTTATAGTTGAGGTAGACTGCCTTTCAGCATGGGAGGGCCTGCTTCTTGTTACAATAAAAACTTGCACAGCTTGGAGGTCTTATCGAATGTCCATGGTGTGAACTAGGTCCCTGATGAAAATTGCTGATGACCCAACAGTAAAACCTGATGTTAAGAGTCTCGAGGATCTCCCTATCTAAATTATTTTAAAGCATTTGCTCACATTTATGAAAAATATCAATCCCTAACTATCTCGTCTTTCTCGTGCTTGTACTATCCACCATGACTGCGACACTCCAACACATAACCCTTATTTTTTCACAATTAATTGAATACCTGAAAAGCTTCACAAATTCACCGACTACCTGCTCAAACCTCCTATTGATAAATCAGGGGCATTAGTGAAAATCACTGAATAGAGACACATTTTACTAAAACCTTGAACATCCAAAGGGTTAGTTATATTATCCCAGACCAGCTTTTCCACAAAAGGTTCAATATATAAATCAAACAGAGTCTTATGAGAGAAAAAAATGGTTCCTGGTAGTATCACTTTCAATACTGGAGAGTAAGTATGAGGATACAACATTCAGTAAGAGCTACAGAAATATTGAGGTAATTAAATAGTACAGCATCCTTACGAATGGAAAAACATCCTTGCAGCGTTTAAAAAGCAAATTCTGTCGCCATACTTGGAAAGTATGGTACCAGTTAGGGAGGGCCAAAAGCCATGGTTTTTGTTGTGACAGATATGGAAGTCAGGGCACATTAATGGCAGAAAAATGATGCTGAACCTGAGGCCTGGGGAATGAACTCACGACGAAGATGCTGAACCTGAGGTCTGGGGGTATGAACTTACAACAAAGAAAACTGTGGATTGCCAAACCTATCCCTTCCTCAATCCCTCAAATTAACCAAGTGATACATAGTGCAGGCATATATACTAAATCATTTTCATCTACTTTATTAAATACTATTTATATTTTGAATATCAATAAATATAAAGAATTAAAAAGGAAAACAAATAAAGATGTTAGGGTATGTATGCTTGGAATAAAAACTACCAGGGCACTGACAGTATTATAATAACTACTATCATATGGAAAATATGAATATTTTAGTTGCACAGGGTGCAAATGTTCAATGTAGTAAGTTCCAGTGGGTTGAAAAATGGCTTTTTTGCCTTAACAGGAGGGTGGTTTATCCCACTATTTGACTGGGGGATTTATGTGGGGTGTCTGGGGCAGTTTAAGGAGGGCATCAAGAGAGTTGTGGTGTCCTTTACTTGTGCACAAGGCCCTCAGGAGTGGCATGTTTTCCATCTCTC
The DNA here is from genome assembly GCF_964263255.1 of Lissotriton vulgaris. Lineage (NCBI taxonomy): Eukaryota > Metazoa > Chordata > Amphibia > Caudata > Salamandridae > Lissotriton > Lissotriton vulgaris. The sequence continues at coordinate 1,458,292,162 of NC_141696.1, read as the reverse complement.
TCTTCCCTGGGAATAATTAGATGCTATAATTACCCAGAAGCTAGCAGGGTGTCTAATAGTATGTATTATGTAGGTATGTATGCATTTATTTGTTTTTTACATAGCGCTTCCATATTTTTTGGGGTCTCAGAAGTCTTTACGTAGAACAGTTTCACATAAGGCTGGTTCTCAGGCTTTGAGTTACCATGCATGAGTAAACTAAACTCATAACAACAAAGGGCCTAATTACGATGTCAGTCGGAAAGCCATTCCACCAGCATGGTAGGTTTAAAGTCTGATTGCGGTATTATGATGACGGTGGTTGGAGTCGGGGCAGTGAATCCGATGCGGGTCTGACGGACTCAAGTAGCCTGTCAGCCAGTCACAAAACCCTCATAATATTCTAAGGATGGCGTTTCAGCTATTGGATTATGATGTTAAATTCCTGCAGCCAATCCTTGTTGGCCTTTCCAACATAGATTGGCTGTCAGAAACTGACTTTTGGGGCCCCTAGCAGGGTCACATTCCCCCCTGACCCTCTATATTTGGATCTGGGGGCCCCTATGGTGCCCCCTTAACATCCCTGCACTGTGTGACAGGCACCGTTAGGTTGAGCAGGGATGTTTACAAACTTTCAATGGGAGCATGTGCTGCTGGCGGTTTCGACCTGCTGCACAATGTCCCATTGAGAAATGGAAGTTTGCGACCAAACCATGTGCAGTTGCATCCTAATGGGATTGTCGGAACCGCCGACCTATGGTAGGGTGGTTCCTTTCCCGAAACGGTGTCAGTAGGAGTCAACTCCAACAGACATCGTAATGAGGACCAAAGAATTTAGATATTACAGTGCTAGCCATTTCGAGGAAGGGAGTAGATATAGAGAATAGGAGTGAAGGAAGAGGAAGGTAACTACAAAATACAGGAAGCAGGGATGTAAACTATTCATTTGAATAGACAGGAAGTGAGAGATTAAAGGTGAAAAAAGAAAACATACTGCACATAAAAGACAATAGATCTCTATGTATATGTTTGAGATATTAAGGGCCCCAGTAGCATGGCGGGAGGCGGTAGTCACCGGCGGTCCGGTGGGGGCGATCAGCCTGCCATCCTTGCAGCAGAGACCCCTGCCTTATTACTATGGCTTGGGGTCCGCGGCGAACGGCAAGACCGTCCGCCGCTTTTCCGGCCGGTCAACAAGTCGACTAAGCGGAAAAGATTTCAATATGGTGGCGGTGTCTGTTAGATACCACCAGCCATATTACAATGTGGGCGAAAACATGCCAATCCGTGGCGGCAATGAGGCATGCAGAGTTTGTTTGCGGGGGCCCGTTGCGGGCCCCCAGTGACTCTGGAGGGTGGGGGGTGCACATGGGGATACCAATGGTACCCCTTTGTATTTCAATGTACAACGTGGCCTGCATCGCGCGGTGCCTGTCCCCTTGTGCATTGAAAGGCACAACCTGCCTTTGTGGCATTGCCGCGGGCGGTGCTTTCAGCAACTTCCGCCGCAATGTTACAAATGTGCAATGCGCCCTCCAGTGTGGCCGGGGCATCCTAATAGGGAGTGCTGGACCGCCGCACCCTCAGCGGGTGGTCCCGTTTCCGGGGGATATGGCGGTCGGAATGTTAAATAGTTTTTGAAATGTGAAAAGTCTGCAAGATTTTTTATTGATGTGTAACCTCAGTTTAAAATATTTAAAAAAAATATTTGTCTTTTATTTCAAAAGAAATATAGATATGATTTTTTAAAAGTATACATTTCTATTTTTCTGCAACTTTAATATTTTCTAGACAATATTGTGTAGCAAACAACACTTAATAATCAATTTAGCATGTTATTTAAAATTTTGCCCGCACTTTATAATAATGTAATATTATATATAAAATATGTGGATACATGTTAAACATATCTGTATTATGTATCTATGTTTGTTTCATAGGTTAATTCATTTTATCTCTCACCCTACATGCTTTAATATTCAGTAACATTTGTTATAAACCAAATAAAATATCTAAATGCAATGTTTTAAAAATATTTAAAGTTATGGGGCATGTTTACAAGGGCTTATCTCCACAGGAACCTCACTTTTTGTGACGTTCCTGTGGCGATAATGCCTTTTCCTTATTTACCAGGCGGTATTATGAAACTTAACTTGGCGTAAAGCTGACTTGTAAATAAGGCCCCTTTTCACGCTATACTTAGCATGAAAGGGGCAGGCAATGGGTGTTGCGGTGGGGGTTCCAACGCAGCACCCATTGATTTTGATACAAACCCCCTATTTACAAGTGTGGCGTAAATATGGGTCAGCAGCAACATTAAAACCAGGGAAAATCTGAGCTTAACATGGCAAAACAAGGAGAAATGTTTAATTTCTCTTCGTTTTTGCCGTTTCTACGTGTGCCGCATTTTGCAGCACACATAGAAACAGAAAATTGTCATGACTGATTGTTTATGTGCAGGAAGGTGTCCACATAAACAATCATAAAAAAAATTACGATTTGCAACTTGCACAATGCAGCACACATGGGAGTTACAAATCACCATTAGTGATTGTTTATGTGCAGGAAGAGACACCTTCCTGCACATAAACAATCATTCCCTCAATGCAGACACCCTTGCAGTATAATGCAAGGGTGCCTGCATTGGCGCTAGGCAGCTGAGTTTAGCTCCAGTGCTGGAGAAAAGCAGGGAAGTGCCTTGTGCATTGTAAATATGGCGTATCCCTGCATTTTCAGCATGCAGCAGCATGGCGTTAGCAATTTTTGCATAACTCCATGCTTCGCCATTCACTTGTTAAAATGCCCCTATGTGTGCTAAAAGGTAAATATTTACATGTTTATTTACAGTTTTGCTCTCTGTAAATCTCTTCCCCCCTACAGTTGCTACTGATTTATATATTTAAAATAAGCTGAAACATATTACTTTAATGTTTATCCTTACCTTTTTAAAATCAAGAACATCACTCTACTTTTAATATGTAAGTTGTTCGTAATTTTTTCAAAAATAAACTAGTTGAAAATATAAAATGTATTGTTTGTATAGAAGATAACATATATATCAGTAAACCTCATATTTAGAATTCTAATAAATACCAGCCTCCAAAAAAGAACCCAACCTAAACCCCAAAAATAAATTACACCAAAGTTCAGATCAAAGCCCTGATCCTAAAATAAATTACCCAAAATTATTATGCTCCTGCCCAGTGCTACTATCACCCTTACATTCCACTTCTTTAAAATACATTAATGCAAAGAGTTTATTTAAAATGAAAATAATAAAAATACCTATTCTCCAACAAAAAATAATAAACACCCACCTTAAACCCCAAATTTAATTTTTCCCAATACCTCAAATACAAGCCCTCACACTGGACTTATTTACCCAAATATAATATACTCCATCTTAGTTCCTCTATCGCCAGTGCTCCCCACTCCTTTAAAAAGACACAGTCTTTCTTTAAAATAAAAAACACATATGCACTGCAAAAATATAAATACCCACTCTGAGCCCCAAAAATGTAATTTCCCAATACCTCAAATACATAACCTGACCCTAGAATTAATTGCACAATATAATATGTTTCACACCCAGAGCCTCTAGCACACTGGCATCCTGCTTCTAAAAATAAAATACACTTGACTTGTTCGAAAAAAAATTACTACATTAAATACCGACATGTCCCATAAACCACACCCTAAAAGTTAAATTGCCACACATGTTAAATAGAAAGCCTTACCCTAAAATTAAATAACCAAAGATAATGTACTCTCCCCAGAGCCACCAGTCACACTTGCATTCTGCCCCTTAAAGAATAATCCTCCCTTGTATACCCAAACTTAATAAAAATCCAAAGTTTATTTGAAATAAAAAATATATACCACTAGCCCCCAAAAATAAATATTCACTATTAGTCTCAAAATTAATTTAACCTATACTGCCACTTAGGGGTCGATTCTGATTTTTAAAAACCGCTCCGAATAGCCGTTAGGAGCGTTTTTCCCATCTGAATCGTAACCTGCAACGTCCCCCGTACGTATGACGAAGTACGATTCGTACCAGGAGCCGGACCCCGTACGAATCGTACAAAGACTGTACGACTCGAATCTACGCACGAATCTTCCTCGGAACCCGCTGTACGCGACATCTGTACGGTTCACAGCTGTTTTTTCCGACCCGGCAAGTACGATTCGTGTCCGGTACGCACCGTACAACTGTTTTTCTGCAGGAGCTGAAAACAGCCGTAAAAGCAGAGTTGGCGCCGAAACAGGTATGGAACGCCCCCCCTGGGTATGGTGCATACCCCCCATGATCGCTGGGGTACGCACCGTACCCCAGCGATCATGGGGGGTACGCGCCGTACACCCAGCGTACATGGGGTACGTATCATACCCCATGTACGCTGGGTGTACGGTGTGTACCTCATGTACGCTGGGTGTACGGCGCGTACCCCATGTACGCTGGGTGTACGGCTCATACCCTCCATAATCACAAGGGTACAACGCGTACCCTTACAATCATGGGGTGTATGCGCCATACGGTGTGTATGTGATTGTACGCTTGTCCGTACGAATTGCCCTTACCTGACGTGGACCGTACGAATCGCGTCCTGATTCCCCGGTCCGGATCATACTCGTCGTGCGTACGGTGTGTGTACGAGTCATACGGAGACGGCTCCGGATGTGAATGGTACGGAAAGGTATTTTACCAGATCGGAATCGGCCCCTTAAAGTACTTACCTTAGAATTAATTTCTCAAAAAGAATGTGCTCACCACCCATGTCCTTAGTCACCCTTGAATTTGCTCAGTAAAATATTTTCCTCAGAGTTTATTTAAAATAAAAGAAAGTATATAAATACATACATCCCACAAATTAACACAAACCCCTTCTGAACTCTAAAAATTAATACTACATATATACTTTTACATCATATACCATACTGCAAATAGAACTCTGACCTTAAAATGATCTCCCTAAAATAATATACTTCCACCCAGGGCCCCAATCACACCTACATTCTGGTCATCAAAAAACATTCCACACTGTTTGTTTAAAATAAATAAATTAAATAAATACCCACCCCTCCCCATGCAAATTCTCACCATGAACCCCAAAATTACTTTACCCTATATCTAAAATAACCCTCACAATAGAATTAATTACCTCACAATAGAATTAATTACCCTCTAAATATATACTTCCTACCCAGGGCCCTTAACCTGCTTCTTCAAAAAGAATCCACAGTTAGGGGCCTATTAAGTTGGCGGGCGGACAAAGTCTGCCCGCAACCGTAACGGAATGCGGGACCGTCTGCAAGGGTTGCGGCTGTCCCGCACCTGCGATTGGGATGCCACCGCCACTGTGGCGTCCCCTATTCCCAACATTGTGGCAAGCTGTGCTCACAGCATCGCGCGCCACAATGCGGGAAATGCAAGTCGTGCATTGGCATGCAAAAGGTGACAAGCACCGCGTGGTGCCGGCCACTTTGTCCATGCCTATGCAGGGTGGTACCCCACCCCTCCAACTTACTGGGGCCCCGCTACGGGCCCCCGAAGACAAAGACCGTATGCCTTTCCATGGCTGCAACGCTGCCATGGAAAGGCTGATCTCCGCAGTGATCGTAATATGGAAGGCGGTGTCTTGCAGACACCGCTACCATATTACCCATGCTTTCCGCCGGTCGACGAGTGGGGGGTCTTTGGTGTGCGCATGGCAGGCGGATCGCCCCCGCCGAATACGGCGGTCACTACCGCTGGCCCACCAGGGCCGATCGCCTGCCATCCTAATGGACCCCTTCGTTTTTTAAATAAAACAATTATATAAATACCCCTACTTCAAAAAATCTTTTCTTTATCACATTGGGGGCAAACCCCTCCAACCATCCTCCCCTTTTTTATCTTGTGTAGGCAAACCCCTTCCTTTAGGATTATTTGATGGTGAATTCTCTCCCCCATCCCCGCCCCATTTCTTTTGTTTTTAGGTCTTCCTAGGGAGGGTAAATGTCCAACTTTACATCCTTTTGTTTAGCATTAATTCCTTATTACTACCCATGCCAGAACCTTAAAAACATTTAAAACCCCTTACTATACCATATCACTAAACATCCATGAATACTTAAAACCCCTATAGCCACTTATCAACCCATCTAAAATGTTGTAATTCATTGTAAATATAATGTGTTGCAACTTACCCTGTTGTAGAGGTAACTGTTGTAGAGCTTGATTTGTAGTGGTCTCTGGTGGTAATGGATGTGTGGTAAAGGTAGACAATGATTTCTCACCTGCACTTGCCATTGGACTAGGATATTAGTGAAAGGTGGACCAGCTGTTGGAAGCCTCCGGTCTGCTTTTTACTGTGCAGGCAGCAATTAGCCTACTGAAAAGATCCAATTTCTAGTCAATTTGCTGAAAGATAAATTGCTTTATTGGAGAGTAAAGGTAGATACCTCCAGCACAGCTTCACAGCTCACAAACCAACTCCTATAATCAAAAGCTAATATTACATCCTAGCAACATAACTAACATTCTAATGATGACGTGCAGAAGTGGCAACTCTACACCTACCTTTCAAAGGTGGTCATAGATCCTCTGCAGTGAGGTATTACACCCGCCTACAGGGGGATGACCGGAGGTATCTGAGTATCCAGTTGACCCCTTGAAACGGGAGCCCTGGAAATGCCAGTGCCTGAATGGCACTTCTATGTGGTGCACAATCTGTATGCCTCCAGGGTGTCTCTTTCTTTCTGCACCCGCGAGTAATGCAGCAAAGTTACATTCAATGCAAATGAAAGATTGCCCCTTGAGATTATGCTGGAGATAAACATAGGCTGGTGATCCCCATTATAGACGGAGACTCACAAAGCATCTGTAGCCCATCATGAAGTATCCCAAAATGGGTGCAAACATCCTCTGCAGCCATGGGGTAATCTACTGTAATATGGCCCCAGGTGTTCATGTCCCTTGCCTTACACATTTCAGTCAATAATCAGTCCTTTACCTGCTTCAACCTTTTCCTCTCTATGTATCATTTATTTTTATTTTATTTTATTGAATTTATATTGCGCTCAGCTACCCGCAATGGGTTTCCCGGCGCCAGGGACAGACTAAAGAAGAAGAAGACAAACAGGTGCAGAGAAAAAGATCACAGCAAACAAAATCAAAACAGAAAGGTCTTCAGTTTTTTGCGAAAAGCCAGAAGATTAGTTTCTGTTTTCAACGCCAACGGGAGAGCATTCCACATCTTAGGTCCGAGATATGCAAATGAACGGCCTCCCATTTTTGACAGTCGAATTCTTGGAATCGAAAAATTGCCATTGTTGGATGACCTAAGGGAGCGGCCTGGTAGATAAGGCTGGGCAAGGGTGAGAAGATAGATGGGAGCAAGACCCTGACGGATCTTGAACAGAAAACACATAGTTTTAAAAATCACACAATCTGAGATTTTTAACCAGTGTAGGTCACGCAAAGCTTGCATTGCGGACGTTCTCCGTGGAACATTACGCAAGAGGCGAGCGGCTGAGTTCTGTACCACTTGAAGTTTATTAATTGTTGCTTTATCCGCTCCAAGATAAAGCACATTGCCATAGTCGATGCGGGACATCACAAGGGCCTGGACGACAGTTCTTCGAGTGGACTCAGGCAACATCCATATGATCTTCTGCAGCCAGCGTAAGGTGTTGAAACAGACTGCAGCGACCTTATTTGCCTGCTGCCTCATCGAAAGTTTATCGTCAATCAGGAAACCGAGGTTACGGGCAACAGGAACAGGGGTAGGCAACGGACCCATATCACAGGGCCAGTGTCTAGAGCCCCACAGATCTTTGTGATTGCCAAGTATAATAACCTCGGTCTTATCTCCGTTGAGCTTCAGCAGGTGGGCTTGCATCCAAGCTGCAACACGAGATAGGCCAATTTTAAGGGCAGAAATTTCCTGAACACTGCTGCTGGTAAGAGAAAACATAATCTGGGTGTCGTCTGCATATGAATATATGGACAGACCGGCGTCCTCTACGATGGAAGCAAGTGGTCTGATTTAAATATTGAACAACAAAGGGCTCAAGATAGACCCTTGAGGGACGCCGTAAGCTGAAGAATGAATCGCAGATTCAGCTTTGTTTGAAAAGACCTGAAAGGTGAGCTCATTAAGAAATGAGGCCACCCAGGCAAGCGCTGATCCATCAACACCAAGGGAGCGGTGGGACTCCAGAAGGGTGGAATGAGACACGGTATCGAAAGCAGCGCTTAAAACAAGAAGAATAAGCGCAAAGGTCTCACCGCTATCGATACCGTGTCGGAGTCGCTCGGTCACCCCGAGGAGTGCGGATTCGGTAGAATAGTTAGCGCGAAAGCCTGATTGGGATGGATGGAGGTATCCCACATTTTCAACAAACTTATTAAGCTGGGTGTTGACATGGCGTTCCAATATTTTGGAGCACGCTGGCAGCAGGGATATGGGCCGAAAGTTAGCGAGATTTGTGATGTCAGCACCAGATTTTTTAAGCAAAGGTACGACCATGGCGTGTTTCCATTCCTGTGCCATCCGAGATTCAGTAAGAGAGATGTTTAATAGCCTCATTATGAATCTCTGTGGTTCAAGGTCTAGTTGTTTTAGGATCTTCATAGGGACAGGGTCCCGCGGTGAGCCTGACCTGATGCTGTTTAGACAGGACAAGAAGGAAGAATCATCAAATGGTAACTATGGATTGTATCTATCACTTCTGAGCCTTGGGCAGGTCGGAGGTTAGGGCAGCGCCAAACACTAACATTATGAAGGGCGCTCAGCTCCAAATGCCCTGCTGTTTGGGTATTAGAGGCCTGCATAGGTCCTCACTGTGAGCTACTCGTAATCACAAATGGATCAGTTCATAGGAGATGCCTAAACCATCAGTTTTAGAGGTAAGGCAGAAATACTGCAGGCCCACATAGTTTGCCCAAGGGACTTCAGCTGCTTAAAACAGCTAACTGGCACATGCACCAACAATGCCATTTGTGATTCCTTATTAGCGAAAAATAAGGATTCGCTAATAAGGAATAGCAAAAGGCAATGCATGTAGAAATCGCTTAAAAAATAGGGACTTCTAAACATTAGTTAATTACAGTACAAGACATACACACACTGTGACTGGAATATCCTGCATCTCTGTATTTCAGGGCCTAGCCATAATCTTGCACTATTTTGTACAGACATGTTTTCGGTTCGGACTACATGGTACAATGCCCTTTGCTTATGCACCTGGGTCTGGCGTCTTTGGGGACTAAAGCACATACTGTAGGTGCTTATGTTTTGACCTCATGGTCACAGGTTCAAGTCTTGGTGCGTCCACTCAGCCTTTCATCCTTCTGGGGTCGATAAAATGAATACCATTGAGTTGGGTAAAAATAGACATCCATTATTCAGAAACTGAATATCCTTGGGTGAATGTGCGCTTTACAAATACGTGTTATGTTTTTTTATCTCCTTAAAGAGAAAACAGAGTTACAGTTTTACCACACCTAACATACCAGGCCTTAACGTGACAGGGAAATAAATACAATATTCTAATCTTTGGTACATTTTTCAAGCAATTACCACACTGGGGCCATTATTCCCTTCCTGCTCAGACTGTGCTCACAAACGGTGAAGAAAATAATGCTAGAAAGAGGTCATCACTCTTTGTAAAATTTAATCAACAGAGTATTTAATTCAGTCTCTTGTGTATCTCATAAATGTCCTCCAGTAATGAGGCAGCAAGAATTATCCTGGTGCAATTTGCATTTGTTTGTCACACATTTCTGGATAATACAGTAATTCTAGTCTGTAAGAGCCTCTTGCACAGGCTTCAATTTGATTTATCTAAAGTAAGACACTTCAGTGCTTGTCTTACGCATGTTTAGTATCATCGATTTTTTGTTTTCTATTAAAAATTCAATCTGTTTTCTGGATTCAACCTGTGGTGTTGAAAGCTGTAGACTAGTACATGTATTAATTCAGGCATACACACCAATGCCTGCCACAAGAGCATTTCATAAAATGTCCACTTTGGATTGTCAAATCGAACCCATTCACTTTTAAGGTCGAGTCTGGGCAGCGGATGCGCTGCTCTGCGAGGCATTATATATTCACGTAGGGACTTAATTCTCCGCCGACTCTCTGCCCATCTTTTCAATTGGCTGCTGTGAGTTTCCTTCTTAAATGTTGGCTTTTGATTTGGTAATAGGCTTATGAGTCCCTCCTTAGAACCTACCTGTCTTCTTTTGTAACCTCCCATCAGGACTGGACCTTTTATGTGTGTCTTACAGTATTGCTTGAATTAGCCCTTTGGGAGAACTCTTTGCTTGATTAATTAGAAACACTAGTGGACTGCCAGCTTTAGCACTGGCGGCCTCTTTTTTGTTTTTATTTGCAGCGTGCTTTCAATTTTACGATGTGGCCACGCAGCACTCGCGGGGCGGGCCACGCAGCTCGTCCTATTCGTATTTTGAACATTAAATCATGGCGTCTGAGAGTCTTGTGCACAGCTCGCCCAACTTGTTATTTTTTTTTTTACAAATAAAGTCCACTGGGATTGTTTTGCAACCTCCCTGGGACATTTACGGTTTTGTTTATTCCAGAGGGGGGTGCCTGGCACTAAGCCATAGTTCTCTCAATGGCCTCCACCTACCCCAATTGCATTACGTGGTTGCTTGCTCCTGCCCCTCCCATCACTTCCCTCTTGTCGCTGCTTGCTCCCCCCCTTCGTTGCCTACCTATCCACCACCACCCCCCTGCACGCCTGGACGAGTGTCATTAATATGTGTGTGTGTATGTTTATGTGCATATGTATGTATAACAAGAGCTTTAAGTGGGGGGTCTGCGGGGGTCAGAGCCCCCCAGTTTTTTGGGGGGCCTCGGAAGGGGACTCTAAGGGGCTCTATTTTCGGGCCTCAAAGGTGGAAGTTAGGGTGACCAGACATCCCGGTTTTTGATTGGTGTTAAAAGTGTGGATAACATGTCTTGATAGTGAAATACTGGCAATTTCGTTTTTCACTATTGAAAGGCTATCTTGCCCATAGGATAATATGGGGAATGCTGTGTAACATGTTTACCTGCATATCTTCCCATAACGGCAAGATAGCCTAACTTCAGGACTCCTAAACTGAGAAAAATCCTAATTTTAAGACTTTCGGTATTCACAGAAGGCATTTAGGAGTCCTAAAGTTAGGAGTCCTAACTTCTGTGAATACCGAAATGAGTAAGTGTCTTCTGTGAATTCCAAAATGAGTAAGTGCCCTCTGTGAATACGAAAATGGTGGTAAGTTAGGATTTTGTCTTAAGTTAGTTCTGTGAATCGGGCCCCCCAAAGACTTTTGGGGTATAAAAGTAGGACTGGAGCCCTAGTAAAAATAGATTAGGAAACTTTGTGATCAAGAAGCAATCCTTACTGAGTGTCTGGGAGCTGACCTACAGTTGCTGTGATTGCTGAGGAAGAGGACCAAGGGAATGTCTGCTGTGTGCCGTGTCCCCCTTACCTGAAGAGGAGCTGTGCTGTGTGCTTTGCCCCTCTGAAGCTTGCCTATCTCCAAGGGCCTGCGAAGAGCTCGGAACTCAGGGATACAAAAGTTCTCCAAAACCCACCCTACCAGCTGCTGTGTGTGTCTCTGCACTGTGCCTTCGTGAAGCTGCCCCCAGCAAAATAGACACTTGAATATCTTCAAGGGTTTTGGGAAATTCTGAAATAGATTTCTTAGTAATGTAAATTTCAAGTGTTTGGTATTTTATATCTTATACTTAATAAATATACCTTTTTGCCTATTTTATTATCCTTTGCTGGATGCAACTTCATGATTTTCTTAATCACACAATGCTAGTTATCTTGATTTAGACCACGTCCCTACTCAGATTGTCCACACCCTTTGAAGCAATTTGCCACACCCCTTTTAGAGCACCACCAGTTTTTTTCCACTTAAAGCTGTGTATATAACTGTATTGGTGTATACATACTTTTGTGAGTCAGCGTTTCTCTCTGGGTTTCTTCATGTGTGTTCGTGTGTGCGCTACGTGTTTCTTCGCCTGGGTGTGTATTTCTCCTCTACTCGGCCATGCCTCCCTTCTCATTAGTCCTTTCTATTACTCCCTTGTATTGACCCACCCCTCTTCTTTCTCTGCTCCTCCTCTATTACTGAAGATGGCGACTCCTCTAAAGCATTTGATGTCTGTCCTCCATGCAGGTGTGCTCCTTTCCTTTGAACCCTTCGTGCATAGTTACAGGCCCGGTCTTTTGGTAAACCTTCATTGCTTTCCTGGAGGTCGCATGGCATCACGCAGTGTCTCGAGAGGGGAATGGGGAGTTTTTTCACTCTGAAGCATATCCAGGATACCCATTCCTACTCCCCTGGGCCAGCCGCGATCATCTCCTTGGAAGTGACCCTCCCACCCGTGCTGCGAAGATACACCCTTTCGACATGGGTGGCAGCACCAGGTTGGTATACCCGTCCCTGCTCTTTCTAGTGTCATGGTACCCCTTAATGTCAGAAATGATTCTCTGATTATTTTCGGTAAAGTAGCAAACTAGACACACAACATATCGCTTCTTTAAAGAATTGCCAGCTTCATAGAAATAAACATTATCTAGATGTTAAAAGTTTTCATATCTTGTAAGGAGCAAGAACTAGTGGTTGGTTGCACACATATTTTTGTAAAGTCTTATTATTTCTTAACATGGCCGGTTCTCCCACTGTTTGCTTTCAAATAATTCAGAAAAATAGTCCTTGTAAAGTTTGTTTCTATTATAAGAAAAATGTGTTATATTTTACTGATTTTATTGCCAAATCTTTCCTGGCCTTGAAAAAAACAAGCATTTGCAATGCAATAGTTCTCATATTTGCGATATTTTGAGCTATTGGCATAGTAAATGACAATGCCTTTTCATTTTTTGTGTTTAAAAAACCTGTAAGCAACAACTAGAAGTAAAAAGTGCACATAAATAAAAGGCATTGTCATTTACAATGACAATAGGTCAACGTTTAGAAAATGCAAGACCTATTGCATTGCAAATGCTTGTTTGTTCTTACATGTAAGAATCATCTGTTCAGCAATGTATCTATTTTCTAAATCTGTATGTCCCATTCGATTTCTTATGACATTTGTGTATTCCTTCAAGCAGGACCAGCTTTAGCACTGGTGGAAAGTGAAGCAATATTTTTGTCCCCCATGACCTCCTTCCCCACAAATTCCTTCCCTACGACCCTCTCTACATAGTCCCTTTCTGACATACATTTATAGCACTAATAGTTCACTCACACTCAATTCTGTGATCCGCATAGCGCACATTTTTTGCATCAGTCACATTACCCTCTCAACTACTATATGATGAGTCAAAACTGCCACTAGACAAAACTCTTCTCTCTCTGCAGCAGGAACATTAACCACAAGGTTATCTTGACATTTTTATTGTTGCATGGAAACTTTTGGACATATTTGGAAATCTGCAGCACATGCTGTTACACCCATAGGTTGTTTTTAAACACAGCGCCCATTCCTCAAGGTCAACTCCAGGTGTGGCTGCACCAGTGGCACCGCCCTAAAGCTGGGACTGCCTCCAAGCTTATGCTTTGATGATGCTAAAGTGCGCCCTTTCGCCCAGTTGAACATTCTTTATGCTGACTAACAGTGGCGGCTTCTCGGCTAAGGCGAAGGTGCATCCCCCCACTTCTTTGCAGCAGTGAAGTAAAGGAAACATAAAATGATAATAACTTGCATTATTATCACTTTATGTTTCCTTCTGCTGCAGCTTTCAATTTGGGGCTGGGCTGCTCTGATGACAGAGGAGCAGGGGAGGAGTGGTTTGCCCACTCCTAAGTGCACATGACTGTTTGGCCGCCCGAGACATTCATGCATTCTTCGCATCTTCTCCATGCAGGCTGCATTTCAGCCTGTGTGAAGAACAGGCCCAGGCCCCCATTCCCTGGCTGAGCGCTGATCCATGTCGCTCAGACCAATCGATTGGCTATCTGGAGGCTGGGAGCCAGAAAACTTACTGCTGCTTCCTGCATCCTGCTGCGGAATTGGAGTCAGGAAGAAGAGGACAGAGAAGATGGCTCCGGCCGGCAGTCACAAGGTAAGTGTACAGCAAAGTGTTCAACAAAGTGTATAGCTTGCTGGTAATCCAAGACAGCACTTTCCAAGAAAAGAGTTACAAAGGGAATGTGTAGTGTTAATAAAATGCTATGACATATGTCTTGCATATTACATCAAGCCTAAACAAATGGTGTACCTTAGATAGGTGCACTTTTGCTAATTAATTTTTGTCCTCCTCCCATCTGATTATTTGTAGTGCAGATTTCATGCAGCTCATGAGGAATTGCGTCATGAAGTTACAATCGGAGAACCTGACATCCTCGTCTATCGAGAAAATGTGGCCCATCGGGAAGAGATTTCCCACTTTTACAATGTCTAGTGTGGACAGCATATTCTGCATTAGCCTCTCCACAGTGATTGGGAACCATCAGGCATTGGGTAAAGGCAATGCGGAGGAATATAGCAGTGTAGCGCCTCTGTGTCTTTTCAGTTTAAACCATGCCCAGGCCGTTGTGGATACTGTATGTATGTCGCGTCTGTCACGTGAAAACCCCCCCGGTATTACCTCGCACAATTTGTCAGGGAGAACCAGGGCTGCCTCCGGCCACAGAAACGGCATACGTGCATCTGGGTGGAACCAATGGAACGCGTAATGACATTGCGCAACTAAATAATACAGTTGAAAGTCTGGAACATTCAACCCACCTCTGTCATACAGTAGAGTCATTGTAGACCAGCGAACACACGGTCTCTTCTGGCCCCAATACCAGTCGAGTCATGAGCCTTTGCAGAGTGCAGAAGAAGCCAACAGAAAGGGGGATCGGGATGTTGTTAAAGAGATATAAAAATTTGTCAAGGACCACCATCTTCAATATAGCCACCCGGCCAGCCAGGGACAGTGGCAACCTTAGAGAACTATCAACCTGTTCCTCTAACTTTTGGAAAGTCTGTCCATAATTTAAGAGAATGGCGTCCGCGCCAGACCGAGCCTAGAGCCCACACCCCTGGCCGGTTCGGATGCGCCCCGAATCAAATACTCACAAGAAACTCTGTACCAACTCAGAGATCCGTTAAACACTAGATGTAACGGACTCATTACCCCGGAACAGAAGCCTCTTAGATGCCCTATCTGCGCCTTCAGGGCTACGCCCTTATTCCATTCCGAACCTGCCTGCCTGGAGATGGCCCTGCTGAATTGCAGGTCACTCCCTAAACACCACATTGAAATTAACCTACTATTAACAGAGTCAAACTTGGACGTTCTGTTTTTAACAGAAACTTGGCTGTCCGAGAGCTCCGACCTGGACATCATCCAAGCACTACCGCCTGGGTACCTCATTAAAACCTTTAATAGACCGACAGGAACGGGAGGGGGCATCGCGATTATCTATTGTGACAACCTCGCATGCCAATTCAAAGACAGCCCCATTCTCGACAGTGAAAATGTCCTCTTTTCTTTACACCTGCCACCTTCTACCACACTAACTGGGGTGTTAATCTACCGTCCGCCAGGACAGGTAGGGTGTTTCATAAACTCACTCATTGATGCCATCTCCTCCCTGGCGTGCGGGACGCCAAACTTTACAATCCTCAGGGACTTAAATCTCCACTTTGATGATCAAGGCAATAAACTTGCCACAGACTTAAAAACTGATCTAAACTCCCTGAATCTACAACTACTCAGTAATGATCCCACCCACATGAAAGGACACCTATTGGATCCCATCTTCTCTAACCTCTCCAAACTCTCTGTTCAAACTCCTCTCCCTCTCCCCTGGTCTAACCACTTCTTGGTTCCTTTCAAATTCCAACTTCCAGGGAAGATCTCGGATGCTCCTCGCCCCCGGGCCCCGTCACGCCCATGGAAAAAACTAGACACTAGCCTATGGGAACGCTCTCTGTCCTCCACTCTACCCACAATCGACCCCGACCCCTCCAAAGCCGAAACTCAATTACATAATTGGATTAGCGACTCTCTCAATACAGTCCTGCCACTCAAAGCCCTCCCTCCCAACAGGAAATCCTCCAAACTATCGTGGTTCACTGAGGAACTACGTGAACTAAGACGGAAAGGCAAAAGGCTTGAACGCCAATGGAGAAAGCACTGGAACACAGAAGACAGAAGTGGATACAAAGCCCACATTAGGCTCTACAAAAATGCATTAAAAGCGGCACAGGCCGCCTACTTTGAGGATCAAATAGCAGCCGCGACCAACTCCGCAAAAGAGACCTATCGGATAGTCAAACTTCTCTCCAAAATACAGGAACCCCCTCCACCGCCAGACCTGGATGGCACAAAATGCAACCAGATGGCCGAATTCTTTTCGAAAAAAATCCTCAACTCCCTCCCGGCGGCGCCAACTGCACTAAGAGGCCCTTACCACCCGGCCTCCCAAGACACCCCGAGGTTGCTCTCCTTCCCCCAAATCACCACCGAAACGTTTCTCAACGTCCTGCACAAAGTCAAAAGCGGCGCCCCGTCAGATCCAGCTCCGATCAGTAAATTGAAGCAAGTTGCTTCCACTATTGCCCCTCCTCTCACCAACCTGATCAACGCCTCTTTCGAACATGGCACAGTCCCAGCAAACTGGAAAAAAGCCATTGTGAAGGCTCTCATAAAAAAAACGCATCTTGATCCCACAGACCCATCAAATTTTAGACCGATCTCACTGTTACCGGCGATGAGCAAAATCGCCGAGAGAGTAGCGAATCAACACCTTTCTGAGTTCCTTGAGACCAACCATCTTCTCCGCCAAACCCAGACAGGTTTCAGACCAGGACAAGGGACGGACACCGCATTGTTAGCCGTGGTCGAAGAAGCTATGGGCATACTAGACGTAGGAGGATTAGTGGCAGTGATCCTCCTCGACCTTAGTGCCGCCTTCGACACGGTGGACCACGCAACCCTTGTTCACCGTCTTGAACTGATAGGAGTGGCGGATTCCGCTTTAGCCTGGATCTCATCCTTCCTTGAAGACAGGGCGTTTCAAGTGACAGATGGGCACTCCATCTCCAAGGCTCAGGCACTCAAGTGTGGGGTGCCCCAGGGGTCCTCCCTGAGCCCCACACTTTTTAACGTGTACATGGCCCCCCTCGAGGATGTTGTCAAACCTTTTGGGATCAAATCAATAATGTACGCCGATGACACCCAGCTCGTCGTTTCCCAATCAGACAACGCCCTCACCAATTTATTTAGCTGTCTGGAAAAAGTGCACCAATGGATGTGCGAGTCCCGGTTGAAACTGAACGGGGAAAAATCAGAAATACTCCTCCTAGGAAACCCAAATAAAATCCCTACTCCTCTTCCCTGGCCACCATGCATGGGATCTCCACCATCCCCAAAATCCGAAGTAAAAAGCCTAGGGATATGGCTGGACCAGGATCTCAGTTTTAAAACACAAGCGATGAAAACTGCAGGAACGTGCTTCGGCCTTATGAAGATGGCACGAAAGATCCTCCATCTACTCCCCCCTCAATCCAGGAAGCTCTTGATGCAGGGGCTGGTGAACTCCAGATTGGACTATGGGAATGTCCTATATCTGGGGGCCCCAGTCTCTGTAGTCCACAGACTTCAATGCGCACAAAATGCGGCGGCAAGAATACTCACATGAACCGCAGCAAGGAACTCGGCCAAGCCAGCTCTCAGAAGTCTGCACTGGCTGCCAGTCAAGGAACGGGTCAACTTCAAGACCCTGTGCATGGCCCATAGAATACTGCACAATGAAGGCCCTCCCATCCTCAGGCCTCTTGTGTCCCATCAACAATCAAGCAGACAACTTAGATCTAACTCCCTCTCTCTGGCAAAAGTCCCCAGAATTAGGAAGGCCAGAACAGGCGGACGCCTGTTTTCATACAATGCCCCCATACTATGGAATGCCCTCCCACTCTCCCTGAGGCAGGAACAAAACCACCTCAGATTTAGGAAAAAACTGAAGACCCTACTCTTCCCCTGAGCACTCCCCCACATGTCTTCCCACCCTACAGGACTGTGTTCACTAGCGCCGGGATGCCTAAGGGTAGCTGTGCGCTCTACAAAACCCAAAATCAAATCAAATCATTTGATTGGTGTCCAGATGAATATGTATGCTGAGATACTTTACTCAGTCCCGGCACCATTCTAGAGGAAATTCACAGTCCCATTGGACTGTGCATGCCGTAAGCGGGAATATGATCGAGTTGTGCCAGTTTATAATTAGCCCTGAGAATCTACCAAAACGGATGATTTCCCGGATAAGAGGTGACCGATTAAGGTGTGGTTCACGGACGTAAAGGATGGTATCGTCGGCGTATAGAGAAGCTAAGAGCAGACCAATGTTGAACTGCAGTCCTCTATGCATGTGGCTATCCTGAAAATGCCTGACCAACGGGTCAATGGCTAGGATGAATAAGAGCAGGGATAAGGGGCAGCCTTGTCTGGTCCCCAGATATAACCGAAATGGCCTGGACAGGGTGTCATTCAGACGGAGTCGCGCTGATGGCCTACTGTAAAGCAGGGAGACTGTGGAAATGAAGCCATAGGGCAGTCCCATGCGCTGCATCACCTCCACGAGGAAAGGCCACTTTAAAGAATCGAACGCTTTCTCCGAGTCTAGTAATACCGTTGCCGCTGGGACGTTAGGCTTTATTCTGTATAACACAGTGAACAGCGTGCGGTGATTCAGGGATGTCGAGCGTCGGGTGACGAAGCCAGATTGCACCGGGGAAATGATGTACTCCATCAGCTGTGATAGCTTATTAGCGAGCACTTTTGCTAAGATTTTATAGTCTAGATTAAATAGAGATAGCGGTCGGTATGAGCCGCATTGCTTGTGGTCTTTGCCAGGTTTTGGCAGAAGTATAATTACGGCTTCCCGTAGTGTGGGGGGAGAATCTGTTTTTCTAATGCTTGGCAAGCAATGCTAAACTAAAATGTGAACAACAACAATCTCAATGTGTAGACTTTCCCCATCCCTCCTCCCCATCCAGCCGCCTTCTAACCCATAGCTGGCCAACCCCCAGCAAATCAATCCGCCCAGGAATCATAGGGATCGCCGGGCAAGCAGTCGAGGTCTAATAGGTGGTCCCCAAGATGAGATGAAACAACTTAGTTGATACATCACAGGGGGGTGGCAGCTCGGAATCGGGCCGGCCCAGTGCCATATCTGTGGAGTAAAGTCAACACAAACAATGGGATTTCCCATATGCATCTGTAGATTGCACAAGATCATTCCAGAACCTTCATCCAGCACCAGTGTTCGAGAATAAGTCTGCACTAGCGCCAGAGCCGCTGTGAGGTGGAGAAGCGAGTGCACCCTCCGTCGAGTTCTGCGAGCTTTGTGTCTTGTGTGTGCAGCAGAATGCCTGGACCTCTGTTGTGGTATCAACTATACGAGATCTGCCACCCGCATCCACCTTAAGTCTTGCCGGGTACAGCATGCCATATTTGAGTTCAAGATTGTGTAACGTAGCCTTAACACCTAGAAATTTGCAGTGAGCCTCCTAGACCACTGGAGTAAAGTCCAGATAGAATGACAATTTGGACCCCTGCCACTCAACCGTGCCGCGTTCTCTTGCTAGACGGAGCGTGGTGTCTCGGTCCCTATAGTTCAGAAGACGCGCAATGATGGGTTTAGGGGGAGGCCTGGGTTAGGTCTGGGGCCCAGTGATCTGTGGGCTCTCTCCACCACAAAGCCAGGTGTAAAAGTCTCGCTGCCAAACAGATCCGTGAGTAACTTCTCCACAAAGAGGTCCATACGGCCTGTAGATGTCTTCTCCTGGACCTCCATAATGCGGACGTTGTTGCGGCGTCACGTGCTTCCAAGTCCTCATTTTTTATGGCTACTTCCTTAAGCAGGCGTTCCACCCGTTCCAGCCGCTTCAGAGACTGAGCTGTTCCGTCCTCCAGGTCTGAGACACGAGCTTCGGCCATGTAGAGGCGCCTATCGTGGCCCTGTACTTTGGTGCCCAAGGACGCAATGGTCTGGTCAAGGGAGGCGAAGCGAGAGTCTAGCGCCTTGAACCCGGCCTTCATTTCCAGCAACAGGGAGGCAACAGAGGCACCCAAGGGCTAAGGTGGCTCCATAGTCCGTTCCTTTTCAGCCATGACTGTGGTATGTGATGTTGTCCCCTCAGCCACTTTCTCGAAAGACAGGGTTCTTTGCCTGGGGTCCTTGCGTCCCATTACACAAAAGCAGGGCAGCCGAAGAGGGGGGGGGGAGGGGGGCAGGCAGAAATGTATTGCGCACTTTTAGTGGTTCTGTCAGCTTATACAGTCCCCAGATGCTGAAGGCACTCAGGGAAACAGGCTGGTACAGCGCATGTTTAAAGTAAGTACTGTGACCTGATGGTAAAGGCAAACAAAATGGCGGCTTCTCCCCAAGGTCATGTGCATTGTATTGTGGCAAACTTGTGGGCACCAGTGCAGGCGAGTTGGGCATGGAATGTGCACAGGCGCAGAATGGGCAGGCGGCACTGTGCAACTGCGGCTAATTGTGCGGTAGAGTTAATAAAGCAGTATCATGTTATCTCAGGCAGAATGGCTTCGGTGAGCGTCTGGCTTCCTAAAGGATTCCCGGTCTTCTCGGCGAACTTCGGCAGGTTGACAGCACTACTCACGGGGTCAAGCACCAGTTGAGCACGCACCCACCCTCACTGTCACCGCTGCAGCACCAGGCCAGCGCCCAAACCCCCAATAGCTGCAGCGGAGGGTCCTGACCCCACGTGTGCCCAGCTAAACGCGGTAGGGTTGCGGGGTAGAGCAGCCGGTCCGGCAGCGCGCAGTGGATACAGGCGGCAAGCGAGGGGGGAGGGAGCGCAACCCACACCGCCCTGACTCACCCGGTCCGTCGCTGAAGAATGCAGGCAGCGCATTATCAGCGGGAGCTTCACTAGCAGGCGGCCATCTTCGCTGGCTCAGCCACGCCCCGCAACCTGACATTTGATCTCTGTCTTTGCATAACTGTCAAATGTGACAAAGTAAACCCAGAATTTAAAAGCATTTTTATTTATTGCTGTGACTTTCACGACCCACTAAAACAATCAGCTCAGACCCACAGTTTGGAAAACACTGTTCTACAGTATTTAGCCCATTTCCAGCCTCTACCAAGAGGTACCCCAGAATCGGATATATCTCTGCCATAGCCTACCCCAACATCTAATGTAGTTTACTTCTGTTGTAATTGTTTGAGAAATATTTGATTGAAGAGCCCTCCAGTACCCACATTGATAGATTTGCTCATACAAATACCAGAAAATTATAAATAAATTTCAACGTGCAATGACTTTGAGAATATACTTTTGATGAATGAGACTTCAGAACATTTAATAAGCTTCTAAAGTGACACATCTCAAACAAACTAGAGGCCCGGCCATGCATAAACATGGCATGTTTGGGGAGAGAACTAAAGCCTGGTGATGGTCCAATAAATCAGAAAACCAAAGCTACCAGCAAATGCCATGTCACTAGATTCTAAAGCCTGCAAGGCCACAAGCATTTATGGAGGCTCATGGGGTGAAAAGAAATATTTCCAGTGGTGGTTCAAGTTAATAGAGCTGCCACAAATATTTCATTAACAGCGCTGAACAGCAGCTGCTGTGCTGGTTTACGTTGTCGTAAAACATGCGTTGATCTACCGCTCTCATTATACTGCAGAATAAAAATGTGCTAATGTACCCTTCTTGCCTTGGAATATAAATGTGTTGGGAATACTGTTGGCATTAGTTACTTCTGTATTAATGATATCAACAAAAGTAAGGAGGGAGAAAATGAAGTGATGCATGATTGCAATGCGATCTGGGCACAATAAGTGTAGTTAAATTAGGTTATCCGTGCCAATCTAGGGGACAGCAACATTTGATGGTGCAGGACATCAATGATTTCCGTGCAAACGGAAAAAAGTGCACATGGAAGGAAGTGCTAGATCAGAAGACATAAAGCTGTAACCAGACTAGAAAGGCAGACTAGAAATGGCCATGAATCTAGCTATTTTGGACAGCACTGCGGTGCAGATAGAGTAACTGCAGACAGTGCTTAATTTGAGCTAGTGGTTTTGGGTGCTCAATACTGGCACTTAATCATCCACACCAGCGCTTTTCATGCGCATCAGTTAAGGTCACATTTATTTATGTTAGGCATTGGGAGATTAAGTACTTTGCTCAGAATCACAGGATGTTGTGCCGACGCCAAGATTTAAACCTTGTTCCCCACCTCCGAAGTTGGCAGCTCTGGCTATTAAGCCACACCCTCTCCCCACTTTCAAAGTTAGTAGTTTGTTCTATATAGGTGGCGCTGACAAGAAAAATGAGCTGATGCAAGCTGTATCCTGACGAGAGCCGTTGCACTTATTTTTTTACAAATTAACCAATTAATATTCCAGGACACAGAGCAGTGCAGGGAGCCAGAAAGATGCAGGTAGTCCAAGAAATGAGCATTATACCAACAAAATCCCAAAATTGTCACTTTGTTAAGATCTGTGTCCGCGCTGGGTCCTCTCGTCACAATAGAAGAATACGTCATGAAGCAGCTTTTATTTTGGCTTTTTAAAATTTATGATGACAATATAGGTGACGACTATCTTGGAGCAGTAAACCAAAATAAAAACAGGGCACATTTTCGAGAAAGGAGCGTCCCAGTAGCAAATTATAGCTGCCTCACCCACAAAGAAAGTAAACAAGCATTTGCAAAGCCAATTGGTCTAGGGTTGCCCGCCAGCCATTTGGCTTTGCCAATCCTTGTTGGGTTCTGTCATCGTTTGTGCAAAACCTTATTGTTGGGTATGCAGCCGGGCTATCATCAATCTAAGAAAAGATCACTGTATAGGTAAAAAAATATTTTTTTGCTCAATAAAAAGCACTTATTACCATAGTGGCGGTCGACTCTGAGGCGGTCTACTTTGTGTGTGGATGTGCCCTTGTGAAAGAACTGCGCTCTGTAACCCAAAGTAAAATCTACCAGTGACTGAAGTGTGCTAACCCACTGCCCCATGATGCGTGCTGCAGCCGCAGGAAGTAAAATTTCACAAATACAAAATGAAGGTGTGTTCGGTCTCCTCTCCTTTTGACATCACATTAACCCATTACATCGCCATTGTGCATCACTATATCAGGACTACATTGCTATCAGTCCACAGGAGCCATTGTTTTTGTTAATAATTTAATTACCCTGGTTCCATGTGAGTAGGGTCTCCCTTGTTTTTGGTTCTCGTAATTGTAGTAAAATCAGAAGGTCTCAGCTAGCACCAGTTCTAAAAGCCAACCAGTCTGGCATTGGCTAAAAGCTTGTTTCCTTGGCTAATGTTTATAATATTTTTTAAAACTTTCTTTCAAATAAATAGAAGGGCTTGCAAAGATAGGTTGAGGGGCTTGTATAGATAGTGCAGGATAGTGCCTTTTTTGACATGGTCACGCCCACTTTTTGCACACTGGTACTTTTGCTTTTGATTGGACGTGAACTGGCTCCCTGCTAATCAGGCCCCAGTGCTCTTTCCCTAAAACAGCACCGTGTTCAATTATAATCCAATTGGCAAGGACTTTAGCACCTCTGTAAGACCCTGGTAAATGGTACCCTTGGTACCCAGGGCATGGGTACTAAAGAGGGTCCTCCAGGGTTGCAGCATATATTATGCCATCCAAAGGAACCCGCACAAAAACTGCATGCAGACTGCCATTGCCACTGTTAGGGTGATAGAACTTAATCAGGAGACATAAGTATTGGGGTCTCTTCCCGTTGAGGATTTTGTGGCAGATACACATCGCTTTAAAAGACACTCTCTTCGTCACAGAACGCCAGTGTAATTTGGCAAGAGCTTTCCCAATGGGTGTCCGCCTCTGGATATTAAGCAATAGACGAGCCACTGCATTTTGAACTCTCTGAAGTTTTGCCAATCTAACCGGTGAGACTCCTAGATATAACATATTACAGTAGTCTAGCCTAGACTAATGATTTCCTAGTCGCCTCCAGGAGATAGTCCAGATCTTTACTTAGAATTTTTAGGATACTGAAGCACCTTCCCACTAGGCAGGAAGCCTGACTATCAAACGTTGTCAGCCTCAAACCAGACCCCGAGATTCTTCACTGTCTGCCTGAGAGTTGGCACTGGCCGGTCACCAGCCAGAGGACCAGATAGATGGTTGTTTCCCAAGTAGGAGAACCTCAATTTTCCAGCAGGCATCTCCGGTTGATCCACTCTGCCAGATCGACCAGACAAGAGCTTAGCCTGGCTGCAGATTCTCCCTTTATTTTGAAAGAGGGTGATAATATGTTGCGTGTCATCGGCGTAAGATACAATGGTAAAACCATGACGCTTGATGATCTCTGCAAGGGGGCTCAGGGGGGCATATGAAGATTGAACAAAGTGGGTTTCAAAGCACAAAGCTGAGCCCTGAGGCTCCCCCCTTCTGCAATAAAACTGCTTCTGACCTAAAAGGTTGTTGTACCACCTGGAAGGTGCGATTTTGAAGAAAGGAGGCAAACCAACAAGGAGCCATCTCCCAGACACCGCAATTCCATAATCGTTACAGCAAAAAGCCCTGTGATATGGTATCAAATGCTGCACCTAGATCTGTGTCAGGGATTCAGATGCCAACAGAACTGGCTACTCATGCTAAACTCCGTTTATATCAATGTTAGTCTGTGTCAGGAATCGAGGGGGTTAACTTGGATGGTGATTAACCCTACTGTGTTAATAAATCCACTCTTGTTAGGTCAAAACGTAGTTCAGAGAGAATCATTGATCAGACCCTTCTAGTTATGCCACAAGCAGAAGGCAATCTCCAGAGAATTGGGTGTTAAGTTCAAGCACTACCAACAATTTCAAAGTATAGAGTACAGCACAATAACATTACCAAGCCAACTTAAAAGTAGAAAAAAATTTAAGGCGCAGAAACACTCTAAGATGATTAAAATAGGTGAAGTAGATGAAGATATGATTTTTTTAAAGTGTTAAAACAAACCAAGAAAATGTTACACACCAATCAAAGTCACTGTAGACCAGGACTTTTGTGCAATTTCAGGCCGGCTATGATAGAGCAGATATCAGTTACACTAATCAGGTCATCCTGGTGAAAGATATTAACTTCTGACTTGGGGTCTAATTACAATTTTGACGGTCTTGGAGTGGGGCCGCCATGCCGATGCCCCTCTCCAAGACTGCAAAAGCCCTACTGATACTGCCTGCCAGATTATGACTTTTTTTTGTCTCTGGCAGGTGGTTCTTTGGCAGTCCCACGGCGTTGCCCATGAACAAGTCACAGGAATGGGAGCATCTATGGCTGTTCCTGCATGGCATGGACTTGTGCAGTCCATGCCATGCAGGAACTGGGGTGCATGCACACGGGGGGCACAACATGTGCCCCCTACATGCTACCCATGGTCCTTAGGCAACATGAAAACTGTGGCAGGGAGAAAACTCGTAATATGGTCGGAGGCGCTGCAGCAGAACCACCAAGCATATTGTGGCCTCAAGAACGCTGCAACACCACCTGCGATCCTTAGCGATTGAGGCGGTCCCATGCTGGTCAGACCCCCAACTTATATTAGGTTGGTCAGACTGCCGGTGCAGTGTTGCCTGCACGACCACTGTGGCTATGGCGGTCCATTAGACCGCTGTAGTCATAATTAGGGCCTTAGTCTCTGAAATGGAAGTCACAATCTTCCAGCAGGGTAGGTGGGGTAAAAATACACTGCAGGTCCCATATGACATTTATTCTTTGATGCCAAGGGCACACTCTACATTTACAGTGCACGTATAGCTAAGCAGCATTTACAAAGGATTTATGGGGAAGCTAAATAGGCCAAACAAGGAGTTTTAGTGAACAACACATATTTTTGGGGAAGCACACAGACTTTACTTTTGTTTAGCAGTGGAAAAGTGGTGAAGCCAATAAAATCATACCGGCCTAAATTGGGGGACCATGACAAAAATGTGGTCATTTCTTACATTATGCATGACAGGCCATAGAGCATATTCACAATCTTTATATTTCTGGCAAATTTTGTGTGTTCCACCTGCATATGTACAATAGCTTAGGTTTTGCCAGCTATTTGCTTTATATCGTAGAAGCTGATGGAATATTTTGATTGTGCAGATAATTGACACATCCTCTGTTCTATATTGATTCAGCCAAAATAATATGCTCCCTTTACGTGCTGAATATTGACTTTGGCTTCAGTTATGAGCTCTACTGTATGACCTTGTAACAAGCATTAGCTTCTTTGGCTTAGATAGTGCAAATTAATAAGAACTATTATTTCTGGAAATCTTCCAGTGAAAGTATTTTTATCTGGAAACATGGGATTCCTGACCTGTTCTACAGAACTGCTAAGGAATGAAAGGTGTATAAAGTCATATTAATTTAGGAGGGATTACAGGTTGTTGGCAGGCACACAGCCGGTTGAGTCACTGAATAAAAGACCTACTGCTCCGCAGGTATGTGTAATAAGATGACTTGACAATGGACTAAGGGCCGAATTACGAGTACGTTAGCCCTTGATAGGACCCCTGTACTCGCTGTTGAGTGGTGGTAACCACACCACTGGTGGTCTGGCCGCCTCATTTTGAGTGTGGCAGTCCCACATCAATGATCACTCGACAGTGTGGCCCAGAAATATGCCGGCGGTACCACCAAGCATATTTTGAATTTCCTCGCCCCAATAGTTTTCGTGGTGTTGGCAGTGAGGAAACAAAGGGGGCCCTTCAGGGCCCTCTGTGTCCTCAGGAACTTGGGATGCATGCAGCAGGGCACCTGTTGTGTCCCCCTGTGTGCATACACCCCCTTTCCTCCACGGAATGGACTGCAGAGTCCATACTGTGTAGGAATGGCCTTTGGCACTCCCATTGTGGTGCCTTTTTAATAGGCACCTCCGTAGTACTGCGCCGCCTGCCAGACACAAGAAAACTCGTAATCTGGCAGGTAAAGTTTACACCGCCTAAGTTATAATTTGGCCCTCAATAATAATGTTAGTGAGGCTGTAATTCAAATAGGGAGAATTAACTAACTGGTTAGGGATGTGTAAGGGTGTTTGGGGATGTATCTCTTATTCGAGTTTCTGTAGCTTGTGATATGTTGCTTTCCTGGTAATTGTTACTCACATGATTTGCAGAAGAATGGCCCACCATAAACATTAATTATTATTTTGTGTGCACTGATTTCAGAGGTTTAATACAATGCCTCTTTCCCCATGTAAGAGCAAGGGATTCTCTGGCACTTCTGTTGGATTCACAGCACACGTTTACTCCTAAAAGCACAACTCAGAGGAGAGGGTGAGAAATACATATTTTTGCAAAGATCACAGTTTCAGTTTTACTAAGAAAATATACTGGGTGTGTCCTTCCCCACACTTCCTAAAATGAGTTTGTGACAGCCCACTCCCCATGACTAAAATGCCAATTAGGGGTTTATGATCTACTTGGAAATTATAGCTGGGGCTTCAGACAGCACAAACACAGGCCAACAAATTTAACTCATCAGTACATACTTGTGTTAGTTTCATCCAGTTT
The DNA here is from genome assembly GCF_964263255.1 of Lissotriton vulgaris. Lineage (NCBI taxonomy): Eukaryota > Metazoa > Chordata > Amphibia > Caudata > Salamandridae > Lissotriton > Lissotriton vulgaris. The sequence continues at coordinate 1,458,264,675 of NC_141696.1, read as the reverse complement.
TTCTGAAGTGAACATCAAATTCCTCTCAGAAGACCCACAGACTGTTAGCAGCTTTGCTCCTGGACTCCAGGCACAATGGATCCTCAGTAATCATTCACACCTTGCTCATACAATCCATTTTCAACGTGGGTGATGAAATAAATGCAGTTTTCAATTTTCAAATGCCAAATGTTGCTTTTGATCCAATCTAAAATCCACTCCTTTGCAAACCACATCGATTTCCTAACCTTCACAAAATACTTCTCACATTTATTATGCGGGTAAAGTCAGCTGCAAAAAAAATTGTAGTTTCTACATCTCAAAATAGTTGCTTCTACATCTCATTGAAGAGCTTCTACCAAACACCTTTTAGGCACAACTGATGTATTTAAACATTGCATGGCCATAATAGTCCATTTGTTTAAAAAGCAAAACACCTTAAGTTAAAATGTGAGCTACAAACCATTGTGCACAAATGACTAGATTTTTACATGGATGATAAATAGCTCCATGAAATCCTGGGGCTGCAGAGGTCAGCTAGATCAGCACCCTCGTACATTGGAACAACCCTCTGGTGTGATAAATAATATTAGTCAACATGTTTCTGTCTACAATTAAATTTTGTGTTGCACAGGCAACAAATCATGGATCATTAAACAGTTGCATCTTCAAACAGACACACCTCATTGATGGTTGACAAAGGAAAATTGTTTACAACAATGTTAACATTTGGTCTTGTGTCTACATGCAGATACAATTTTGCATTCCCTTTCTTTGCCAGCACAATGGAAGAAAGCCAAAATAATTCAATTTCCTCAATAATAACGTGATACTGTATTGTAGCTTTTTGCTTAACAAGAGTAACCTCTGCCTTTAAGCAAATATTTTGGATGTATCAGTACAGTTTCCCAAACGAACCATGAAATATATCCTAATGAATGGTATTATAGATTTTCTAAACCTTCATCAGTCACCAATAACCCTTGATTCTGGATTGGATTACCACTCATCTACAGTTATCTGTCCACCCAATACATGCTCTTTTAAAACCTACCTTTAATATGTACTCTGTTTTAAACGATCTAATAAAATCAGTTATATGCCCCTCAAATACTAATGATGTTTTTTTATTTTTTTATTTGTGCAAGCTTATATAATGCTGACTAGATCCCCAGGGGCAGCACAGACTAAACAAAGAACCTATAAACAATATCATCATAGTATAACAACATTAAGATAATGGAAAGATCTAACTATAGTGTCATAAGCCACCTACCTGAATCCCAGATTACCCTAATGGGGTGGCAGAGTTAGTTCCTGAATCCTCCTGAGACCTGCTCTCCTGTTCTGGTGGAAAATTCCAGGGGGAAGGGGGTTGGAATGGAGAGAGGGTGGCTCGTCTACTCAACAGCAAGACTGCAGCAGGCATTAAAGCCATTCTGATGAATGTCAACAGCAGATATGGTACCTATAGGCAAACAAATAAAAAGGCTTTAGTCTAGCATTAACTATCTCTTAAGGTATCACCTCACGAAAGCCTACAAAATCTTAACGAACCTTTATTTTATTTGTTGTATGATTTCAGCATCAACCCCACAAGCAAATTGGGACATGGTTAGCTTCACCAAGTCCTCCCTGACAGAGCCCTGCCAATAGTACGTACAAGTTGAACAAAAACACTGGTTACATTTGTTTTCAGCATCATGTTGCGACTGAGCTCAGCGCGTAGTAAATTCAAGTCTGTTAATGCGTCTCTCCTTTTCTTCTTGTTCTTTTTTCCATCCAGTTGTGAGACTAATGCAGGACGTTCTTTACGGTGAAGTCAAATGGGAGAATAAAGGGAGCTTGTAAGACAGAATCCTGGAAGCTTGAAAACAAGTAAGCGGGAGGTAAAGAAGCGAAGGGGAGGAGTGTTGCCGGTCTTTAAATAAGGCTGCTTTAGAATGTTCATAAAGGTCACATTCTAATTGTAACAAGGAACAGGTGCAGATAATTAACTTGATGAGGCTGCCTTCTAGAGGATGCTTTAGAATATTCACAAAGACCACGTTCTAATTGCTTATAGCAAGGAACAGGTGCAGATGATTAATTTGATGAGGCTGTCTCATAGAATGTGTTTTAGAATGTCCACAAATGTTGTGTTCTAATTGCTTACCGCAAGGAACAGGAGATTAGATTGATGACGGCTGTCTTCCAGAAGGTTTACATTGAGGCCATCTATACTGGTTACTTGATGCTTATTCTGGCAGATTTTCTGGATGTTTCCTTGACGCCTGAAACCTGACCTTGCATATGCATGGTAAAACAATTATAAAAGCTACTAAGCATTTTCAAAGCAACCGGGGAACACCAGTTGCAGCTAGCTATTACCAACAGCATGTAATGGGGTCCAAAGTCAGGGTACAAGGTGTTTGTTCCTTCATAAGTGTTGGGAGCAATAATATGAGCCATGCACGTATAATGTGATAGTTAAGAGAGGGGAACTGTGGCAAGAATCCTGACAGTATAGTGTAGCATCTATGGGATTATGGATCTGGTCAGATAGTAAGAGTTAATTTGCATCTATCTTGATCAAGGGGCTTTTTTGGGGGTAGGTATGGCCAAAATAATAACTGATGTTACTGGACAAGAAGGATTTAAAATACTCTGGGGAGGGACCTGTCATATTGGCAGGAGGAACGGCATTCCATATTTTGGGAGCCTTCCCCGACAAACCTTGTTACAGAGTAATTTCTTTTTTGAATACAGTAGTTTCTATTTGTAAAGAGTCTGTACTTTAGATAGTGAGGGAGCCATTTTAAATCATTAATTTGTATGTCAGGCAGTTGCCAGAACCCCATGTATTGCAGAATATGCAGCCCAACTTCAAAATGCTCATTGCCTGAATGGGTACCCAATGAATTCTGGCCCAGGGTGATGTGTTTGGATCTTTTGGAGCCCATGACTTGACATGCTACAGAGTTGTGGGCTGTCTTCAAAGGGGGTTAAGTGAACTCTGGGAATACCAGTAAATAGTGAATTGGAATAATTCCCAATTCTCAAGTACTTTTACCTGGAAGGGAAGGTTGGATATTGTGGAGAAGTTGTTAAGGTCAGCAGAGTCAATATGAGAGGTGACTTGTATCCTTTTGAGGCAGTCAGGCATTACATCTTGACTCATCAAGGAGTTAATTGCATGAGTCAAGTGGCAATGGGGGAAAATTATATGTTCTCCACAGTCGTAGCTGGGTTTGGGTAAACAAATTAGAGGATGGCTTGATAGCAGGGAGAGTGTTCCTCATGACAGTGTGAATTTTAATTTCAACAGAGCTCTTGTCACCTGTAGATTTGTAGGATAGGTTTGCTGTGGTAAAATCTTTTGTGCTGTATGGGAATAGTTCAAAATATATATTTGTTGCTGTTGGGAGAGAGAGCTTAATCTTTTACATTTTTCTCCCAAATAATTAGACATTTATTCTTACATTTTCTTCAGTGTTTTGCATATCAAGGAGGGATGAGGAGTTGATGGGTTTCTTGAAGAGGTCCAACAGCCTTCTGGGTCACTTTTCATCTGTGTTGATTTCAGTTCTGCGAAAGGAAGCTTTTGCGATGAAAACCTGGCATTTTTCTATTCTTTGCATTTGCATCTTAACTTCTCAAGTATTTGTCTTGACACCCTTTGATGCCAATTGTGCTCTATCTTTTTAACGGTTTTTCATTGCTCTAGAAGTTGTTTTGGAAAGCATTGTGAAATGTTAAAATTGTTATTTGTTTTAATTTTCAATGGTACAAGATAATTTCCAATCTCTGACATGACTGACTTGTAACTCTTTACTGGCAGGATTGTGTCAGATTTGTGATGCAATGTCATTAGTTTTGTGGCTATCTTGATTTCTAGTAGGGAATGGCCAACATCATTGAAATCCCTGAGCCAAACATTTGGTTTCTTTGTTTTCCGCAGGTGGAAGTTTTGGTGAAGAAAGGTATGGGTAAGGGGTCAGACCACTCCATAGGTATCAGCAAGTGGCACTTTTTGAGGTCTTTTTTGCAACTAAGTATTTTGAAAATTGAGCTCTTCTCATGAACAGGGGAATAGCAGAAATGTTAGGGATTATAATCAAGGAGCAGAGGGATAGTTGTGACAGATATATCATTGTGTTTTTCCTAATGAGGGGTGAAGTCACCCAGGAAAAAATTATATAGAGTAACAGGACCTTTCTGCTATTAGTTTCTTTTTTTTATTTTCTTTTTTTTATTAAACAAGCCATAGGAAAAAAAATACATTGGTACATTAAATTCTTCATAATTAGACAAAAATTTACAATATGCAAGAGACAACGCTAGACAATAGAGTACCACAGCGAAAATACAAAAACTGCAATAGCGTACGACTGACCATATCGATATAAAAATGCTAGTAGAAAAGAAACAACTGATATTATACATCGATATTTTAAACATACCGATATAATACAATAAAAATATACAAAAATATTATTGTCGTTCTTAAAATATTAGTACAAAAGCGTCCTGAATTGGCCAATATATAAACAACTGATAATAAGCAGCATCGAGATTACTATACGGTTCATAAAGTGCTAGTGCAATAAAGTGGGAGAACCGACGATTTGAAGCAGCAAAAATATTAATGTAATTCTGAAAGTGCTAGTGTAGTTGCGTGCAAAATTGGCTTATATAAAGTGACTGGTGCAATAAAGTGCTGAAACCACCGATGAATAGCAGCACAAATATTAATACATTTCTTAAAGTGCAAATGCAATATCATGCAAAATTTGGCTAATATATATAATAAAGTGCACAAACGGTTGATATAACACAGCAAATGGATACTTGTAGTTCTTAAAATGCAAATGCAATACCATCTTGAAATTAACTAAAATATAACAATCACCTTCCTTTTATCAATTCAAGCTTCTCAAAATGTTTCCAATTCCTTTCAAATCTTGCAATCGCACCCACTGTACCTGCATAGGCTCTCTCAAAATTATATGTTCTTCTCATTTTATTAACCCATTTTACTTGACATGGAATCACCGTAGATTTCCAATTTTGTAGAATCAGGGACCGTGCTACGACAGTGGAAATAAAAATAAACACTTCTTCTGATTTATTGAACCTGTTCCTTTCTTTACAGATACCAAAAAGGGCCACCTCCGCCTCTGGTAGTAGAATTTTCCCAGTTGCCATCTCCAAGTCTGCGAAAATCCCTTTCTAGAAGGATTCTAACTTTGGGCATGAGAAGAAAATATGATACCAGCCACCCTGACCCCTAGTTTTGCATCTAAAACATTTATTCTCACATTTAGGGAATATTCTCTGCAAGGCCTCCGGGGTATAATACGCCAGCCAGCGAGAAAGAAAGGACATTCTCTTATAATTAGCTGCTCGGAATGCTTTGTTTCCTAAATGACATATTGCTTCCCAGTCTTTATCTGATAATACACACTGTAATGTGAGACTTATTTTTTCCAAATGGTTAACTATTATAGAAGATGATCCGGAAGGGAGTAACTTTTTATACCAAAATCCAATACCCTTATGTTTCTCCCCATATAGAGCTGTTAACAAGACATCGGGTGTTGTATCTAAACTTCCTACTTCTTTTCTTATAAAATAAATCAATTGAAGGTATTGAAAAAACATGAGCCGCCTAGGATGCGTTCTATCCACAACCATTTGCCAGCTAATTAACGTATTTTGAATGAGTAGGTGCCTTATTTCGCAAAATCCGGCAGATTCCCATTCTGTCAGGTGATTTGAAGATATCTTAAGACCCATTTTAGCACATTCTGACATTTTCAAATAAATGGATCCATCTGAACCGTGTTTTTTAAATAAAAGCCGTAATCTTGATGAGTACCCTATCAGTGTCTTATATCGTGTTTTCTTTGGAAGCTTTACAGTTTTTAAAAAGAAAAAAATTTGAGAGCCTGAATCCTCAAGCATTTTATAAAAAAAAAGTTGTCTCTTGTCTGTCTGGCCTTTAGCAATCCTGCCATTATATCGAAAAAAGCTGCTTCGTAATATGTATTTAAATGGGGAAGAGCGAGCCCACCTTGGTTTACAGGAAGTTGTATCACCGCGAGTTTGACTCTGTTGGCCTTTTTACTCCAAATAAATCTTCTCATCATGGATTGGAGTTCGTTAAAAAAGGCCATATTGACTTTAATTGGAATATTGCTAAACAAAAATAAAAGCAGAGGCAGTACCTTCATCTTTATCAATGCCACTCTGCCAATCAATGACAAGGGCAATAGGTCCCATTGTTCTAAAAGGCTCTTGATTTTATTCTTTGTTTTTATATAATTCAGTCGAAAAAGTTCTTGATAGTCTCTGGTCACATAAATCCCTCGATATCTTATTGGGTCCCTTTTTTCTGCTTGAGGCTGTAGATCTAACAGAAGAAAGTCTAAATTTGAATTTAAAATGAAAACTTCCGTTTTTTTCTCGTTGATCTTATAACCCCCAATCTTCTCATATTCCTGAAGCTCTTTCATGAGATGTAAAATATTTTCTTTATCAGGAGCCATATAGAGGATAATGTCGTCGGCAAACAATTTTAACTTCGACATTCCAGCAATTGGGGGAAATATTGCATCATTATTCCTTATTTTTATTACCAGGGGTTCGATAAAAAAGGTGAAAAGCAGGGGTGATAAAGGGCTACCTTGCCTAGTGCCACGGTTTATTTTAATCTTCCCTGCTTGCCTAGCATTGATTATCACCTGGGCTGATGCCCCTTCATAAATATTCTGTAACATACTAATATTTGGGGCAGGGAATCCAAAATAACCCAAGGAAAAAAATAACGCTGACCAGTTAACTAAATCAAATGCTTTTTCTGCATCAATCATAAAAATGCATGCAGAATTTGAATTAACATTAAAATATTCTAACGCCTGTATTAAATATTCTGTGTTAGCAGCCATATATCGACCGGCTATAAAACCCGTTTGGTCATGATGTTTTACCTCCTGGGCTGCAAACTCAAACCTTTGAGCCCAAATTTTCATGAGAACCTTATAGTCAGAGTTCAATAGACTAATTGGTCTATAGGAATTTACATCCTCTGGATTCTTACCTTTCTTAACAAAACTAATAATTGTGGACTCTTTAAACTGGGAGGGAACCTTACCGCCTACTCTAATGGGATTAAATAAAATTTTCAAGGGATCTTCCAATTCCTTCAAGAAAACCTTATAAAATTCGATCGGGAACCTATCTATCCCTGAAGCTTTTGTTACCGCTGTAGCTTTTATACTATTCTGAATTTCCCGGTGACTTATTTCGCAGCTTGTTTGATTATATCTAGAATTGGAGATTTTGGGAATATTCAAATTATCAAAATATTCCCTGATCAAAATTTCCTCTACTTGAATATCTGTAGAGTATATTCTCTCGTAATGATCAAGGAATATTTTCGCAATTCCCTCACTTCGAGAATCTATTCCACCTAAAGGGCCTTGAATTTTCAAAATGATGGAAGACTCTTGTTTTTTTCTAATCGAGTTAGCCAGAAGCTTCCTCATGAGTTGACTATCTTCATACAGCTTTTGCTGAAAAGCTTTTGAGCTATTTATCTCTTCCAGAGTGAAGAAGTCCCTAAGCAATACTTTGGCTTGTTCCCAATTGTTAGGCTTTTGATTCAGTTTCAATGCGTACTGCTTCTCAGGAGCACACTGAAGGGCAGATATTTTTCTCTTTCGGTCGTTTGCCTTATTGCTGGCAAATGCTATAATCTGTCCCCGGGCTGCTGCTTTAAATGCACCCCATACTGCAAAAGGCTCTGCTGAGTCCTTATTTACTAGAAAAAATTATTTTATCCAATCTTTGAAACCCTCTACCCACATCATGTTCTGTAAAAGGGTGCGATCCATCTGCCACCTAGAGCGCTCCCCTACCATACCTTCTAGTATCAGTTCAACCTCAATCCTCCCATGATCTGAAAAGGGATTACAGCCTATCAATGCGTTGGAAATTTGAAGCGATCTAGAGGATAAAAAGAAGTCTATTCTAGAGGCTGTATGAAACCTATTAGAATAGCATGTGTAGAACTCTAAATTGGGATTTAAGGAGTGCCAGGAGTCCCGCAATTGGTATTCTGATATAAAAGCCTCTAGCACCCCTTTCGTCTTTAGTTTTAGTTGCTTGTTGTTCTTGTTAGAAGTATCCCTCTTTAAATCCTGGATGTAGTTGAAATCCCCTCCTACTATAATTTGACTCGAAGTGCCCCTCAGGATTTCACTAATTTCAGTCAGGGCCAAGGTGTCATCAAAAATTGGGCCATAGTAATTTACAAAGTTGAATACCTTTCCCAACAATTTAACTACAACCCAAAGCCATCTGCCTTTAGAGTCTCTTTGCATTCGCACAATTTCCCAGGGTAAATTCCTTGAGAAATAAATAGCGACACCCCTCTGGGCAACCTCAGCTGAGGAAAAAAAACCATAGGAGAAATATCTAGGCAGAAACAACTTTGGAGAATTTGATTTCAGGTGTGTCTCCTGAAGGAAGACCACCTGAGGTTTAAGGGCAATTGCCCATTTCAAAAGGGCTCCGTATTTCTGTTTATTAAGCAGCCCATTCGCATTAATGGACAGGATATTGCATGGATCAAATCTCACTTATAAATCTGTGAAATTTTAAACATATTCTGTACCAACCAATATTAAGAATAGAAAACCTACTGAACTTGTATTTTTTTTACTGTATTTACATCCCCCCCCACCCTGAACCCCCCCTGGAATGTGGGAGGCCCCTTCCTGTCCACACGGCCCACATCCCACCTTACTTTCTTCTTCGGGTGTCTTCTTGTTGCACCCTGGTGTGACCCTTGACCCAGGAACACCCGCCTTGAATTTTTCCTTTTGGCTAACGAAAGGAGGGAAAGGATCCCCGTGACACATCCTTTTTTTTCAATTTATAACCTTGGATTCCTCATATTTTGCATTCTGTTAAGCCCTTAAGCCTAGGCCCTTGGGGATATCTCATTAAGTAGAGTCTGTGCCTCTTCTAAGTCAGTAAACAGAAAGAATTTTCCCTTAACGGGAACCTTCAGCTTTGATTGCTGCGCAATCGAGGCCTGGGCGCCATTAGCTTTAAATAACTGCAGCAATTTTACAAATTCTTTCCTTCTTTTGGCCACAGTAGCTGTCATATCTGAGAAGATCCTGCATTTTGTAGTGTCGGAAACAGTAAACTGACGTTGTTGATATGCCTTAGAAGGAATCCGCTCCATAATCCTGAAATCCGCAAAGTTTAGTAGGATAGTTCTTGGAAATGGAGAATTCGAAAAACGCTGAGCTGGTACCCTATGGGCCCTTGTAATCGTTAAGTCTCCTTCAAAGTCTGGCAGAACTACTTTCTGTATGAAGGAGTTAACCCATTGTACTGTGTCGGATCCTTCTGTTCCTTCTGGAACCCCAACAATCCTCAAGTTTGATCTACGAGAATGGTTTTCCAACTCCTCAAGTTTATTTTCCATTGAAATCCTCTTCTTTGTAGCCTCTTTGGTCTCTCCTGATACCAGATTCATCTGGTCTTCCAGGACTGATATCCTTGACTCAGCTTCCAAAACCCTGTTAGGGAGTGCCAGCTTTAACTCCTCCAGCTTATCTATTCTGGCGTGAATAGCAGCAAGCTCCGTTCACTGGTTATTTTTAATTTCACGGATCTCGTCGAGAATTAGGTTGAGCATCTCACGAATGTCTAACTGATATTTCGCTTCAGGTCTCACTTCTGTGTCGAGAAGGCTAGAGTCGGGTCCTGATATTCTTTCACTCCCGGGAGTTGTGTCATGCATGATTTCCCCATCACTTGCTGCTTCATTTGCTGTAGAGTGCTGAGTTTGAGGTATAGATACTGTCATGTCAGGACCCTTAGATAGGACACTAGAGGCCGGGGGATCCAAAGTGATGGAGACCAAAGGAAGCTGTGATGAATTAGGAAGGAGAGACTTCGGAGTTGTTCTTTTTGCAAACACTGGAAAATCTCTTACTTCCTTTCCACCCATACCACTGTTTCTCCTCTCTTCTTCTGCCTGAGGCGCTGGCATTACCAATATTGGCAAAGTGTTTAGGGTTTGAGGATGAGCTTCTGCCTCTGATTGAGGAAATAAATCTACAGTATTAATATCGTTTATCTTGTCCCCCTCTTTTTCTTCCTCTTGCTGTTCTTTATGCTGCAGGGGGGTAGAGGAGGAGGGCGGCTCATCATCTGAAGATTCGGGTGTTGTGTCCTCAACTACAGGGCACCCCTCCCTGTTGGTATCTTTATTTTTCTCTCTAGCAGCCTTAGATGCAGCTTTCCTAGCCAGAGCGAGACAAGTTTTGGCCTTCTGTCGGGCAGGCGCTTCACTTTACTGAGTTTAACTGCGTCATCATCTTTCAAAGGTTTTCCCATTTTTAGAAACGTACACTCCCCCTTTTTTTCTGTACAAGATCATTTCCAATCTCTGACATGACTGACTTGTAACTCTATACTGGCAGGATTGTGTCAGACTTGTGATGCAAGGTCATTAGTTTTGTGGCTATCTTGATTTCTAGTAGGGAATGGTCAACATCATTGAAATCCCTGAGCCAAACATTTGGTTTCTTTGTTTTCCGCAGGTGGAGGTTTTGGTGAAGAAAGGTATGGGTAAGGGGTCAGACCACTCCATAGGTATCAGCAAGTGTCACCTTTTGAGGTCTTTTTTTGCAAATAAGTGTTTTGAAAATTGAGCTCTTCTCATGAACAGGAGAATAGCAGAAATGTTAGGGATTATTATCAAGGAGCAGAGGGATAGTTGTGACAGATATATCATTGTGTTTTTCCTAATGAGGGGTGAAGTCACCCAGGAAAATATTTATAGAGTAACAGGACCTTTCTGCTATTAGTTTCTGTTAGATGATTTTCTTGCTGTGGGAGGTAAATGATATGAAAAATTCCAGCTTTTGAGTCAAAAGTCTTTATTTCCAGACAGACATTCAGGCTAGGCCTGTGTGATATTTTAATTACAACACTGGAGTCATCAGATCAATTTCAGTATTTGCCTATTACTCTTGTGATGCAAAAATACTGAAATTACTTTTTCTCATTAGTTGAGTAGATAAGAGTAATTTGTGGCAAAAATCCTACTGCAGTAACACAGGAACAATAAATAAAGGACGCGTGAGTGGCTGATTGCTACTGCTGTTCGTGTCCTGTAGCATTCTGTGCTATTTTCTTATCACAAAATATATCCTCTTGCTCATATTGGATGCAGGGGTGCTTTTTGCACTAACAAAATATTGCGAAATGCTGGATTACGCTTCTCACATAACTACACATAAGTATGCAGTAATGATGAGTATTTACACTAGAGAGACTTATGCCAGTTACGCCCATTCCTAATTCAAACAAGGAAAATTCAGTTGCTTTTAGGCTTTTGCATTGTGTAGAAGAACTTTGGATAATTCCAACTCCTCCACTTGCTTAATCCTCCTGGTCATGGCAACTGATTACATAGGCAGGGAGAATTCAGTATTGCTTTGGATGACTGAGCAGGTCACAGCTATAAGACTGAATCCAATCAGTAGTTTTGAGCCTGTGTTTGGCTGCAGATGTGAAGCAATCAATTGAATGTGGAATGCTCATTTCTCGTAATTAGTGCATAGGTAATTGAGACCTATACAAGATTTTGGGAGTTAACGTATGTTCTCTTGAGTCAAGCATCATGTTGCCTGTTTCTCTTGAAAATGGAATGTAGGAGGGAGTTTCTGTAAATTTCTGAGTGGTCGATGTTGGAAAGAATCAGAATATTGATGTTATACCTGATAGAATTATTGAAGTTTTCTTGGGCAATGACGTTTATAAGTATTTGGATTGACCCTCAAACTTCCATGAGGAAGACATTTGGTGGGAATTGCGAATGCTATCAATGATGGGCACTTTATCTTTCTCAAGAAGATGGAGAAGGAGAGATACATCACTTTGTAAATCGTAGATCGATACATTCCAAGTGCTCTACTTTACCACTCAAGAATCTGTCAAGAAGGTCGTTGGTAATGATGATGTTGGGAAAACAAGAGCCTGCCATGACTTTTAGATCACAACCTAAAACTAGAATGAAACAAACAGGTGTGACTGACTCCCTTTTATATACACCCCAACTTACTTTACCATCAACCACATGTCCTTTAAAAGCATTGATTCAGCATTCTCATTCTTACTTGTCCCGTCACTAATTTGTACAGCCCAGCCTTTAATATCTCTTTTGTTCTCCCTGAATATCTTGGCAAAGCGTCCTTTACATCCATACATTTTTCAATCTTCCCCACTCTTTCTCTTTTACAGCTTGTGTACCTTATTTGTTCATCACATTACACACATCACCAGTTTCCATCTCACTTTCCACCTCTTCCCTGCAAATATGGTGGGGAATATTGTGCTTTGCATGCATAGATTGGAATCCAATCCTCAATGTCACTATCATATTCCCAAAACAAAAGATGAAACTGCAGTAGGGTTGTTGAACCTCTTATTCCATGAGCACAGGAGGGAGTGCACAGCCATTACGGCTCCTTAACTCATAAAATCTTCCAACATCCCAATGAGAAGTCTCACATTCTACATTGTATACTAGATTCTATAACATGGTTTATTAAGGAAACCAGTGGCATATTCTACAGGGAGGAAGGAGTAAACGGCACACAGAGACAGACAATTCTTGACATCATGTAAAACAATGTACTTTCAGACATACACAATATAATACCTATTGTAACACAGTCACCAGGTTAGTGAAGTAACACCTGTAAACCACCTAAGAACTTGATTTAGAGTTTAGCGAAAAGGATACTCCATTGCAAATGTGACATATGTCACTTTTGATGCATAAAAAGTGCATTATATCCAATGGCACTTGTTTTACGGTCAATGGATATCCGTCACGTTTGTGATGGAGTACCCATCCACCAAACTCTAAAATAAGGCCCTAAGAGTTGACGGTGTAGTCCGTCCAAGAAAGATCGGACACCTGTTTAGATTGCCCTGAAGTGGGGCATACGTAGCAGGGCTTTCGCTTGGTGACACTCTGTGGTGGGTTTCTGACAGGTGACTGCATCGGTTTTTTGCAGTACACTGACATATCAATGCTGGAAAAATGATAAAATATGACCCAAACATGTCGGTATTAGTGTACTTTAACACAACGCTAGCCTGCCACATGTGGGGGCATATTGCAAGCCCCTATTGCTACAGGAACATCACTTTTTATGACGTTCATGCGGCGATATGGGCTTTGCCTTATTGACACAAGGAGGATTTAAGGCACTTAACGCGGCTTAAATCTGCTGTGTAAATAAAGCCCTCTTTCACAGTATACTTAGGGTTAGGCAATGGGTGTTACTGTGGGTGTTCTGCTGCAACAACCATTGATTTTGATGCTGCCCACTATTTACAAGGCTGGAGTAAATAGAAGACCGCATCAAAATCAAGACCAGGGAAAACCTTGTCTTAACATGGCGAAACGAAGAGAAATGCTTATTTATCCTTGTTTTTTCTGTTTCTATGTGTGCTACGTTGCTCAGCACACATAGAAACAGCAAAATACTATGAATGATTGTTTATGTGCATATAAACAATAATTTTGAAAAATTACGATTTTCAACTTCTATGTGTGGTGCACAAAGCAAGACACATATAAGTTTCAAATCGCCATTCCGGATTGTTTATGTGCAGCAAAGGACACCTTCCTGCATGTAAACAATCATTCCCTACAACGCAGGCACCCCCCCCCCCAATGCTGGCACCCTTGCACTATTGTGCAAGGTTGTCTACGTGGGCACCAGGCAGCTTCATATAGCGCCAGCGCAGGGAGAAATGCAGAGGTGCTCCGTATTATTGTAAATATGGTGCATCCCTGCATTTTCAAAGTGACGGAGCGCAGCGTTAACTATTTTGGAGCAAACCTGCTCTCCACCACTTTATTGTAAATGTGCCCCAAAGTTCTATAGTCACTATGGAGTATTATGGTTCTTGTACCACCACTGTAACATGTTTGCTCTTAACAGACATGTATTCACTACAGCCCATTTTCTTTGATTTGCTGTACTGCCGCACACCTTCAGTCAGCTTATCTCTTCTTGAAATATCAGACACTCATTTCGCTTCGTAAAATTGTGTGTGATTTATGTGACCGGCAACCATTTCCAATTCCCTTACCTCTAGGTTGGCAGTGGTTGCCTCACTCATTTATTTTCTGGCACTTCATATTATCTTTTTAAAGACAACAACCACCTCGCTGCAAAATGATTTAAGACCTATTTTATTTAAGATGCCTTCTAGGCCATTAATGCTTTTAAAGCTGTTGAGAAAACATCTGTGTTGTATGGATTATTAATGCACTATACCAATATTGCACTTTCATTGTTGGCTAAGCATAAATGAGATTATTCACAAAGGCACTTTGGAGTATGTAAATTAGTACTTTTTTATGCACCCTTACATGCCTTTGTGAATTAGCCGCAGTGGCAGCTGGAAATTTGGAGACATAGTGGGGCAGGCACACACATGCACACTCACTTTTTTTCATAAAACATATTTTATTGAGTTTTGAAGCATAAATACAACAAAAATAAATTGTACATGTACTACACCGCACAACGCTTTTACCCACGCCTACATGCAGTTAAGTTCAAACACCTTCAACATGAGTGGCGCCTCCAGATAGAATCAAAAGACCATAGTACTCTCTCCATTTTCTCCAAATCTTGGCAAATTTGCGGTGACATCCCCTAGCAACTTAAATCAGTTCCTTTTGTTTTACACACCAGTCCATGCCAGTCTTCCATTCTCCAGTTGTCTGGAGTGTTGGCATTTCCACTTGTGTGCGATTTCCAATTTTTCAAGCTCAGTTGCTAGCCTCGATCCCCTCGGGCTCCCCGAAGCTCATCCAACAGCCCCAGTTTTGGTGACGAACAATCGTTCTGTCCAACACATGAGATAAAGACTGAGCTATGCGTTTCCAGTAGTGTGCCACAGGTAGACATTGCCACACAATATGGAAGAAGTCACATCAGAGATTAAGCAGGAGGGGCGAAGAAAATCTATGAGAATTCCAGCTCGCCAGAGCCGCAGTGGTGTAAAGTAAGTAATATGCAGGTAGAGCATTTTTATCTGTCACAGGCACATTTATATTGCAATAATGCAGGGGGGCATGAAGGCCTCACGCCATTCAGTATCCTCTAAATCTCCCACCCAGAGTTGGATTGGGATTAAAAATCGGCCCGGGCAGGCTTAAAAAAAGTGGCCCACATTTGCATATTGCCTTGCAAAAAACACTGCTTCAGCGAAATTCTATTTAAAAAAGAGGGGGAGGGGAGATTTAAAAATAATGCACGTATTAGGTTACAGTGGTGAAACACCTGAAAACAAGTGAGACCACTTTAGCTCAGGCCCCCGGCCCCGCTCAATATGCACACATTATTTGGCCGGCCCAGTGAGAGAAAGGGGGTGACACCTCTGCCGTTAATAAGAGGGAGGTAATGGACACCAATTTACCTCCGAAAGGCCACTCAGGCACCAACTGGGCCGCTGGCAGCATTGAACAATACAGAAACAGCACAAATTGGGCCCCCAGGCTGCTAACAAAAAAGCAGCCCACAGCCGGAACAGGACACCGGCCCCTCGGGCATTGCCCGAGTGCCCTCGTTACCAATCCAACGCTGCTCCCACCCACTGCTCCCACTGGTGGCGGAGCATCTTGAGGGGGTCCAGGGCATTACGCACATGGCAGTGATAGATCTGAAAGATACCACATCAGCCCAGGAGGCCCATGAACAGTTTTGTGCCCAACAGTCTGTTGAGCTCAGCCTGGTATACCATGAGTGCATGTCATAGTTGCAGGTATTTGTGAAATTGCTTACGTGAGATTGTATGGGTTACCTGTAGATCTACAAATCAGCGTATGTGTGACCTGCTCCATACATAACCCAGTGTTGTAACCCTGATTGAGTCCCATCTTCGGAAGCCCTCCAGACACCCTGTGTAATTGAGCCAGCAGCCTTTCAATAAAGGTGTTTGTTGGGTTAACTCTTTGTCCCATCGTGTGAACCTATTGGCTGCCTGCCAATTGAGAAAGACTGTCTTCTGTAGCTTGATATGGGATGAGACTGCCATATTTGGAGTGCATCACCTTATCAACTCCAAGGTGGGCGGGCTAAAGTTGATATGCTGGATCACTCCAGCTCCCGGTCATCCATTTGTTTATCACAAGGAGCTGGAACACCCAATAATATAATCAGAACTCCACTGCTCCCAACCCTCCGTCATAAGCTGACCTTTGACATTTGGTTAAGGTGATACGGGGTGGGTCTACCACTCCAGAGAAAAAAGCAAAGGAGTGCTGCAACCTTTGTAAACCAAGGGTTAGGTATGTGGAGTGAGAAGTTCTGCAATATGTATAGGAAGCGTGGGAGAGTCGTTATATTGATGAGTGCTACCCATCCCAGTGTATAGTAACATGGCAACATGTACACTCAAGTATTTGAAGTTAAGGTAGTGAACTGGAATGTGCGATTGCCCGGAGAATGTAGAGTTGTCACCGTACACTTGTACAAGGAGTGATTTGTGTCAATTCATACAGAGGCCTCTTTAAACACCCCAAGAATATCCGGCCCTCTAGTACCAGACTCCTGAAGACTCCTGAGGAGGTGCCAAAAAAGGAGGACATCTTCCGCATACAATGTGATCCTGTCCACCTGGGCCCCACTCCAGTCCCATCCCTTCACCTGGGCGTCACAACAGATAATTCTGGCCAAGGGTTCTATGGCCAGATCAAAAAGGATTTGGGAGAGAGGGCACCCCAACCAGGTACTGCATCTGATCGGGAAAGGTACGAGACAGTGTTCTATTGATGAGGACTTGCACTGCAGACGCACTATAAAATAACCCTACATGCTTAAAGATAGACGAAAACCCAGAGGCATTTCCATAAAGGAACCCTACATACCTAAAGATAGACCAAAACCCAGAGGCAGATCCTGCATAGTGGTGGAAGGCCATTGACCTACTGTTTTGATCTGCCATCCATCTGGCATATATAAAGCGCATGGCTGGTGGGTGTTAGACCTGGAATCTTTTGGCGTGTTTCCCCTGTCTTTTTGCTTACTGACCTCCCGGTTTTACTCTGTTTTTGCTAGTTTAGTGTCTCTGCACATTTTTGCACTACTGTTCAGTGTTAAAGTGCAAGTGCTCATGTTGTAAAGTGTTATTATGGATTGGTGTTTCCATGATTGGCATATTTAATTTACTGGTAAGTTTCTAGTAAACTGCACTGAGAGTGCCAGGGCCTGTATATCAAATGCTTCTTGTGGGCGGGAAACGACATCTACAATGCAGCCATTAGACCGCACTACCTTTACAAAGCGGTCGTTACAACAACTGCGCTGTTATAACACAATGCCATTACTATGCAAGTCATCACATCGACTTGCAGTAGATGGCGCTCTAACATAAGGAATAGTATAATTTACTAATCCAACTCCTTCCCTACTGTTACGTAGTCTGGAGTTGGAATAGTAAATTATACTATTCCTAATGTTAGAGTGCCATCTGCTGCAATACAATGTAATGACTTGCGTAATAATGGCATCGCGTTCTAACAACGCGGTTGTTGTAATGACCGCATTGTTAAGGAACGTGATGTGATTGCATGCGTTGTAGCATGCTATATTTCTAGTGGGCGTGCAGCACTGATTGTGCCACCCACATGAGTAGCCCTGAAAATGTAATTCAGGCCTATAATTGCAGAGCCTGTGTGCAGTCTGGTACTGCCATGTCAACTTATCAAGTGTACCTACTTGCCAGACCCCAACCTTCCCTTTTCTTACATGTTAGTCACCCCCAAGTTAGGCCCAAGGTACCCCTGTAGGCAGGGTGCAGTGTATGTGAAAGGAGGCACATGCCTTGGTGTGTGTGGCATGTCCTGATAGTGAAATACTGCCAATTTCGTTGTTCACTATTACAAGGCTACCTTCTCCCATAGGATAGAATGGCGAGTTAGCTTATAACATCTTATGAACATAACTACCCCTAGGAACAAGGTAGAAAAATAAAGCTTAGTATGCCTGAACTCAGAATTTTAAAATGCATCTTTTAGTGAGGGTGAATTTTACATTCTGTGTTTGAAAATACCACTTTTAGAAAGTAGGTATTTTCTTGCTTACCGCTGCAGTGTGCCTCTGCTAGGTTATGTATTGACTGTCTGGCTTTGGAGTAACAAGGGCTGCGGCTGTGTAGTGGCTCCAAAGACTCTGGATGAGTCAGGGCTTGGCTGAATAGACGTGGGCTGCATTTAGAGTAGGGGGAGGAGATTTCCTTTCACCTGAATGGGCCTGGCCTGCCTTCCACAATGCTGTCTCCACCTCCTGCCTGAAATCTGGGCCAGAGAGGATAGAACTGGTTTGGACTAAGCACAGACACTCTCTGCCTGAGAGAACAAAGGGATTTTGAGTATAAATATTGGGGCCCAGACCCCAACATTTCAGAACTCGCTGGAATCAGGGAACCTGTCAAGAAGAAGAGCTGGAAGAGCTGCCAGGAGGCGTACTGCCCCTTTGATGTGTTGTTGCTTTGTTGGGTTGGTCTGCAGTTGGTCCTTCTGTCTTGGGCAGTGAAAGGAATGGACTGAACTTTCTTGACTTGTGCTGAAGTAGAGCTTGCCTCCTGTTCTGAAGTTTCATGGACTGCAAGACTTCACCAACCTCTGGGAACTGCTCTGGAACCACTGTTTCAGTTACCACAGAGAAGGGCAACCCAACCGACCACGTCACCGACTCTGCCGATAGTCCTGTGTCCTGACGGCACCGCAGAAGGCACCATCCGCATCTTGTACCACAACCCTGGTCTCACCAACAACAATGACCGCCGCCACTAAGCCGCTGCTTGCACCATGACCTGTGGGCACTGCACTTTGCACCGCCTCGCTTCACTTCGCCATCCTGGTCTCACCGACGGCGTTACTGCTCCTGACTTCAACACCTGTGACCGCATCATGGCTGGGGGCTCTGCTCGTAAGTTACAAATGCACCGCCTCGTTCCACACAGCAGTCTGGGCTAACCAGCTCTGTCGCTTGCACCGGAACATGTCTGCACTGCATCAAGCACCGCCTCGCCCTGCACCATAAGCCTTGGTCTCACGGATGCGGTCTGGATGATCGTCATTGAGCCGCTAACTGCACCACATGGAGAGGGCACTGCACCTTGCACTGCTTCCATTTTGCAACTCAAATGCGACGGTTGCCCTGCCCCGGCTTGCACCAACATGACAGCTGCAACGAGAAAGGTACTGTTACCGAGTCTGTCCATGCATTTGCTGGCCGGTACTGATGAAGTCAGCTGGACCTGTTAGACTCTGTAGTTTTCAACATCAAGGTAGCCCTGGGCAGAGCTACCGGCTTGTACGAACTGTGTTTCTGAGGTATTTCTGCAATTTTAAGGATATTTTGCAAAGTATATTTTTTTAAAGGAGCTTTATGTTTGATTTGTATCATTTTGGTCTTGTTTTAAAATATATAAAGCATTGGATATTTTTCTAAACTAGTGCAGTGTCAATTTGTAGTGTTTTCACTGTATTACTGTTGGTTATGTGCAAATACTTTACACACTGCCTCAGAGATAAGCCTGACTGCTCGTGCCAAGCTACCAGGGAGGTGAGCAGATTTTATTTTAGGAGTGTAACTCCCTTACCTTGACTTGAAAAGGGTCCCTACTTGGACAAAGGTACCTACCTCTGCCAACTAGAGAGCCCCATTTCTAACATTGGTTGTCAGGGGTGAGGATAGGACTTGTGCTTGCACTTGACTAACAGTGATTGATGTGCACTACTACCATATCACAGACCATTATGTGCCACATACTGGTTCTTTTCCTTTTTGGCCTATTTTTGATCTTGCCAGTTTGAACTTGCTACTTCATCTTGCCTGAATCAAGAGCATCATATGTAAAGTTACCTTTGAGGAGGAAAGGTTGGAATTCTACAATGTGAAAGAGTTGAAGGCTGTTTGTAAAATCTAAAGGTCCAAGTCAGAGGCCTCACCAGCAAGGAGGAGCTACTAAAGATGCTGAGGGCCTGGGTAGCAGCCTGACATGCCAGTCGGCAGTCTGGAGATCTCAGTTGCGAGGTGGAGGAGCCTATTCCTAGAGTGGATGTGCTTTTGGGAGGGGGGAACCCTCCAAGCCAGGCAGCAGTAGCCTGTCCCCAGAAGAGCTGGAGAACAGGCGGTAAACAAGGAAGTTTAAGTTTGAAAAACTCAGAATGGAGAATGAAAGGGAAGACAAAAGAATAGCAATGGAGGAAAGGAAGATGATCTTAAATCATGAACGTAGTCTTAGCTCCATCGCTGCTTGAGAGTTTCCCCTCCTGTGCTGAAGGTCAATGGAAACGGGTGTGGTCATGACGAGCTCAGCTCGATGGCAGCATGAGTTGCTGCCACCATCTGAGCTGGGTCTACTCCTTAGCTCCAGCTCCTTAACCCCTTCCAGGCTCATGACGAGCTCAGCTCGTCATGAGTGCAGCTCAACTTTGCCTCATGACGAGCTGAGCTCGTCATGAGCCTGGAAGGGGTTAAAGAGCTGGAGCTAAGGAGTAGACCCAGCTCAGATGGTGGCAGCAACTCATCAGTGCAGGCAGATAGAATTGAGCACATCACCAAGAATCTAGGCAAAAAATTCAAGCAGGGGGCTAACATACAAAGTAGTTTCAGGGTTATGCTGCATCTATCCACATTAATGGGGTCCTCGAGAATAATTGGGGGGCAGGATTGTGCCTCTTTTCCCAGAAGAAGCAAGGGATACTTTAGTGGCTTTGTATAAGGGGTGTAATCTCACCTATTCTGACATGAAGGTGGCCCTTCTCACCAGGTATGACCTCATGCCTGAAAGGTCCAGGGATCAGTTTAGGTCCAGTAAGAAAACTGATCCCAACACTTGGTTGGAATGTGTGGATTCTTTCTGCAGGTCACTGGATGGCTGGGTGAAGGGCAGTAATGTGACAGACTTTCAGGGGCTCTACAATTTGATTGCATGGGAGCACTTGTCTAGTCTGTGTTTTGCAGAGCTGCGCCAGCACATGGTTGATAGTAGGATGCCTGACCCCAGGAAGCTTGAGCAAAAAACGGGTGTGGACAAGGGTAAAGCACAGGAGTTCTTCAAAGGGCCCCAAACTAATACACAGGTTACAGGTTCTCATCACCCAGGAGAAAAGAAAGTAGTGGTCTCTTCCGAAAAGCCTGAAGAGACTGGCCCCGCAAGTGCTATGCCTGTGAGCAGGTGGGTCAAATGAAGGGGGACCCCCAAGTGTTTCAAGAGGGCACAGCCACACACCAGTTGTCAGACCAAGGTGTTGGCTAGAGTAGTGCTTGAGGAGGAGGGGTGCCCACAGGAGTATGGGGATCCCACAGAAAATTACCCTTGTCTCACTAGGGGACAGTGAGATGGTTTCAGGGAACCAGGTGCCTGCTATCACAAAAAAATACAGCGTCTGGGTGACCATCAATGGGAAAAAAGTAGAGGCTCTCAGAGATCCTGGAGTCAGTGTGACCTCAGTCCAGTGCCAGCTGGTCTCCGAGGAGCAGGGAGTCCCTGGGGCATTCCACCAAGTAGTTACTGTGTTCAACTCAGAACAACAGTATATGGTGGCACAGGTTCCCTCTGAATGGGGGTCTCAGGTCCCTTGAGGGTGGCTATAAGCCCTACCATGCCTGTAGATTGTCTTCTAGGTAATGACCTGCAGTAGTCCTTATGGAAGGATGGTGAGCTCAGGTCTTACTTGGAGATGCTTGGGTGGCCAGAGTGGGCATACATGACCATTTGGCCAGTGGCGGCCGGAAAGGGTGATCAGAAGGACCTGGAGCCTGAAACAGTGGGTCATGTTCCTGCCAAGAGAAATGGCAGGGGGTGTGGGAGACCTGACCCTGAGGTTCCCACGGTCCTTGAGGGGGCTGACATTGAGGGGGATGCCCCTGTATCTACAGGGGAGCAGGTAGCTGAACTGGGGGACCTATCTGAGCTGCCCCATTGGCAGCAAGAAGGTGGTCCACCAGGGAGGAGTTCTGCAGGAAGCAGAAGGAATGCCCTTCTCTTGAAGGTTGCAAACCAGGCAGCTGGTGATCAGTCTGGATCACAATGGATCTTCTGGGAGAATGGTCTCCTGTACAGAGAGCCTAAGGTCACTAAGCCTGGATCAGCCTGTGTACTGGTGCTACCCCAGCGCTTCATGCCCTTCCTACCGGATCTGGCTCACGATGTACCTTGGGCAGGATATTTGGGTTGGGACAAGACCATTGACAGGCTTGTCACCCACTTCTTTTGGCCCCAAATGCGAAAACAGATGGACATTGTATGTCTTGCCAAACTTGCCAGGCAAGTGGTAAGAGTAGGAGGAAGTGTAAGGCTCCCCTCCAACCTTTTTCCAGTTGTTGGAACCCCTTTTGAAAGGGTTAGGATGGATATTGTGGGGCCACTGGATTCCAAGACAGCCGTGGGCAACAGGTACATCCTGGTCTTGGTGGATCACGACACCCGGTACCTAGAGACAAACCCTCTCAGGACAACGACGGCATCAGTCTCCAGGTCCTGTCCTGGAAGGCCATTTGTATTAGCCGAGAGAGCACAGTTCATGTCCACCTGGTGGGCAACCCCTCCGCAGCCATGAAGGCGCACCCAAGGCCCGGACTGGGCCCTGTATGGTACTGGTTGCAGCAGGGCCCAGCGGCAGCCAGGGTGTGGGTGAGGCCTAGGAGTCAGGTCAGAAAAAAACCTCCTCTCTGCTCGCCCATCCCCAGTGTGATTAGAGGGGGCAGCTTGAGCCGTCAAGAGGTCAGTACCACCCCTCACAGCTATGTCTGCAAATTCTGGCCTGGCTCTGCACTGCTAAATGGCCCTCCTGTCTGGTGCACATCGAGGAAGGGGAAGTCGTTCTACTCTTCTAGGGCTCCAGAGGCCCTGTGCCTCTCAACTGAAGGTCCCCAGAGGTTGGGGGTTCACTCGCATCTCCAGGTCAGGCCCTGATGGCATCCAGGCACCAGCCACATCCTGGATGTGCCAAAGGGCTTGAGCCACCACAGCCGCCAACGTAGTGAGTAGAAGTTGACACAGTCCTTACTGCCCAAGAGTACCAAACCCTTGGGATGGCGCAGCTAGGCCCTGTCGCTTCCCCAACCAGGTGCTATGTTGCCCTGCATCGCCCCCGCCAACCTCTCCATGCAAAGTAGCAGGCAAGCATTGGTAGTGAGATAGCTAGAAGTGAGGTGCACCACACAGTCTCCACCCTGATTACCATTGTGGGTGCTGATCTATACTGCAAGGATTAAGACGGATTATCGGGGAGGTTCAGGAGCGATCCCAAATCACATCTTCCGTTTTGGACAGTTTGGCCATGCCCTCTGCACACTCACTTTCACCCATCCAAAAGCACGCATGTTCACATCCATTTATCCATAAGCACAAAACCGTGCACACTCACACCCCCCATTAACAAGCACACATGCATGCAAAAACTCCAAAAAATGAATTATCAAGCTGACACAAATGCCCTTACTCACACCCATCCATTCATAAACTCTCTTACACACACTCTCACCCACCTATTCACAAGCACACACTTGCACTACCTCATTCACAGTGCACACACACACACGCATATTTACACATGCACACACGCAAGCAGACATTAAGTAAGACTCTCACTGGGTCACGGCGGAGAAGACAGGCCAAGTGGATGGTGGGAGGGAGCAGCAGGATGGCTCAAGAAGGAAATGGAGGCGTTGTCTCAGTAAATAAGAGAAGATCCAGCCATTGACTGTCTTTGGTCTGCCTCTTTATGGGTCAACCAATGACAGGAAGACATTCCTTAACTCATCATGAAGAGGGGTGGGGTCAGTGAGCCCACTCTATTCTATGACCAGGTAGGAAAGGGTGGTGTGAGGCGTCATTGATAGACAGTCCTGTGCTCTTCATGGCTTAAACCTGAAGCACCCACTGAGGACTCTATCAGTGATGCTCCCCCTTCACGAGGGGAGGTTTCCATATGGCTTTGCTAGGCTGTTGAGATCACTGCCCTTATGGCCTTAACTTCTCTAGTCTGGAACACATTGGCTCAGGCTTCTAGGCTTGTTAAGCACATGTAAAGTGCCTGACCACCTGACTTTGACATGATGGGGGTCTCTCAGGCTGACCATTGCTGTGACTTACACACATCATGCTATGAAAAAAGGGGCGTATGATGGAGCCCGGGCACCCGTAATGCTGGGCTGCTATTGGCACCATAACATCTAAAATGGGAACAACATGTGACAATTCAGGGAATATTCATACACCATTAGTACAGATAGAAATCCCTGTGCCTCATTGCACTTTTACTAATAGGAAGTTTGACATTTTTGGAGACTATTTGCAAAGGTGTGAAGGAGTACATAAAAGAGTACTCCAGTAATACTAACTCCCTAATACTTCTGTGAATTGTCCCCATGGTATCACAAGGTCAATTATACAGCTGTCTTTTTTGAGCACTCACAAAAACAACCATTTCCAGAGAGAAGATCCTGCAATTTGATATCTTATAAATACGTGTGGTACTCTACAATGGGCTGAGACCCAGTCTGTTTCTGCAAAGCTCATTGTGGTCTTGTAGTGCTTTTAAAGGGCTGTGAAAAATAACAACTATAACATCATTCAATGCAGAATCCTCTGTGATAAGGCATACTAGAATAAGCCTGTATTTTTAGGCATCAGATCAATGGTGGTAATCAATCCGATTGTCTGCTTTTTAGCAGTCTAATGGCACAAGTAGATGTTTATTTTAAAAATTAGGTTTATACAGGCTTTGCATCCATCCATTGATAAGGAACAAAGGAAGAAAGAAGCCTGGTGATATATGAAGCTGCAAGGAGATGCAGAGCAGAAAAAAAGAGTGTAGAAATAATCGATACATGCAAAGCAGAAGCCCTGGACGCAAAGATTGGAAAGAGTGTAATTATTTGTGTGTGTTTGTCTGGATCCAAAGCACAAAACGGCAACTCCAGCCCTTGGTGGCCATAGAGAGGAACGCTTATTGATTGCCTCAGCAGCAAACATGCTTTGTTTGGGATGGAAACAGGCAAAAATTAATGTCTGAAGAGAAAACAATTAACTTCATTACCTCGGAAAAGGCTGCTACATGTATGGCATTTCGTGGAGTAAAAAGGTCCCCTTTCCGGTGTAAATAATTGGCATACCCTTGGTCTTTGTCACAGAAACATGAGAGAAATGTAATTTTGAAAATACCTGCTCCTTGATTTGCCAAGATTCTTCCAATAAGATGCTGCACAGAAATCTATAGCTTACGTTGCGTTAATGGCAACAAATTGCACAGCATCATATTTAATATATGTCGCGCATCGATGATGTCATCAGCCAAACTAAATATACCTTGCTTGCTTGACACTAAACGCGATTTAGCATTGCTCAAAAAGGCAAAAAGGAGCGAGCGGGGTTGTGCATGTGTTTTTAGGTCTCGCCAGGCATTGCAGCACAAAAGCGCTGTCGCCAGCGAATCCTATTGTTGTTGTTTTGCCTCCAAAGGGAGACAGACCGGTGCACGAGCTGCTTATGGTCTGTGGATGTGCTTCGCGCGCGCACACACACACAGCGTTACTGAGGCCGGCTGAAGGCACGCACACAAGCGCATACACAGACAGATGCATACACACACATGCGCACACACACACATCACCGCCGCCCCATCACGCAGAATGATACTTGTATTCTGTTGCTCCGTGGCTTCATGTGCAGTGTCCGTGACAGCCAGGCCTGCTCTGCGCATGCGCGCCCGGTATCTCACTCTGACGCTCCTAATATCTGGGGCTGGGATAGGGCGCAGGCTTTTCTTCATTCATCTGGAAGGGGGAGTGAGCTAAGGAAAAAAAAAACATGGCGGCGTATTCTGTTACTGCTGGGCGAGCCGCTTCCTTTTCTTCCCCCTCTTCCACCCGGCTGAACTCCAACCTTTCGGGCAGTCCGATGGTAGCCCAGCCCATCCATGACCACCATGCCTCAGGGGAGGAGGACGACAGGCAGAACCTGTGGTAAAAACACACCCTCTATCATTTAAATCCAATATTGTCCCATGCTAGTAAATGCGTTAGATTGTGCTTGCTCTAAATAAGAGTTCTTGGTTTTTTTTTGGTTTTTTTTTAAATGTGCTTTGCTTTTCTGACTTTGAGAATATTCTGCGACGCTTGCCTAGTTCTGGAGGGACAGGAGATTCCGGTGCCCAAGAGCATTTTGGCGGCTGCCAGCCTGTACATAAGGTGAGAGCGTCCCACTGGTCTAACTTTAGAAGCAGCGCTTCTCACCTCCCACGCTATTTTTATTATTTAAAAAACCACATAAGGTCTCACCACTCTCTAAGCACTTCCTTCGGTGCTCGCATCCCCTCCGGTGCCCGCAGCGGCACGTTCTGCATGTCAGGAGCAGTGATGGGGGATCTCGAGGAGCAGCGCGTGCCTCCTCCGCCCTCCCCAGCCCGGGACAGTCAGCGACCAGATCTAAAATAGGCAGCAACTACAGGGAATCCGAGGGAGCACTGGGGCCCGGTCGCACGCCCTGAGTGAAGCTGCGCGCGTCCCGGGGTCTCCTGTTGGCCAGCGCGCGTCTTACATCTTGTGTGCAGCTCTTGGCCCACGCGCCACTAGGTGCAGACACCGAGCAGAGCGCGCGCCCCTTATGAGACGCGTCCTCTGTGGAGTGGCATAAAAACCATGCAGTGCGCATGCTAAAAACTTCCGTAAGTTATTTTTGTTCTGTAATGAAGCAAAAAAACTCTTTGAGTCTAGTTTTTAGCGAAGTGCCACATCGTCACTTCATGTTAATGTGCATTGGAAATGGAATAAAGTATTCTCAGCCGTTATTGATCGGTCCTATTCTGGAAACTACAGTCGGTTTCGTTACAGGGCAATAAAGAGACGACTACTTGAAATGGAAAACTGCAGGTACTCATTCTTCGTGACTTCCTCATTCCCTCGTATGACCCTGGTGCCTTGTCCAATGGACTCACGTCACAGTTCTGGCTCAAACAGCATTCAGAATTAGCTGCCTGGATAGCGATTCTTGACAATGTCTGTGTCTTCTACTTGTAGGTCAGACCGTTTTGCCAGCTTCTTTCATAGCTGCAAAGGTTTCCGATTGCAATGTGAGATTTTTATAATTTCAGTGTAATTATGGGTGATTTAAACACATATGAGTGACGCTTTCCTGCGAGCAAAATCAAGCAATGAAGACAGGGAAACATATTAATATTCGAAACTACATCCATTTGAGTAATCTGAAACTTAAAGATCTTAAAATTGCTGCAAAGCACCAAGAATGGGAAGGCACTACAGTAAGCAGGGCCAGCTTTAGCGCTGGTGGCGCCCTTTGCAACACTGTTTGTTGGTGCCCCCCAATGACCGCCTCCACCAGGGATTCCCACACCACCATCCTTTAACAGTGCCCCTTAAGTCTCCATAACCACTTTCTCTCAGATGCATTTAATTAGTTATATAACGCCACTCATACCAGTGTAGGGTGTCAGAGCACTTTTCATCACACATGCATTACACAGAGACTATACAATCATACGTTTATGACTCAGTGTATAGGAAATGTTGCATAAGCCAGAGGGCTACAAGGTGTAGGAGTGACATGTCATCCATACTCGTAAGCAGTATCGTTTAGGAGTGCTTGGTCTAGAGAAGCACAAAGTCAGAATTTAACAAGCATTTGCAATGCAATAGGTCTCGCATTTACGCAAGTTGGAGGAAAAGACCAGAAAGGACTTTGAAGACTTGTGCCTGAAACTATCTCCAAGGGCTTGATCTCGAGCTTGCCCCCTGAACGGAACCCCAGGACCATTGGGTTCTATTCTGCCTGTGCCCGTTTGCTGTTGGGCCTTTAGTTCTTATTCCCTCGCCGGAGTTGTGACTCAGATGCCTTCGCCCTCCAAGGTCGTAACAGCTCGGAGCCTGATCGCCCCGCCGCAGAGAGCCCCGCTCAAGCTTGAGTCGCTCTCCGTTTCAGTGCCGGGCCGCCCGCTCTCCTGTCACCTCGCCTGCTAAGGAGCACGCTGTGCGCCTCTCATCTTCTCCCGCAGGAATCTGCACAGAGCGCATCAGATAGCCTCGGACGGTCCGTACGTCGTAACATACCCGACTGTCTCGCTTTGCCCTCCTGCATACCAAGGCCGTGCCGCACCTCAAGAAGGCCTTCCGTACTGTGGTACCGAAGGCCCGGAGCTGCACCCGTCTGCCCGAGAACGCGATGCCCCACACAGATCCACAGGTACAAACTGGCGTACTAAGAAGTAGTACTCCCCACAGGCCTGAACGGCGCCTCGCCCCGTGAGCTGTATCAGATCCCGGATTGCCACAACCCTCCACACCGTCCCGCTCACCCGCCTCGCACCTCGGGGGGGCTCCGAGCCGGATAGATCCTTTGGAGAACCGTTGGCCTCCTCCAGGGTCCGCCCTCACCAGTAGCCGCGCCTAAAATGCCTTAGACACTCATCGCAAGGTACATTGGAACTCTATCCCGAGGTTTGCATCGGATACCGGGTCCGCAACGTTGGTTTTCCCTATCATCGTACCTTGCTAAAACCAAGAACACTTAAGAACAATCGCCTATTTAAATCTGGTGGCCTTCATTCGCTAAACGTTATTTGGTCTTGTGATAATTCTGCATATGTTTATACATAAAGTCTACGTATTTTTGATACAATCCTATGACTGGTGTACGTTTGTGGTGGGTCAGTGGGTTTCCTGTATGTGATCATAAATGCTTAACTATCGCCCTGAAGATTAGCCTTGTCTGCTCGCGCCACACTACCTAGAGGGTGAGCAAGGGTTAGTTCTAAAGGAGTAGTTCTCTCAGCCTGACTAGAGGAGAGGGTCCCTGTTTGTCACAAGTGCATACCTGTGCCAACCAGAGACCCCCGATTCTAACATATATGTAAATGTATGACAATGTCCTTTTTTCTACAACTCAAACCCTCCCTGCTGTATTTTATCTCAAACAGTATTTTCAGTCCAATATTTCCACTGTATTGACTCAAGAGGTATTCCAATCGGTGGGAATCAAACATGTGCGTCTGTTATATTTGATGCTAGTGGTCTACGCAAATCCAGCCACGTGAGCCTTTACAATGCAGTCCTTAACAACAACGAATCTTTACCACTGCATTCTTTACCATTCAAGTCTTTACAAGGAACAACCACTTTGCCTTAGGGGGAAGTGCTGGACTTTGGAGAAGTATAAACAGGGCCGGTCCTAGAACTTTTGGGGCCCCGGGCGAAAGGGAAGATGTGAGGCCCCCTCTAATTTGCATGTAAAATCCAGTCGCAGCCAGCATGACTCGCGGGTGGGAGGTCTTGCAGGGGTTCGCGCCAGGGGGAGGGTAATTTAAAAATAAAATAAACTTACCTTCCCAGGTTTCACGTCATCTCTGCTCCTGACCTGCTCTCTTTCTTTCCTGCCTCTGGCAGGAACAGGAAGCAGGCAGCCCCCTCCCCTAAGCCAATCACAACGCTGCAATGGCAGCATTGTGATTGGTTGGGACGCCGACCACCCAGGTGCCCATGGAGAGGCCATTTTCTTCTTGTAGGGTGCATTGGTGCCTACATGGAGAAAGGGCAGAGTGTACATGACTGGTTAGGTCAGTCACGGAGGGCCGACCAAACAGTCAGGGCCCTTAGCAGGGGGAAACGCACTCCTCCCCTGCCGTAAAGCAGACCCGCCCACCCCCAACCAAATACTTCTGCTTTCTCACAGTGCAAGTAGCAGAAACATAAAATGGTAGTTTTAGCATTTTGTGTTTCTGCTTCTCGCACTGCGAGAAAGCAGTGAGGCAACGCTCTTCCGCCCTAGTGGAGGAGCCGCAATTGGTAACATCACAAGAAGTGACATCACAGAAAGTGACATCGTAGGACTATTGATCCTATTTGGCATGCCTGAAGAGACCTAACATAGATTTCAGTAACAATGACAAAAATATAAATATACAAATGAAATATGTATCCATCCATTTGTCACATTGGATGGAAAAGCAAAGTGCAGGTCTCACAAAGATGTATATTATTTACTCCTCGTTAACTGATTGTTTCCAGATGAGTGCATGATACAATTTCCAGTTCTGCCTCATAAAGGGGGGAGATCCTGTGATTTAATGAGGGGCGGGATATTCAAAATATAAAATGACACAAGAGAAAACCTCTCATACCATGGATATAATTGCAAATTTCAAAAGGCTCCCTTATCTTTCTGTGCCATTATTGTGCTACCTTAGGATAAACATTCATACTTCGCCATTTGTTTTAACATAAATCCTCTCTCTCACCAGTATCCCACACGCACAAGCTAAGAGACGTAGCACAATCTTTTTTGTGTGTAGGCTCTTTACTCGCCAGAATTATGTTAAGTGTAAAACACAACACATATAGTAAAAAACATAAGGCCCAAGGGAGAGAATGTCATTTGGACATTGCAGAACAGGATCGTGGATGCAAGCTGTAGGAGAGCAGGCCAGCCGTCATGCAAGCAAGGCAAATTGTGACTCCCCACTACCCTCTGGTCACTGACTGAGCAGTAAAATACAGCCATAATTTGGGTGCATTGGACACATAACCCTGCAAGACCATGGTCCCATTGCACTGTCTACACTATTGATAGGTATGGCCTTCAGATGTCGCCTCTTGCCCTAAGCATGAAATTCATGAATCTGTGCTGGTTCTCAGCATTGGATAATGACAGGGAGGCCTAGGGGAGGGTGGGCCTTGCGTGAGCTGCACAGCAGTACTGGAACATGGCGGTGCTGTGCATGGGAAAAGGAACCAGTGCCATAGTAATGTTGCAATGGACCGTGATGCAAGAAAGATCCCTGGTGCCACTGCACCTGCTGCACTATTGTTAACTACACCCCCTGAGAGAGGACCCATGGGCCTCATAGCCATGTTCCAGCGCTGCTTATCTCATAGGAGGGTGTCTCCTCTTGTGATTGTCGAACAATGGCTGTGATGCCCATGGGAGGGAGGGCCTCTCACAGGCCTCACGGCTCTGTAATATGGCTGTGAGGCCCATGAAAGAGAGAGCTGTAGCACACCAGTGGTGCCATGGTGCAAAGTGAAAGCATCTCTCACCCTCATCCACTGGCTGCACAGTACAGTAAAGTATAATATGTTAACATTGAGCTCTTAATATGCCTGAGCCTGGTGTCATGCCACCTGCTGCACTACCGATTGCTATTCCTCTGTTAGAGACACATGCACAGGGCCAGGGTCCAGCACTGTGAGAAACATTTAATTGGACCCAGGGGTGGGGGCCCACACAATGCGCGCCCTTCTCCTGTGCCTCCCAGCCATGGTGTAGCATTGAGAGGATTAGGATAGACGCATAGACCTATCAGCACTGAACCATGGCTATGAGACCCAGGGGAGAGGGGCCCTCTGCAAGGCCTTTCGGTGCTACACCATGGCTTCAAGATGTGGAACCCCACCATGAGCCCGAACGGTAAGGCCCAGGGGAGGGTGGTTCCAGCCCCTTGCATGCACAAAGTTACAGGCCTAAACGCAAACTACAACAAATGGCCAAAAAAAGGCTTAGCACAGGGGAAAGGCCTAGCAGTAAATGGAGTTAAGGACCTTGTACCCCCAACAAATCACATTAGCCAGTGCTTGAACATGGGTGATGCAGTCCAAGCTCTAGCCTAAGAATTTGTACTGGGATAGCAGAGCTTAGGCTACAAACATTTCGTAAAATCTTCACTTTGTATACATTTCTAATAGGCCAAATAAAAATGGGCATATACTCAAGGGCATAGCTTGGGGTAGGCAACATTTTTATTTTATATATTTGCATTCAATGTTTAAAGTGTTTTTCTCTCCATGGATTTGTTTAAAAAAAAGTTGTAAAATGTAGCCTATGGCTTAAACTAGTAGACACGGTACTGCCCAAATAAACATAATTTTTCACAATCCATTTTTTCGTAACTTCTAATTAAAAGGTAACTTTTTTTCCCCTCAAAGCTTTTGGGACGCGTAACATTCATGCACTACTGAAATGAGGAGTAGAACACTATGAACTCTCCACCAGTGGAGCCTGCGAAACATTTGCAAAACACATAGCATTTTTAACTGACCTGACACACAGCCCCTGGACTGAGAGAGCTCTATGGAACGCAGAGATTTAAAGCTATTTGCATATAAATTACGGAAGGTACTTCTGACCCTGCATGGTGCATGCCCCCCTTGTGTGCTACAACGCCTTCCTTTCTGCCACTGACCAGCATCTCTTTCGCAGCTCATCAGCATCTGAATGAGTGAGAGTTGCTTGTCTTTATAAATCGTTACAACTGTCAGGCCCCAAAATGTGAGCTAATTGGCACTGGAGTGGGAAGTGGACGGCATCCCCAATTATAGGTCAAACCGGCAAATGCAGACAGGCCTCGCGCTACATGTGGGCTGCATGGCCCAGGGGAAAAGGGGTCCCCTCCCTGAGGGTTAACAGCCATTGCCCAGTGCTGCGAGGCACAGGGGAGGGGGGCCTCTTCCCCTATTCCTACTCATGCCTGCGAAGCCCAGGGTAGAGGCAGCCCTTCCCTGGGCCACACAGTGCTCACCACAAGGCCCCCTGTTGATGGGCTGAGCGCAGGGCCCTGGGCAACCGCCCATGCTGCCCATGCTGCCCATGCGTAGCGCCGGCCCTGATTATAAATTACTCTTCCAACTCCAGTCAAAGCAACAGTTGTGAAAGCTTTGGACTTCAAAGTCCAACACTGCTATCCCTATGGCAAGTCGTTGTAAAGACTTGTGTGGTAAAAGAATGCAGTGGTAAAGATGGGTCGTTGCAACAACACCCTTGTAAGGCAGTGTCTAGTTTAAACTTTGTTGTAACTGCTGTTTCCCTTTTAGTTGATCTGACTTTGTATGGGCTCCTAGAATGTTCATGTTGTACACACCCTTTTAAGCTTCCTTTGCAAAGAATATGAAAAAGTTCACGCTACAAGAAGCTCTACTGTTCAGGCCCGGACTGGCCGTAGTGGGCACTGGGCGTTTCCCCAGTGGGTCACTAGGGTGGGGGCCAGTTTTGTACCCCTGGGAGGCCGTTGTTGTTACCGGGGGCTGATTTTATTGCCCCCTGTAGCAAAAGCAACTGCAGTGTTTTCCACCCTCACCCCCGCCCCAACCATCTCCACGGCCAGTCCGACTCAATTGCCAGTGCCAGTTTGCATTCCCAGTCCGGCCCTGCCACTGTTCTAGCGCTATGCTTGTGTTAATGTGAAATGAAATTAAATGAAATTTGATTTGTAAAGCGCATGGCTGCCCGAGAGCGTCCCAGTGCTGCAGAACAAAGAGCAAAGCTGGGAAAGGTACTGTTAATTAGAGCTCATTAGGAAAAATAAATGTTTTAAGGATCTTCCGAAACTTAAGATAGCTGGGTTCGGTTCGAATCATGACAGGAAGGGCATTCCAAAGCATTGCCGCATTGACCGAGAATCGGCGTCCCTCAGTGCGTGCCTTCCTCACTCTAGGGACAGTGGCCAAATTTCCGAGGTCTGAGCGGAGAGTTCGAAGAGACTTGTAGGGGCGAACCAGATTCCTAAGGATGGGGGGACCCCTCCCCTGAAGTGACTTGTGGGTTATGCAGGGAGATTTAGATTTAATTTGTTCACGGATCGGCAACCAATGAAGAGATCTCAGTGCCGGCTTAGCCGAAGATCTTATTGAGGAGCTGGTAAGCAGCCTAGCTGCAGAATTCTGGACCCGTTGGAGCGTGTTGATGGTAGATCCAGGTGTCGCCAAGAGCAGGGCATTGCTGTAATCCAGTCTCGATAATATTAGCCCCTGGATTAGCAGCTTCCTGGACTGGAAAGGCAAGAGTGGAAGAACCTTTCGCACAGACCGGAGTAGGCCATAGCATATACCAGCTGTTTTCTTTGCTTGCGTCCTGAAGGTCAGGTCCCGCTCGAACCATACCCCTAAGCTTTTAATTTAATCTTTCAGAGCGGGAACATCACCCAGGCAGGGGGGCCAGATGGACTTAGGTAAGGATGTTAGTTGATGGCCCAGGAGCATAAGCTCCGTTTTTGCTCCATTCAGTTTGAGCTGAGGCATGCAAATAGATTTTCCGAGCACTTCTCTTGTTGGGATAGCGAGACGACTATTTGGGTGTCATCCGCGTAGGTGACTATTTTAATCCCAAAAGGACTAACCACGTCCTCCAGTGGGGCCACATAAACGTTAAAAAGGGTAGGGCTCAGTGAAGAGCCCTGAGGCACTCCGCACTGGAGGGGGATAGATTTAGAGAGTGCGCTGCCTTCCTAGATCTGAAAAGATCGATTGCTCAAAAAGGATGTGAGCCATTGCAAAGCCATGCCTGATACTCCCAACCTAGCGAGGCGCTGGTTTAAAATTCCATGGTCCACCGTGTCGAAAGCTGCACTGAGATCCAGGAGGATCGCGATAGAAGATCCCCCTGAATCCAAGATGTGTCTCGCCTCTTCTGCCACCACTATCAGGGCAGAATCGGTGCCTTGACCCGGGCGAAAGCCCGTTTGGGAATTGCGCAGCAGTTTGTTGTTTTCCAGAAAGCAGGAAAGCTGCTGGTTGACCATTTTTTCCGCGATTTTACTGAGGCCTGGTAGCAACGAAATTGGGCGGAAGTTAGCCAGGTCAGAAGGATCAAGACCTGGCTTTTTTAGAAGGGCCTTCACCCTGGCCTGCTTCCAGCTGGGGGGACAACACCGCTGGTAAGGGAGGGATTTATAAGATCAGTTGCTAAAGGGGCGATGGCATCTGAGATCCGCTTGAGAATATACATAGGCGCAGGATCAGACGGGGAGCAACTTTTCATAGAGGACAGGGCTTTGCAGAAATCTTCCATGGAGATATGGGTAACGGAATCCAGGAAGGGGCCAGGGAAAGGGGCAGAGTGGTCATCAGGATCAGGAGTTGGCACACTATAAGGAAGACTGTCTAAAGTTTTTTGAATTTTGGTGTCAAAAAAGTCAGCTAATTGGTTACATCTTGCTTCTGAGCTATCCGGCCTAGGTGGGGGGTAGGGTACCTTAAGGAGTTCTTTTACAATTTTGAAGGTTTCCCTGGATGAGTTCGAAGAGGTTTTAATTCTCTCTTCGAAGAAGGCCGCCTCGGCCTTTTTCAGGGCAGCTTTGTAAAGCCTCATAGAGGATCGATATGCTGCTTTATTATTGGACGCCCAGTCTTTTCGCCAAATGCGTTCTAGTTTTTTGCACGTTTTTTAAAGATTTCTGAGTTCCATTGTGTACCATGGTGATTTAAAGACACTGCTCTTCTTTGTTAGACTTTTTCTAGGTAGTACAACATCTAGTGAGTTATTGAGCCAGCTTCGGAAATTTATATCCGCCACTAATGGATCTGGCTCCGGCAGGGGAGCAGTTTGTTCAAGTGTCTGGGTCAGGCTCTCCAAGGATAGCTTAGACCAAGCCCTCTCTAAGGTGCGTGGTAGAGTGACACGTGGAGGATCTGTGCAAATTTTCCATGCAAACGAGACTAAAAAAGGGTCAGACCAGTGGAGAGGGAGAGGGGGCTAGAGTCCAACTGAGGGATATTAGAGAATATTGGGTCGAGTAGATGTCCTTTGGAGTGCGTGGCCTCTTTATTTATAAGAGACAGCTCGAAAGATTTAAGGTCGAGCCTGAGGTCGGCTGCCACCTTGTCATCGGGGTCATCAAAATGTAAATTAAGATCTCCTAGGATAAAAAAATTAGGTGAAGACGCAGCTGAGGCTATAGTGGTATCTAGGAGAGATCCTGTGAAATGTTTTATTCAGCCCGGGGGACGATAAATGAGAAGACCTGTCAGAGAGTTGTTGGGAGTGATTTGAATGATGAAGTGGCTACTTTCTGAGTCAGCTATGCAACTGTCTTCAATCCTACAGGTTTATATATAGATTATTGCAAGCCCACCTCCCTTCCCATGCGACCTATGTTGGCATTGAATAAGGAAGTCATCCGGAAGAGCGCTGGCGATGTCGAATTCCGCGTTGGGTGATAACCATGTCTCTGTTAGGAACAGTATATCAAGGTTCTCATCCTGGATCATAAGGCTAAGTTCTACCGCGTGCTTAGGTAGTGACCTGCAGTTAAGAAGTGTCATGCTAAGGTGACTCAAAGCCTGTTCACCAGCTCTCTTTACCCGAGTGATTTTAGGACACAACTTACATTGCCTGAATTGGCTATCAGACCTCACAAGCTGATTACTCAGCGGGCCTACCTTTTTTCTTAGCTGTCAGAGCTCGTCCCTGGAGTATATCTTACGGTGTTTGGGGGGGACGGGCAGAGTTTTTGGCCCTAGGCCCGGTCTGGCGTGGACGGGCGCAGATGGGCTTGCCTCTGGCGCGCCTCCGGCGCGCCAGCTGCGCCCGCCCGCTGCGTGGACAGGAAGTGACGTTCATTTTATAGTGTCTGGGCCGTCAATCGCCCAAGCACTAGTGCGCTAACCATCTGCCTCTTCTAAGATAGCGCCCGAAGTCTGCGCCCGTGCCTGAGACCGAGCAGAACCCTAAATCGGCCCCCGGTTCCCAGGAATACAAAGAGAAGGTACCCACAGATTCGGAGGACCAACTAGTATAAACACAATACCTAATATTAAAATAAACGTAAAAGCACCAAAATGCGTGATTTTAAAATAGTAGGCACCCAGGGGTTGGAACAGAGTATATACGTGTGTGTGTGCCCTGACTCCCGGCTTTTCGCCTCAGGAGCCCTATGTTCCTATGTGTACCACAATAACCCTTTTATGCATGATACTTGAGCAACGCTGTTTTGTGGTCCAGTAAATCCCCTGTGCTTCCCGCAAGGGCTGCCCTGAAGTTTAGTAAATCTCGGCAATAATCCTTTAGGAAAAATATAGGAGCAAGTGGATAAAAGCGAGTGTATTAATACAAATTGTAGTTTATACAGAATGATATATTCCAGGCCTTCTACATGGTCGGTGTTCGAAATTACTTTGCAGCTATAATTTCAGATTTTT
This sequence comes from Lissotriton vulgaris, assembly GCF_964263255.1. NCBI lineage: Eukaryota > Metazoa > Chordata > Amphibia > Caudata > Salamandridae > Lissotriton > Lissotriton vulgaris. The sequence goes on along the minus strand of NC_141696.1, from coordinate 1,458,227,662 downwards.
TTTTATTCTATTAAATCAATGCCAAGTGAAAATGCAGAAACTCTGCTCTTTTATGGTGTTTCTTTAGAGCGAGATGGAGTGCTGGAAAAAACTGTGTTTTAGTCAAAATCTTATCATTAAAACTTTGAGCACACAGTTAATAGATGACTGATGTCCCATGTCTCAGTTTTTACATTATATTTTATTTATGGCGGTCTTTTTACCGATGCATTGTTATTAAAAACAACCACCACAAATAACAAGATGGCTTGCATATTTTCTCCCAATTAACCATATGCAAATAAACACCCACCCTACACCTTCCCCTTCCCTCAGCGCCCCCAACCGCCTGGATGAGGGATTCACAGTGAATGTCTAGCAAATGGTTTGTCAGTTGCGCTGTGGGTTGCTGATGACCAGGCATCCCGGATTTGATGGGGCAGTCCCAGGTGTTCAACAGCTGTCCTAGCAGAATTTGTGAAATGTAGTTCATGTCACAGTTTAAAGAGAGGGCCGACTGAAAACGGTGGTCGGTGCCTTTTTATGTTTTCCAAAGCAGGGATAGTTATCAGCTGTTATTAGAAAGCAACGCTACTTACTTTAAAAATTGCATTTTCTTTATGTTCTTGCTGCCTCTTCTGTAATTCTCTGCTGAGGAGCGCTGTCATTCTGTGTGCTCGGTTGATGCAAATTCTTAATCCTTCTTCAATTTTTGTGAAATGTCCTAGTTTTTGGCTTTAAAATTCTGGCCACCCTACCCACTGCAAATACACAATTTAAACAAAATAGTTTATTTAACATAGCAGCAGGGGCATTTTCAACAAGAAAGATCTCACAAAGCAGCCATTGCACACAACAAGAACAATGATGTGGTGCTGAGGATGTTTTAATAGGACTGTATTTTTCTGATTTTTTTTGGTACTATTCAAAACATACACATAAGTACGCGTGGAAAGCTGCACCTTGTTAGGTCGAGCCTACAGCGCGCTTGCGCTGTCTACAAAACCTGCTGTAATCACTTACACGATGTTATTCCCGCCTGCTGCTTGCTATAGGTTCCCTCAAGTGCCCCTCTTAATTTCTGTATTCTGACTCATTTTTGGCAGCCGATAACTCACTTCCCTTCAAGGCAGAAGAGCACCCGCCAATTACAATCTTCTTACGGTTTCATTTCTTATCTGTTTTTTTGCTTTCTGCCCGTTGCTGCTTGTTATTATTAGCCTGACCAAGATCAAATGCCAGAAGGCACCTGTTAGTTATTGCCTGATACTGCTCCAGCGCAAAAGCAGAAGTGCCGTATATATGAGTTTGTAAGTGGCTCGAAATCCAAACATCACTAGGAGTGAGAAAATACCTAGTGACATACCTTTACTCAGGACAGTAATTCTAATTTATCCCACTCCATATGTTTCATCACCCCCTATTCGATCTGCATATTAATCTTGCAGCGAGGCAGCAAAATAGGAATGGAGTCTCCTCCATGTTTCAGCTGTCGTCGCGGTTTGAAATTCGAAGCTGAATTTAACTCACAACATTCTCCGACCCTCTTCCCTGTTGGAAGACCACATACATGCTTCGACTTTCTTCCCAGCTGGGAGACGACATGCATGCCTTTTAGTTTCTATTTGTAAACCAAGTGACTGGTTTCGAAAATATTTTTCTAACGGTCAGTGAATTTGAAAACAATTCTCTTTCCTACAAATATTCTGCATATTTAAGGTTACAGAACATTCTTTTTAGAAAAACTATGCTGTGAATCGAAAAAGTAAAGAATAGGACTCCTGGTAAGGTGTGTATTTCATTCATTCCTTGTGGATATACTTAACCATGCTGCAGTATAACATCCTGAGGCATGCTTGTACTGTAAAATAATGTGTCACCTCTTGAGAAATGCAAAAAACACAGTTGATGGACAGAATGTAGAACAATGTCATACATTCACCCCAGTACAAGGATCTGGGCCTAAATCCATCGTTTTTTTGCACTCCACACCACCCTGGGTTAGACACTGGCTATATGCAAATCAGCTCTGACCCTGTGCCTCATGGGAACAGTCCAGTCCGAACTACCAAGCCATGTCTTTCCCAGACCGGAATCAAGCATCCACGGACCGGTTTCTGGCTATCAGCCTTCATCAGCCTGGATAGCTTGACTCCAGTGGTGTGGAGAGCCTGGGACTCACGTCTGAGTATACCCAGCACACTCGGGGTGAAAATTGCAAAAAACACAGTTGATGGACAGAATGTAGAACAATGTCATACATTCACCCCAGTACAAGGATCTGGGCCTAAATCCATTGTTTTTTTGCACTCCACACCACCCTGGGTTAGACACTGGCTATATGCAAATCAGCTCTGACCCTGTGCCTCAAAGAACAGTCCAGTCCGAACTACCAAGCCATGTCTTTCCCAGACCGGAATCACCACCCCATTTTGTACCGCTTTTGGCCGCCATAAGTGTGGCAGGGTATACTCAGACGTGAGTCCCGTGTACACTTTGCCACTGGATTCAAGCAAGCCGGGCTGAAGACGGCTGGAATGCCAGAAACCGGTCCTCGGAAGCTTGCTCCAGTCCAGGGAAGACATGGCTTGGCAGTTCGGGCTGTTCTGTTCCCATGAGGCACAGGGTCAGACTGATTTTCAACTAGCCGTGTCTGAACTGGGGTGGCAGAGTGGGCTAATGAACGGTGATGGATTAAACCCAGATCTTTTGACTGGCTGTGAGTGTTTGATTGATTCAGATGCTCTGTCCATCACCACCCCATTTTGTACCGCTTTTGGCCGCCATAAGTGTCGCAGGGTATACTCAGACATGAGTCCCTTGCTCACTTTGCCACTGGATTCAAGCAAGCCGGGCTGAAGACGGCTGGAATGCCAGAAACCGGTCCTCGGAAGCTTGCTCCGGTCGAGGGAAGACATGGGTTGGCAGTTTGGGCTGTTCTGTTCCCATGAGGCACAGGGTCAGACTGATTTGCATATAGCCATGTCTGAACTGGGGTGGCAGAGTGGGCTAAAGAACGGTGATGGAATAAACCCAGATTTTTGACTGGGAGTGAGTGTTTGATTGATTCAGATGCTCTGTCCATCACCACCCCATTTTGTACCGCTTTTGGCAGCAATATGTGTGGCAGGGTATACTCAGACGTGAGTTCCTTGCTCACTTTGCCACTGGATTCAAGCAAGCCGGGCTGAAGATGGCTGGAATGCCAGAAACCGGTCCTCAGAAGCTTGCTCCGGTCCAGGGAAGACATGGCTTGGCAGTTCGGGCTGTTCTGTTCCCATGAGGCACAGGGTCAGACTGATTTGCATATAGCCATGTCTGAACTGGGGTGGCAGAGTGGGCTAAAGAACGGTGATGGATTAAACCCAGATCTTTTGACTGGGTGTGAGTGTTTGATTGATTCAGATGATCTGTCCATCACCACCCCATTTTGTACCGCTTTTGGCCACCATAAGTGTGGCAGGGTATACTCAGACATGAGTCCCTTGCTCACTTTGCCACTGGATTCAAGCAAGCTGGGCTGAAGACGGCTGGAATGCCAGAAACCGGTCCTCAGAAGCTTGCTCCAGTCCAGGGAAGACATGGCTGGGCAGTTCGGGCTGTTCTGTTTCCATGAGGCACAGGGTCAGACTGATTTGCATATAGCCTTGTCTGAACTTCGGTGGCAGAGTGGGCTAAAGAACGGTGATGGATTAAACCCAGATCTTTTGACTGGGTGTGAGTGTTTGATTGATTCAGATGCTCTGTCCATCACCACCCCATTTTGTACCACCTCTTGAGAAAGGCAGACTTTAACCTGCCCGACAGGTTTTTCAACTGCCTAACATTTCCAGACCACCTTGGGCTGGTGAAAAATAGCACTCAGCTGTACCATTTTACATGACTAGTGTGCATAACAACAGAAAGGACATGGTTGCACAAACTCAGTGCTGTAGGGGAAAGTGACCAGCATGTGTGGAAGGTACACAGTTAGGCTTGAAGGTCACAATAAAAAACTCCACTCACTCGCATAGTCTTTACATCACTAGTACAGAGCCTGTGCTGTCTGTTATTTCCACCCCTCCCGGCCCCTCTCCCACCCTGGCCATCACTCTGCTTTTCCACTGTCACTCCCGCCTTTTTTTTTTCTTTAGGAGTGCGTTTCACCAGCGCTACATTAACTCGTACCCTTTCTGCTCATGCCGCCTCCCATGGACCTATCTGAAACAAAGCTAAAGCAAGTGGCATCGCATCAGTTTCATGCTACTGAATTAAGAGAGCTCTGTTTTGTTACAGTTAAGCTTTTTGATCTTGTAATACATTCGATGGTGGGATGCAGCCTTGACCGATGCTGGCTGTAGCTGTGTTGTAGGTGTGTCTTGCCCTCAGGTGTAATGGGTTCATAATAAATGTGTCCACTTAGAGGGCAAAACAATGGCATAAATAATCCACTAATGCAAATGTATATGAAGAGGGAAAAAGGGCACCCTTGAGCAATAAATATTTTGCAGCATGCACATACAAGCTACAGCAACCCAAAGGCATATAGCTTAAAATCCATGCACTCACAACAGAGGTAAAAGATTACTAGCTGCAAATAATATTGCAACACCAATAGCTCAAACCTTCAGTAATCTGAGGCCTATTGCATTGCAAATGCTTGTTATGGTAATGTCCCGTGAGTTTTTAAAAAGGCTCCTATTCCTCTTTTATAGATTTCTCCACGGTGGAGGACTCTGCAGAAGGGGAATGAAGCCCTTTGTGTCAATGGTCACTTTTTTTCTCTGCAAATACATATTTTTCCCATGGAGAAACCTTTGTACTACACCCCGCTAAATGTGCTGGGTGATCCAATCTCTTTCTCATCCTGCAAGTGGAGTTAGCCCTCCCCTGTGTGGGAGTAAATCTCCAACCATTTCCATGGTGGGAAGGAGGCAGTAACACCCACGAATGTGCATGTTAGTGAACCTTCCCAAACTTCTGAGGCAAACCACGCCATGGAACACCCACTTCTGTCCTGTGACTGAAATTTAGGATTACAGATTTCTCCACACGTTTTGCTCAGAAATCTGCACTCTTTAAAGAATTACACCTGAATTAACACCACTAAATCACCTGCCAGAAATCCCTTCCTGGCATGAACAAAGAGGGTGACTTGCTCAATATTAACTTGTTCTTGCTCTGACGACACAAGATCCTTCTTGTTTACATACTCTTCCAGCATCCCAATGCTCCATAAGCCTGTGTGCCTTGATCCTTGACAGGTGGTGTTGACCAATATAAACCTGGCAGAATCTGTCTTTCTCTATCTGCACCTTATTCTAACCACAGTAGCAAAGGGCAATAGGGGATTCTGCAAATGGCTCATACAATAAATACATGTTTTTGTTTGCGAGTGTGTGTGCATGAGAGAGAGAGAGAGAAAAAGAAAGAGTAGTTGAGAGAAAAAGAGATAGGGAACTCGATAAATAGCCAACAGTATGCAAATGTTTGTGTTTAATATAATATTTTTACATTTTTTGTGTGTGATCGTGTGTGCGTCTGTGCTTATGTTCGGGTGTGCATGTGTGCGTGTGTGTGTGTATTTGGGTGTGTACATGTGTGTGTGTATGTACGTGCACGTGCATTTGTGTGAGAGAGCGACCTTAGCAGGTTGTATTAGTCACCTCAGATTATCTTGACATCAGATAGGTTTCAGCCCATGACATCCCCTGTGATGTCACGGGACTCCTAGGTAATTTGACACATGTTATCTTCGGTTTTCAGGCAGTTTACCCCACTCAAGCAACTTACAACACCATGTCTTTATGGCCAAAACACGATCCAGGGATTCATGAGATCTCACCTGAAACACTTTTCCTCTTAGTGCATTTATTTATGCACTACAGGAATCATTTCTTTTTAATCATATTTGAACCCTTCTTTTTCATGCCTCATCTTTCTACATGTCCTTGGTATCAAATGATGGGTGGGTGAGCTGCCTACTGATGCAAGGAAAATGTTTGCAAGAGTCTATACATTTCCCTTCGTGTCATAACACTCATTGCTAAACCAGGCTTGCCTTGATTTCATGCATGACTAGCATTTTCTGACTAGCAATTACAGTTAGAGGTCGCCATGAAGATAAAGAGGCACACAGGGTGGTCTTAGCTGAACTCTCGAGTGCTTTCCACCCAATGGACCATGACTCCCTAACATATAATCTTTCAGCTGTTACAGTTCTTTTGTGCAGTCGCTCAGCTACTACAGTTCCTTTCAGCAGTCTCTCAGCTGTTGCAGTTACTTTCGGCAGTCTCCCAGCTATTACAGTTCATTTGGTTACTCTCTCAGCTGTTACAGTTCCTTTCTGCAGTCTCTCACCTTTTACAGTTCCTTTCGGCAGTCTCTCAGCTGTTACAGTTCCTTTCTGCAGTCTCTCAACTTCTACAGTTCCTTTTGGCAGTCTCTCAGTTGTTGCAGTTCCTTTCGGCAGTCTCTCAGTTGTTGCAGTTCCTTTCGGCAGTCTCTCAGCTGTTGCAGTTCCTTTCGGCAGTCTCTCAGCTGTTACAGTTCCTTTCTGCAGTCTCTCAACTTCTACAGTTCCTTTCGGCAGTCTCTCAGTTGTTGCAGTTCCTTTCGGCAGTCTCTCAGCTGTTACAGTTCCTTTCGGCAGTCTCAGCTGTTACAGTTCATTTCTGCGGTCTCTCAGCTATTACAGTTCCTTTGGGCACTCTCTCAGCTGTTACAGTTCCGTTCAGCAGTCTCACAGCTCTTGCAGTTACTTTTGGCAGTCTCCCAGCTATTACAGTTCATTTGGTCACTCTCTCAGCTGTTAAAGTTCCTTTCTGCAGTCTCTCACCTTTTACAGTTCCTTTCGGCAGTCTCTCAGCTGTTACAGTTCCTTTCTGCAGTCTCTCAACTTCTACAGTTCCTTTCGGCAGTCTCTCAGTTGTTGCAGTTCCTTTCTCCAGAGTCTCAGCTTTTACAGTTCCTTTCGGCAATCTCTAAGCTGTTGCAGTTCCTTTTGGCAGTCTCTTAACTATTACAGTTCCGTTGGGCAGTCTTTCAGGTGATGCAGTTCTTTTGGGTACTCTCTCAGCTATTACAGTTCCTTTTGGCAGTCTCTCAAAGGTTACAGTTACTTTCAGCAGTCTCTCAGCTGTTGCAACCTTGGGCAGTACCTCAGCTGTGTCCGTCCCACTGGGCAGTCTCTCAGCTGTGTCCGTCCCACTGGGCAGTCTCTCAGCTGTGTCCATCACACTGGGCAGTCTCTCAGCTTTTACAGTTCCTTTGGGCAGTCTCTCAGGTCTTATAGTTCCTTGGGCAGTCCCTTGGGTGTTGCAGTTCCTTTGGGCAGTCTCTCAGCTTTCACAGTACCTTTTGGCAATCTCTCAACTGTTACAGAACTAACTTTATTCCTCCTCATGTTTTCCTCTTTCTATGCAGAAGCAGCACACATAGAAAGAGGATAAATCCTCCCAGAATTGTTTTTGTGCAGGAAGATGCCCCTTCCTGCACAAAAACAATCCTCCATGCAACACAGGCACCCATGCACCATGGGGCAAAGGTGCCTGCACTGATGCTAAGCTGCCGAAATGGTGCCAGTGCAGGGCCAATGAACAGGAATGCACCGTGTGCCATAGATACAGCTCATTCCTGCCCTTTCACTTTGATGCAGGGCAGCTCAGGAAAGGGGACTCGCTGTGCTGCCCTAAAGGGCATATTCATGAGCCCCTTGCTCTATCGTTGTGTTATGCTTTGTAACACAATTGTGGTGCAAACCACCAAATCATATTTATGAGGCCGCGCAAAGCCACTTTGATTGGCCTCCTAGATATGGAGTAAGTCAAGGCAGCTGCGTTGCCTTACCCTGCGCTCAGGAGGCGTTCCATGAGCTTGCAGTGGGTGTTTCCATGCAATACCCATGGAATTTGACACTTCTCCTGATTTACAAGACCATGTAAACCTGTGAATGCGCCAAAACCTTACGCCTCTCCAGGGGATGCGCCATGAGGAAAAAAAACTTTATTTTTCTTAGTTTTTTCCACTTTCTATGTGTGCTGCATTCTGCACAAAAACAATCCAATCCAGCTTCCACTCATCCTCTTTTATTGCTCCAAAAGTTATATCACACACCTCAATCTCAAACTCTTCATTACACTGTACTCCTTCATCACAACTGTCCTTTGTCTCAACCATATCTACTAGACGTGACAGACAGTCAGCAGACACATTCGTACTACCAGGAATGTATTCAAACTGGAAATTGTACTCCTGTAAAGATATTACCCATCTTCTAATTCTGGAAGAGATAGAATCTAGACTTTTCTTTTCAAATATCTCTTTAAGGGGCTTATGATCAGACTTAACCACAAAAGAGAAACCCCACACAAATTTCTTAAATTTATTTACAGCCCAGAAAATGGCCAGAGCCTCCTTCTCAATTACGGAGTAATTGACCTTTGTGCCTTTTAAACACCTCGAAGCACAAGCAATCAACTCTTCATGTCCTTTATGTATCTGATAAAGTAGTGCCCCAAGACCTTTTTTGCTTGCATCCGTAACAATAAAGGTAGCATCACCTGGTTTAAAAGCTTGTAAATTTGGTGCATTTTTAAGATCTTTCATAATTTGTTTAAACTCCACACTACATTCAAACTCAGTATTTTTACACATTAAACCCCTCAGATGATTTCTTTTGTCAGCAAAATTCTTTACATACTTATTATAAAATTCAGGCTTACCCAAAAAGGAGGATACTTCTTCTTTTGAACGTGGTTACTTCAACATCTCAATGGTCCCAACTAGCTCCTTCTTAGGTCTAACACCCTCTCTTGTGATATGATGACCCAGATAATCAAGTTCAGTAACTCCAAACTTGCATTTATCACGTCGTAAAGATAAACCTGCTTTCAGCATCTTCCTGGTTCCATGCTACAATACAGAACACAGAACCGGATCACATCATCACATCCATCTGTAAAGAAAGTGGTGCGCATGGATAGCGTTCTGATACCCGATGTCTCGGGTCTAGTTTGCGCTATATAAAACTAAAAAAAAGGGCAATGCAAGTCTTTAGGTGAGATTTACTAAACCACACACAGCAGCATTGTGTGGCTCTGTGTGGTATAGGTAATCTGGGGATACACAAGACAGGTCAAGTCGCTGCCTTGCGTTACTCTCTGCCTAGGAAGGCATTCCATTGTTGAAGCCTGGGTGTTCCCACACATATACCCATGGTATTTGGCACATTCCCTGATTTGCTAACACTAGTAAACCTTGGATTGCGTCAAAATGGTTCACCTTCCCAGGGAAGGTGTAACAAGAAGAGATATGATTATTTGTCCTTGTTTTTCTCTCTTTCTATGTGTGCTGCATCTTTTCAGCACACAGCCTCAGATGAATGTTTTTGTGGAGGAAAGTGTCACTTCTGCACAAAGCAATCCTGGCTGTAACTCAAGCACCCATGCACCATGGTTCAAGAGAAACTGACTTGGCGCTTGGCAGCCACAAGTGCACCAGTGCAGAGGGAGAACAGGAATCTGCCATATTGTACTATATATGGGGCATTCCTGACACCTCCATTTGATGCATTGCATCAAGTTTTCCTGTAGCATTGCATTGCTTTGCTCCTTATATCAGTAAATCTGCCCCTTGATGAGTAGGCCTGCCCACTTGTTGCTTCTTTTTTACACTTCTTAGTCTATAGTCCAATGGTGTCCTGGCTGGGTGTGGGCCGAGAACCACAAGAGATGGTGAGCATGTCTCCAAGATAGGAGGAGGTGCTAGTTGTGATGGCTTTGTAAATGATGCTACTGGTTTTTCAGATGGTGTGGGGAGTCGATGGAGGTGATGTGATCATGTTTTATCAGGCCATGGGTAAGATTTGTGCTGTAGTCTGCATGATGCCCTTATGGTGTGCCAGTGTGGAGTCTGGGAGGCCATGGAGTATGGCATTACCACCAACTAGATATGAAAATATGAAGGCAAGAGCAATAGTTCTGACGTCTGGAAGAAAGTATTGCATTTCTTTAAAAGAGATAGCTGATTAAGGCCGTCTTTATTGTTTTAGCAATATGTTCGTTGAGAGTGAGGTTGGTCTCCAAGGAAATGCAAGTGTCTTAGCATTTGGTGAAACTTGGGGTTCGAAGCCATCAGGCTTCATGCGATTGAGCCAGGTTTGCGCTGTATCTTGTGTATCAATCTTGACAGATAACCAGAATTCTGTGTTGGTTGGGTGGAGTTTCAGGTAGGCACTGTACATCCAGTTCTGAATGATGTGCAAGCCCTGTTTGAGATGTTGTATATCTGAATCAGAGCAGACTTTTAAGTGTGAAGATTGCCACCTTTGGCAGTTTTCATTGACAATGTTGAAGATTCCACTCTCCCTACCAGAGACTCAATTGGGGTAAATATTTTTAGAAGACTATTTCCAGTCCCAAATAATGCCTGGCACTTTTCAGTTATCATTGCTACCTCCAGAACCTGACCAAAGTTTTTGTAAATTTTCCTTACCTACGAGCAGCCTCGTCGTATAACCCTTTTAGGCTCTTTGGTAGATTCTTTGTAGTAGTGGAGGATATGTCACAGGACTCAGGTATTGGACAAACAAAGACAACATATAGCAGGTCACAATTGCTGTATTTACATTAACAACAACAAATATCTGTGAAGATCTGACTTTTTTCTAATTTGGAGGAGGTCTGCCACAAGCCATCCTTGCTTTTTATATAGCATGCTTTTGATGAAGTCTTCTGAAACACCTATTATGTTGCTATGAAATACTCTATTTCATTAATATTTGAGATTTCATAGTTAAGAATCGATTTCCCCTTATTTTAAGTGTTGAGGATAATTGGCTTGGAGTTAGTTTCTGCTAATAGCGAGGACTATAGTATGGATACAGGTGAAAAGTGATTTGACTAATGTGCTTATCTTTTGTTATTATGGATGACTTCAAGTTGCCAAGTAGGGCTGGATCCACCTTCTGGAACCGCATACATTTTCAACTTTCAGTGTGTGGGAGGTAGAAATTATCAGAAAGTTACTCAAGTAAATCACTCTTATTTTCTATATCCCATTCTCCACCCAAGGCTTTTATAGAAAGGATTTGTCACCAATCCTCATTTTTATTTTATTTCATGAAAAGGTTTTTAAGTGTATCTACGGTTTCACTGTGAACAGACTATGAATTTCTACCACACCATTACTGGAAATAAGAAAGGGTGAAGGGTTTCATCTCACTATCGTTGTAGATCCCCATATCATAGTATGCATGGCATGGAAAGTATTTGTAAGTTTTTGCACATGCGACTCTATCACGCCCACATGCTTCTATTCATGCCACTTTACATACAGCTACAATTTTCCCGCTAACTCTTTGAAAAATGCTTTCAAACGCCTTACCCAATACCAAAACATTTCCCACAAAAACGATATGTAGGAAATTGGTTGAGGGGTTGAAACCCTACTCATGCAGAAGCCACAATCCCTGTCAGGTTGAAACACAAGAAAACTCCAAATTAACCTGTGCTTAAACCTCTAGTAGCTTGGCACAAAAACAGTCAGGCTTAACTTAGAGGCAATGTGCAAAATATTTATGCAGCATTTCATACAGTAATAAAGTGAAAAGAAAAATCTTTCATTGATTTACAAAAATAGAGTTAAATGTAGTAAATCACCAACATCCCATAGGACGCAACTCCAGATGTCATTGAACGGACCCTATTCACTGAGACTTGGACATTCCCCACTCCTGTGAGTTTTATTATGGAATTTGACCCATTAGCACAAAAAGAAAAACAAAATCAATTTCAAGAGCAACTATACCACCAGAAACAGGGGACATTGATGGGTAGTGCCTTTGCCCAGAGTCTTCTCTGATTGTGCATGGCACATTTTGAGACACTGTACATCTGTTAGCGTCGCCTCTGTGGCGCACGTTCTAGGGCCCACCCCCACTGTTTATTTGGATTTCCTTAGCCATCGTACTTATGGCACTACCTAAAGGAGACTTTAAGGGTCCTGAAAATGCTAAAATATAGTAGATCATCAATCCACAGTGCTAGCACTAAAGTCGATTTTGGGAGGCACTTTACTGCAATGGGTAAAGTGAAATATGCAATTTCTCTATCCACAGGACATATACAACATATGTTATGAGGGTTCTCCTTATAATTACATGATTCCCCCACCCATGGGACACCTAGGAGAGACCATGGGGCCCGTAAAATGCCTAAACATTCTAGTTTATCACTATTTAAGTGTCCCTACCATCAAAATCGAGTTGGAGCACAATTAACATTTTAAAGCATTGCTGCAACACAGGGCTGCTTTTAAAATGACCTCAGGCTTTCAGCAGTACACACATGCAAGTGCAGAAAGGGCTGCCGGCCTCTAAACTGCCATGCCCTATTATATTCTAGGGACTTATAGCGTAGGTCCTGCCAATTGTATTTGTACCCTAATATATAATGTAACCTCATGTATGCATGTGTTTTCGCTGTTTTTTCAACATACACTGGCCCTGGGCCTGGTTAGACAGAGCCCAGGGACAGTCAGGGTCAGTTACCACCAGTACCAGTCAGCAAAACATGGGGGTTTACAAGGCACACAGTATGACTTGCCACAGCTCCCAATTGAAAGGTACCACTTATTAAATGTAATAAGAGAACCCAATGTTATCGCGTCGGAGAGGTAGACATTACAGTAGTGAAAAAAAATTAATTGAAGCGGTTTTCACTAATGGACATGCAAAACTTAAAAGTACATCTTTAACTTTGTAAATACACTGGACCCTGCCATATGGGCTGTTTAGGGCCTACCCTAAAGGCAACTTATAAGTATCAAAAAGGAAGGTTTAGGCAAGGCAAGAGTTTTATCTGTCCAGGATGCAATGGCAGTTTAAACAGCACACACAGGCTGCAATGACAAGCCTGAGACATGTTTAAAAGGTTACTTAAGTGTGTGTCTCCAGGGTACCCATAGAACCACTTTAGTAGGAACTTACGGGTAAATTAAATGTGTCAGTTGGGTATAAGACAATTTTATTGCGTCAAAAGGAGAGAGCGCAACCACTTTAGCACTGGCTAGCAGTGGTAAAGTGCGCAGAGTTCTAAAGCCAACAAAATGAAATTCAGCAAAAACAAGACGATTGAAGGCAAAACATTGGGGGAAAACCATGCCAAGGATGTCAGGTTCAGCACTATACTATGAAACACGCATCAAACAACCATGCACAATAAATTCATTTAATCAAGGCTTACGCAGTGAACAAGAAAGGACCTTGAGCTCTTGTTTGGGGGTTGAAGAGCACTATATAAATTCCACGGCAGTAAACAGTACAATATAATACTTTTGAGATCTATAATATTGGTGATATGATTTCCTTCTTTTAGTCCATTATGTCTAGTAGAGTAAGGAGGTAGAGTTTAGGTCCAGTAAAGAAGGTGGTAGAGTTTAGGTCTAGTACAATAAGGAGGTAGAGTTTAGTCTAGTACAATAAGGAGGTAGAGTTTAGGTCTAGTTGAGTAAGGAGGTAGAGCTTATGTCTAGTACAGTAAGGAGGTAGAGTTTAGGTCTAGTTGAGTAAGGAGCTAGAGTTTATGTCTAGTACAGTAAGGAGGTACAGTTTAGGTCTAGTTGAGTAAGGAGGTAGAGTTTATGTCTAGTACAGTAAGGAGGTAGAGTTTAGGTCTAGTTGAGTAAGGAGGTAGAGTTTATGTCTAGTACAGTAAGGAGGTACAGTTTAGGTCTAGTTGAGTAAGGAGGTAGAGTTTATGTCTAGTACAGTAAGGTGGTACAGTTTAGGTCTAGTTGAGTAAGGAGGTAGAGTTTATGTCTAGTACAGTAAGGAGGTACAGTTTAGGTCTAGTTGAGTAAGGAGGTAGAGTTTATGTCTAGTACAGTAAGGAGGTAGAGTTTAGGTCTAGTTGAGTAAGGAGGTAGAGTTTATGTCTAGTACAGTAAAGAGGTACAGTGTAGGTCTACTAGAGTAAGGAGGTAGAGTTTATGTCTAGTACAGTAAGGAGGTACAGTTTAGGTCTAGTTGAGCAAGTAGGTAGAGTTTATGTCTAGTAGAATTCTTATTTAGTACTATGTCAAGTGGAACGGTATTTCCACAGTGTCGTAAACTTAGTAACAGGAGTACTACTTGTCAATGTGTATAGCAGTGTGCACTTATCTGGCGGTGTCCTTTGCCCCTAATAAGTCAAAGTTCAGGTAAATGACCGACCGTCTGAAGTAATTTGCCCTGGTCTGGTGATAGGAGCCTGCAGTGCACGTTAATGCTCTTTCCCTGTCCTCATCGCCTATTACCATCGCCCATGTTTTCCGTAACATTGTTTTCCTCTCCTATGTATTGACTATGCTCTTGTAACAGGTGTAACTTGTAATCTCACCTATCCTCATGTAAAGCGCTCTGATACCGTCAGGTCTAGTCAGCGCTATATAAAACTCAAATAAATACATAAATAAAAATAAACAATACCACACTCTCGCTGGTATCATTTGATTTTCCGTGTCTGCAATCTTGAGTGCCCTTGAACTTTGTCAGTCGAATAAAGAAAATGCACCTTACCTGCTCCCTAATTTGTAAATTCTGGGGCCTCTACAAAGAAAGCCAAACAAACACAGTGTCATAGCTCCCACAACGTCAAACATGTCATCTTGAAATGACTATACCCAGTCTCCCACCTTTGTAGTAAGTTTGAAGCAGCCAATGGGAGGAGACTGGTCGAAAGAAAAGGCGGGTAGTGTTTAGCTGATCCAGGAAACCTTTATCTAAATGGCCTCATAAAGAAGTCTGTGTTTATGCACCTCTTATCACTATCCTCGTCCCCTTAAAGCTCTATCGATGTCCCCAAAGCTCCTGCTCCCTGTATCTTCTCTGCAGAAGCAGCAGGCTGCAGGGGTGTGCCATCATCCGCCGCCTGAGAGAGCTAGGGAGGCTTTGACACACAGCAGAGGAGCTGATGAATTTTTCATGAGAGAGAGGGGCCTGCGGAGCTCACACTCACAATGCAGAGAGAAACAAGTGCTGCAGATTAGAAATAAAAAAAGCAAGTTCCTGCCTTGATTTGGCTCATTTGAATTCCATTGTAGTCTTCGCTGGCACTGGCAGGCCCAGGCCTTTGGTACAATTGCTCTTTTTCACCACATTTTTCTCACACAAGGACCCTGATGAGCCTGACCCCTGGAGGCTTGTTTTGCTGACCCCTTTTAAGGAGCAAGAGGTGGCTGGAGCCACAGAGGTCTGCTAATGGAGCTGGGAGGCAAATGAAATGATGGAATTGCATTTTCGATTTGACTAATAAAACGTAACCGCTGGGAAAAAAGTAATCTGTCAAGGAGAGGGAAGCTAAGAAATGACTGTCATGAGAAAACTAGTTTCAAGAGACAAAAATCATCTCCATTATAAAAAACAACAAATATGTGTCATGGGGTCATTGAGACTAGGTTGGGGAAGGACCCCAATAAGGTGATGTATAGGAGACTTATGTGCTAAAGATAGGTGTTGATCGCATTGTGACGTAGCAACATCCGTAGTAAATGTTAGGTGGGTCTAGGCATGCCTGGCTGTCTCTGTTAGCATGCTTCTGGATTCAGCACAGAGGTGACCTTCAAATTCCATTTCTGTAAACAGTGGGGCTGCAATGTTTAACTGGCCAGAGGCTTCAACACGTTTGCTATTGCTTTCTCATTGGTAAAGCTTTCTCAATGTGAACCTTCAGTATGTACAGTGTGGCGAACATACCAACACCATGCATTGCATCAGCTGCCCAGACATGTCCAGCATCCTTGCATGTGTTCTGTGTATTCTCTGCGTATTCAAGTCCAGGTTTACCAAGGGCTTGCGCTGCCCGTGCTTCACAGAAGGTACTTTAAGTTCAACAGAAGCACCTAGGTGAGATTTACTATGCCACGCAGAGCCACCATTGTCAATCTGGAGCAATGCAAGGAAGCACCAGCCGCTGCCTTGCACTACTCTGCAGAGGGAAGGAGTTCCAAGGTTGGGCATGGGTGTTCCCATGCATCCACCCGTGGCTTTTGATGCATTCCCAGATTACCTATCATTAGCAAACCTGGGAAAATGTCAGAATGTTACACCTTCCAAGGGGAGGGGTAACAAGGAGAAACATGTTTATTAAAAAAGCCTCTGAGGGTTGTGTGTGTGCACAAAGGTGTCCCTTCCAGCAGAAAGACAATCCTGCCGTTAACGCATGCGTGCCTGCATTGGCACTTGGTAGCCACTAGTGTGCACGCGCAGAGAGAGAGCAGGATAGAGCCACATCTTAGTAGATATGGTGCATTCCTGCTCTCTCCATTTTAAGTAGAGCAGCTATTGTCTAGCTGCATTGAGCTGAATCATCTGTTAGTAAATCTGCCGCTCAATCTCCATCTTATTCTCACTTTAGTGCGGTACTCATAGCCTTCTATTGTCTGTGATGCTCTCTGGGGACCAGGGGTAAAACTTTATCATGACGGGACAATTTTTGCACTGGTACACAATGGACTGTATTACCCCCCCACAGTAATTACAAGCAGCTGAGATAAATTCAAGCAATCAACTCATTACTTTTTTCCCCTTCCTTTTGCTCTGAAACTCAAGGATTTTAAACCAGCAATTTACTTTCCGATGAATAGAAAGTAGAAGTGTTAGTTTGTGCAAAAAATCTGCAGTGCAGTTTTAGTCAGACATTGGTTTCAGGATGTCACACAACTAGGACGGTACCACTGTGGTGTTATTGTTTTGTTCTATGCAATAAGACATGTTTTGTTAAAGGCATTAAATGGTGTTAACACCACGTCCACAATGTCTGCATGCATTTTCTGCATGTTCAGCTCTCTCTTAGAGGAAAAGTGAAAGTCAAAGATGAGAAGTGTTGGGTGCTTAAGCAGACCCATTTCTCAAGCAGGGTAGAGCGGATTCAGAGCCACACCGAGCATCATCCAGCAGCCCAGGCAGGAAGGCAGGGGCTTCCTACAGACTAACCAAGAGGCCAGGCACATTTCCACCACATGCCACAGGCCCATCAAGAAGTTAATGGTGATGGAGCAAGGTTTCACATATACCAAAACTTGCTTGTACTCAGCCCTCTCAAAATAACCTGTAATTAAATTGTAAACATGTTTGGTTAACTAATATTCGCATTACACAACATATTTAGTATCTAGGGGAAGCTTACCTATGTGCTTTTACTAGCAGTAACCCGAGTGTCCTAATATGGCCACCGAAAACGCGGGAAACTTATTGCGCATGCGTCCGCCACATCTACTTGGTGTGACGTATCTTTGTTTGGTGGGAATTTCTTGCTTTTGCGCACTAGTGCCAGAAATGGCTGCTTTAAATCTCACATGCTAATGCTTATGCTGCTGCTTGTACTAAGCTTGTTCATTCTGCTTAACTATTAATGCAAAAGTTAAAATAAAGTAATGGGGTTAGAGTAGAGATAAGTGGTATACAGTGCATTAATTTATTTTTGTATTCTAATATGTTTCTCTTTGATTTTGCTGCTAGCTCGTACTTGGGCCTGAATACTGATACAAACGCCATCTTGGAAATGCTGCGTGTGCGCATTTTGACTCAAAAGTTGCTGAAGCATTGGCATTGAATTCCAGCCAAGAATCATCTTACCCATGATGTTCCTGGGAACCTGCTCGTCTGACCTCTTCAGACGAAGCTACAAAATACAATGTATTCAAAATATATACCAATATTGCTGGGTCGAATAAAATTGTGAGAAAATAATTAAGGGCGGGAACTGGATCAATAAGTAAATTGAAATGATCTCATCTTAGTATGGTGTGATGACCTCTCCTCGTCTTTCCAACCAATCACTAAAGGGGAACACTTAGATTTGCAACATTTAGGGGTGGTACATGGCCCTCGAAATGGTATACCTAAGGTAGGCTTAGATAGAGAAATTGTCTGACTTGTCCGAGTAGCTGACCTGTCACTGACCCAACGACTGCTATAGGAGATCGAGAGCAGAGGTGCTGGCGGAGCACTCTGTCAGGAGAATCGAGGTGTTGTGGGGAAATTATCGATTACCCAATCGGGGTTCCAAATTGGCATAAAAGAGAGAGGGGTGTGCTGCTGGTGTTGCACTTTAGCGGAGGTCACCTGTCCTGAAATGCACCTGATTAGTTGGGAGCCTGGTTCTTATTTGCCCCAGTCCGTGACCAGGATTGGTCATTGCACCATTCTAGGTAAATATAATCCATGTGGTATGTCCTTGTCCAATTTCCCTTTCTCACCCCTCTCAAGTACCAATGTTTAAAGGTCTTACTGTGATTTCTTGCAAACTTTACATTTTATTAATCATATTCTTACTTATGAAATTTATGGTCACTGTAATTTGGATTAGAACTCACTTAAACTTGCATAGATAAAGCGTTTAAAGCTTTCCCTGAGCCTGTGGTTATTACAGGAAAGGCAACATTATTTTACCTGTTTATTCTAACTCCCTCTTTGATCCCTAGGACTTATAGCTAAGGTGACAAGGATTGGTAAGTCATGGTTTACATGTATAAGTCCTAAAGGGACTCAAAGTACTGATAGACTATAATAGTAATAAAGAAAGCAGGAATACTGGTTCAAAGTGAAAATGTTTTATGGGCCCAGGTGAGTATGGTAAATTGAGCTAGTGTTCCCACACTCTATCAGTATACTTTTCTGGTAGCAGTAGTATCGTTAGGGATTAGGTAAAAATCGGTAGTCAGTTGCGTATTGATTGATTATTGATTTTCTATTGATTTATATGTACTAATCAAAGTCAGGTGTTGTTAAATATCGTTTGGAATATCCCGGGATACTGAAGGCAGTTGGTAAATGGAAGCCACACTGCTGTGAGGATACTTGCCTAGATGAAATAGGTGCGGAAAGTTAAGTACGACTTGAAGCACTAGTTAGGGATTTGTTTTCTAGTATAAAGGTGAGAGTGATTGGTAGCAAAGGTGTTCGCTGGTGAAACTTTGGTCTTATATCACCTAGAAAGGGTAATTCCGAAGGAGTAGCATGTTTATTTTTGCTTAAGTGAAGAGTGAATGGAAGGTAGTTTACTCGCAGTGTATGAAGAGTAGGCGGAATTGGGTCGTTGTGAGAGAGATTGTCTTTTCCTTTTTAGTCAATCAGGCACAGTAGAACATTTTTTCATGTTGTCAAATAATGAAATGTGTAATTGAAATTTAAAGAAATTGAAATTGTTGTATTACCTTGCAAAGGAGGGAGTCAGTCGCGGGTGCTGCACTGACGTCATAGAGAGCCGCGCTGGGATTGGTAGAAACAGCGGGTGTGTAACCGTGAGAACGTTGTAAAGGAGAGGTGAGTACAGAGATTGAAATTCACGTCACAGAAAAGCCACGCATACTTTGGTTAACGCTGCTTGTAAGTAAAAACTTCATTGGTCATTAAAAATAAAAGAGACGCTGTATTTGTGAAATATTTCTGCAAAGTAAAAAAACTAAATTATTGGAATTTACTGAAAATAAAATAGCGGTATATATGGCATTTAGATCCAACATTTATAGGAAATTGTCCTGATAGAAAATATTTAAGATTTGCTAGAGGGAAGACCTTATATCATGTACGGAAAGAAAAGAATAATGTTGTTTTTCAAGAAAATCAAGAATTATTTCAAAAAAGACAAAGTTATTAAAACAAGAAAAGGAATTATTATTCCACCACCTAATACACCCGCATCATACATGATGGTAGAAAGGGGCTACCCCACATGTGTGTGGTTAGAAAACTGGATAGAGTACAATAAAGAAGATGGTATTTTAGCATTTGCAGAGCATGGTACCTTTAATGGTAGAATTTTGTATAACTTAAGATCTCGCATGAATAAGTTAGATCCCAGACCTAGAATAACACAGTATGAAACATTAGAAGAATGGGAGACAGAGGCATTTGAGCGAGACAGGTCCAGAAGTGATAGAAATTGGAGTAAATTTTATCCCAGATTTCCTAAAGAGACGAGAAATAAGCAAATGAAAAAATGGAGACAGTCTTTGCTAGTAGAAGGATTATATCCTGTTTTTACCACAGAGGAACCGACAGGAAGTAAATGCACTGAGAAAACAAGACATTTAATGACTGGTGGTGGTGATTTGGATGATGATTATTTAGAGGATTTATTAATGAAAAATCTGCCACCTTATCAAGAAGAAACCCATAGAGTTACTCCCAGTGCTCCGTTTTTGCAACCACCTTTAGTTCCGCAAATTATACATGAAACCTCATTGGAAAAGGTACTCCAAGAGAGAAATAAGCTTTAAACAAACAGCGTAGTGAATTAATTCAGAAAATCTCTCAATTAAATACAAGTCCTGAAGCCCTGACAATACCAGTAACTATAGGTCTGGTAGTTCCCCTATATGGAGAAAAACACGCTAGTCCTAAAACTCCCGTTCTGACTACACCCATAGTGCAGCCTAGAAAAGAAACCCTAATAGTTGATGATCAAGCAAGTGAATGCGAATCAGTAATTTCTCTGATGGATTTGCCTATACGAGAACCAGTGGGTGACTCGATCAGGAAAATGACTCCCCGATGTTTAAAGGAAGTACAGATTGAGACATCCTCAGGAACGAGAAGCTTAATGGTAGTAAGCCCATAGGAAAAAGATAGGTGGACCCCAAGACATAGAAAAACCCAAATCTCAGCCAAAGGTATTGGACATTTTTAAATTAAGGGTTGAATTAGAAGAAATGGTAGCAGGAAATGTGGGATTGGACAGACTAAATTCATTCAATGAAGATGAATTGTTGTTTAAGTGCGAAGTATTACTCGAAATACAAAAATATAACATGAAAAATTAATGAATTTGGTTTCTGAAATGGAAATTGACATTGGTAAATCAAAGGTGTTACAGAAACCGTATAGAGCTGAGTTTTCGAAATAAGATTTGGAAAATATGAATGTATCAGGACGAAAATTGCAGATAAAAGAATTGTTGTTGTTGCAAAAATGGGGAGATTTAGATAAATGGAAAGCTAGATGGACAAAGAAAAAGGAAGAAGCACAGGCAAATAAAACGATATCTGAGTATTTACTAAAAGAAGCAGAAAAATTCAAAAGGTTGTGTCCGGTGAGAGAAGTGCGAGGAGGTGGTTATGTACATGTCCCATGTTCCCGACAAGATATCTTATCATTTATTAATGACTTCTCAGAGCTTAGAGAAAAACCTGTTGAATGGTACCGACAAGTCGAAAGGTTTGTGAAAGTGTCGAAAGTACTTTTAAAAGATTGAGATGGGTATTTGACATTGTTGTTTCATCTGATTTGTGGACCGAGTGTAAAATTACAGTAGATTTGCCAAATGATGAACACCCTAGAGACCCAAAGGCAGGAGCCCCTTCAGAAGAGGTCATGAAAAAATATAATTAGGTAATAATTTACTTAAAAGGAATGATTCCCCCAAAAGAAACAGATTAGACTAAAATAGACAGAACAACCCAAAATAAGGATGAATCTGAACATGCATATTATGATTGCCTCTTGCAAGTATTTAAACAGTACAGTGGTTTAGAAAGCATTGATAATAAGGACATGACACATTTTATCTATCGTTTTGTGTCGGGATTAAAACCAGAAATTTCTCAAACGATTAAAGAACATAAGTTATGTTGGCAAGCAAAACCTGTCAACGAGATTCGTATGCAAAATACTGTTCGGATGAAATTGATTAAAAACTAAAGAAATTAGAAGAAAAGGTAATATGGGCTCAAGTAAAAATGGCAGAGCAACAGGAACTTCAGTTAAGTCAGCAAGCAAATAATCAGAAAAGAGGGGAAGGCCAAGGTGATGGAATTGGAGGTAAACCCAGAGGGAAAATGAGTAAAGAAGAGGCAAAGAAAAAGCTTCCTTGTCATGGGTGCGGAAAATTAGGGCATTGGAGGTACGAGTGTAAATTAATACAGAATAATAATGTCCAAAATCAATATTTAAATCCACAGACGCAGAATGAGGTGTCAATGTACAGCCATAACAGGTAATACAGAATCAGTTACCTCAAGCCCCTATGCCAGATTTTGTGAGTAAACCCAAATACTGTGTAGACACCGGATTTCGGGATGGAAGTGGTAAGAAAAATACGGTAACACCACAGTTTCTTTTACAGGACACACTTTTTGAATCAGGCGAATACGGACGGTGCCTGAGAGGGGGGGAAGAGAATTGCGTACTTGGTGCATCCTTACCGGTAGATCAGTCAGGTCCTTACATTGAGGGAAAAGTAGAGGGAAATGATGTTACCTATTTGTTGGACACTGGTGCTACCCGTTCTACTGTGGGAACAGCAGACATATCAAACCTACCCATCTCGTGAGAAGCGATCCAAGTAGTGGGCATTTCTAATAAACAAATTAGGACCCCTGTCACAGTCCCTATGGAATTCTGTATCTGTACTTTAAGAGAACTGCACAAGTTTGTAGTGTGCGATTCTAGCCATGTTAACTTGTTAGGAAGGGATCTGCAAAATGAACTGCACAATCTTCTGCACACCACATGGTGTTGAAATTCAGACTCCAGCTGAGGATGGAGTTTATAAAATTATGCTAGCCAGACAAGAAACAGAAGTTAAAAAGATGTCCTTAGAAGATTTACCAGGAGAACTAAAAACCTTTGTTAATCCTGAGGTGTGGGATTTTTCGGGAAAAGAAGTCTAATGGCAGATGTCAATCCCATAAAAGTAACAGTGAAAGAAGGTGCAGTTTACCCAAATATTCGATAGTACGAAATGAGTCCCGAAATAAAGGCAGAAGTTGCTAAAGAAGTAGAGCATTTGGTTGAACAAGGCATTCTTTGTGAAATAGCAGTCCTTGCAATTCACCTATAATTGTCATAAAGAAATCAAACGGAAAGTACAGGGTGGTCCAAGACCTCTGAAAGATTAATAAAATTGTTGTATCATGTTGCCCAGTAGTACCGAATTCAGCTGTGATTCTGTATCAAATACCGTGGGGAGCTAGAGGGTTTACTGTAATTGATTTATGACATGCTTTCTTTTCCATCCCATTGCATCCAGATAGCAAATTTTTATTTTTGTTCAAATTTGACAAACATGTTTACATTTGGAATCGTGTTCCACAAGGGTACACAGAAAGCCCATCCATTTTTAATCAAATCCTGAAAAGGTGCCTTGAATCACTGGTGCTGCCTGGACAATCAGTTCTGGTGCAGTATATCGATAATTTATTGTTGGCATTGAGAACCCGAAATGACTGCATGATTGATTCCATTGCATTGTTAAATCATTTAGCAAAAGCTGGACATAAAGTGTCCCCAGAGGAATTACAATACTGTACAACCTCAATCAAGTATCTGGGACACCGGATAGAAAGAGGGGTCAGAAGAGTGATATCTGAAAGAATCAAAATAATTCAAAACATGAAGCTACCCCAAACTCAGAAAGAAATCAGAATGATTCTCAGAGTTGTAGGTTACTGCAGGCAGTGGATTGTGGGATTTGAAGTACTAGCCATACCATTAATTCAGATGAAAAAGAAACGAGCAAAAGATCCAGTCGAATGGGATGATGAAAGCATGACTGCGTTCTTAAAATTGCGTAACAGTCTGTGTGAAGCTCCAGCATTAGGGATGCCTGATTACTCAATAGAATTTGCACTTTTTTGTGACACAAGAGACAATTGTGCTCTCTCAGTTCTGACCCAGACTCATGGGTTAATGCGACGACCTGTGGCATATTTTTCTGCCACATTGGATCCTGTGGCATCAGCACTGCCAGGTTGTTTGAAAGCAGTAGCTGCAACTTGTTTGAGTCTGAGCAAAGTGAATCCATTGTCATGGGACACCCTGTAACAGTATATGTCCCACATTCAGTCGTGATTCTGTTAACCAGAACTCGTACTCAGCATTTAACACCTAGTCAGATGACTAAATATGAAAGAATCATCCTTGGTTCAGAAACCGTGACAATTGTGAGGTGCAGTATTCTAAATCCAGCAACTTTATTGCCAGATTCCCACTTTGAGGAAGTAAAAGTGGAAGTCGAACATGATGGTATCGACCTCACTGAATTTAGTACTAAACCCAGAGCAGACATACAGGAAGCACCTCTAAAAGATCCGGAACATGATCTATTTGTAGATGGCTCGTGTATGCGCCATGAGGAAGGAGGACTAAGCGCTGCCTATGCTGTGTGCACATTATCAAATATAGTAGAAGCATCCTATTTACCAGGAGTCAAGTCTGCACAAGTAGCCGAATTGATTGCTTTAATAAAAGCATGCAAAATTGGGAAAAATTGGAAAGTAACCATTTACACTGATAGCCAGTATGGTTACGGGGTTGTGCATGACTTTGGCCAGCTATGGATGCAAAGGGAGATCATGACTTCTTCAGGAACCCTTATTAAAAATTGACAAATTGTAAAAGAATTACTCAAAGCAATTCAACCGCCAAAAGAATTGGCCAGGGTCAAATGTGCTGCTCACCTATCTGGAACTGACAAAGTGAAAGCCGGTAATCGTTATACTGACCAAGTGGCCCAACATTGTGCCAAATATAAAATGGCAATAAATACGAAAATTGAACCATGTGGAAACAGCTGCCAACTTATGTTGTTAAGAAGTGTGAATACATGGGAGGAAGTGAAAGATTTACAAAATGAGGCAGAACAAAAATAAAAAGAAGATTGGCAGAAAATAGGGTGTCAGATGAGACCTGAAGACGGTGTGATAGTTTACCTAGATGGCAGACCAGTACTACCTGACTGTATGCTTGCACCAATGGCTAGAATGGGGACACACACATAGGGAGAGATGCAATGATACGATGATTCTTCAGACAAGACTGGATCAATGCAAAATTCAGGGATGTAGGAGAGGGTCTTTGCCAGAGATGTTTAACTTGTCAACGATTGAACCCTTGAAAGAAAACTGTGGTTTGTCCTGGGAAAATTTGGAAAACAGAAGGCCCTTTTATTAGACTACAAATTGATTTCATTCAGTTACCTGCTTGTCGAGGAATAAAGTATGTCTTGGTCATTGTCTGCCTATTTTCAAAATGGGTAGAAGCATACCCCACCCGTAGGAATGACAACTTGACTGTAGCTAAACTCTTTTTGAGAAAGCTCATTCCTAGGTTCGGTTTTTCAGTAACGATTGAATCAGACCGAGGGAAACATTTTAATAATGAAATAATTGGATTCATTTGTGAAGCCTTCAAAATTTAGCAAAAGCTACACTGTGCATACCACCCAGAGGCTTCTGGAGTGGTAGAACACTTGAATGGCACAATCAAAGCAAGATTGGAAAAGATGTGTGACTCTACCCAATTAGAATGGCCTGATGCTTTACCTCTTGTCCTGATGGAACTCAGAAGCATTCCAGACTAGAAAACAGGCTTGAGTCCCCATGAAATACTCATGGGAAGGGCAATGAGGCATGCATGTGTACCAGTACATCAGCTGTTAACTATATCTGATGATTTAGTGTTGGACTACTGCAAAGAATTGGCTGACCAAGTGCATTCTATCTCTCACCAGATTGGGGAAGCCGCTGAGGCCAAACATTTAACTTCAGCACATGATTTGAACCCTGGATATTGGGTAGTGATAAAAAAAATCACACCCGGGAATCTTGTCTAGCACCAAGGTGGGGAGAGCCACATCAAGTGATATTGGCCACCACGACAGCTGTAAAGTGCAAGGGAATCCCCAACTGGATCCATGCAAGCCATACTAAAAGGGTACCAGAACCTGACGAAGTTGAGGCTGAAGGTTGTGCAGCTGAAAGGTCTCAAGAAGTTGATCCTGAAGTAGTTGATGAGGAACAACCGAGCACCAGTCAGGATGAATGGATTCCAGTAGTCGATATACCTGAAATAAGGAGCAAGGAGGAGGACTGGCTAATGATCGAAAACAGCACTACACAAATATCAGTCTTTAAAAAGCCTGCCTTTACAACGCATTGCATAGAATAGGCATTTTTGGTTTGCTTATAACGTTGGCAGCGTTTGACAAATCTTCACAAAATGTTCCATAAAAAGCTACATTCACCTTCATGGAAAGCTTTGGGGTTATCCGTAAAGCAGGGAGTTGAGAAAAAATTACGGTCCCAAAAACCCATTTCCCCATGCTTTTTCCATAGGCTTTTTTAGGCAGTGCTTCCACAAAAACATTTGAATCGAATTACAACTAATTTGGCAAGAAGCTAGATCTTGGCCCGCAGATTGTGCTTTAGTGTAAATCCGTTTACTAGTTTTGAGAAATTAAGGTTCAGAAATAATTGAGAGAGTTCTTCTAATGGAATTTAAAAAAAGAGCATTCTGATTGGCCCAGGAAGCTATTTTTACCCTTGAGCAAATTTGTTCCCATGAGAGTCAGACTCCTGCGGGAGCGAGTCCTCTATGCCCAGTTGTGGGACCCCCATTTTTCAAAAAATATATATGGAGTGGGGCATGATTGGAGCCTTTCTCCCTAAGCCCATTTAGGACCCTATGGACGAGTGTCCGGAAATGTTGCAGAGATGTGGGGCTCAGAGAGGTCGGGGTTTCGGAGGACGAGGACTTGGAGGAGGAGGTTGAGGGGGATGCAGTCAGAGGGCACGTCTTACAATAGACAGAGTGGGAATTATTTTGACGATCCTCGGGGAAGACTATCATGAGGATTATAATATGGACGAAGCGACGGGGTTGTCTCACAGTCAGGACAGTGAGGGGCAGGGAAAGGGACCAGTTCCGGTACCTGTAGATCAAGGTGGAACCTGTGTTACTGCAGATTTACAAGGTACTACTGATTTTCTTTGTTGATACAGGGGCTATGAATAGCTCTGTTTCCTGTTCACTGGTCCCGAGGGCATCTCTGTCTGGCCAAAACAATGTTTCAGTGGGTTTCTCAGGCGTACCGGTTGTTAGCCCATTTCCACTATAATATAAGACGCGTCTTCCCTGGTGCTAGCGCCTGAGTGCAAGGCTTGGTCGGGAATCGGGGAGGGTGGCCACTGCTACCCCTTGGACATGCTTTATTCCCACACTACTCCTGGCATTCGGGTGAATTGATACCATTAATTGGGATAACTTTAGTGCATGTGAGGTGGGCGGGGCTCGCAGCACATGGCCCACCCATCTCTTCATCTACTCACACCGGTATGTGGCAGAGAGGGTTCTTAAATGTATGTCTACTCTACAAGCAGAAGCTGAAAGGCGCGCACAGTTCAAGTATAGGCGCTAATGGTCTTCCTGCCCGGAAACTGTGGTGGCAGCATGCACCGACTTTTTGTGAGTTTATGTGAACATGTAATATTACAAAATTCCTATTCGTTTATATAGAACCTTATGGTTGTTTATTTACATATATATTGTGCTTGGTTGGCAAAAGAGGCAAATGAATGAAAGCATGCCGGGTAGTTGAATAAATGCCTTTATTGTACTAAAATGTATTATATACATAAAATAAAAATGAAAAAAATAATACAGCAAGGTATTTATTATTGTGCTCAAGATTTTCGTATGTTTTATACCCTAAATGTATGTATTCATTCATATCTGGCAGTTGGATAAAATAACTGAATACAAACTTTGATAAAAAAACAACTTTTTATCCAGATTGCATACGTTTGCTTTTTGTTTTATCAAAGTCTTTGTTGCATGTGCGAGTGTTTGTATGTCTGCACGATTTGTGCACAACATACGAGAAAGCATTGGGTATCGCTACTCTGCTAGGTGCGTATTTAACAAATAAAAGTGTCTGCGTATGCTTGCGTGTTTGTGTGTGTATGTGTGCGTGCGTGAGAGACCACGTGAAACCATTTGTCTGATCGCCCCATGTTCACATGTGTGTTGTGTGAGACAGCCTGGAAGAGAAGAAAGACCAAAAGTGAAAACAAAACAGGAAATTGGAATGCATGGGAGGAGAGAGAGAGAAAGTGAAAGAAAGTGAAAGCGAAACAAAGTGATTGAAACGATAGGAAGAGGGAGTGCTAAATAAAGAAATACGAGAAATAAGGCAATGAAAACGGGAGGAGAAAGAAAGAAAAGTATGCGTCTATGAGTGAGTGAGTATAGAAGGAAGGAAAGATCTGCGAGAAAGGAGGAAAGACGTAATGAAAGAGAATGATGAAATGGGAGAGAAAAGGAAATAGAAATAACAAGAGATGAGAAAGGAGAATAGAGGAAGCGAAACAAGGGAGGAATGCGTGTGTATGAGTGTGCATGCGTGAGAGAGGGTGAAATGATTGTGGACTCACAGGAGCGTCGGTTCAGCGTGCAAAGACAGGCCAGAAGTGCACTTGAACCTCTGCCATAAACCAGTTTGGCGTTTGCCTTGTCTACTTCCAGTCGTGTTCTCAGCCACTGACTCACTCCAGATCTAAAAAGGAACGGTACTGCTCGCATCCTGCGGGTATAGAAACAAGCACTGGTTTGCAGTGGTGGGACACAACACAAGCCTCTCAGAGAAGGGGGGCTCAAGCGTGAGGCAAGGACACAACGTACCAACCTCAAGTGCCAACAAGCCGACATCCTCGTGAGAAGGGAGAAGTGAAGAGACGCAGCGCGCATGATGTGCAGCAGACGGTGAGTCCAGTCCGGTGGGCGGGGCCTAAGGGAGACAGGGCGGTCACCAACCCCACTTCCAAAACCAAACCGACAACAATAGATCTTGCAAGACGGCTGGCATCCATCTATGAGGGGTTCTGATTAGCAGGCATTTATAGAAGGTGTGGTATGTTTTGTTGAGATGTTCCATGTCCTATGCAACAAAATGAACAGTTACAAGAAAGGAAAGTAAGGGTGCAGTTGCACAGACCCCCAAAGCAAGCACTGCTGGTGGCAGAGGGGGCAGGAGTATCGCAGGTGGAAAGTGGAGAGGAGAAGAACACACAATCAGGCAGAGGCATCTGGGGGAAAGAGTAAATGTCCACTAACTAACCCTGACGTAACGGGGTACACATCCATAAGTGGGGTTTAAGGAGGGCGTACACAACAGCCCTTTAGCAGAAACATTTGGGATGGGTTCCACTACCCTAAAAAAAGGGGAGTGGGAATACATGCACGACTAAAGAGAGCACTTTTCGGCAGGGGGCACTCACAGGGGGCGCAGAGCGGATATACTTGCTCCAATGAAACTGTATTGTCCAGAATGGGGTGTAGACAATAGGGCCTGTGTGACCCCACTGCCATAATATTATAGTAGTCCATCACCACCTCATATTGGAGACATCCTCTTACACATAAAAACACACACGTTTTTCTGCAGGACTGCCACCCCAAAGGGTCCCTCAGAATAGTGCGCCCGGAAAGTCTCCCGGGGATTGAAGTCAACAGAAGGGAGCAGGGGAGGAAAGTACCCCACACAGGGGCAAACATCTACCATACAGTGCAGAAAAGCAGAGAATGTGGCCAGTGAGCACTTACACCACCGATGGGAGTGGGGCTCAAGGCAAAAATCAAGGGCGGACCAAAATACTACTTTTAAACTTCTTCCCCCCCCCCTCCCACACACACACACATTCACTCAAAGGAATGCACCACTGCCCCAAGGAAACATCACACCCTCCAACTAGGTAACACATACAAGCTCAAGTAAGGAGGTCCCTCGACAGCATGAAGGACTGGGTTCTTTAAGACCCAGCGGTGCCAGGGAACAACACCTGAAACCTTCGTGGGTAACCTGCTCCGGCGTACAAGTGACAGAGACACGGGACACTTCCTTCAGCGTCAAAGATTCGAGCTTTATTTACTGCAGGGAAAACAGAAGTCACGACAAGCACAACACGTGCAACTTGGGGAGACTGCTTCAAATTGGTTCTGTGGATCGCTCCTTTTATACACGATTTTCCCATAAGTTTGCATAGCAGACAAAAGTTTACAACCCGGTTCCCATAATTATCCCCCAGAGGGGTCGCTTTGGTCACTTTGAAACACACAAGGTCCGGGACATAAGTGCGGAAACATTTGGCGGTTCCCAACTGTAAAAACCCATCTTCCCACCATTAGTACATTCCAATCAGCAGTAAAACAGATCGAACTAGGAACAGGGACAGGTGCAGAGGAAAAGGGAAACAGTGGGGAGATCGGAAAGGGTGTAAAAGGGGAGGTATCAGGAAACACGAGATACAGGCATCAAAGGGACGTGCCTAATGAGATGCACGGCTGAGACAATACGTCCGTGCGACAAGATGAGCCTCGAGCGGCGCCATCTGCCTTACAGTATCATCCCCCTCATCATAAAGACACTTACAAAGGACATGTGTCTTCCGCAAATATCTTGGGAGTCCCAGGGTCGCGAAGCGGGCAACGTCCGTTCGCTGGCTACTTGAGGGCAAGAGACAAAATGGATGCCGTATCTAAGATGGAACCCGTGGGTACAGATAGAAATACCCGCGAAACAGACGAACGGTTTAGGTTAGCACAGCGAAACTGCGTACACCCACTAAACTCGTCATTTGCGGTTCATAGATACCAGACTCGACTATATTCGTGCGAGTCGAAAGCACCACTTACAATTGTCACGGAACCTCAGACGCTCCTTTTGCCCTCATGTAGGCAAGCACTAGTCGGAATCATACTCGATATTCATCAGACCATCTAGATGTTGCTGTAGCATAGCTCTGTCCAACCGAGTTCCATTGGTAACAGGCGGCTGTCTCATACACGTTGCAGCACAAAGGCCACATAAGGCAGGACCGCACTGCACGCAAAGGCAACACGTGAACAGGAACGCCACGACAACTCCGATAATCATCAGAATCTTCCAACCCCAAGTCGACATCAGGCCCCAAAACCACCCAAGTAGCGTCCAATCCCCTACATCCACGTGTATGGATTCAGAGATCTTATGCAACTTAGAGATGGCTTGATAGACAGTCGGAGCATTATCAGGAATGAAAATGCAGCAGCTCGAATGGATCACCTTACATACCCCACCTCGATCTGCTAAGATGACATCTAAAACCATACGGTTTTGTAACGTCATAAGTCTATCCGCCTGAAGTTCTGTGGTGATATTACCAAGGGCACTGGCAGTAATATTAGCTGTCGATTCTACCACTCGAGTCAATTGTCTCAGGTTCCTACTATTAACCATAGGTCCCCAAAACGGGAGGAAACCCTTGAAAAAGTCTCCTGCCTCTTGACCGGCAGTATCCTCTTCGCTAATTACGCCTCTCACAACTCTAGTCTTGTGATAATCTGCATCTACAGTGAACGTCGGAGGCAACAAATTTGCAATGAAACATGAGCCCATGAAGTCAGCGGGCAACCATGTGTATGCACGATCATGGCAGATAAAGTATGTACCCTTGGCAGCCAGGAACACAGGGGACGAGACCATCGGCAGAATGTAATTTTCAGTGCAAGCACTCTCTCCAAGTCGGGCTTTCGATCTTCGGCCACGACCCATTAGACAAAAATTACCAATGTGGGGTACGACCCATATCGGAGGTGAGCTCTTAAGCTGCTTTTCACTAGTGAACACACTATACTCGCCTCTACTCAGGACCCTGTACGCTTGTACCTCTTCTTCGGGAATAAGCGAGGGATCATAGATATCGCTGTCTAAGTCCTCAATTGCTATCGACAAAGGTTTTTGATACGAGGTAGGACCAGAGTAGGAGGAGCGTGGTTCTCGAATGGGGTGGAAACCTAGTGCGCTTCGAAACATTGTTTGAAATGCTCGAGCAGACCCTTGGGAACTATACGGTAACACCAGATATGGAATTCCCTTATCCGTAGTATGTGGCATCAACCCACACACCCAACAATTAGTAGTGTTAACCACTAACTGATGCTGATGAAGGAGCTGAATAAAGGAATTATTGCGGAATTCTGCACGTCTAGCCTGCTCGTGTTCGGGTAGGACATGAAAAGAATGGGGAGAAGCAACAGTAGTAAGTTTAGGATCAGGTGTAGGAGTAGGTAAAACAGGAGATAGAAAACCAGAGATCATATAATACACCCCACCCACCAAGAATGCAGAAACAGTCAAAAATAATACAAACACTTGGAATATAAAACATTTCGTACGACTAAGTTGTTGCAGCTTGAATCTTTGCATCTGAGATTCCTCCAAGTCCATCAGCTTCGAAAATGCCATTCCCTATGACCGTCCGCAACGTTTCTTGACGCACTTCGTTCCGTGTAGCAGTAGTCAATTCCTAGGAGTTCCCAGGAACCGACGGTCTTTAACCTAGCGTCAAGACCTACTATCCAGAAGGAAGTACGCGCGCGGCCCTACGGCCTTTATTTCACAATATATATATATATATATATAAAAACAATGTCTCTCGGCTGTGGAAGCAAAAAGTATAAGGAACGAAGCTCAATGTATATATATACACAGGAATAATCACAATAATATGAATGTTCAAACTGATCACGGAAAACGGGATAATGCAGTTGTTAATACAGCAAGGCAGGATCTTTTATTAGTCTTTAGTACGAGATCGAAAAAAATATTGAGTTTTCCCAGGACGTGTCTGCTCGTCAAACAAAGGATCCGTTGAAGGGACAGCGTCCTGCTGATCAGTTGAGTGTTCTGGTCTTGAGTCTTTTGACGACAATTGTTCAACAGTGTCTTTCTGCTGCGCTGAGGATTCTCCGACAGGCTGTGCGTCGCTAAAGGGTACAAACGCCGACAATCCTTCGGTTTCAGTTGATGCAATGCCTCTCCTCACCCACGAGTCTGCCGGCAACGGGATAGGGACCTTTTTGGTGTGGGTGGCGTGCACCCAATTCTTCCGTCCCTCAAGACGAACAGCAGTCCTCGTGGCAAGGAGAACCTGGTAGGGTCCAGTGAACCTCGGATCCAAGTTGTTCTTGCGCGAAAAGTTGCGCGTCACCACCCAATCTCTGGGCTGGAGCTGGTGGCCTGGACCCTCCGTCTGCGTCGGCAGTGCGTCGTAAACCTGTTGGTGAATTAACCTCAGTTTAGCAGTCAAGTCATGTAGGTAATCGATCAACATTGGGTACTCAAGATCACAAAACACACCTGGCCTAGGAACCCCCCAAACATTCGCAGGGCGGCCGAACACTATTTCATAGGGGCTAAGCCCTACTCGGGAGTGTACAGTCGCCCTAGTTGACAGTAATGCTAGAGGTAAAGCGTCAGGCCACGAAAGACCAGTCGTAGCCTGAATCTTTGCTAGTTTCAGTTTAAGGGTACCGTTATACCCTTCAACCAAACCAGCTGACTGTGGATGATTGGCGCTGTGGAATTTCTGATTAATTCCAAGGCCCTTACACACACTCTTCATCACACTTCCCACAAACTCACTTCCGTTATCTGACCACACGACTCTAGGCATTCCATATCGAGGAAAATATTCCTTCAGTAAGATTTTCGCAGTAGACAAAGCAGTATTGTCTTTGAGAGGATAGGCCTCAATCCATCGGGAGAATGCGCAAACCACTACTAAAACGTATTTCAGGTTATTGCATCGCTCCATATGGATGAAGTCCAATTGGATCACTTCAAAGGGACATGAAGGGGGAGCAAAACTGCCAGGAGGAGTTGGGGTTCCCTTGCCAGGATTGTACATCATGCACACCATACAATTCTTCACCAGACGTTCAGCACATTTCGTGATACCATCATTCTTCCACACAGGAGACAACAACTTACAAATACCTTTCGCGCTAATATGTGCTAACCCATGCGCCATTGTCACAACGGCCAGCACATACGCATCGGGCAACAACCATCTTTTCTGATCCGACAAATCAATCCAACAACCATTCGCATCCAACTTTCCCGTGCTTTCCTTCCACTTCGCCTTTTCAGTCTCGGTGGCCTCATTCTGAATTTCTTTCACACTTTCAATAGTGTCTTCACACATGCTCGACTCTGTAGGCCACCTAACCGAACTCGTCACATACATTCGAGTGCTAAGGTTCCGGGCAGTCTCCTTAGCAATCTCATCCGCAAACGCATTACCACGACCAACATCATCTGTCACCTTACGATGCGCACTACATTTAACAATCGCTACCTGCTTAGGCAACGTCAGTGCATCCAAAAGATCATTCACAAGCTGGCCATGCTGAATCTTCGTACCATGCGACGTCAAGAAACCTCTCTCTCTCCACAATCGTCCGAAGCTATGTGCAACACCAAACGCGTATTGGCTATCGGTAAAAACATTCACACGTTTCCCTTTCGCTAACACACACGCTCTTGTGAGAGCGATCAGCTCTGCAGCTTGGGCAGAATTCTGATTCAACCTTGCAGTCTCAACAACAGTATTCAACGTTACAACAGCATAAGCAGTAGTCACATCGCCATTCGGCAACTTAAAACATGACCCATCCACATACAGTGTTCCATATGGTTCTTCCAATGGGGTGTTTTTAAGGTCCACTCGACCTTTTGTTTCTTCTTCTGTCCTCAAGTAACAATCATGTTCTGCTACTTCATCTGACTCTGAGCTAATTGGTAACAAAGTCGCCGGGTTCAGAACATTACAACGTTTTATTTGAATGTGGCTTGCCAACAACGTCAACTCGTACCCAGACAACCTCGCACTCGTCAAGTGCTGAGTTTTCGTACGATTCAAAAGAGTGTCGACTGCATGCGGAACCATCACTGTAAGCATATTATCCATGACCAATCCTGCTGATTGTCGGATGGAGACCGCAGCTGCCGCTGTTGCTCTCAAGCAACTCGGCAATGCTCTAGCTACCGGGTCCAAGGTCGAGGAAAAATATGCACATGGACGTTGTTTACCACCAAAAGGTTGCGTTAAGACACTCAACGCACAACCTTCCCTCTCGTGAACATATAATGTAAACGGCTTACTGTAATCAGGAGTACCCAACACAGGAGCTGAACACAATGAATCACGCAATTCAGAAAAACTTTTCTGACATTCCTCCGTCCATGGTCAAGGAGTTGAAACATCCTTGCACGTAAGAGCCACTAATGGTTTCGCTAGCAATGAAAAATTAGGAATCCATTGCCTGCAGTACGACGTGATACCTAGAAAGGCACGCACATCTCTTTGGGTTTTTGGCACAGCCATTCGCGCAATCGCTGCAATTCTCTCCGGGGTCAACCTCCTTCCCTCCTTTGACAATAAGTGACCTAGATAGGTTACTTCTTGACAACAATATTGGAGTTTAGAAGGTGACACCTTATGATTCAATTCACAGAGATGTTGCAGCAATGACACCGTAGCAATTTTGCAAACGTCCTGAGTATCGGCAGCCACCAATAGGTCATCGACGTATTGGATTAAGGCCGCACCGGCCGGCAACCTAAACGCATCCAGTTGACCCTTCAAGGCTTGGCTGTAAATCGATGGACTTTCACAGTAGCCCTGAGGAGCGCGTTTAAACCGGAAGCTACGTCCACCGAGAGAGAAACCGAAAAGGTCTCTGCTCTCTTCGGCAATCGGGAGGCTGAAGAACGCATTCTTCAAGTCAATCACCGAAAACCACGATGCAGAAGCTGGAATCAGAGTCAGTAGCGCCGTGATGTCAGGCACAACGGGAAATTGAGGAACCACAATTTTATTCACCTCCCGTAAATCGATAACAAAGGAATAAACAGGTGGTTTCGAAGGATCAGTACGTTTAAGAATGGGCAGTACAGGGCTATTGCACACGTTTCCCCGAGTCTCTTCAATAACGTCTTTCTCGATCAGATCGTAAATGATCGCTAGCAGTGCTCGTTCACCATCAAGAGAGATACGGTACTGGGGAATACGTGGCAATCGCACATTAGATTTCAACTGAACAACATAAGGGGAGATGTCAAGCAGGCCCACATCATTGGGACCTGTTGCCCACAAAGACGCAGAAAGAGAACTCAATTCCGGTGGAAGCTTATCGAGAGACAAATACATAGGAGAGACAACCCTCTCTCCTAACGTAAGCTTTACACCCGCAGGAGAACAATACAAAGTCGCATACAAACGTTTAAGCAAATCCAGGCCCAAAAGATTTTCACCACAACCAGTAGTCAAAATCAACGGAGCTTGAAGCTCACGTGGCCCAATTGTAAGGGGCAAAGGGCGCGAAACTGGATTGCTAACGGGGGCGCCAGAGAATCCAACGGAAACATTTGTTAAGCCAGACAAAGGTGCGCCAGGGAGTTTCGAATGCATGATAGAACTTTTCGCTGCACCAGTGTCCAACAGAAAAGGCTCAACGACGCCCGATGTAGCAACTGCGACGTAAGGCCCTCTCTGATCAACCGGAACGGATACCACTCCCTCTCCTTGTCTTTGGCTGTCCTAGTAATTACTGTCGTCAGTTCCCTGATCGACGTAATAATCGTCTACATTGTACTGCGCAGATCGTCCTTGCGATGATCCACGTTGATCGAAACAATTATTAGAATTAGATGAGTTATCAGAACGATCATTCTGAGCACCACGACCCCTACCACGTGATACCTGATGCAAACCACCACGACCTCCTTTGGACGAATTACCACTATTGCGATCATTCAGAACAGGGCAATTGAATTTAATGTGTCCCTCCTGTCTACAATAAGCACATTGATTGTACCCTAACGATGATCTTTGGGAGGAGGAATCATTACGCGGCTGCGATCGATTCGATTGCGACTGCGATCTATTCTGTTGGGGTGCATTCTGATTTGAACGCGGAGGATACGCTTGTTGCAGCAGCACTTTAGTTTTGAGCTCTTTCGTCTTTTTATCAGCACGGTCGTTCTCCTCTTTCTCTCTATTCTCATAATATTGCGCTGTAGCCAATATCTGAGCTGAGGTAGAAACGGCCCATGCACTTTCTGAATTCTTTAATTTATTGCTCAAATCGGGCAATAAGTTCGAAACAAATTTATCCACAAACAATCGCTGACCACCCTCGGTACCCATATCCTGTCCACTATGGTCAATGAATGCTTCCTCGAACCTCGTAAAGAAGTCGGAAACACTCTCGTCCTTCTTTTGCTTACAAGCTGATAATTTGTCCCAGTTTACCTTCATAGCTTGCATAAGAGTTTTCATTAACGTTATTATTCTTTGAGGGAGAGCAGCAATCAGCTGGTCGGGTTTAGCACCACCAGTTTGTAACCCATCAGCCGCTATAATGGCCGCCCAATCACCACCTAATTCATTGGGATGATTTGCCTGCCGAATCTTAGCCCATACCGGTTGCGGTACAACATTGCCAAACAACATATCAATATCGGCAAGGTTCATTATCGTAGCATCTACGAGCTGCGATAACTCTTTGTAATACCCCGTAGGATTTTTGCGAGGGTCAGGCAAAGATTGCTTCACCTGCAACACTTCTGAGCGTTTCCATGGGAGATGTATCCATACTCTCTGGAAATGCGCCAATGTCGGAGGATGAGCATTAGGATCAGCTGGCATCCATACCGGCGGAACTTCGCGCATAGGAAATTGACCAGACTCATCTGGCAGTCTTTCAATATCCTCAACAAACAAGGCTTGGGGTATCGGAGTGGGACGGAAAGATAGCAACCGCTCAACAGCACGTCGAACGTTAGTATCCACTATCAGTCCAGTTGAGAACTGAAGCTGTAGATCAGACAAAGCGGTCAGCACCTCGTCAGGTGCGTCGGCCGATATCTGATCGCGAAGGACCTTACACATTTCCTCAAACACAAATCTCTGGGTTGGTATATTGAATTGACAGAACGTGTCGAGTACAACACGGGGTGGATTTCTAAGAGGATGCCTCATCCAACCCATCGCCATATTATATAGCGAAGCGCGTTCCCTGTTACCAGGAAGCTGACTACGTCTCTGAGGACCATCGGAACCAGCAGATCCAAGAACAGGTCCGAGCGAATGAAAGAAGCTAGCCGCAAGAGGAGAATTACGAGAACGAGTAGAGGGGGAAGTATAGGACACAGGACTAACAAGTGAAGGAGTAGAAACAGTAGCAACAACAGGAGTTAACAGAACAGGAGCAGTAGCGGGAGCAGGAGTATGTGGAAGCGGAGGAGCAGTAGGGATAGCGATAGGCAAAGGAGCAGGAACAGTCGGAAGAGCGGGTGCAGGTTGAGGAGCAGGCACAGGAAGAATAGGCGGAAGAATAGGTACAGCAGGAACCACAGGAGTTGCGGTACCCTGTACGTACGGAGGTGGCGACTTCATAAGATAAGACATTAAAGAATCCTCAACTGCCTCTTCCTTCTTGTCCGACTCCGCAGGCAAAGTGGGATAACATTTATCTACGGTCATACGCTGTAGTCTCTCAAACACTTCCTTTTCCTTAACCTCCTTGTCGCGCTGAAATTGCTCTGCTTTCTTCACTATGGTAGCAACATTATCTCGCTGATTTCGTTTAGTCTGTCTGATTTCTTTCTGTTTGGCTTCTTTACGCCACAACCGAAAGGCATCAAACATGGCCGGCCTTGACTTTTTCGCAAATAATTTAGCCTCTAGGTTATCTAAAATCGGGGTTTCAAAGCTACCATGAGGTGGCCAACGGAGGTCACCGTCCTTCTTCGTGTATTTGATCCAGTAATCATTAAAAGTAATCGGGCCTAGCCCATGTTTACTGTACAGTTCATAAGTGGGAGTTCCAACCGGAGGTATCGGACACGAGTCCTCCAGTCGGGAATCCATACCACAAGGTCTGAAACAACTAAACAAAGTACTGCGACCAGGCATCTTGCACACTAGCCGAGTTTCACAAACTTCAAGGGTTACGGGATTTACCAAGTCCCAGCAAAAGCAAAAACCCTCGGTTTTTGGCGGCTGCAGTCGTCAAACAACACAACAAAGTACCAAGAACTACAAATGCAATGGAACCATGCAACCACTAAGTAACCACAACCAAGAACTCTGGGAGCGACCCACAAATACTTAACTCAAAGATCGATGGCATCACCAGGAAGGCCCGTCAATCGTCTCGCTCTACCAAGGTCTACGCCAGGCGCCAAAACAGGTCTACAGTCAGGGCAGCAGTCCGTCGCAGCCGTCAGGAGGCGGGAATCTTCGCGGGAAAAGTCTTCGGGCCACTTATTTCGACAACAGGATCGATGAAGCGGGGTGCACCTTCCCTCGGAGATTTCACACGAAGTTCCTCACGATCGTCGGGCTTGGACCGGTACCACTGATGCAGCCCCACTTTGGGCGCCAACTGAAGGACTGGGTTCTTTAAGACCCAGCGGTGCCAGGGAACAACACCTGAAACCTTCGTGGGTAACCTGCTCCGGCGTACAAGTGACAGAGACACGGGACACTTCCTTCAGCGACAAAGATTCGAGCTTTATTTACTGCAGGGAAAACAGAAGTCACGACAAGCACAACACGTGCAACTTGGGGAGACTGCTTCAAATTGGTTCTGTGGATCGCTCCTTTTATACACGATTTTCCCATAAGTTTGCATAGCAGACAAAAGTTTACAACCCGGTTCCCATAATTATCCCCCAGAGGGGTCGCTTTGGTCACTTTGAAACACACAAGGTCCGGGACATAAGTGCGGAAACATTTGGCGGTTCCCAACTGTAAAAACCCATCTTCCCACCATTAGTACATTCCAATCAGCAGTAAAACAGATCGAACTAGGAACAGGGACAGGTGCAGAGGAAAAGGGAAACAGTGGGGAGATCGGAAAGGGTGTAAAAGGGGAGGTATCAGGAAACACGAGATACAGGCATCAAAGGGACGTGCCTAATGAGATGCACGGCTGAGACAATACGTCCGTGCGACAAGATGAGCCTCGAGCGGCGCCATCTGCCTTACAGTATCATCCCCCTCATCATAAAGACACTTACAAAGGACATGTGTCTTCCGCAAATATCTTGGGAGTCCCAGGGTCGCGAAGCGGGCAACGTCCGTTCGCTGGCTACTTGAGGGCAAGAGACAAAATGGATGCCGTATCTAAGATGGAACCCGTGGGTACAGATAGAAATACCCACGAAACAGACGAACGGTTTAGGTTAGCACAGCGAAACTGCGTACACCCACTAAACTCGTCATTTGCGGTTCATAGATACCAGACTCGACTATATTCGTGCGAGTCGAAAGCACCACTTACAATTGTCACGGAACCTCAAGCAGGCCCAATTCACCTAAAAATAGGGAAGAGCAGTTCCCACTCATCCTTTGACCAAGAGGGGCTAGGAGCTCTATGGGGCAGTACGACTGGGGGATGGGGGAGGGGTATGCAGAAGAGCGGGGCCATGACTGGGAAGAGGTGCAACGCAGGGGATATGTGCAGCTGCGAGGGCCATTTAATGGTGCCGCCCAGCAGGGGAAGTCGCAGAAGCTGCTGCTGCACCCACCCACCAGAGAGAGGGGGTTGACGGGACATGACATTACAGGAGGAGGAATAAAAGGTATTAGCAGGATCAGTCTGCCCTTGCCCCACATGCATAACAGCTGTCTGAAATCCTCACTGCACACACCAAAAGGTAGTTATCCCCCCGAACTGGGCAACTGATCCCCTCCAACTTCACACACCCCTTGCACCTGACCTCAAGGGCAGGAAGGAATTACCTCATCCACATGACCAACTACATGCACAGCATTAGGCAGAGCCAAAATGGCGGATGCGTGGCCTCACCAGCAAGAGTGGGGGTTGAATAGAACCACGGCCCCAGCGCTGACTATACAAGGTGGAAAAAGCGCCTTTACTCTAAACTATGTCTATGCGATTGTGGACTCACAGGAACGCCAGTTTCAGTGTGCAGTGGGACGTTTGCCTTGTCTGCTTCAGGTTGTGTTCTCAGCCACTGACTCACTCCAGATCTAATAAGGACTGGTACTGCTTGCATCCCACAGGGATAGGAACAAGCACTGGTTGGTGGTGGTGGGACACGATGCACGTCAGTCAGAGAAGGGGGGCTCGAGCATGAGGCAAGGACACAAAGTGAAGAGATGCAGCGCGCATGACGACCAACGAACAACCAGTCCAGTCTGAGTGGGCGGGGCCTAAGGGAGAAAGGGCGGTCACCAACCCCACTTACAAAACCAAACCGACAAAAATAGATCTCCCAAGCGAGCAGCGCATGCACTGTGCCACTAGGTGAGACTGAAAAAGGCACCCTTGGACTCCCTGCCATTTATCGTTTCATCATTCACCATCGAGAATTTGATAAAATTGTGGTTCCCAGTATCCTGTGGTCCCTGACAATACCACGATCCTGACCATGATTCCCCCATCTGCCAAATTCTTTTCAGTGATAGATTTGAAAAATGCCTTCTTTAGCATTACAATCCATCCAGATAACAGATATCTGTTTGGATTTGCAATAGCCGGTCGGAGCTTTATATTCTGTTGTGCTCCACAAGGCTATACAGAAAGCCCAAGCATTCATAGTCAGGCTTTAAAAATGCAATTGGTTTCTTTGGTACTTCCCCCTGGTAATGTGTTGCTGCAATACGTTGACGATCTTCTTGTGGCCTCAGACACTGAAAAAGGATGTAAAGAGGCCACAGTTAAGTTACTACTACATTTGGCACATCATGGACACAAGGTGTCCTTATCTAAATTTTAATATTGTCGACAGGATGTCACCTATTTAGGTCACCTACTGTCGAAGGAGGGTCACAAACAAACACCTGAGCGCATAGCTGCTATTACTAATATGCCTGTTTCTAAGAACCAACGCGAGGTACGTGGGTTCCTGGGGATAACTTTGTACTGTCAGCACTGTATCCTGTACTTCTCCATACTAACAAAACCCCTCCTTTACCTCACTACCAAGGATGTGCATGAGCCCCTACCTTGGACATCTGCATGCCAGCAAGCTTTTAAACAATTAAATGTTGCGCTTTGCTCTGCTCCTGTGCTTGATATACTCCTGACTACCAGAAGCCTTTTGTGCTCTATGTACATGAGGCGGAAAGTTGCGCGCTTTCTCTCCTAACACAGGGCTTCGGTGGTAAGCAGAGAGTCTGCGCTTACTTGTCCGCTATCCTTGATAATGTCGCTAGAGCGTTCCCGAGCTGCCTGAGAGCTGCAATGGCGGAGGCAGTATCTATCAGGCAATCGTCGGGGCTCGTCCTTGATACTGACCTCACAGTTATGGTACCTCATGCTGTGGACACCCTTTAGAACAAGACAAAGGCGCAGCACCTCACCAGTGCGCGTATCACTGGATATGAGCGAACCTTATTTGCTCCACACATTACCATCAATAAAAAATCACTACTTTGAACCCAGCCATGTTACTACCCCTCCCTTCGGAAGAAAATGACAATGATGTCCATGATTGTTTATTTTGGACCAAGGAATAAACGAAGGAGTGAGTAGACCTGACAGATGTTCCCTTATCTGACCCCCCCAAGGGGAACTATATGTCGATGGCTCTTGTTTCAAATTGCCGAATTGCACTACTACTGCAGCCTATGCAATCACCATGTTACATACTGTAGTTGAGACATCTTGCATTCCATACCAGTCGACCCAAGCAGCAGAGCTAGTTGCACTCCTGAGGGCCTGTGAATTGAGTGAGGGACTGGCTGTTAATGTCTACACTGACAGCAAGTATGCATTTGGGGTGGCCCATAATTTTGGGTGCCTCTGGGCACGGAGAGGGTTCCTGACCTCACATGGGCCAAGGATACAGCATGGTCCACTAATACTTAGATTGTTATCAGCATTGACACTTCCTGATAAGCTTGCTATAGTAAAATGCAGTGCCCATAAGTCTATCATGGGTGATCTGGAGAGGGGTAATGCGTTTGCGGACCAAACAGCTAAGGAGACAGCTAGATCAAATATGAACAAGATGATTGTGGCGGGTCCTGCTACATGGGTTTCAGACAATGGGATGTTCGAGGATACAGTGGAAAGCGTGAAGGAAATACAGAGGGAGGCGACTGTAGATGAACTGGAAATGTGGGAGGAGAGGACAGGACGTTTGGACGACGATGGGTGTTGGACTGACCTGTCCGGAAAGCAGAGATGGTTGTTGCCTAATGCTTTTGTTCTCCCTGTGGTCACCATGGCCCATGGTCTCGCGCACATTAGTGCCAAAGGCATATGCAAACTACTAGACCCCGTATGGCAGAATGATAATATCCCGAAGGTTGCCAACATTTGGTGAAGCACTCTATTATCTGTATAAAGCACAATCCTGTGAAGGGCACCCCTACACCTTGGTAATTTTGCACCCCTTCCTTCTCTTCAAAGGTTCTCCAGGTGGATTTTAACTAAATGGAATGAGTGAATACTTTGAAATATGTACTAGTAGTAGTGTGTGCATTCAGTAAATGGATTGAGGCAGACCTTACTAAGGATAATATGGCCATGGCAATGGAAAAGGCACTTTTAAATGATCACTTCCCATGTTACCCATTGCCACACATGATCTGACGTGACAATGGGAGCCATTTCAATGCCAAAGTCATTGATTTGGTGTTCAAGGACTTACAAATCACGCAGAAATTCCATGCAGCAAACCACTCCCAAACAGAAGGCCTTGTTGAGAATTACAATGGTACTGTCAAACTGAAGCTTGCAAAAATTCCTGTAAGTACAGGATTGCAAAGGCCAGATGCGTTGCCCTTAACATTGTTGTCCACGAGAGTGACAGCACATTCTAGGACACGCCTGTCACCCAATGAAGTTGTCTTTGGACGCCCTGCTAATGTCTGGGCGTCGCAAGACCCAAACGTTTCCCTGAGATAGAGTACCTTCTTTTGATAGACCACTTGTACCAATTGTCTAAAGACCTTTTTGTTCACCAACAGATACACATCACTGTGTAACCAGTACCAGAGGGGC
Source organism: Lissotriton vulgaris (assembly GCF_964263255.1). Classification (NCBI taxonomy): domain Eukaryota; kingdom Metazoa; phylum Chordata; class Amphibia; order Caudata; family Salamandridae; genus Lissotriton; species Lissotriton vulgaris. Next base: position 1,458,184,080 of record NC_141696.1, on the reverse strand, counting down.
CTGGGCATCGACTACAGCCCGGGTACTATGTGATCGTTCGACATATCCAGCGCAAGACCTGTCTGAAGCCGAGGTGGAAGAGACCTGCCCAGGTGTTGCTGGCCACCCGACAAGCTGTCAAGCTAGAAGGCCGGAAACACTGGGTGTACGCCTCATATGTGAAAAAGGTGCCCCTACGGCTGCCATATGATGGCTGGGTCCAGGATGGGATCGCCGACCAGGAAGTTGAGCTTGTGCCCCGCTTTCTCCCTTTCTCTGATGGATAGATAAGAGGGGCGCAGATGGACGAGGAGAGTGACATGGCCTTATTCGAGGCAATTCCCCCTGAGATAAGCGCCATACCGGATGCTCCAGCTCCTGGGGCACCAACACCTGAGTCCCATGGCCCAAATGAAAGTGAATCCTGCCTCGGTTTGTGGATGAGGAAGTGCCTGGGCGTACCAGGTACAATCTGCAGCCCCGACGATAGCACAATGCGCCAGCAGTGTAATCCACGAGTTAGGGAAGGACTTGAGCTTAGGGTATAGGTGCTGTGTCTCTGGTACCTATTTTAGACTACAGAACACTGGTGCACTGCCCTAGACACTGGACAGGATTGTTGAGGGTATTTGCCCAGGAAGGAGGTTGCCCTATCCTGAAAGAAGAAGGATTTGTTTCTTATTAAGGGCCGCATATTGCTTTCTAGCAAGGACTGCATAGTGCTGCTCCTCCGTGGGATTGCTTGAACAGCAATAGAAGCCTGCCTGTGAGGCTCATAACAACACAGGAAAGAAGAATACCTCTCTGGTTGGTTGTATTTGTGATTCCAATTCTTAAAAGTATTTTTTATGTGCCCGTTTGGTCGTTCAAACATGAGAGAGGATCAGCATTTAGTGACTTCTCTGATGCAGTAGAATGATCCTGGGCAGTCTAGCTGGTCTAATGGAAGTAGGGTAGTGGTGGTGGTATTCATTCTCATGGTGATGATAACATTATTTGGAGTAGTCTGGTATTTAGAGGAACAACACCCTGTGCATACTTTGATAGGGACTGCCCCGGTTCCAGCTGAGCACTTGTTTATTACATTGGGCCCACATAAAGAAAGACATAAACAAACTTACACTCAGAATGCATTGATCCAAATGCTTCATCAGGTACATAACACTACTAATGCCACAAAGTGTTGGGTATGTTGACTGCTCCCCTCACTTATGCATAAGAATGACCTACTGATATTGGTGCGCTTGTCCTTTTTAGGTAGCTGTGAGGCTTGGTTTCAACTACTATCTATGGTTTATATGCATTACTATGCGGATGTGAAGAAAATGACACAGGCTGACTATGAGGCAGTTTTAGATTATATAGTGGTACATCAAGGATATACACCTGGAACAGATGGAAAGGAGGGTACCCTACACCCTAATGCATGTATGCACGTCTTCACAGTCCACGAAAATGGCACCTGGTTACAAAACGAAGTACTAGACTTCCAAGGATTCAATGTCACTGAATATTTCAAATGTTTCCAAGAGCCTAATATCACTGAAGATAAAGCTATATTTGTTCCTGTGATAAATGCAACAGCTATTTTTTGTGTTCACGGGTCAGGCAATGTTTCCGTAGGACAGAGTCATTGTAACTATACCTACCAATTGAATACAACTAGTAGACAACCCCGAATGTATATTTCATTTGTGGGGAACAAGCTTATGCTTATGCTTGGCTGGCTAGGGGGTGGTCCGGCCGGTGTTTTCTCCCCTTCCATCTGTCTCCTGTTTACCTTGCACCGTCCACTTACTACAAATATAATAGGTTCTACCGTAGGAATATTTCCGTCCACCAAGTTAAAAGAGTTGTTAAAACAGACAATATTGATCAAACGGATACCTCCCTACAGCAATTCACTGATATCAAGAAGGGTATTGTGCCGTTCTGGGGTCCCATGTTTAATAGCCGCAACTTACGCCGCCTTGCCAGAGTAGTTGAGGGAGCCATTAACACTACTGTTGGTATAATGACTAATATTGCAGTCGAGCTCCAAGCTACAAGACTCGTTTCGCTTCATAATCGGATAGTTCTAGATGTCATTCTAGCTGACAGGGGTGGAGCATGTCGTGTCATCGGCAGCAGCTGCTGCATTTCTATACCCAATGGTGCCCCGACTGTATATTCTGCCATATAGAAATTACACAGACTCGCCTTAGAGATTCATCAGGATAATGGTTCATGGTCCCTCACAGGGTGGCTCTGGGGCCTGCTGGCTTTATGGGTTGGAAGATATTTCTTGTCCTGATAGTCATCGCATGGGTCATCTTTACCTGTTGTTTGTGCAACAATTACCTCCCAGATTGCTGTACATATTGTGTGAATATACTTACCCCCAGCATTACGCTGCCCAAACAGAATTATAAGTACTCCCCTACGATGATGCAAAAAAATGCAGTCAATTATGTTGACAGTTGAGATAATATTTGAGTACTAAATGACGTTTCTTTCAAGTTTCCATTTGCTTTGAATTCGCAATATGAATGATTATGTAATTTTCATCTTCCCACTTAAAATTGTAAAGACCCTCCCGGATAAAGCTCTTAGCCACATATGCTAAAAGGAGGGTCTGTTAAGTTTGAAACTCCCCTTCCCGTACTTATACATACTTTGTTAGGTTTGCATTATGTGGCTAAATAGACGGTATTTGTATTCACATTACGCAACTCACTGAGTTATCCTTGCAGCATGTAAGCTTAGTAAGCTTGTGTGACTCCATTTTGTATTTCACAATCACTAGAAGACTGCTTGGGCTATGCTGATACTAGGCCTTATTTCTCTTTTCGCTTGCCTTAGCAAAACACTGTACTCTGTTATTATTTTCTCTCCTATTCAAGGTTGTAACCCAACTTGCTAATGAACTGATATTCTTTCTTTGCATTTCAATCTCGATTTGTAGCTCTGCTCCCACGTTAGGAGATGCTGAGACTCAGCACAGTGGCCTTGGAGTACTGATAGTGCACACATCTGGCAGGTGTTAGCTCATCTCTCTGTACCTCCTTTGTTCATGCCCAGCTCAAGCCGGTAACTTTCCATTAGAGGCATGGCCGAAGTCTCCAGAAGAGTTTATTATGTATAAGTATAACCTGGGGCATCAGTCCCCCTCGGCAGACATCTTAGGGTGAAGGTTTAACTGGGCTCCTCTGCAGAGTACATTCTGACTAAAGTGAGTTTCTATTCACTAATGTCTGACAGACTCTTCATTCTTGGGAAGGCATAGCAGGTGGTTGTAAGTAACCCGCGTGGCCCTATAGGGCCCTCTCCTTCAAGTTTGCGGCTGCTCTGAGGGCAGTGGATACATCATAATGGGGCGCATTTACATTTTTGCGTCAGGCGCAAAGGTGCGCCGGGTGCAATTAATGCCAAAATGTAATACAACCCCTGGTCCAAAGTCCTGAAATATTTCCCATCTATACAGCACTGGAAAAATTGCATCCTACCACCAGCTCCTCCGAACACTTCTGAGTATTGCGAGAGACTAAAAGATAAGGACAGGATGTCTATTTGCTGCCTACTATATGCTGTTTACCTGTAAAGAGGGCTGAAATGTGATCTGCTCTCCACTTGTACCTACACAGTAGAAGAGCTTGCTAAGGGTCAACTGCCTGTTCTGCTGTACTGCCTCAGGGGCATAAGGGCTAAAGAATGAGCTGCCTCTTGTGTCAGAAAACCAGCTGCCCAGAGTGGACAGTATTGTGTCCCCTGGGATTCCTTGCTTGAAAAAGAACCCACACAAGAAGACTTCGCCGGAAGCCGGCAGATGTGTGGAGGACCAGGAGCCTTGTTTACAGCCTCTTCATGAAACAATGAATATTGTTTGTAGTAAGAAACGGGCAAGAGGTGCAGAGATGTCTGCCTCACCTTTTGGAGTAGGTGAAGAACAGGGAAAATCAAGGAGTTTTTCAAAGAATCAAAAGGACAAAGTCAAAACTGTTCTGGAAATGCAGTGTTTTATTCACCCTGCATTCATGTCATCATAGTTGAGTTATTCAATAAGAAAAGATCAAATTACACATTTGATTGTCATTAGTTCATGTGCCCATAGAGAGAAGGAGGAGGAAAGGGGGAAGTAGTAAAGTTTACAAAAAAGTTGTGACTCACTCTACATTCAATAAGAACAAAGAATACATTGAAATTCATGTATAAATTCAGGATGATCCCTATCCAAAAAGGGTCATATACAATATCCAAAATGTCTGGAGATTTTCAAAAGATTCAAGCTCCTATGAAGCCATACAAATCATGCTGGTGATAGGAGTTGAGGGTGGGTAGATGAACAGTCTACGTTTCGACCCAGGGTATTGTAGGATAGTTGGTCCTTACAGTGCGGGTCTTCTTCAGGACATACGGGGGTGGGGGGGATGGGCAAACCTCCTTCATCAGGTAGCCGTCCACTGCTTAGATAAGATCGATTTCAAGGTATCTGTCCTTGGATTCGTGTTAAATGCAAACAACAAGCCCATATAGGTTCAACGTTGATGAAAATATAGTACACTCCTCAGGTGGGAGTCCTAGATCTGGCTCCGCTACCCATCTAGGACTCCCACCTGAGGAGTGTACTATATTTTCATCAACGTTGAACCTATATGGGCTTGTTGTTTGCGTTTAACACGAATCCAAGGACAGATACCTTGAAATCGATCTTATCTAAGCAGTGGACGGCTACCTGATGAAGGAGGTTTGCCCATCCCCCCCACCCCCGTATGTCCTGAAGAAGACCCGCACTGTAAGGATCAACTATCCTACAATACCCTGGGTCGAAACGTAGACTGTTCATCTACCCACCCTCAACTCCTATCACCAGCATGATTTGTACGGCTTCTTAGGAGCTTGAATCTTTTGAAAATCTCCAGACATTTTGGATATTGTATATGACCCTTTTTGGATAGGGATCATCCTGAATTTATACATGAATTTCAATGTATTCTTTGTTCTTATTGAATGTAGAGTGAGTCACAACTTTTTTGTAAACTTTACTACTTCCCCCTTTCCTCCTCCTTCTCTCTATGGGCACATGAACTAATGACAATCAAATGTGTAATTTGATCTTTTCTTATTGAATAACTCAACTATGATGACATGAATGCAGGGTGAATAAAACACTGCATTTCCAGAACAGTTTTGACTTTGTCCTTTTGATTCTTTGAAAAACTCCTTGATTTTCCCTGTTCTTCACCTACTCCATATTTGTTGGGGACCCCTCCTTTTATAACATTTAAATACCCAGGTCCCTTTGACTATTTGGGTTCAACCCTGTTTTGTAATATGCCTCACCTTTTGAGCTGTAACTGGAGTCCATCCAAAGAATATCAGGAAGACTGAAATTGTTGAACTGTACCATCATGGTAGACACCAAACTCTGCCTCTGACTTCCCAGCATTTGGGCGGTACCACAGTTTGCTTGAAACTAATTATAGTTTTTGATGTTTTGGCAAATATGGCATCTGTTGGCCTATGTGGGCAATGCACATAGACCAACTGTGACTTTTACATCACTTTTCTTTGGTAAACAGCCATTACAACGCAGCTGTTTCCCCGCAATATTATTACATCGCATGCGCTACAACGCATGCGATGTAACAACGCGTAGTCATTAGTACGCATGCCATTACATTCCATGCACTTTTACAACGCATGCAATGTATTGGCGATCCACATTGTTGTGAGGAAACTGAGGCTATTCCGTTTCCTCACAACGACGTTCACTGTAGTGTTGGGAGGTCATGCAGTGTAGTGTATGAGAGTAGGGACCAGACGGTGGGAAAGGGGAGGGTTGTGCTGGGGGTAATGTATTAGGGTTTAGGGTAGTGTTGTGGTGTTTTTGTAGTGTAGGGTAGTGTTTTAGGGTGTAGGGTAGCGTTGGGGGGTTGTGCAGGGTAGTGTTTGAGTGTAGGGACCGGACTGGGGGTCAAGGGAGGGTCATGCTGGGGTAGTGCATTAGGGTAGTTTATTTTTTTAGCTTACCACAAGCTGCCACATCGGATTGCTGGTTTCTTCCTGGTCCCGGTCCCACGAGGGGGATGAGGTAATATAAATTTTATGATCGATTGTGTCCCCTATCTTAGACCCCACCGACTCCATGTACTAGCTTGAAGTGCATGTAACTTCCCTCCTGTGCCAGCTATGAAGACGCAAATACATTTGCGTCCAACGTTAACATGTTCTCTTTCAGATCCACCATGAATGGGTCAAATAGTCTGTTCCTAAATATGCCATGCCAACGTCTTTATGTAATGTACTTCACACCTTTTCCAGCTCTGGCGAAGTAGGCCCTGAAAATCTGCCATCGAGCCTTTTCCTGCCTCCTGACTCTGAATCTCAAACCTGGGCTTCGCATCTTTACCCGTGACCTCTGCCTCACTCCCTGTGTGGCTAACGGTGCTTGGCTCAGCCTGTTGCCTGCCAAGACTGTATTCAACCTTCGAATTATCTGCTCCACTCCTCGAAAATACATCCCTGTCTAGTAGATTCATGTCAACATCCTTCCAGCTGCAGAGCAAAGGGTTTGGCCTCACTGTCTCTATGCAAGTAATTCATGGCTCTGTTTCCATGGTAGGCCCATGCCCTCCCTCGCACCCCTGGCATCTCATGCAGACACATAGACGCTTATACACGCATTCACAACCAGTATAGAATAGCTTCCGTCCGAGAGACCTTTCCCTTCCAGATAATACAGTTCCTTAAACATAAGATACCAGATACGATTTGGGATTAGGTTGATCTGACATTCTAGACTTATGTCTGCACTTGTAGGGCTAAGTGTCAAGTCCCCTTCACCCTCCAGTTACACGTCAATCACACGTCATACTGCTGCGCGCGCATCTCTGCCATGTATTTTTGCTGACACTGCCGGATTCACTCATGGATCCGCCTACTTGTGACATCATGTTAAATGACGTTCTTGTTCACGCCTTCATGCACGCCTATTGTAACGCCTTTTTGTATTACGTACATGCACTCTTATCTCTCTTCTCAGCTGTTACGCCTCCTGCATATGCCTTTACTGTAATGCATTGACTATATATATGAATGCCTGTCAATAATGTATTGTCGCATACTTGCATATTCGCATATTACCATTGACTCTGTCAGTCTGTCCCTTCCCGAACCTGCGTGGTGACGGAACGGTATGCCACCTTGGCTCGAGCCAATATGCTAATCACCCAATTCCTTTTATAGGAATAAAACCCTTTTTGAGAAACCTCAAATATCACGGATTTTGCCTCTTATTTATTATGAGTTATTCTTATTGACTTTACCGCATAGAAATTAAGATAGTAAATTAAATATTTACGACATTTTGGCGCCCGAATAGGGACCCCTCCCCCCTCCCACGCGCCGGAGGTGCTTTGCAGGCTTAGTCCCCTGCCACAGCCGGACGGAAACTACGCGTACCCGCAGGATTTCCTGTATCTCCCTCAGGCCAACGGAGGTGACTGAGGCCGCGATCGACACCCAGACGAGGCGGTGAGAAGTGCGGAGGATCCCGACCAGAGCCTAGCTGAGAGAGCAAGATCCGAGGTATACGGAGGCCCACCAGGTTCCGAAGTTCCGAAGTATCTGCGTCACGAGTCGAGTCCGAATCCAGTCCGAATCCAGTCCAGGGTTTCCGAGGCCTTCTGTTTCCGTGCTTCCCGGTGAGTACCGTTGCTGGGGACGCATCTAGACGTGCGCATTAGTTTGTGCCGGTCAAGACAGGTGTGGGTACACAGACCTGGTCTGCACTGTTTTAGACAGTGTATCTGTACTGTTTAGCAGTATATCCAGTCTGCACTGTTGAGCAGTGTGTCTAGTATTATGCAGTTAGCTAGTTACATTCTAATAGTTATCATTCATGTCAAAATGCTTTAATGTGTCTCAAAAATGTCGTGGTATGAGTGATTGTTCGATCGTCATTATTGTGATTATTGTGTTCATTGTATTCATATCTGAGTAAGCACTAAGTAGCCAGACTTTCAAGATGCCGTTGTTCTCCAAATTAAGACAGATAAAGACTAGAAAAGGGGTACTCGAGGAAGCTGTTCCCATCCCACCTAGGGACACTCCAGGGTACTTTATGTATCACAAGCACGGCTTAGATGCCGTTTTATTTCTCGATTTATGGGTGGACTACACTAAAGATCTAGCAGAGAATCAGAGATGGCCCGCTGCAGGGACATGGGATTCAGAGTGTATCATAAGAGTAGAAGAAGCATTACGAAAAAAGAAAGCCAGACAGTCACAGAAAGATGCCATCGAATTATGGCGTAAAGAATCACATAGGCGTACAGAAAAAGCACTTAGAAAAGAAGAGAAAAGGAAAGAGGATCCAGACAAGGCCCAAGAAAACGTATTAGTTGAGGAAGGTATCCGAGTAAAAATAGAACAAGTAGACAGACAACTGAACACCCTTAGGAATGGTATGTATCCTCTTCTGGCCGAAGGTTTACCTAAGGCCACTCCGGAAGCACCAAAAGATCTACCACCTCCCATACTCCCGACCAAAATGCATCCCAAAACAGCGAAGGACATTTTCCTTTCTTCCTATCTAGATGATGTGGCGCCCGCATATGTTAATGCCGCACCGCCGCGTACACCCCCTGCTGGCGGCGCCCGGCCCCGAGACAATCAGCTCCTACCCCCGCGACAAGCTACTCCTCCACCTCTTCCTCCCGTCCCGAATGTCCCTCCTGGTCTTCCTCCTGTTCTTCCAGCTCTTCCCGCACCCATTCCTCCCACTTTACACCCGAACAACCCCTTCGGAGGCAGTGCCTCAGGGGGCGCGTCTGGAGGAGCGATAGGTTTCCAGACACCTCCACAGGTACATAGATTGACTTACAGGGATCTAGCACAACAGCGTACACCTCGATCAGCCGATTTCGATGTAATGAAAGACCGTCTCGGGGATTGTAGATATGATCCAGTACCCGGTCGAAATGATGAAAGATTAATACTAGCATCAGTACGACTAAGACGGGTCGCCAACTTTTTGTTGACCCTACCCGGAATGGTTGAACATCTAGACAGAATATACCATTTTGTCCAAACAGGGCAGGGACCTGAAAGTATTAAGGAAGCCATGGCTCACCAGAAAGTTGACATTCAAGCCAAGATATTACGGTTTTTTATAAACTGCTTAATAAGAGAACAAGATAGGCCGGGGATGGACCCGGAGGAAATGAAAGCACTTCATAGATGGGGTCAGAATATAGCAGACGGGAACCATGATAAACAGAATAGTATAAAAAACATGTATCAGAGAATTAGAAGCGAAGTAATAAAAATACATGGAACAAGACCAATAGAACCAGAAAATGAATCAGACAAGTTTGAGTCCTCAGAAGAGGAGCCATCAGAAGAAGCTACAGGACAAACACAATTACCAGTTAGAGAACCGATAGCATATGTAGGTAAAGGAAGACCCTTTAATAATTCAATGCGCCCAGTGCGTCCAGAAAGTAAAAGAATGTTCCAAGAGGCCATGTGTAATCCAAGAACTCCTGAACACTTATTTCAAGCTACTGATAACAGACTCCGAGAACGAATGGGGTACCATGTACTAGATTCTATGGATGAACAAGAATTAGCGAGGTCAGCAGTACAATGGGCTGACAGTCCCGAGAAATATAGTGATGATGCGTTAGCACACACATTTTTAAATATGACACCAAGTGAGCAGCATTTAGCTGGTACATACATGATACAACACCTACTTTTATTGTATAGGAGCCAACATTCCGACCCAGGCCCCCTGCCTGATATATTAGCAGAACTACTCATGAATAAATGGAGAGGTCTAGGTACCGATCTAATTAAAGTAATTCTAGAACAGAGGCACAGATATAATGCCTTCCTATGTCCACAATCTGATTCAGCATACTCCATGGAAAGAAAAATGTATTACCTGGATAGACAGAATCCGTTGCGAGAAGTGCACCCAGTTCAGAATGCCGACAATACACTTAGACGTGTGTTTGTGTTCACACCCATAACCAAAATAGAATTATTGGAAATGAAAAAACTAGTACCTAGCCATGATAAAGATCCCGCAGGTTTCCACCGTGAATTAAAAGACATGTTACTCATGGGTGACTATACTTATCCCGACATTATGAAGATATTGAAAGTACTACTGCCTCCTGGTATTTATGAGAAACTTAAAGAAAAAGAATGGGAAGTGGGAAATGCAAAGATTGATTGGACTGCATTAGAAAACGAAGAAAATACTAGAATTCCAGGCCAAGGGCTCGGGGATAAGGTTAAAGCATTACCAGGATTGTTAGTACAAGTGTTGCCACGTTTATTAAGTACGAAAAAGGAAGATTGGGGTGCAATTTCAGCCTGTAAACAGAAACCCGATGAAGACACTAGTGATTTTTATACTCGATTTGAGAAATGTTTTGGTATTAATAGCGGCCTGAAACCAAGTAGCGAGTCATATCCACACCTTTTTGTAACAAAATTAGTTGAGAATTCACTGCCCCAGGTTAAGAACAGAGTACTGAAAGTCGAAAGCACTTGGCAAGCTAACACCCCTTCACAAATGTTACAAATGTTACAGTACCACCAGAATAGAATTAGAGAAGAACAAGAACATGAACAAAAACGTATGAAAGACACGAAAATGAAAATGTTAGTTGCCCAGTCAGTTCCTGCTGATGGTCACAAAAAGGGTGCGACCCAGCCTAGTAATTCGACGGCTCCTGTTAAAGGGACATGTAACTATTGTAAACAGCCAGGTCATTATGTAAACGATTGTGCAGTTCTGAAACACAATATCTCCACGGGTAAGACCAAGGAGAGACCGCGCGTACCTAGACAAGATCAGGCCCAGCAACAAGTACCACAGAATATACAACATATTCCGCCTATGCCAGCTTCATCACAAACTGTAGCAGTGCCACAGCAACAGCCTATTACTGCAACACAGAACACAACACAACAGATGTACCAGTACGCACAGAATGACTACCCTGATTATCAGCGGTACACATGAAACAGCCTAGAGAGGGAGTTTGGCTTGCCCCTTATCGAAGTTCCCGTAGATCAAGAGGGTCCTTATGTACACAGTCAAGTATTAGGAAAAGACAGAAAGTTTTTAATTGACACAGGGGCAAGCAGGACCACAATCAGTCACAATGAGGTTCCAGGGGCACCCCTCTCAGGCTCACAGAATGTTTCCCTTGGATTTTCAGGAAAGCCCATTATTAATGAAGTATCACAACCACTTCCACTTGCAGTCGGTCCTTTGACACGGACTACAGATTTATTGCTTACAAAAGCATGTCCAGAAAACTTATTAGGAATAAAGACACTGAAAGCTCTAGGAGCTATAATATGCTGTTCTCCGGAAGGAGTACGCTTATTCTTGCGAGATTTTAAAGGCCATTATGTATTAAGAGACATGGATCCCCGGTTACAGAATGTACCTGCACATTTGTGGGCGAAAGGCCCCACGGATGTAGGTTGTATGCACATTACACCATATCGAGTCACACTCAAAGCAGGAGTGGTATTACCACGAATTCGACAATACAAGTTACCTCCAGATGCTGTAGTGGCTTTGCTGAGAATCATTGACGAGCTCATTGCACAAGGAGTGGTCGTGGAAACCGACTCCAATGTATGTAATTCTCCTATCATCCCAGTTCTTAAACGTACTGATCCAAATGCACCACCTGTTTATCGATTAGTTATTGATCTGCGCGAATTGAATAAATGCATTGTACCACAGTATCCTGTGGTTCCAGATATCTCTTCATTACTGACAGCTATTGATTCGGAAGCGACGTTCTTTACTGTAATTGACCTTAAGAACGCATTCTTTAGTGTCCCAATTGATCCAGAAAGCCAATACTTGTTCGGATTCAGTTTAAATGGACGAAGTTTCAAATTTTCACGCGCACCTCAAGGATTCACAGAAAGCCCCAGCATCTATAGTCAAGCACTGAAAAGACAACTTGACAGTATCCATATGCCTGTTAACACCGCCCTACTCCAGTATGTCGATGATCTGCTGATCACCGCACGAAGCGAACCCGAATGCGAAAAAGCATCACTGACGGTTTTAAACTTCCTGGCTGAAAAGGGGCACAAGGTGTCCCCTTCAAAGCTACAATTCTGTGTTCAGCAAGTTGTGTACCTGGGTCACTTGCTGTCCAAAGTGGGGAGACAGGTCACTCCAGATCGCATCCAGTTAATTGTAAACATGTCACCACCGAAAACGCAAAAGGAGGTGCGGGCTTTCATAGGCCTCACCTCGTACTGCAGACAATGGATTCCCCAATATGCATTTCTAGCAAAACCACTCATCCAGTTGACAACTCAGGAGGCAGCGACATCGACTGTCCTCCCTTGGACTCAGGAACATACACAAGCTTTTGAAGACTTAAAGAAAGCCTTATGCCAAGCACCAGTTTTAGCAACACCATGTTACAGTAAGCCCTTTACACTTTTTGTTACAGAACGTGAAGGTACTGCCTTGTCAGTCCTCACTCAGGAACAAGCAGGTTCACACAAACCGTGTGCTTACTTTTCTAGCACATTAGATCCAGTAGCCCAAGCTTTACCTGCATGTTTGAAATCAGTTGCAGCGACAGCTTTAGCGATCAGACAGAGCGATTCCATAGTATTAGGGCATCAATTGACAGTACAAGTTCCACATTCCGTGGAAGTTCTTTTAAACCGTACCCAGACCCAACACTTGACCATAGCAAGACTGACAGGTTATGAATTGACATTGTTTCAACCACACATAGAAATCAGACGCTGCAGCACATTAAATCCTGCCACATTGTTGCCATTAAATGGAGTAGATCCATTGGCACATGATTGTATTGAAGTCATTACTATTACAACAAAACCCAGACAAGACTTGACAGATGTTCCATTACCAGACCCAGATCTGACACTTTATGTGGATGGTTCATGTATGAGAACAGGTACAGGAGAATTAGTGGCAGCTTACGCAGTCACAACAGACACCGAAGTTAAAGAAACAAATTGTATCGATACCCTGTCAGCTCAAGCAGCAGAGCTCATCGCTCTGACACAAGCCTGTATTCAAGCCAAAAATAAGAGAGTTAACATATACACTGATTCACGTTATGCATTCGGAGTCGTTCACGATTTCGGAGTCCTCTGGCGAGAGAGAGGTTACTTGACTTCTCACGGTGCCAACATTCAACACGGTCCCCTCATTCAAGCCTTGTTAGATGCAATACATCTACCTACTGCGATATCTATTATGAAGTGTAAGGCACATACAAAGGTTACCGACACGATCTCCCAGGGTAACGACCTGGCAGACCGAACAGCTAAGCAAACTGCTCAGAATCGAATGCATGCAACTGACTTGACAAAGACAATAGTTCCGACACCATCACACTGCATGACAGTCAGGGATCCCGCGCATGATGTAATTGACATACAGACACATGCCACACCAGACGAAATCAAGAAGTGGACTGAACTAGGAGGGATCCAAACAGATCAGGGATGGATGACGAAGGGAAAATCTACATGGTTTCTCCCCGACTCTATGGTTCAGGTCATCATTAACACGATACATAGTCCAGCACACCTAGGAGAAAAAGCTATGCTAGACAGTATTCAGCACATATGGTACAATAAGAACTTACGAGCAGCAGCCAAACAAAAAGTGCGTACTTGCATGATTTGTTGTCAGTTTAATCCAGGTAAAAGCATCCCTGTAGAGCAAGGTGGATTTCAGCCTCCCGAACACCCTTTTGAAGTCCTCCAGATGGATTATATCCAGATGGACCGCTGTTGAGGTTTCAAATATGTCCTCGTAGTCGTATGTGCTCTTTCCCGATGGACAGAAGCATACCCAGTCCCAGATTATACTGCTCCGACCACAGCCAAGCAACTGGTTCGCGAGTTCTTCCCACGGTATGGTTTGCCCCGTATCGTGTACTCAGATAACGGTCAGCCATTCTCATCCGAGCTTGTGAAACACATTACACTCCTGTTAGGCTATCAGTGGAAGTTCCACTGTGTCCGGCATCCCGAGGCAGCAGGTCTCGTGGAGCGCCATAATCAGACCCTAAAAATCCGACTTTCCAAAATCTGTAGAGAGAAGGGCGTTGACTGGATAGTTGCTTTGCCGGTTGCCCTCTTCTATATGAGGATGGTGGCACATTCTCGAACTGGGCTATCCCCGTATGAAGTGGTCTTTGGTAGGCCACCGAATATGTGGGGGACGCCTATTCCTCGTAAAATTACAGATGTTGACTGTATTATGCTGACAGATTACCTTGCCTCCTTGATGTCTGCACTACAATCTTGTCGTTCACAGGTAGCTGCAGCTTTTCCCGACAACACCGATGTGAAGCCCCACGAGGTGGTCCCGGGGGATTTTGTCTTCGTGCGCAACTTCGATCGGAGAAGTCCGTTGGAGCCCCGCTGGCAAACCCCGAAATTGGTTCTTCTAACAACGAGGACAGCTGTAAAGATTGAGGGCAGGAAAGGGTGGCTGCATTCCAGCCACGTCAAGAAATTCCACGGACTCCCTTCGGACTTGGACTCTAAGCCCTGCCCTCCTACACAAACTGATTCAAAACTCCCTTTGGTGGAGAAAACCGCCTCTGAAGAATATAGACTAAAGTTACGATCTAGCAAGTCAGACAGTTTAATTGTTTAAGTCCTCCCCTAGGTGAATCGGTTAAATTAGTTTCTGACATGTATCCCCTAGATCGAGATAGAGAGAGAGATAGACAGAGACAACTCAAGAAACGTGCATATTGTAAATCACTCCGTAGTCACTGTATAGTGACATTATTAATTATGTTTTTCCTAAGCCTTCTTGTTATTGCTGCAAGTATATTATTACACATCTACTACCCTATTTTCAAGCATGTACAATCTGCTTATAACGTCACTACTGAACATTCTTTTAGTGAGTTACCTCCACATGAACTTTCTTACAGACTTGCGCTGCGCAACAACACATTCATTAGTATGTTACATCACTCCCATCAGACTAACAATGCTACAAACTGTTGGAGATGTGGCCGACTCCCTCCCTACCAGAAATACAAGGGAGTTCTGCCCCTTTTTCCGTACCCGTTCACTCACAATGGCTCCTGTGGGGCATGGCTTAGATTGATTAATTCCTTAGATTCTGACATTGCTGTTTACGATGGGAATTGGGTCTGGGGAAACCTGAACTCAGTTCTACTTAAAGTCTGTTACCCTGACAAGAAGGGACTTCCCACTAGAACAGGAACTGATCTAGAAAATGAAGTATATGGATTAGGAAATTATACAATTAACCTCATGATTCTTACTGTTGAATCCGAAGCTGCACCAGTATTACCTGCTATGTCAGTGTTACCAGTCAAAGGTGAATTATGTATCAGAAAGGATGGTTCCATACACTTAGGTCATAGTAAATGTACTACTGTGATCGGATTCAGTGATCAAGGCAAATCCACGTTTAGAGCTACACGTCATTCCTACTTTGTTTGTGGCCATATTGCATACATACGTTTGCCTCCAGATTGGGATGGCACCTGTTACATTGCATTCCTTCTGCCACCTGTTTTCCTAGCTCCTCCTGATTATCACCGAAATACCAATCTAGTAAACCATAGGCTCCGAAGAGACCTCCCGATTGTCGACTACACTGAAACGGCATGGGAGCAATACACAGACTTCAATAAAGGTTTCTTCCCCTACTTAGGTGCTGTTTTCAATAGTAAACTGATACGCAAATTAACTAGAACCCTTGAAGCAGTAGTGAATGAAACTACCTCCGCTTTAGGCAACTTAACAGAGGAGCAGTCCGCCATGCGGGTTGTTGTTCTTCAGAATCGTCTCGTCATTGACGTCATCCTAGCTGATAGGGGTGGAGCTTGTAAGGTCATCGGGTCAAGTTGCTGTGTTTTCATTCCAGAAAACGCGCCAACGGTATATAAAGCTATAACACGTCTCCATAAAATTGCAAGTCTAATACATCAGAATCCAGGCACCTGGACTTGGTCCGGTTGGTTCTGGACAACGTTGACCGCTTGGGGATGGAAGATCCTATCCTTCCTAGGCATTGGCCTTCTCATAGTTTTCAGTTGCTGCCTATGTTTACAATGTGGGCCGGCGATTTGCGGCTTGTGCGCCACATCATGTATTCCGCATCCGAATTCAAAACGTCAAAAGAAGAAAGAAGAGCAAATGATGTTACATGAACAGATTGATCGATTCATGCAGATCGATATATCATGAAGGGTCCGTAGGGGACAAGGAGGGAATGAGGTAATATAAATTTTATGATCGATTGTGTCCCCTATCTTAGACCCCACCGACTCCATGTACTAGCTTGAAGTGCATGTAACTTCCCTCCTGTGCCAGCTATGAAGACGCAAATACATTTGCGTCCAACGTTAACATGTTCTCTTTCAGATCCACCATGAATGGGTCAAATAGTCCGTTCCTAAATATGCCATGCCAACGTCTTTATGTAATGTACTTCACACCTTTTCCAGCTCTGGCGAAGTAGGCCCTGAAAATCTGCCATCGAGCCTTTTCCTGCCTCCTGACTCTGAATCTCAAACCTGGGCTTCGCATCTTTACCCGTGACCTCTGCCTCACTCCCTGTGTGGCTAACGGTGCTTGGCTCAGCCTGTTGCCTGCCAAGACTGTATTCAACCTTCGAATTATCTGCTCCACTCCTCGAAAATACATCCCTGTCTAGTAGATTCATGTCAACATCCTTCCAGCTGCAGAGCAAAGGGTTTGGCCTCACTGTCTCTATGCAAGTAATTCATGGCTCTGTTTCCATGGTAGGCCCATGCCCTCCCTCGCACCCCTGGCATCTCATGCAGACACATAGACGCTTATACACGCATTCACAACCAGTATAGAATAGCTTCCGTCCGAGAGACCTTTCCCTTCCAGATAATACAGTTCCTTAAACATAAGATACCAGATACGATTTGGGATTAGGTTGATCTGACATTCTAGACTTATGTCTGCACTTGTAGGGCTAAGTGTCAAGTCCCCTTCACCCTCCAGTTACACGTCAATCACACGTCATACTGCTGCGCGCGCATCTCTGCCATGTATTTTTGCTGACACTGCCGGATTCACTCATGGATCCGCCTACTTGTGACATCATGTTAAATGACGTTCTTGTTCACGCCTTCATGCACGCCTATTGTAACGCCTTTTTGTATTACGTACATGCACTCTTATCTCTCTTCTCAGCTGTTACGCCTCCTGCATATGCCTTTACTGTAATGCATTGACTATATATATGAATGCCTGTCAATAATGTATTGTCGCATACTTGCATATTCGCATATTACCATTGACTCTGTCAGTCTGTCCCTTCCCGAACCTGCGTGGTGACGGAACGGTATGCCACCTTGGCTCGAGCCAATATGCTAATCACCCAATTCCTTTTATAGGAATAAAACCCTTTTTGAGAAACCTCAAATATCACGGATTTTGCCTCTTATTTATTATGAGTTATTCTTATTGACTTTACCGCATAGAAATTAAGATAGTAAATTAAATATTTACGACAGGGACCAGACTACACCTCCCAGCAGTCTTCAAGGCGCGCACACCGACAACATCGAGGAGAGCACCAGGAGGCGCTCAAATTTGCGGCCAGGGCTCCCACAGCACGGAACATGCGCGGGCGTGCCCGAGCTGCGCCTGGCGGGCCTGTCTGCGCCCGTCTTAGCCTGGAAAAGGCTGGGCTGGGCCTACTTCCTTGGCCCGTTATCAGAATTTTGCCTTATATCCCCAGAGGAGTGCCGTTGATTGCCCTGGACTGCTACAGCAAAACCTTCAGTGACTAAGGTGAAGGTAGGAAGGCACCTGTCTTGCTCCATATCTGTATAAATTAATCATAAAACTTATAGGGTTGCTTTTTGTGTCTGTGGTATCCTGAAGTTGCATCTTGTCACACCGCTAATTTAGGCCCTAATCCTTTACAACCCTTCCGAGTAACAGCACTACACATTGCCAGCTAATTGTTTACCCCGCTAACACTGCACTCACCATGGTCAGACACAAAGCAACGCTAGCCTCTGGAAGGGCTGCAGTTGGCACTACCGCCTCAGTAACCACTATAGACTTGTTTCTCCAGCATGCTGCAGCTGTTCTGGATAAGGAGATTGAGCTGGTTAATCGTCACCTTTCTAGGTCACCGGTTACCGCTTCAATCTCCACGCATCACAGATACACCAGTGTAATTGATTAGCGCGGACATTGATCCATCTAATCTCTTAAATGTTACAGGAATTCATGATAGCAGTGTGGCTACCCTTCATTCCCCAGACCAACGACTGCCACTCTCTCCGGCCATCGTTATCGACAATCATGGGAGCACTGAAGCTAAATCAAATCAAGCCCAAGTGGGGGCGACAACTACTCCTACAATGCACGCGTCACAACCAAATCCATCTACACAAGGGACCTCTCTTCTGACCGAGCGGTGTGGGACAGGGGCAGGGACAGGGACAGGGATAGAGATAGGTGCCAAAAGAAATCCCAAACAACGGGGGGTAAATCCAAAAGACTAAAACCCAACCTGCTCCCTAAAGCCCCAACCGCTGCTACACCTACATTGTCCAAGTTAGACCTGATGGGTGCACTGGAATCTCACCAGGTAACAATGGAGAACATATTGGACTCAAAGCTGGTTCCGATATTCCAACGTTTGGCAGCAATCGAAAAGAGTTTATTGGACCTTAAATGCCCTGCTCCATCAGTACCGACTGGAGGCACAGTCGTCTGACCTGTACAAAGCTCTCTACCAGACCCCCCTAATCTGGACTGCCTGCAAAAAATGGACATGGGTCAGTCACAGCAACAGGGCAGACAAGATAATGAAAGTTACCCATTGCTGATGCAGAGTGGATTCCATCACCCCAGTAGCAGTCTGTCACTGCAACCACAGTTCCAATCTCAGGTAGAGATTCACCCAACAGGGGCACGGCCACAGAGGGGAGGGGACGTTCATTCCCAAGATCTACCAGTAATACACCCGCCTGCAGAATTTACTCCATATGTTTTGGTACTGGGGAATGTGCCAACTCTCACAGGGGGTAGGAAAGACGACTTCTCCCAGTTGAAGAACAAAGTCTTACATTGGCTATCATATAATACACATCTGGAACAAGGGTGAAAAAAAACATTCTCATGGTGCGAAGAGTGAGGTGGATTGGTAGCTCTCATAAATCACTATCGGGGGACTGTGTTATCGTAAATTTTAACAGGACACATCTAGCAGAAAGGATTCTATTTTCAAGGTTACATCCTGATCCCTCACTCTCGGAGTCGCATTGTGGTCCTGCCACTCGGGTTTTTTTATAAACCTGACCATGCAGGGAGTATGCACATGAGTCTTGTTGACATGGCCCCATTTGATGTCTTGCCGCAGAGAACTTTATCCACAGGAATATTAACCCGAATCTATTTGCAACAACAGCATACCCCGCCAAGCTACCTCCGTGCCGGCAGGGATTTGGTCCATCATCTTTGGAGCTGTCAAATAGATTCACTCCCCTGTCCAAATTGGATACATGTGATTGACTTGGTAGCTCCCCACTAACGGACCCGGTGAACCCTATGGTTCAGGGGGACTCTTCAAGGAAAAAACAGGAGAGATTGTGTGGACATGATACCAATGTTATATCCTGGAATGTCGCAGGCCTGGCTAACAAGTTCTCCGACCCACTGTGGATAGCATTAGTGAAACAATTTCAAGTGATACGTTTACTGGAAACATGTCTGGTAGATTGCAGTTTATTTTTGGAGGGCTATAAGTCTTTTTTTGTCCAGACCTCTCCCTCAAATGCTTGCAGATGAAAGGGTGGTCTGGTTATTTTTTATCTCTGTCACTGTGGATTGTCAGATACAGGTTTCACTTCCACCAAGCCCTTGTATACAACATCTGGGTTTAAGACAGGGTTCAAGAAAACTGAGCCTTATCAACTTTTATAACTCTGTATCAAGTATGAACAGTGGGTGTAATATCAGCCTACTGGATTCTTTTTTAAGGCACCATTGTATAACTGAACTCCAAAACCTCATGATTACAGGGGACTTCAATATACATCTTTGTCAAGTCAAAGAATTTATATAGCGCGCTACATACCCAGAGGGTCTCAAGGCGCTTGAGGAGGGGTGGGGAATTACTTGTCAAATATCCACATTTTAAGTTGCTTTCTGAATGCTAGGTGGTTCTGGGTAAGGCGAAGGTAAGTGGGAAGTGAGTTCCAGGTTTTGGCTGCCAGGTAGGAGAAGGATTTGCCTCCCATGGTGGTTTTGTAGATGCGAGGTACAGTGGCAAGGGCTTGGTTGGATGATCGTAGCTGGCGGGAGGGGGTGTAGAAGGACAGTCATGTGTTGAGGCATTCTGGTCCGATTTCGTAGAGTGCTTTGTGTGCGTGGGTTAGGAGCCGGAAAGTGATCCTCTTATTGACGGGAAGCCAGTGGAGGTTTTTCAGGTGACCAGAGATATGTTCTTTACGTGGGATGTCTAATATGAGCCTGGCTGAGGCGTTTTGGATTCGTTGGAGTTTTTTCTGGAGTTTAGCGGTAGTACCGGCGTAGAGGGTGTTTCCATAGTCCAGTCAGCTCGTGACCAGAGCGTGGGTGACCGTTTTCCTAGTTTCGGTGGGGATCCAACTAAATGTTTTTTTGAGCATGCGAAGAATGTTGAAGCAGGATGAAGAGACAGCGTTGACTTGTCTGTTCATCGAAAGTGAGGAATCCAGGATGACGACCAGGTTCCGTGCGTGGTCTGTCGGGATGGGTGCTTTTCCAAGGGCTTCTGGCCACCAAGAGTCGTCCCATGCAGAGGGGGAGGTACCTAAGATGAGGACTTCTGTTTTATCTGAGTTCAGTTTCAGACGGCTGTGTTTCATCCATTCGGCTACTTCTTTCATTCCTTCGTGTAGGTTAGTTTTGGCGGTGCTAGGGTCATTGGTGAGTGATAGGATCAGTTGAGTGTCATCCGCGTAGGAGATGATGTTGAGGTTGTGTTGGCGTGCGATGGCCGCAAGGGGGCTCATGTATACGTTGAAAAGGGTGGGGCTGAGTGAAGATCCTTGTGGTACGCCGCAGATGACTTCAGTGGCCTCTGACTTAAATGGTGGAAGGCGGACTCTCTGGGTTCTTCCGGTGAGGAACGAGGTGATCCATTCTAGTGCTTTTCCTTGGATTCCGATGTTTCTGAGGCGCTGTAGAAGGGTGCTATGGCAGACTGTGTCGAAGGCTGCGGAGAGGTCGAGGAGGATGAGGGCGACTGTGTCTCCATTGTCCAGTAGAGTTCGAATGTCGTCTGTTGCTGCGATGAGGGCGGTCTCCGTGCTGTGTTTTGCTCGGAAGCCGGACTGTGAGGAGTCGAGGGATTTGTTGGCTTCGAGGAAGGCGGCGAGCTGGTTGTTGACAGCTTTCTCGATGACTTTGGCCGGGAATGGAAGGAGCGAGATGGGACGGTAGTTTTTGAGTTTGGTGGGGTCCGCTGTGGGTTTTTTCAGAAGGGCGCTGAGTTCAGTGTGTTTCCAGCTTTCCGGGAAGGTGGCGGAGTTGAGGGAGCAGTTGATGACGTCTCGGAGGTGCGGTGCTATGATGGAGTCTGCTTTGTTGAAGATGTGGTGAGGGCATGGGTCTGTGGGGGATCCTGAGTGGATGGAGTTCATCAGGCGGATGGTGTCCTCAGTGGAGATTGGGTTCCAGTCATTAAGGATGTTCGAGGGGGGTGAAGGTCCAGCAGATGGTTGGGTGGGTTGGTCTCCGGGTTCGTTGTCGAAGCTGTTGTGGATGTCTGCAATTTTGTTGTGGAAGAATGAGGCTAGGGAGTCGCAGAGGGCTTGAGAGGGGGTGATGTCGTTAGAGTTGGCCGAGGGATTGGTAAATTCCTTGACGATGTTGAAGAGTTCCTTGCTGTTGTGGGCGTTGCTATCTAGTCGGTCCTTGAAGGCGGTTTTCTTGGCCTTTCGGATCAGTTGGTGGTGTATGCGGGTGGCGTTTTTGAAGGCGTCCTTGGTGCTGGTGGTTGGTCTTTTTTCCAGGCCTTCTCAAGGGATCGGCAGAGTTTCTTGGATTTCTTAAGATCATCGTTGAACCAGGAGGCCTTCTTGCTACCAAGTTTGATTTGTCGTTTTTTCAGTGGTGCTAGGATGTCGGCGCTGTTGGATAGCCATAGGGTGAGGTTGGTGGCGGCTTGGTCGGGGTTTGAGGAGTGGGCTGGGGGGTTTAGAAGAAGCGATGAGGAGATCTGGTCGATGGTGATTTTGTTCCAGTTTCTTTGCAGAGTTGGTTGGGGGTGGTTGTTGGGTTTGGGCTTGTTGTAGGTAAAGTGAACGCAGCTGTGGTCAGTCCAGAAGAGAGCCGTAGTGTGGCTGAAGGAGACATGATTGCTGGAGGTGAAGATAGGGTCGAGTGTGTGACCTGCGATGTGGGTGGGGGAAGTGACCAGTTGTTTAAGTCCGAGGTTGGCGAGGTTGTCCAAAAGGGTGGTGGAGTTGTGGTCGTTGTTCTTTTCAAGGTGAAAATTGAGGTCTCCCAGAAGGATGTAATCTTTGGAGGGGAGCGCGTGTGGAGTGATGAAGTCCGTGATGTCCTCACTAAATTGTGCGCGGGGTCCTGGGGGTCTGTAAAGGAGGGTGCCTCTGAGTGTGGTCTTGGGGTCGATGTGGATCTGGAAGTGAAGGTGTTCAGAGTTGGCGAGATTGACGTCAGAGCTGGTTGAGATGTGGATGGATTTCTTATGGACGATAGCGATGCCTCCTCCTGTGTGGCCGGTACGGTCCTTGCGTATGATCTTATAATCTTCTGGGATGGCAATGGTGATGTCTGGGGCGGAAGAGGCGTTCATCCATGTTTCTGTTAGGAAGGCGACGTCCGGAGAGATGGTGTCTAGTAGATTCCATAGGTCAATGGCGTGCCTGTGGACCGATCGGGTGTTGAGCAAGATGCATTGTAGGTGGTTGGGGTCGGGAATCTGTGGTGTGATCGTAGCGTGGTTGTTGTCGGTGCCGATGAATTTGCAGGAGTTGCATGAGAAAGGTCCATGGGTGTGTCCAGGAGCGGCTTGGACGCAGTTGGGGGAGCGGCCAGGGTTAAGGGCTAGGAGGGTGGTGGCATCGTAGGTAATGCGGGAGGGCTGGGCAATGCGAGGGCCAGGGGGTCTGGCGCTGGGCGCGGTCCAGGCGCGGACGGGCGTAGACGGGCTTACCTTTGGCGCACCTTCGGCGCGACTGGGGCGCGATCGCTGCGCGTAAACGCTGCGCGCGGGAGCAACTGTCATATATGGAATGTGGAGGGGGAGGGGCGAGGGCGGCTCAGCTGGGAGGCGGGGCGGGCTACAGAGGACGACAACAACAAACAAAATGGAGGCGGAGGGGTGAGCACAGCAGAGCGCTTGGGGAAAACGCGCAATCAGCGTGAAAGTAACACAGGCAATTCAAAAGTGCATACAAGCAAAGCGGCAACCAAGGCAGACAGTAGGCAATAAATATGAGGCAGTTTAGATTACAAAGCGCTGCACAACGATACCAAATGTCGCCAGGGACACTGGGGAGCGACCACTCAGCCCAAAAGCGAAGAGCGAGTCACAACGCTTCCAGGTAAGGGAGCGCTGTTTGTAGTCTGTGGGAGGGCGGCTCAGCTGGGAGGCGGGGCGGGCTACAGAGGACGACAACAACAAACAAAATGGAGGCGGAGGGGTGAGCACAGCAGAGCGCTTGGGGGAAAACGCGCAATCAGCGTGAAAGTAACACAGGCAATTCAAAAGTGCATACAAGCAAAGCGGCAACCAAGGCAGACAGTAGGCAATAAATATGAGGCAGTTTAGATTACAAAGCGCTGCACAACGATACCAAATGTCGCCAGGGACACTGGGGAGCGACCACTCAGCCCAAAAGCGAAGAGCGAGTCACAGCGCTTCCAGGTAAGGGAGCGCTGTTTGTAGTCTGTGGGAGGGCGGCTCAGCTGGGAGGCGGGGCGGGCTACAGAGGACGACAACAACAAACAAAATGGAGGCGGAGGGGTGAGCACAGCAGAGCGCTTGGGGGAAAACGCGCAATCAGCGTGAAAGTAACACAGGCAATTCAAAAGTGCATACAAGCAAAGCGGCAACCAAGGCAGACAGTAGGCAATAAATATGAGGCAGTTTAGATTACAAAGCGCTGCACAACGATACCAAATGTCGCCAGGGACACTGGGGAGCGACCACTCAGCCCAAAAGCGAAGAGCGAGTGGAGACACCATGGCTACTAGATTGGGTGAACTTGGTTGCCCTCATGTGAGGGGGTCGCATTTTGAGCATTCTACCCAGGGGGATGCTCTGAATAACCTCCTTCATGAGTTTGATTTAATATCCTTTTTGTCATTAGGTGACCATTGTAGTAAGGCAGCCATGCATTCCTTTAAAGGAAGAGGGTGTGGTACAATTATTGATTTTATGCTAATCTCATCGCTCTTACATTCTCCATTTTGTGGGTTTTTTATACAAGAAAGCGCTTACAGGGATCATAACCCCGTGTGTTGAACTGCGAGTACCATTAATGATATGAAAAAGGGGAGCTGTGGAAAAGAGGTCAACAAGACCAACAGATGGTAAAAGAAAGCCTAAAATGGAGACAGTTTTCTCAAGAAACCTTTTATAAATCAGTCACAGAACAATGCGCTAGTGAACTGGCTATATGTACCTCACCACATACATCATCAGGGGGGATTATCAGTGCCTTCAATACCATCTCCGCTAGAGTAAGTGACTTTTTAAGTGCCCAGTAAAACAGTCTCCCCCACCCCCAGGTGGTTTGATTCTTCTTGCTCGAAATCGGCAAGAACGTTGCGGTAAGCTCTTAACAGGAGACCAAGAAAGCAGACCCTGGTCAAAGCTTGTCGTAAAGATTACAAGAAGAAACTGGCTAAACATAAGTCTACTATTAAGGAGGAGGCTTGGAGGGAGCTGACCTATGCTAGTACTCTGAAGAATTGGTCTAGATTTTGGAGCATCATTAACAACCCCCTCCTTGAGCATGCTGAAGGTGAGGTTCCGTGACAATTGTAAGTGGTGTTTTGGACTCGCACGAATATAGTCGAGTCTGGTATCTATGAACCGCAAATGACGAGTTTAGTGGGTGTACGCAGTTTCGCTGCGCTAACATAAGCCGTTCGTTTGTTACGTGGGCATTTCTATCTGTACCCACGGGTTCCATCTTAGATACGGCATCCATTTTGTCTCTTGCCCTCAAGTAGCCAGCGAACGGACGTTGTCCGCTTCGCGACCCTGGGACTCCCAAGATATTTGCGGAAGACACATGTCCTTTGTAAGTGTCTTTATGATGAGGGGGATGATACTGTAAGGCAGATGGCGCCGCTCGAGGCTCATCTTGCCGCACGGACTTATTGTCTCAGCCGTGCATCTCATTAGGCACGTCCCTTTGATGCCTGTATCTCGTGTTTCCTGATACCTCCCCTTTTACACCCTTTCTGAATTCCCCACTGTCTCCATCTTCCTCTGCACCTGTCCTTGTTCTTATTTTGATCTGTTTTACTGCTGATTGGAATGTACTAATGGTGGGACGATGGGTTTTTACAGTTGGGAACCGCCAAATGTTTCCGCACTTATATTCCGGACCTTATGTGTATCAAAGTGACCAAAACGACCCCTCTGGGGGATGATTGTGGGAACCGGGTCATAAACTTTTGTGTTCAATGTAACTCTATGGGAAAACTATGTATAAAAGGAGCGATCCACAGAACCAATTTGAAGCAGTCTCCCCAAGTTGCACGTGTTGTACTTGTCGTGACTTCTGTGTTCCCTGCAGCAAATAAACCTTGAATCTTTGACGTCGAAGGAAGTGTCCCGTGTCTCTGTGATTCATACGCCGGAGCAGGTTACCCACGAAGGTTTCAGGTGTTGTGCCCTGGCACCGCTGGGTTCTAAATAACCCAGTCCTTCAGTTGGCGCCCAACGTGGGGCTGCATCAGTGGTACCGGTCCAAGCCCGACGATCGTGAGGAACTTCGTGTGAAATCTCCGAGGGAAGGTGCACCCCGCTTCATCGATCCTGTTGTCGAAATAAGTGGCCCGAAGACTTTTCCCGCGAAGATTCCCGCCTCCTGACGGCTGCGACGGACTGCTGCCCTGACTGTAGACCTGTTTTGGCGCCTGGCGTAGACCTTGATAGAGCGAGACGATTGACGGGCCTTCCTGGTGACGCCATCGATCTTTGAGTTAAGTATTTGTGGGTCGCTCCCATAGTCCTTGGTTGTTGACACTTTAGCGAGTGTTTTTGTTGTTGACGCTGTGAGAGTGTTTTTGTCGATGACACTTTGCTAGCGTATTTTGTCGTGTTGTTTGACGACTGCAGCCGCCAAAAACCGAGGGTTTTTGCTCTTTGCTGGGACTTGGTAAATCCCGTAACCCTTGAAGTTTGTGAAACTCGGCTAGTGTGCAAGATGCCTGGTCGCAGTACTTTGTTTAGTTGTTTCAGACCTTGTGGTATGGATTCCCGACTGGAGGACTCGTGTCCGATACCTCCGGTTGGAACTCCCACTTATGAACTGTACAGTAAACATGGGCTAGGCCCGATTACTTTTAATGAATACTGGATCAAATACACAAAGAAGGACGGTGACCTTCGTTGGCCACCTCATGGTAGCTTTGAGACCCCGATCTTAGATAATCTAGAGGTTAAATTGTTTGAAAGAAAGTCAAGGCCGGCCATGTTTGATGCCTTTCGGTTGTGGCATAAAGAAGCCCGACAGAAAGAAATCAGACAGACTAAACGAAATCAGCGAGATAATGTTGCTACCATAGTGAAGAAAGCAGAGCAGTTCCAGCGTGATAAGGAGGATAAGGAAAAGGAAGTGTTTGATAGGCTACAGCGTATGTCCATAGATAAATGCTATCCTGCTCTGCCTACGGAGCCGGATAAGAAAGACGAACCAGTTGAGGATCCTTTAATGTCTTATCTTCTGAAGTCGCCACCTCCGTATGTACAGGGTGCCGCAGCTCCTGTGGTTCCCCCTGTACCTGTTTTTCCACCTATTCTTCCTCCGCCTGTTCCTCAACTTGTACCTGTTCTTCCGACTGTTCCTGCTCCTTTGTCCGTTGCTATTCCCACTGCTCCTCCACTTCCACATACTCCTGCTCCCGCTGCTGTTTCTGCTCTATTAACTCCTGTTGTTGCTTCTGTTTCTACTCCTTCTCTTGTCAGCCCTGTGTCCTACACTTCCCCCTTTACTCGTTCTCGTACTTCCCCTCTTGCGGCTAGCTTCTTTCATTCGCTCGGACCTGTTCTTGGGTCTGCTGGTTCAGATGGTCCTCAGAGACGTAGTCAGCTTCCTGGTAACAGGGAACGCGCTTCGCTATATAATATGGCGATGGGTTGGATGAGGCATCCTCTTAGAAATCCACCACGTGTTGTACTCGACACATTTTGTCAATTCAATATACCAACCCAGAGATTTGTGTTCGAGGAAATGTGTAAGGTCCTTCGCGATCAGATATCGGTCGACGCACCTGACGAGGTGCTGACCGCTTTGTCTGATCTTCAGCTTCAGTTCTCGAATGGACTGATAGTGGATACCAACGTTCGACGTGCTGTTGAGCGGTTGCTATCTTTTCGTCCCACTCCTATACCCCAAGCCTTGTTTGTTGAGGATGTTGAAAGACTGCCAGATGAATCTGGTCAATTTCCTATGCGCGAAGTTCCACCGGTATGGATGCCAGCTGATCCTAATGCTAACCCTGCGACATTGGCGCATTTCCAGAGAGTGTGGATACATCTCCCATGGAAACGCTCAGAAGTGTTACAGGTGAAGCAATCTTTGCCTGACCCTCGCAAAAATCCTACAGGGTATTATAAAGAATTATCGCAGCTTGTAGATGCTACGATAATGAATCTTGCCGATATTGATATGCTGTTTGGCAATGTTGTACCGCAACCGGTATGGGCTAAGATTCGTCAGGAAAACCATCCTAATGAATTAGGTGGTGATTGGGCTGCCATTGTAGCGGCGGATGGTTTGCAAACTGGTGGAGCTAAACCTGAGCAGATGATTACTGCTCTTCCTCAACGAATAATAACGTTAATGAAAACTCTCATGCCAGCTATGAGGGTGAACTGGGACAAATTGTCAGCTTGTAAGCAAAAGAAGGACGAGAGTGTTTCCGACTTCTTTACGAGGTTCGAGGAAGCATTCATTGACCATAGTGGACAGGATATGGGTACCGAGGGTGGTCAGCGATTGTTTGTGGATAAATTTGTTTCAAACTTATTGCCCGATTTGAGCAATAAATTAAAGAATTCAGAAAGTGCATGGGCCGTTTCTACCTCAGCTCAGATATTGGCTACAGCGCAATATTATGAGAATAGAGAGAAAGAGGAGAACGACCGTGCTGATAAAAAGACGAAAGAGCTTAAAACTAAAGTGTTGCTTCAACAAGCGTATCCTCCGCGTTCAAATCAGAATGCACCCCAACAGAATAGATCGCAGTCGCAATCGAATCGATCGCAGCCGCGTAATGACTCCTCCTCCCAAAGATCATCGTTAGGGTACAATCAATGTGCTTATTGTAGACAGGAGGGACACATTAAATTCAATTGCCCTGTTCTGAATGATCGCAATAGTGGTAATTCGTCCAAAGGAGGTCGTGGTGGTTCGCATCAGGTATCACGTGGTAGGGGTCGTGGTGCTCAGAATGATCGTTCTGATAACTCATCTAATTCTAATAACTGTTTCGATCAACGTGGATCATCGCAAGGACGATCTGCGCAGTACAATGTAGACGATTATTACGTCGATCAGGGAACTGACGACAGTAATTACTAGGACAGCCAAAGACAAGGAGAGGGAGTGGTATCAGTTCCGGTTGATCAGAGAGGGCCTTACGTCGCAGTTGCTACATCGGGCATCGTTGAGCCTTTTCTGTTGGACACTGGTGCAGCGAAAAGTTCTATCATGCATTCGAAACTCCCTGGCGCACCTTTGTCTGGCTTAACAAATGTTTCCGTTGGATTCTCTGGCGCCCCCGTTAGCAATCCAGTTTCGCGCCCTTTGCCCCTTACAATTGGGCCACGAGAGCTTCAAGCTCCGTTGATTTTGACTACTGGTTGTGGTGAAAATCTTTTGGGCCTGGATTTGCTTAAACGTCTGTATGCAACTTTGTATTGTTCTCCTGCGGGTGTAAAGCTTACGTTAGGAGAGAGGGTTGTCTCTCCTATGTACTTGTCTCTCGATAAGCTTCCACCGGAATTGAGTTCTCTTCCTGCGTCTTTGTGGGCAACAGGTCCCAATGATGTGGGCCTGCTTGACATCTCCCCTTATGTTGTTCAGTTGAAATCTAATGTGCGATTGCCACGTATTCCCCAGTACCGTATCTCTCTTGATGGTGAACGAGCACTGCTAGCGATCATTTACGATCTGATCGAGAAAGACGTTATTGAAGAGACTCGGGGAAACGTGTGCAACAGCCCTGTACTGCCCATTCTTAAACGTACTGATCCTTCAAAACAGCCTGTTTATCGCTTTGTTATTGATTTACGGGAGGTGAATAAAATTGTGGTTCCTCAATTCCCCGTTGTGCCTGACATCACGGCGCTACTGACTCTGATTCCAGCTTCTGCATCGTGGTTCTCGTGATTGACTTGAAGAATGCGTTCTTCAGCATCCCGATTGCCGAGGAGAGCAGAGACCTTTTCGGTTTCTCTCTCGGTGGACGCAGTTTCCGGTTTAAACGCGCTCCTCAGGGCTACTGTGAAAGTCCATCGATTTACAGTCAAGCCTTGAAGGGTCAACTGGATGCGTTTAGGTTGCCGGCTGGTGCGGCCTTAATCCAATACGTCGATGACCTATTGGTGGCTGCTGATACTCAGGACATTTGCAAAATTGCTACGGTGTCATTGCTGCAACATCTCTGTGAATTGAATCATAAGGTGTCCCCTTCTAAACTCCAATATTGTTGTCAAGAAGTAGCCTATCTAGGTCACTTATTGTCAAAGGAGGGAAGGAGGTTGACCCCAGAGAGGATTGCAGCAATTGCACGACTGGCTGTGCCAAAAACCCAAAGAGATGTGCGTGCCTTTCTAGGTATCACGTCGTACTGCAGGCAATGGATTCCTAATTTTTCATTGCTAGCGAAACCATTAGTGGCTCTTACGTGCAATGATGTTTCAACTCCTTTACCATGGACGGAGGAATGTCAGAAAAGTTTTTCTGAATTACGTGATTCATTGTGTTCGGCCCCTGTCTTAGGTACTCCTGATTACAGTAAGCCGTTCACGTTATATGTTCACGAGAGGGAAGGTTGTGCTTTGAGTGTTCTAACGCAACCTTTTGGCGGTAAACAACGTCCATGTGCATATTTTTCCTCGACCTTGGACCCGGTAGCTAGAGCATTGCCGAGTTGCTTGAGAGCAACAGCGGCAGCTGCGGTCTCCATCCGACAATCAGCAGGATTGGTCATGGATAATATGCTTACGGTGATGGTTCCGCATGCAGTCGACACTCTTTTGAATCGTACGAAAACCCAGCACTTGACGAGTGCGAGATTGTCTGGGTACGAGCTGACGTTGCTGGCAAGTCACATCCAGATAAAACGTTGCAATGTTCTGAACCCGGCGACTTTGTTACCAATTAGCTCAGAGTCAGATGAAGTAGCAGAACATGATTGTTACTTGAGGACAGAAGAGGAAACAAAAGGTCGAGTGGACCTTAAAAACACCCCATTGGAAGAACCAGATGGAACACTGTATGTGGATGGGTCATGTTTTAAGTTGCCGAATGGCGATGTGACTACTGCTTATGCTGTTGTGACGTTGAATACTGTTGTTGAGACTGCAAGGTTGAATCAGAATTCTGCCCAAGCTGCAGAGCTGATCGCTCTCACAAGAGCGTGTGTGTTAGCGAAAGGGAAACGTGTGAATGTTTTTACCGATAGTCAATACGCGTTTGGTGTTGCACATAGCTTCGGACGATTGTGGAGAGAGAGAGGTTTCTTGACGTCGCATGGTACGAAGATTCAGCATGGCCAGCTTGTGAACGATCTTTTGGATGCACTGACGTTGCCTAAGCAGGTAGCGATTGTTAAATGTAGTGCGCATCGTAAGGTGATGGATGATGTTGGTCGTAGTAATGCGTTTGCGGATGAGATTGCTAAGGAGACTGCCCGGAACCTTAGCACTCGAATGTATGTGACGAGTTCGGTTAGGTGGCCTACAGAGTCAAGCATGTGTGAAGACACTATTGAAAGTGTGAAAGAAATTCAGAATGAGGCCACCGAGACTGAAAAGGCGAAGTGGAACGAAAGTACGGGAAAGTTGGATGCGAATGGTTGTTGGATTGATTTGTCGGATCAGAAAAGATGGTTGTTGCCCGATGCGTATGTGCTGGCCGTTGTGACAATGGCGCATGGTTTAGCACATATTAGCGCGAAAGGTATTTGTAAGTTGTTGTCTCCTGTGTGGAAGAATGATGGTATCACGAAATGTGCTGAACGTCTGGTGAAGAATTGTATGGTGTGCATGATGTACAATCCTGGCAAAAGAACTCCAACTCCTCCTGGCAGTTTTGCTCCCCCTTCATGTCCCTTTGAAGTGATCCAATTGGACTTCATCCATATGGAGCGATGCAATAACCTGAAATACGTTTTAGTTGTGGTTTGCGCATTCTCCCGATGGATCGAGGCCTATCCTCTCAAAGACAATACTGCTTTGTCTACTGCGAAAATACTACTGAAGGAATATTTTCCTCGGTATGGAATGCCTAGAGTCGTGTGGTCAGATAACGGAAGTGAGTTTGTGGGAAGTGTGATGAAGAGTGTGTGTAAGGGCCTTGGAATTAATCAGAAATTCCACAGCGCCAATCATCCCCAGTCAGCTGGTTTGGTTGAAGGGTATAACGGTACCCTTAAACTGAAACTAGCAAAGATTCAGGCTACGACTGGTCTTTCGTGGCCTGACGCTTTACCTTTAGCATTACTGTCAACTAGGGCGACTGTACACTCCCGAGTAGGGCTTAGCCCCTATGAAATAGTGTTCGGCCGTCCTGCGAATGTGTGGGGGGTTCCTAGGCCAGGTGTGTTCTGTGATCTTGAGTACCCAATGTTGATCGATTACCTACATGACTTGACTGCTAAACTGAGGTTAATTCACCAACAGGTTTACGACGCACTGCCGACGCAGACGGAGGGTCCAGGCCACCAGCTCCAGCCCGGAGATTGGGTGGTGACGCGGAACTTTTCGCGCAAGAACAACTTGGATCCAAGTTTCACTGGACCCTACCAGGTTCTCCTTGCCACGAGGACTGCTGTTCGTCTTGAGGGACGGAAGAATTGGGTGCACGCCACCCACACCAAAAAGGTCCCTATTCCTTTGCCGGCAGACCCGTGGGTGAGGAGAGGCATTGCATCAACTGAAACAGAAGGATTGCCGGCGTTTGTACCCTTCAGCGACGCACAGCCTGTTGGAGAATCCTCAGCGCAGCAGAAAGACTCTGTTGAACAATTGTCATCAAAAGACTCAAGTCCAGAACACTCAACTGATCAGCAGGATGCTGTCTCTTCAACGGATCCTTTGTTTGATGAGCAGACACGTCCTGGGAAAACCCGATACTTTTTGCGATCTAGCACCAAAAGACTAATAAAAGATCCTGCTTTGCTGTATTGACAATTGCATTATCCCGTTTTCCGTGATCAGTTTTGAACATTCATATTATTGTGATTATTCTTGTGTATATACATTGAGCTTCGTTCCTTATACTTTTTGCTTCCACAGCTGAGAGACATTGTTTTTGCATATATATATATATATTGTGCATTAAGGGCCGTAGGGCCGCACGCGTACTTCCTTCTGGATAGTAGGTCTTGACGCTAGGTTAAAGACCGTCGGTTCCTGGGAACTCCTAGGGATTGACTACTGCTACACAGAACGAAGTGCGTCAAGAAACGTTGCGGACGGTCGTAGGGAATGGCATTTTCGAAGCTGGTGGACTCGGAAGAAGCTCAGATACAAAGATTCAAGCTGCAACAACTTAGTCGTACGAAATGTTTTGTATTCCAAGTGTTTGTGTTATTCTTGATTGTTTCTGCATTTTTGGCGGGTGGGGTGTATTATATCTCTGGTTTTCTATCTCCTGTTTTACCTACTCCTACCCCTGATCCTAAACTTACTACTGTTGCTTCTCCCCATTCTTTTCATGTCTTACCCGAACACGAGCAGGCTAGACGTGCAGAATTCCGCAATAATTCCTTTATTCAGCTCCTTCATCAGCATCAGTTAGTGGTTAACACTACTAATTGTTGGGTGTGTGGGTTGATGCCGCATACTACGGATAAGGGAATTCCATATCTGGTGTTACCGTATAGCTCCCAAGGGTCTGCTCGAGCATTCCAAACAATGTTTCGAAGCGCACTGGGTTTCCACCCCATTCGAGAATCACGCTCCCCCTACTCTGGTCCTACCTCGTATCAAAAACCTTTGTCGATAGCAATAGAGGATTTAGATAGCGATATCTATGATCCCTCGCTTATTCCCGAAGAAGAGGTACAAGCTTACAGGGTCCTGAGTAGAGGCGAGTATAGTGTGTTCACTAGTGAAAAGCAGCTTAAAAGCTCACCTCCGATATGGGTCGTACCCCACATTGGTAATTTTTGTCTAATGGGTCGTGGCCGAAGATCGAAAGCCCGACTTGGAGAAAGTGCTTGCACTGAAAATTACATTCTGCCGATGGTCTCGTCCCCTGTGTTCCTGGCGGCCAAGGGCACATACTTTATCTGCCATGATCGTGCATATGCATGGTTGCCCGCTGACTTCATGGGCTCATGTTTCATTGCAAATCTGTTGCCTCCGACGTTCACTGTAGATGCCGATTATCATAAGACCAGAGTTGTGCGAGGCTTAATTAGCGAAGAGGATACTGCCGGTCAAGAGGCAGGAGACTTTTTCAAGGGTTTCCTCCCGTTTTGGGGACCTATGGTTAATAGTAGGAACCTGAGACAGTTGACTCGAGTGGTAGAATCGACAGCTAATATTACTGCCAGTGCCCTTGGTAATATCACCACAGAACTTCAGGCGGATAGACTTATGACGTTACAAAACCGTATGGTTTTAGACGTGATCTTAGCAGATCGAGGTGGGGTATGTAAGGTGATCCATTCGAGCTGCTGCATTTTCATTCCTGATAATGCTCCGACTGTCTATCAAGCCATCTCTAAGTTGCATAAGATCTCTGAATCCATACACGTGGATGTAGGGGATTGGACGCTACTTGGGTGGTTTTGGGGCCTAATGTCGACTTGGGGTTGGAAGATTCTGATGATTATCGGAGTTGTCGTAGCGTTCCTGTTCACGTGTTGCCTTTGCGTGCAGTGCGGTCCTGCCTTATGTGGCCTTTGTGCTACAACGTGTATGAGACAGCCGCCTGTTACCAATGGAACTCGGTTGGACAGAGCTATGCTACAGCAACATCTAGATGGTCTGATGAATATCGAGTATGATTCCGACTAGTGCTTGCCTACATGAGGGCAAAAGGAGCGTCTGAGGTTCCGTGACAATTGTAAGTGGTGTTTTGGACTCGCACGAATATAGTCGAGTCTGGTATCTATGAACCGCAAATGACGAGTTTAGTGGGTGTACGCAGTTTCGCTGCGCTAACCTAAGCCGTTCGTTTGTTACGTGGGCATTTCTATCTGTACCCACGGGTTCCATCTTAGATACGGCATCCATTTTGTCTCTTGCCCTCAAGTAGCCAGCGAACGGACGTTGTCCGCTTCGCGACCCTGGGACTCCCAAGATATTTGCGGAAGACACATGTCCTTTGTAAGTGTCTTTATGATGAGGGGGATGATACTGTAAGGCAGATGGCGCCGCTCGAGGCTCATCTTGCCGCACGGACTTATTGTCTCAGCCGTGCATCTCATTAGGCACGTCCCTTTGATGCCTGTATCTCGTGTTTCCTGATACCTCCCCTTTTACACCCTTTCTGAATTCCCCACTGTCTCCATCTTCCTCTGCACCTGTCCTTGTTCTTATTTTGATCTGTTTTACTGCTGATTGGAATGTACTAATGGTGGGACGATGGGTTTTTACAGTTGGGAACCGCCAAATGTTTCCGCACTTATATTCCGGACCTTATGTGTATCAAAGTGACCAAAACGACCCCTCTGGGGGATGATTGTGGGAACCGGGTCATAAACTTTTGTGTTCAATGTAACTCTATGGGAAAACTATGTATAAAAGGAGCGATCCACAGAACCAATTTGAAGCAGTCTCCCCAAGTTGCACGTGTTGTACTTGTCGTGACTTCTGTGTTCCCTGCAGCAAATAAACCTTGAATCTTTGACGTCGAAGGAAGTGTCCCGTGTCTCTGTGATTCATACGCCGGAGCAGGTTACCCACGAAGGTTTCAGGTGTTGTGCCCTGGCACCGCTGGGTTCTAAATAACCCAGTCCTTCAAAGGTAGCGACATGAATGGGTGTCGCATTTTAAAGCGACGTTTGAGAGCCTCCCCGAGCTGATCTATGAGTCAGGTCGAGAAGTAGTCTCAACCATATTGACTTTTGGGTTGGGGGAACTTGAGTGAGGCATTGCTGGGCTGACAAGTGACAAAACCCCGGGTCCTGATCGTATCCCCTGTGTAGTAAGCAAGCCTCAGCTAGGCCTACCAGTGCAAGGGGTTCGCCCTTCTCTGCAGAGTCCTCAGACCATAGAAAGAAGTTGGCACAGAAACTGGAAAATACAAAAGCAAAGTTTATTAAACCTTTAAAGGTGGTACTACAGTCCACACAACACCCTTCGGTATTGTATAGAGTAGCACACCGAACTAAAGCACATGGCCCCTTTTATACACAATGATGGGGCTCAAAAGAAGGCGGTACAGAATACAAGAGCAGTTTTATGACCATATAAGGACATATTGGAAAGCACAACCAATGAGTGGGCGGAGTTAACAGTCTTCAGTAACTAGTAAACACATTCCTATCTGGAACTAATTAGTAACAGCCGTAGACCCTACTGGGCATGTCTGGGCATGCTGGAAGTGGGGGATGCTAAATATAGTCTGTTGCCGGGCAGACTTCAGTCATAGTTAACAAGGAGGTAGGACAAAGCACATGGCGATGTATGGCATACAATCGGCTGCTACAAATACAAAATGGAGTCGGTTCATTTGCTATGATAATGGTCAAATACAGCATGTCTTCTGCTAATGCTTAACCGAATCGCCATTGATTTACAACACCCGGATCTTTTTAAATCTGATCCCTCGTTCTGGGCCCCGGTACTAACCACCGTAATTAATGCGGAGGCAAGGACGGGTTGCCCTGAGTCTTGGGCCACCTCGACCATTGTGCCAGTCTTCAAGAAGGGGGATAGTGATAACACACATTGTTACAGACCGATATCCCTGCTGGATTCGGTGGTCAAGGTGGTGGGCCATGTGCTGTTAGACAGATTGACCGGTAAGGCAGAGGAACATGATATTCTATCAAATGTCCAATACGGGTTCCGCCCCAGGCCAGTCCACTGTGGCCCAGTGCCTAAACCTCACTATGATCCTTAGCAAGTATACAGTTGCATGCCCTGGTACCATCTATTTAGCTTTCATGGACTTATCTTTCGCGCTCGATTGCGTGATTAGGACCAAACTGTGGCAGTCCATGAAAGAGATAGGGGTAGATGGCAACATCGTTCACTTTCTAGAAGACCTTCATCGCGCAACCAGATTTTCGCAAGACCTACGTTTTTCTTGTGATTTTGATATTAAAAGAGGTGTTCATCAAGGGTGTATATTGGCCATCTTTTTGTTTCATTTATATATTAACAACCTAGATAAAGGCCTTTTGTCTACAGGTTTGAATATCCGCACGTAGGCCAACGCGGCCTCCCTGTATTACTTTATGCGGATGACGCAGTCCTCATATCAAGGACTGCGAGGGGGCTACAAACCCTACTTGATGTCTTTTCCGATTTTATGGTGGACCATGGACTTATCTATCAATGATTCAAAATCCTATGTCATGCAAGTGGGGACATGCCCCAAAAAATTGTTTCAATTCAGGGTTGGTTTGGCCTCGGTACCGTGCACAGACATTTTCTCATATCTGGGGGTCGTCTTGGATGGGCGTGGAAAATGGGCCCACTCAAACATAGAGAGATGGGGAATATGATGTGGGGGAATACGGCCATCTTCAACTTTGCATCTAAGTAAGGAAAGAGACCCATTGCAGCCCTGCTGAAGATTTATCAAGCAACAGCTTCCTATGTAATCGAAATATGTGAGTTTGTTTCCACAGATGATCTTCAGGTAGTCGAGAACAGCTTCCTGAAACGTTTATTGGCTGTTCCCTGTGGCACATCTATTATGGTGTTACACAAAGAACTTGGTGTGCCTTTTCTAAGTGATATTCTGGCTCCCTGTCCCTTAACGTTTTGGTTAAAAACTTGGCTGAATAAGGAATTAACCCTGAGTCATATGATTTTAAAAGAGTGTATGACCCATGATTACATGCTCAGCATCACATGGCTCAGATAAATTAAGGGCAACTTTGAAAGGTTAGGCCGAGGCAAACTGTACACTGACCCTGATCTAATAACCAAACAGGATGTGGGGATAATAAGGGAGTCCTTTGGCAATCTCAGGAAACTGGAGAGGGAAGAACTAGAACTGCATAAACCTTGTGTATGTAAATTTATAATGTTAAAGACAAAATTATTTACTGAGCCTTACCTTCTGTTTTTTTTTTACTTTATATGAACGTTTTTTATTGATCAGGTTTCGACTGGATCTTTTTCACCTCCTGCTTGCCATACCAAGGGGGAGCAGTAGAGGGCAAGAGTTAGCACACTGTGACTGCAACAGAGAGTCTCCACAGGATTTGCTACACTTTGTATTATTCTGTAGATTCTATGAGGTCCCCCGGAAGTTTTTTATTGTGCCAATTTTGAAGAAGATGGATCTTAAACAGGCTCGCCCAGCTCTCCTGTATTTACAACTGTTGAAGTGTATCTTTTTCGTTCTTGGCTACCTGAAATCGGTGGTAAAATCTAGGGCCTATCTCGATTAAATACCAATATGCGCCAGGGTTTAAGTTTGCTTTTAAACTCAGTCAAAGGCCTGGGATGGTGCAATAATGTTGGCAGGCTTATAATTTATGGCCTATGTCTATTGGTATATGAAATTTGTATTTTAAATAACTGATTTTTATGGATTGCTGCAGAATGTGTTTTAATTGTGATGCAAAAAAAATCATTTTTATGTAATTTCTATATGATGACAACTTTTATAGTTTTATATTTCAGAAACCGAATAAAGTTGAGTATTATTATTAATTTAGTGTTGTGGTGTTTGTGTAGTGTAGGCTAGTGTTTTAGGGTTTAGGGTAGACCCCTAGTCCTAACACTAGGACTAGGGGTCGGGGGAGTGTCGTGCAGGGATACTAAATTAGGATTTAGGGTAGGGCAAGGTAGTGTCACTTACCTTTCATACTAATAATACATTAACATGCAGTGTTTTTTTCTGATGAAGTGCAGTAAGTGTGGTGCAGGATGGTGACACAAAAGGCTTAAAACTTTGACAGTAGAAAAACAACACTGAGCTTTAAGGATGTCTGGTAGCCTTAAATCTTTGGGATCATTCAATTTAGATTTCCTAACCACAAAAGGAACCTGGGACCTTTTTAAAGACAAAGAAACCTGGTAGATGTCTCTTACGTTGTCTGCTGAGTTATGCCCATGTGAGGACTGGTGTTTTGAGTCTGACAAACCTGGCAGAGAATCTCTTATCTGAAAGCTAAAATGCAGATTTCTGACCGAGAACAAAATTCAAATGGAGTTTGACATGACAATAATATTCATTGCAAATACTTTGCTACAAATAATGTAAGACTCATTGTCAGAACCATTGCCATGATTATTAACAACTCAGAGAACAAAATGAATAAAAGGGACAACTCTACATATCTCTAATTATATTTAATCACACATCCCTAACTAATTAGTTTAGCCATTGCCATCTTATAATTAGCTGATATACTTGGTTATTATATTATCTCTATGCAGCATTTCCTGCAGTCCAGCATACCTTAATGCCATAAGCACTGAAGTTAGAGATTCGTTTTCAGCATCACTCCAGCATCTGCCTCGTCCACTATAATTGATTACTAGTTTACTTTACACCTTTTTCTTACATGGTAGTCGATGGAGTGAGGAGGGATTGTGCTGAAGCTTGACTCGAGACACTTTCAGACTAAATGGTAAAAATGCTTATGCTGAGATTTCAGAAGTATGTAGAAGCGGCCACTGTTGCAGTATTGCAGAGCAGCTCTACAGATACTACAAAACCAGGTTGCTGCAGAGTGAAAAAGTCCCTTCTCTGGCTTATTAAGAACAGTGAAACAATATGTGAGAATTCAGCAGACAGAAACAAAAGCTAAAACCCCAGCTAAAATGTCAAGCTTAATAATGAGCAGGCCTGTCATATATGCACTTCATTGGAATCCCTGAACACACAATAGCCATGTCAACATGCAGCAAGGTCTGTGCTGCTTGTGAAATTACATGACAATTTTCCAAGAGCTATACCACTCACATCAAGTTTTCAGCAGTTTTGCACCACTCTCACCCTATTACATTTTGTTTAAAGTCTCCAGCCGATTCTCAATGTGTTCTTCTCTGAGCTTATTCAAAGCAGAGCGAGGAAACTGTAGCATGTAGCATCATCAGCTGCCTGAGAGAAGAAGAAAAGTGTTGACACACAAACACTAGAAGAGCTGATGAATTATACATGAGCGAGTCAGGGCAGGCAAAGCTCACATTCACAATACAGAGGCAAACAAATGCAGCAGATTAAAAGTTTTAAAAAAAATGCAAGTTCCTGCCCTGCTACAGACTCCTTTGTATTCCACTGGCATCCTTGCTTGATTTTTGCTCAATTTGTCTTACTTATGGACCCTAATGAGCTTGATCCCCAGAGGCTTGTTATGTTGACCCCTTTTAAGAAACAAGAGGTGGATGAAGTCACTAAAGTCTGCTAATGGATTTGGGAGGCAATTGACATAATGGAACAGTATGTTCCGTTTGTGGGAAATTGACATAATGCCTGACAAATGTACAATCCCGTAGAGGGAAGCTAATAAATTAGTGGTAATGGATTCAGACAGTGCAAAATAACTGATGTTAACATGCAGCAGCAACCTGTCCATTAGACAGAGGGGACCACCTTTTTTCATGGAAGAAGAGTGTCTGTAAGGTTGAGCAAAGGTAAGCCTGATGGACACACTTCTTGTTCAGATCAGGCAGCCAGGAGTTAGACATGGACTAAATGTGCAGGCTCCTGGCTGCCTCAGCAGAATTTGCTAGGCTGAGGATTTCAAAGACCTGTGGGTGTGACCTCCTCAGCCTTGCAAAAGTGCCTTGAGGTTCTGCCTTTCATGATGAGGTGGAGCACCACTGATAGCCTTGGACCTGGTCTCTTCAGTTTTAAGCCTTGAAGTACCCAGGGCCAAGTGTTAATCAGAAACACCTCATCACAAAGTGGGGTTGTGTCAATAGTCTCACTGACCTCCTCCCACTCTGTGACGAGTGAGGGTCTGCTGCCTTCCCAGGGAAGTCAGTAGTTCCAACCCTCCTGAGACCTCTGAGGCATTCCACTCAGGATCTGCCGTACAAGAACGTTTTTTGTTTTTGAATGTTTTGTGCAGGTGCGCATCTATAAATGTACTAATTGTTTGTGTTGTGAATTGGTGTGTTTGTGAGTGTGTGTGTGAATGCATGGGTGTAAGTGAATGTATATGTTCGGCCCTCTCCCCTTCGCCAAAATTACAGAGTGCCACTGTTAACTTGCATATACCATAACAGGATGTAATGAGGTTGGCACTGGAGAGCCTCTTTGTACTGGGCTGACATGGTCCAGGTAATACCCTATCTTATTGATAGGCCAGATAGGCTAGGCCAGTGCAATGATGCCAATTGGAGTCCATTCCCTGATCATGAACAAGTCTTAGTTAGTTTTGAATGCTTCCTTAGGGCTTTCCACCCTCTTCCTCCACAAATGGATGAGTTCTCCACATGTCCAGGGATAGCTGTGAAGTCAGCATATGTGAAACTGCTATTGTCAGCTCCCTGCTCCATCCACAAATAAAAGGCAAAGGTGCCCTTTCACATTCAACAAAAAGACAGTGTGTCCAATTCACAAATATTGATGAATGAGTAGCTGTGACCTGCTCTTGTAATACTCCAGGCTTACCCATGAATTTCAGGAGTACTCCTGGTTTACTGCAGGAATTCACACGTTAGCCATGAATATGTCATATTTTCAATATGCTTGAACCTTTTACCAGGTACCAGTGTGATGCAGCACAGATAAAAGCTGCAAAAACCATGAAGGTACTCAGGCAACCTTTAGTATTTATGTCCCTGGGTTCTAAGGCAACCTCACTCTATTTCTCCACCAAAATGCTCTGTGAAATAATTGTGTGCATTGCAGACAAATCTTTTATTCTTCTTTTCAATCAGTAGAAAAGTGGCTTTTGGTTGACACTTCCTTTCTACAAGATCATCGTCAACTCCTGCACTTAATATTCTGTCTACCCTTCAGGATCTTTGTTGACTGCAGCAAAGTTGGTTCTGGTGCTCTCTCAACATACCATAGCAAAAATACCTTTTCTTCGCTGCAGTTCTTGCACTGGTTGTCTGAGTCGTAACAATTCTTAAACTCAGGCTATGGTAGTTACTGCTACATCTACTGCATCCTCTATGCCCTGAACCTCCAGTCCGCTTGCCTGCTTATATGATTGAACCATTCTCTTCTCGGTTGCTATGTCAGTAACCCATTCTATGTTCTCGATCCGCCATCTCTTTCAGGTAGGTGTTGACTTCTCTACTATCTTAATTATCTCAGTGACTGCTCTAAGCATAGGGGTTGCTGGCAGTCTATATCCTTTCCTTCATGTTTTAATGGAGCACTGAACTATCAACTATTGGTCCTTTTATATAATTGTTTTTTTAGTTACTTGGGGCCCGATGTAGGTAGCCAAATACCGGTCGGTAACGGCCGAAATTCGGTAATTTCGGCCATTACCGACCGGAAAAAGAGAATCGAGATGTAAGAGACAGAAAAGGTACCGAATCGGTAAATACCTTTCGGTAAAACACCGAATCGGTAGTATCCGAATCGGATTTTACCGAATACATATTTACCGAATCGGAAAACAATAATCGGTAAAAATCCGAATCGGAAATCACCGAATGCACATTTACCGACTCGGTAAATAACAAGTGGTAAAAAATGCCAATTGAGATGTAGCAAAAACTAAAAATACCGAATTCCATGGAATTCGGTATTTCAGAATCGGTATTTACCATGGACTGGGAGCAGGTGGTAACCAGGAACAGGATATAAAAGTAGGACCCAAAATGCAACAGTGCAACCACAATGGCGGCATTGTACGTAATAGCCAGGCGTCTACGGATACAGGCAGCAGGACAGAGGGTCTGGCTAAGGGAGGAGCAGCTATATAGACAGCGGATCACCCTCTTCCAATTGACAGAAGCTGAAATCCTGCAAAGGTACAGACTGCACCCCAGGACCATCCTTGACTTGATTGTGGACCTCCAGCCTTATTTGGAACACACAACCCCAAGAGCACATGCAATCCCACCACATGTGCAGGTGCTGTGCTGCCTGCACCTCCTCGCCTCTGGTAGCTACCAGCACGTCATAGCCGCTGTTGGTGGTGTGTCTCAGAGCAGCCTATCAAGGATTTTCAGGAAATTCTTAAATGCCATGATGGACAGGATGGAGCACTACATAGAGTTCCCTGAGACCCAGGCAGAACTCGCTCGGACCAAGACCGAGTTCTATCAAGTCGCCCAGTTTCCGCACATCATAGGCTGCGTCGAAGGGACACACATCCCACTATGCCCACCTGCAGCCACGGAACATATTTACAGAAACCGCAAATCCACACATTCACTGAATGTGCAGGTGATCTGCAACGCTGGCAACATAATAACGGACATTGTAGCAAAATATCCTGGGAGCAGCCATGACTCCTACATATTCACCAACAGTGGGATTTATAGACGCCTTGTGGCTGGCGACTTCGGTGATGGATACCTGCTGGGTAAGTATGTGCAAGACACCATGATAGTCCATGCTGTAGGAAACATTGAGAGTATGTGACTAATTGAAATCTCATTACCCACCTAGGTGACAGTGCATATGCCCTACGGTCGTTTGTACTCACCCCGTACCTGAACCCATCCAACGTGAGAGAAAGGAGATACAACATGGCACACCGAAGAACACGTAGCGTTGTTGAACGCACATTCGGACTTCTGAAAAGCAGATTCAGGTGCCTCCATAAGAGTGGGGGTGCACGCCAATATAAACCAATAACCTGTTGCAAGATAAGAGCGACCTGCGCCATGCTGCACAATCTTGCAACAAAGGAGGGCACAGACATCGAAATTACCTATCATGAGGACATAGATGACGTGCCTGAACAAGGCGATTACGCAGCAGCA
Organism: Lissotriton vulgaris; assembly: GCF_964263255.1. Classification (NCBI taxonomy): domain Eukaryota; kingdom Metazoa; phylum Chordata; class Amphibia; order Caudata; family Salamandridae; genus Lissotriton; species Lissotriton vulgaris. The sequence continues at coordinate 1,458,140,564 of NC_141696.1, read as the reverse complement.
GAAGCAGCACCTGCAACAGATGGAAGACTGCGACGCGCAGAAATAACCAATAGATACTTTTGAATCACAGAAGACACACAGGCATGTCCATGCTTTGTAACACAAACTTTAATGTGCACAACTGCACTATTCTAGATCACAAAAAGCCAAAATAAATTCACCATGCACACTGGGTTGCCAAAGTTGAATTCACTATGAGCAGTCCCTTCAATGTTACATTCCCTCAATGCTTGCGCTTGCGTGTGTTGTGGAGTGAGCCACGGGGCTGGGGTTCAACCTGCGCAGTGGGAACCGTGTCTTCAGCATTCAGTCTGCTGCTCCGACGAATGTCCTGCACTGGTGTGCTTGCCTCACTCCTGCTTGTGGACTCTTCCGTGTCCAGTACACACGTACCCCCAGCAGTGGCTGTCTGCTGTGTTAGCAATACCTCCATGGCAGAGGTCACCCTCCTCATCCCCCTGGACATGTCACTGCAGCAGTGAACAATTTTACTCTGCATGGTCACAGACCTGTGGCATAGCAGTGTATTGGAGGTAGCCAGACGGTTAATGGACTGACTCAGCTCCTGTACCTTGCGCCTGTACCTGCGCCTTTCCTGGTGGTCAGTCTCCAGAGTGTCACAGAGGGTGCCCATGCGCGCTCCCATGTCCCTCACCCCCTCTGCCATGGACTCTATTCCTTTTCCCATTGACTCCATTCCTTTTCCCATTGACTCCATTCCTTTGCCCATGGCCTCCATTCCCTTCGCCATGGCACCTATCCCCCGATCGATGTCAGCCATCCTTTTGTTAAGGATGCGCACCTGTCTATGCACAGCCAGGATACCCTTTGCCTGTATGCGTTGCACCCTCACCATTGTGTCTTCCAGGCCGGCAAATACGCCCTGCTCATACTGCCCCTCATCCTGCTGACGTGCCCTACGCCACGGTTTCTTTCACCGCCGCTCCCCATTGACCCCTGTTGGCCTGCGTTGCTAGCCGGTGGTGGTGTGCTTGGTCTGGGGGCCTGCAGCACTTCATCATCAGAGCTGTCCATTATGTGCAATGGCAGTACGTCCTGCCTCCTTGGCCTCACAAGCACTGGGGAACCGGAGCTCGGTGTTGTGGCACCTGTAGGTGGTGCTGCTGGCTGTGTCTCGAAAAGGAGGGGTGACAGTGCCTGTGCATTGGCGTCTTCCTCTGTTGGTGTGGGTGCTTGCGTGGTCTCCGTGTCCTCATGGACAGTGCTAGGTCCTGCAGTGTCTGTGCTTTTTTCTGTCTGTACCATTGTTGGTGCTCTTGACTCTCCTCCCTGCGCTGCTCTGCGCGATGTCTCTCCTGTGGAGAGACATGGAAAATGATCAGATGTGTGTTCTCATCACACATATTCCTGCTACACATTACTCTGTCACTCAACTGGTTGTGTTTGGTGTGTGTGAAATGGCATGCTGTGTTCATTATTGGCAGCTTTTATGTTTATGTCTACGCCTACAACTACCATGATGCATTGCTGCTGACTACTGTGATGTGTAGTGGATTGTGAGTGATTCACCTACATTGGGAAAGGGGACAGGGAATGTGTGGGGTGCATTGACATGCATCTTACCTTTCTTCCTTGCAGCTCTGTCTGTGCTATCTGCATCCCCGAGCCCATGGATGCTCTCTGACTCCATGGTGGATTCAACAAGCTGCTCCAATTCAGTCAGGCGTGGTGCACGGTTACTCCCCCCACTTGTGAGTCCACATTCCTTCCTCTGGCTGGCAAGCTTCTTTTTGGTGGTGATCCGCAGATCATACCACCTTTTTTTCATGTCATCTATTCGACGGTGAGTCACTCCCAGCGCATTCACCTTGCTCTGTATTTCCAGCCAGGTGCTCCTCTTGATGGACTCTGGTACTTGCAGTGAATGCTTCCCAAACAGCTGACTGTAGTGCTGCACGACCTCCTCCACCAGCACCTGGAGCTCTGTGGGGCTGTATTTTAATTTTCTCTTCCTATCACCTCCATCCTTCTGTGCCTCCTGGCCCTCCATGTGTTTGCTGTGCTGGGCTCAGTGCAGCCTGCTCCTCTGTCTCACCTCCTGCTCTTTCTCTGCTGTTCTGTTGCTCTGAACCAGCATGGGTGTGGCCTGCTTCAGGTACTGGGGTGTGGTACTTGCTTTTGATTGGTTGGATTCCCTGAGGCTTTGTTGTTGGGTGTGGTGGGTCTCCCTGATTGGTTCACTGTGCTCACATGTCTGTTTTCGAATTTTCCAGAGCGGATTTTACCGAATCGGTAAATACCGAGTCGGTATTGTCCGATTCGGTATTCTCCGATTCGGTAACTCCCATTCATTCCTATGGGACTGTCGGTCCATTGGAGTGTATGGGTGTTACCGAATCGGAGTTTTCCGATTCGGACACTACCGGTTCGGTATTTACCGATTTTGGATACCGATTGGTACCGAATCGGTATTGTTTTCCGACTTTTTACCTACATTGCGTTTTCCGGTTGGGAAATACCGATTCGGTATTGTTCGGTATTTACCAACCGGTAAAAAAAAATTACCTACATCGGGCCCTTGGAATCCAACACATACATAACAACTTCTACATTTCCAGCGTCATGGTGACAATCTGAAAAAAGACCAAAAAGTGCCTTATATTACAGTGTAAAACATTTATACCCCACATCCAGTCCTCAACTCCGTGGTCTATCAGCCCTCCCCACCCCTGTAAGTATAGCATGTAGCACCACAGAACTCAGTTTATCGGCTCTCCACATCAATCTCATGGTGTGACCATGTCACCGGTACTCCTCAGGTCACAAAGTTCTGCCAGCAACAACCTGTAGATTCAGCCATACCAGGTTCTGGGGTGCTATCCCCGTCAAGGCCATTCCAGTGTGTCTCTGAGGGGGACCCATTTGCCCTTCGGTCGTGAGGTCACTGGGAGCATCTGTACATGGGTTTCAGTGCAATATTTGCAGACGTTTTGGCATTGGAGCCAGTCATTGACCTCGTGCACTACAAAGCATTGCTACTCTGTATTTAGACAAGAGCAGTGCTATTGCTGTGAAGCGCCTGGTTCCATTAGGTGGATCTTTAACATAAAACCCGAGAGCATTATGAGTGAATTAGCCCTTAGGTGTTAATCTGTTGTCTGGTGTATCATGTTCAGGACTGCATTCCAATGGGCGAGAACGGGGGGCACTCCCAGGTCAGCTGTAAGAAGCCCACATGCTCTGTCCCACAACGTGTGCAGCTATGAAATGGTGTTGGGTCGAGATGGTGCTGGTGGGTCAGTGCCTTGTGCACGTATTTTAGATGTATGATATGTGCTTGTCATTTAGGGATATACATCCTGTGTACAATATTATCTCCATTGCAGGGAAACAGGGGCACACCTAGGTCAGTCTCCCATGGCTGCTGGCTCGCTCAGTTCTGGTCACTCAATTGTGTGACACACAGGCGTAAAGCAGAGACAGCCATTGCTTCGTATCAGAGGACATAATCAGCTGAGTCAGTGTTGTGAAGCAAGCCGGTTCTGCAGGATAGCCCAGAAGTTTGTCCTATTCAGTAGTCGAAAGGCTGGCCTATATTAATTGCTGTAGCGTTAGGAAAAGTCCATCTGGGTACAGGTTAACAGAGTTTTGTCGTTGACGTTTTCTGTACTGCACATTTCAAAAGTGATGGCTAACAAAGGATTACTAAAAAGACAAAGTGCCGGGGGAGTGGCTTGGCGGGCGAAGATGGCGGTCACAGCTTTGTAGAGCTCCCGCCGGCCCAGACTTAATCCGTTCATTTATCCTGGCCCCCGAGCCCGCAGTTGGTACCTGGCAAGTGGCATCGGTCCAGGAGTGTGTCCTGCCTTCTCCGGTGTCTTGATCCCGCGATTCCATCTCTTCTGGGACCCTGAGGCGACGGCGGTGACGTGCGGCCTAGTGACCGGCTGTAAACCGGGGACCTCGATTTTCAGGACGCCGAGTGGCGGTTGCGGGCGCGCTGCTGAAAGTGGCATCGGCGACGCGAATCTCAGCCCAGCCCTGCAGTTTCAGTTGCCCACGGATTGCAGAGGTGCCCTGACTCCTTGTGCCTTATGAGGACACTTGCAGGCGACACGGCATGGTGGAGGCCTGTCCTGCCCTTGTGAAGCCGGGGCCTCGAGTTTCGCGACACCGGGACCGCATTGGCCTGTCACTTCTCCCTTCGAGGGCACCAGAGCCGACGTCCCGACCCGGGGCCAGGGGCCTCCTGCACCTGCAGCAGCGGACTTGCTCCCGGGGAACTACTGGAATTGTCGCAGGTGGCGCCCGCCCCGTCCAGTGTGAGGATCCGCTGTGTCTGAGAGCGGCCATGACCAGGGGCGGTGGAGGAGGCCCACCTAAGCATGGCCCTATTGATAAGTTTACGGGGCCCAGCGGTGGCGCCGGGGCTTCTGGCGGCAGTGGTGGATCAGGGCCGGATAATGCTACAATCCTTGCTGCCATTACCCAATCTCGGGACATGCTTGATGCCAAAATCGGGGCAGTGGGAGCGGACGTTACACTGCTTCGTCAAGACCTCCGCAACGCGGTGGCGCGGATCACTGAGACCGAATCTCGAATCTCGGTGACCGAAACGGACATTGGCGCACTGAAGAAACGAATGGCGGAGATGGAGTGTATCCAGAAGACTTTTGTGGCCCGAGTGGAGGATGCCGAAGGGCGTGCACGGAGGAACAACCTCTGCTTTATCGGCTTTCCGGAGCGGTGTGAGAAAGATGGCATGGAGCGGTTCTTGACCCAATGGCTGGAGAGCTGGATCCCCGAAGGGACACTGTCTGGAGTTCTGGACTTTTTGGTTCCGTCCAGAGGTGTCAGGGAACAACACCCGAAGACCCCGGAGTTCCACCTGTCATGGTGCACAAATGAACAGAAACACGGGCTTCTCGATGGTGGCGTCAAAGACCAAAGGTTTATTACTGCAGGGACACAGAAATCACAGAATCTACACACGGGCAGAGTCTAGGAGACTGTTCAAATTGTACAAAGAGGGTTGCTCCTTATATACTAAATTTTAAGCTGGGGGCGAATTCTTTACATGTAATACATTCCCAAAACCTTTGTGTTCAAAACAATAAATATTTGGCGTTACACAGGAACCGTTGATAAAATCTGATACCAAACATCTACGAAAAGGGGTTCCCACTAGTTCATCACAATCCCTTGTCAATATTGCATTCAAGAGCCGGACCGCCTCATCGTAAATTTCGTTACCTCCCCCTACTAAAGATTCAGAAAGAAAGGAACGGAGCCAGGTGTGGAAGATAGGAAAGTGGGATAAGGGATGTTTGTGGGTTGTAAATGGGCAAGGCTACCGGCTTCGGCCGCCTAATCGTGATCAGGACAATGGACGCGAAGACCAGTTAAGCAAGACTGGCCTCGGGCAGAGGAGGCAGCTTTTGTCGAGTCATGCAGCTACAGCGTGATCTGGTTTAAGGTGCACGTGTCATGAAAGAGGTGAATCTCCGGCTAAGCCTACGTGTCCTTAATTGAAATGAAGTGATCAGAGGTTATTGCGTATGTGAGGGCAAGAAACACAAAATGGCTGCCATGATCTAAAATGGATGCCATGGGTAGATCAGAAATGTGTTTGTAACAGGAGTACTCTTGCTCGTAGCGTAGCGAAAACACCAGGATATGCTAAATGGATCATTTGCGGTTCGCTGATACCAATATTATGTATTTCCGACAATATTGAAAACACGGGTTCAAATCGTCACGGAACCTCAGACCCTCCTTTTGCCCTTACATAGGCAATTACTCAGTCTATGTCAGAATCTAGTTCTATGCTCATTAGGTCAGTGACATGTTGTTGTATCATCATCCTTTCTCGTGCCTTTTCTCCAAACGCAGGTGGTTTTCTAAAACAGGTTGCAGCACAAAAACTACACAAAGCTGGACCACACTGGATAATCAGGCAACATGAGAATAGGAATACTAAGATGACACCAACGACCATTAGAACCTTCCATCCCCACGCTGATATCAGAGTCCAAAACCACTCCATGAAGGACCAGTTTCCTTTGTCTACGTGTATAGAGTCGGAAATCTTGTGTAGCTTAGAGATCGCCTCGTAGACTGTTGGAGCATTATTAGGAATAAAGACACAGCAGCTCGATTGGATCATTCTGCATACCCCACCTCGATCTGCAAGTATAACGTCTAGAACCATACGGTTCTGCAACGTCATGAGTCTATCCGCCTGAAGCTCAGCTGTTAAGTTGCTAAGGGCACCAGCAGTTTCGGTAATAGTAGATTCAACTACCCGTGTTAGCTGACGTATGTTTCTACTATTGGCCATAGGCCCCCAGAACGGAAGGAAGCCTTTGAAGAAGTCTCCAGCTTCCTGACCAGCAGTATCTTCCTTGCTGAAGACACCTCTCGCTACTCTGGTTTTGTGGTAGTCAGATGAAGCAGTGTACGTTGGAGGTAACAATCGAGCAATATAACATGATCCTGAAAAGTCGGCAGGCAACCATGTATATGCTCGGTCTAGACAGATGAAGTAAGTACCCCTAGCAGTAAGAAAGGCAGGGGAAGAGTTAGCCGGAAACACGTAAGTCTCTACGCACTCACTCCTCCCTAGCTGAGCTCTCGGATTTCTCCCATTACCTTGCAAGCAGACCTGACCTCGGTGAGGTACGACCCAGATTGGAGTTGAGCTTTTACGCTTGCTTTCTCCCAAACTAAGGCGATACTCTGAAGAATTCCAACTCAAATATACTCGCAATTCGTCTCTAGGGTAGGATGGAGTATTATTGACGTCTTTGATCATGTCAATAATTCCCTGGACTAAGGCTTTGTTGGCAGAGTTATATTTAGTGGAACGTGGTGGACGTGGAGGATAGGTTTCAAGGGCATAGGCAAAGATCGTTTGAAAGGTCTGAAATGATCCATTGTAGCTGAAAGGCAAAACCAGATAAGGGATACCTTTATCCATAGTGTGGGGTATCAAGCCACACACCCAGCAGTCTGTAGTGTTAACTACCAGTTGGTGTTGGTGCAAGAGCTGTACAAAAGTGTTGTTGATGAATTCTGAGCGTCGAGCTTGCTCATGTTCAGGAAACGAGTGAAAAGAGTGTATAGAGGAAACAGTAGAAGTAGCAGGATTAAGGGGAGGTACTGTGGTTACTGGTACAAAAATCAAACTCATACCGAAAACGATTCCACCCACCAACGTTATCAAAACAATCAAAAATGTAATGGCACATTGTATCAAAAAGCATTTGCTGTGAAGAATTCTGTAAAGTCTGTTTCTGCGAACATAAATCACATTTTCTCGTTGCAGCGCAGGAAGCTCCATCTTCTACAATCCGCTCGCGACCACTGATGATGTGTACGTAGATGAAAATGCCTCTATCAGCCCTGGGAGTTCCCAGAACCAACAGAAAGGTCGACCTTGTGTCAGACCCCCGCAGATTCAACTAGGCACACAGCCACGACCCTACGGCTACCCAGACGGCAAGGCAATATTTTAAAACAATAAAACAATAGCAAACTTCCTGGCTGAAGGCAAAGGTTCAAAATTTCAAAAATATCACAATGGGCAGTTGCCTGCTTTATTTGTCCATTTTACGAGGTCGTAAATTATATCTTTGCTTTGCAGGTACTGTTTGATCGGCAAATAGCGTATCACTGGTAGCTGTTGCAGTGTTCAGGTTCGCAGATGACAGAGTTTTTTCTGATGCAGGGGACAAATGTTCAGAGTTCAAAGGAGTCTTTTCAGGAGGAGAGTCAGAGTTTGGGGTGTCAGTAATCAATTCGGCATCGCTGAAAGGGATGAACTTTGGCGTGTGTTCAAATTCGGAGGTACCAATTCCCTTCTTCACCCAGTCGTCGTAAGGAAGTGGCAAAGGTACACGTTTGACGTGAGATGCATGTACCCAGTGCTTGCGACCAGCTACACGAACTGCGGTTCTTGTCACAAGCAGGACTTGGTAGGGGCCGACGTATCTGGGCTGAAGGTTCTTCGTCCTCGCGAAGTTTCTTATTACAACTTGATCGCCGGGTTTCAGCTGATGGCCTGGACTCTCCGGAGGCTTTGGTAATGCATCGAAAACCTGTTGATGAATAAGACTCAATTTAGCAGTCAAGTCGTAAAGGTAGTCGATCAACATAGGATATTCTAGAGAACAAAACTCTTTAGGTCTTGGCACACCCCAAATATTTGCCGGGCGGCCAAAGACAATCTCATATGGACTAAGCCCCACTCAAGAATGTACAGTTGCTCTCGTTGATAACAAAGCCAAAGGAAGTGCGTCTGGCCAGGATAAACCTGTGGTTGCTTGTATTTTAGCTAGTTTTAGTTTGAGTGTGCCATTGTAACCCTCAACTAAACCAGCAGACTGGGGATGGTTTGCACTGTGAAACTTCTGTTTGATGCCCAGACCGACACACACACTCTGCATAACTTTCCCTATAAACTCACTTCCGTTATCTGACCATACAATCCGTGGCATACCATATCTAGGGAAATATTCTTTGAGAAGAATTTTGGCAGTTGATAGGGCAGTATTGTCCTTTAGTGGGTATGCTTCGATCCATCTGGAAAAAGCACAGACTACCACCAGGACATATTTCAGATTATTACAGCGATCCATGTGAATGAAGTCTAACTGAATCACTTCAAAGGGGCAGGAAGGAGGAGCGAAGTGACCAGCAGGAGTTGGAGTTCCCTTGCCAGGATTATGCATCAGGCATACCATACAATTTTTCACCACTCTCTCTGCACACTTACTGATCCCATCATTCTTCCAGACTGGAGCCAACATCTTACAGATTCCTTTAGAACTTATATGCGCTACTCCATGCGCCATTGTCACCACTGCAAGCACATACGCATCAGGCAACATCCAACGCTGCTGTTCTGTCAGATCAATCCAACACCCACTCGAATCCAACTTGCCCGTACTTTCTCTCCATACACGTTTTTCCTCCTCAGTTGCCTCTTTCTGAATCTCTTTCACACTTTCCATTGTATCCTCACACATTCCAGAATCAGCAATCCATCTTGCAGACGTAGCAACATACATTCTGCTCATCATGTCTCTAGCTGTCTGTTTAGCGGTTTCATCAGCAAAAGCATTCCCACGACCAACATCATCCGTGATTGCTTTATGAGCACTGCACTTTACAATCGCAACTTCAGTCGGCAAGGTTAGAGATTCCAACAGATCGTTAACTAGCTGACCATGTTGAATCTTAGTCCCATGGGACGTAATGAAACCTCTTTCTTTCCACAAACGGCCAAAACTATGGGCCACGCCAAATGCGTACTGACTATCTGTAAAAACATTCACTCTCTTTCCCTTAGCTAAAACACACGCTCTTGTTAGAGCTATTAATTCTGCAGCTTGGGCAGAATTCTGACTCACTCTTGCAGTCTCCACAATCGTCTTCAAAGTCGTTACTGCGTAAGCAGCAGTCACATCACCATTCTCCAATTTAAAACATGACCCATCCACATACAACGTGCCATCTGGATCTGACAATGGAGTGTCTTTTAAATCAATACGTCCTTTTGTCTCTTCCTCCGTTCTAAAACAACAATCATGTGGCTCGGAATCACTCGACTCTTGATTAGCCGGCAACAGCGTTGCTGGATTCAATACATTACATCTTTTGATCTGAATATGACTCGCTAGTAATGTCAGCTCGTAACCAGATAATCTCGCACTAGTAAGGTGTTGTGTCTTGGTTCGATTCATGAGTGTATCAACAGCATTATGAACCATGACCACTAGCATGTTATTCATCACCAAACCAGCAGATTGTCGAATGGAAGCCGCAGCTGCCGCTGTAGCTCTCAAACAACTAGGTAACGCTCTAGCTACCGGATCTAGTGTTGATGAGAAATACGCACAAGGGCGTTGTTTATCACCGAATTTCTGTGTCAGAACACTCAACGCGCAACCTTCTCTCTCGTGAACGTAGAGCGTGAATGGCTTGCTGTAATCAGGTGTACCCAATACAGGAGCTGAACATAATGCTTTTCGTAACTCAGAAAAACTTTCCTGACATTCATCAGACCATGGCACCGGACTCGGAACACCTTTCCCAGTCAAAGCTACCAATGGTTTCGCTAAAAGAGAAAAATTTGGGATCCACTGCCTACAGTAAGAGGTAATACCTAAAAAGGCACGTACTTCTCTCTGCGTGCGAGGAACACTCATCTGCGTAATTGCCTTTATTCTTTCTGGGGTCAACTTCCTTCCCTCCTTTGACAAGAGATGACCTAGGTAGGTCACTTCTTGGCAGCAGTATTGCATTTTCGAAGGTGATACCTTGTGATTCAAATTGGACAAATGATGTAATAACGAAATCTTAGCTGTTTTGCAAGTTTCCTTGTCATCGGCAGCCACTAGAAGATCATCTACATACTGTACTAGTGCAGAACCTGGAGGAAGGACAAAGGAATCTAACTGACTTTTTAGTGCTTGACTGTAAATAGATGGGCTCTCACAATAGCCTTGTGGAGCGCGTTTAAATCTGAAACTTCGACCTCCTAGACAGAAGCCGAAAATGTCCCTGCTCTCCTCAGCTATCGGAATGCTGAAAAAGGCATTCTTCAAGTCGATGACTGAAAACCAAGTAGCTGTAGCAGGAATCAATGTTAACAATGCAGTAATGTCTGGAACTACAGGAAACTGCGGGACCACAATCTTATTGACTTCTCTGAGGTCGATGACAAACCTATACACTGGAGGCTTTGTAGGATCAGTTCGTTTCAAAATCGGTAGTACAGGACTGTTACAAACATTTCCTCTAGTTTCTTCAACTACACCTTTCTTAATCAAATCTTGCACAATCAATAGAAGTGCACGCTCAACTTCACTAGATATTTTGTATTGAGGAATTCGTGGAAATTTTACATTTGCTTTCAAAGTGACTACATATGGTGGTATTTCTAAAAGGCCTACATCATTAGGACCAGTCGCCCAAAGAGTATCAGGGAGTGAACGCAGCTCTGGCGGGAGTGCATCCATTGACAAGTACATCGGAGAGGTTATTCTTTTGCCCAATGTAAGCTGTACTCCTTCCGGAGAACAGTACAATGTCGCATATAGTCGTTTTAACAAGTCTAAACCAAGCAGATTTTCATTACAACCTGTCGTCAAAATCAGGGGTGCTTTCAATTGACACAGTCCAACAGAAATAGACAGAGGACCAGATATTGGGTTGTAAACAGGGGCGCCTGAAAAACCTACAGAAGCATTTGTTAAGCCGGACAAAGGTGCGCCAGGGAGTTTCGCATGAATGATAGAACTTTTTGCTGCACCAGTATCCAACAGAAACGGTTCGACTACACCTGATGTTGCTACTGCGACATAAGGCCCACTCTGATCCACTGGAACTGATACTACTCCCTCTCTCTGTCCATGGCTGTCCTAGTACCCATTTTGCTGAAATCCCTCATCCACTTCACAATAGTCTTCAACAAGATATTGTTGAGATCTATTTTGCTGGGCAGACTGTCCATTTCGCTGATCAAAGTGATTGGAAGGACGATCATTCGTCTGAGGAGGCATAGCACCTCGCCCTCGACCTCTAGAATTTTGCACAAAACCACCACGACCTCTCTGAGCTGCTGCTGCATTATTTTGCGCTAAGACTAGACACTCATTCTTGTAGTGACCCTCTTTCTTACAGTACGCACACTGGTTCCACTGATATTGAGGCCTAGGTAAACTATAATCTGTCCTTTGATACGAACCTTGCTGCGTATTAGTCTGATTCATGCGAGGCGGATACGCCTGTTGCAAAAGAACTTTAGTCTTTAAATCTTTCGTTTTCTTGTCTGATTTCTCTTTCTCCTCTTTATCCCTATTTTCATAATACTGTGCAGTCGCAAGTATTTGTGCAGTTGTAGAGACAGCCCACGCACTCTCGGAATCCTTCAATTTATTGCATAGCTCAGGTAACAAATTATGCACAAATTTATCGACAAACAGTCTCTGTCCTCCTTCTGTGCTCATATCCTGACCACTGTGATCTACAAAAGTCTCTTCGAACCTTGTGAAAAAGTCGGAGACACTTTCGTCTTTCTTCTGCCTGCATGCGGATAACTTGTCCCAATTAACACGCAATGCGGGCATCAGAGTCTTCATTAATTCGATTATCCTACCTGGAAGATCAGCAATTAGAGGTTCAGGCTTGGCACCACCTATTTGCTGACCATCCGCTGCAATGATAGCTGCACAATCACCACCTAGGGCACCTGGATGATTCTCTTTACGGATTTTAGCCCAAATTGGTTGAGGAACTACATTTCCAAATAACATATCAATGTCCGCTAAGTTCATTATACAAGCCTCAACTGTTTGCGCTAGTTCCTTATAATACCCTGCAGGATTCTTGCGCGGATCTGGCAAGGCCTGCTTCACTGCTAACACTTCGGCTCGTTTCCATGGAATGTGTATACACACTCTTTGGAACTGGGCAGGAGCTGCTACAATACCATTCGGTGCGTCAGCTTCCACAGCTTCGCGCCAGATTGGAGGAACCTCCCTCATTGGATATTGGCGATTTAGCTTCATCTTGCTTTTCTCTAAATCTCTCGGTGAACGAAGTGATGGATCACTCCTATAACTTAAAATCAGCTCCATTGCTTCTTTTATATTTTGACCTACAATCATTCCTGCAGCAAACTCTGTCTGAACCTTAATTAAGTCTTCTAAATTCGATTCAACATCATCTTCTTCTAACTCATCACGTAAAAGCGAGCACATCTCATCAAATACATACCGTTGCGTTGGTTCATTCCACTGCATAAATGTATCTAGTACATCTCTCGTGCTATATCTCCTACTCTTCGAAATCCATCTGAGAGCCGTGGAATCTAAAATCCCGCGTTCCTCAATACTTGGACGCTGACTACGTCTTTGCACAGAATCAGAAGTAGGAGTCTTGATTAAAGTTTTATAGATAGGAGACAGAATGCTAGAGACAGAATCAGTAATTCTTCGACGAACAGAGAGCGGAGTCAACATACTGGCAGATGCAGAGAACACAGTAGAAGTAGGAACGGATAGCGGTAGAGATATGTGCACCTGAACCAAGAACTTAGGCCTACCAAAACGAACTGATGTATCGATACCCAAACTAAACAAAATAGATTATCGTAACCAGAACAACCAGTGATAATCTAACGAAACCAAACCAAACCAAGAATCACAAAGGATTTTAACAACCCTCACGAAGTAACCAACTAGCAACCACTAAATACTTAACTGAGGCACTGAAGACGTCACCAAGGAGAAACCCGTCACGTTTCGCCGTACTAAGGACTGCACCTCGGGTCCAAGACAGGGCGACGGTCAAGGCAACGGCCCACTGCAGCCGTCCTGAACGGGAACCCTCGTGGAAGAGAACTTCGGGCCACTTTTGCGATATGCCGGGATCGATGAAGTGGGGCGCCTCCCTCAGGAATCTTCACACGAAGCTTCTCGAACTCTTCAGGCTTTTGGACCGGTACCGAATGACCAAGCCCCACGTTGGGCGCCAATTGGAGTTCTGGACTTTTTGGTTCCGTCCAGAGGTGTCAGGGAACAACACCCGAAGACCCCGGAGTTCCACCTGTCTTGGTGCACAAATGAACAGAAACACGGGCTTCTCGATGGTGGCGTCAAAGACCAAAGGTTTATTACTGCAGGGACACAGAAATCACAGAATCTACACACGGGCAGAGTCTAGGAGACTGTTCAAATTGTACAAAGAGGGTTGCTCCTTATATACTAAATTTTAAGCTGGGGGCGAATTCTTTACATGTAATACATTCCCAAAACCTTTGTGTTCAAAACAATAAATATTTGGCGTTACACAGGAACCGTTGATAAAATCTGATACCAAACATCTACGAAAAGGGGTTCCCACTAGTTCATCACAATCCCTTGTCAATATTGCATTCAAGAGCCGGACCGCCTCATCGTAAATTTCGTTACCTCCCCCTACTAAAGATTCAGAAAGAAAGGAACGGAGCCAGGTGTGGAAGATAGGAAAGTGGGATAAGGGATGTTTGTGGGTTGTAAATGGGCAAGGCTACCGGCTTCGGCCGCCTAATCATGATCAGGACAATGGACGCGAAGACCAGTTAAGCAAGACTGGCCTCGGGCAGAGGAGGCAGCTTTTGTCGAGTCATGCAGCTACAGCGTGATCTGGTTTAAGGTGCACGTGTCATGAAAGAGGTGAATCTCCGGCTAAGCCTACGTGTCCTTAATTGAAATGAAGTGATCAGAGGTTATTGCGTATGTGAGGGCAAGAAACACAAAATGGCTGCCATGATCTAAAATGGATGCCATGGGTAGATCAGAAATGTGTTTGTAACAGGAGTACTCTTGCTCGTAGCGTAGCGAAAACACCAGGATATGCTAAATGGATCATTTGCGGTTCGCTGATACCAATATTATGTATTTCCGACAATATTGAAAACACGGGTTCAAATCGTCACGGAACCTCATGTCTGCGTGCTTTGTGATCGAGCGGGCGCACAGGGCCTTGACTCAGCGGCCGCCGGAGGGTGAGCGTCCCCGGCCAGTTATTGCTCGGCTGCTGAACTACCACGACCGAGATGTCATACTGCGGGAGGCGAGGAACAAGGGCTCGCTTACGTACGAAAACCACACCATTATGATCTTCCCAGACTATACAAAAATGGTGCAGCAACAGCGATAATCCTTTGTGGCCGCCAAGGCCAAGTTGCGAGGCCTGAAGCTCCAATACTCTCTCCTGTACCCGGCCCGCCTGCGGGTGGTGCACCAGTCCCGGACACACTTCTTTGATACGGCCGAGGAGGTATTTCGTTGGACCGACGAGGCAGTGAGACTTTGGCCGCATGCCCAGCCGGGGCTCGACCCAGGCGGGTCCCAGAGATCGTCGCCGGAGCGGACGGACCGCACAAACCGAAAAGGACGACATCGGAGTTCCAGATCGCGGAAACGGGCGGCCTCCGCTAGTGCGACACAGACCAACGGCACGATGGACTCTGAACACTCTGATGCTGGCAGTTGAACCCTGGTGGGGCCTGGACTTTGGTGTTGCCCTATATCGTGATGGATCGGCTGGTGAGACTGTTCTTTGAGACTCTATTCATGCCAGTCTGTATACTTCTGAGACACCCTGAGATTCTGAGTGGGAACGCTGTGGGGCTCGGGAGGCGGCTTCTATGGGCCTTAGACCCTCACGAGTTGTGGGTGTTGTTGGGGGGGTGGTGAGTGTGTGATGATCAGGGTGTTGGGATCCATTGGTATGGCGGGCCCTGGGTCCTCTGTTTTGGACCGGGTCTCTCCATGCCGCGACAGATACTTCAATGTTCTATGAGGTATTGGGGTGGGGGGTGCGGGGCGAGGAGGGGTGTTGTTCTGTTGTTGGCGTTCGGGGGAGTTCGGGCCTGGGGTGGACTGGTGGGAGTTGGGGCTGGGGGGGTGGGACCACACGTGTATATTGCTGCTGAATTGATCGGATGGTGGGATGCACCGGGGTGGCGCGGTGGGTCTGGTGGAGGGAACTGCCTCGATGATGGCTGATAGTACGACAGTGTCTCCTCATAAAGCCATTCGTGTTGTGACTTGGAATGTGAGGGGGATCCTTGACAAAATCAAACGTGGGGCTGTGTTGCGCTGGGGGAAAAGGGAGGCTGTAGATGTGCTGTTGCTTCAGGAGACCCATATGTTGGGCTCCAAGGTCCTTAGTCTCCAGAGATTCGGCTTCCAGCAAGTGTATCATGCGGGCCTCGCGAGAGGCTCCCGGGGGGTCGCCATACTGGTTCATCGCAGGGTGGCGTATGTGCATGAAAAGCAATGGGTTGACCCTCAGGGCCGGTATGTTTTCATCAAGGGGTTGCTGGGTACCGAGCAGGTGGTTTTTGGTAGCGTGTATGCCCCCCCTCCTATGCAGTGGGCCCTGGCTGAGAGACTGTTTACTCTATGGGACGAAATCCCGGATGTGCTGATTTTGTTTGGGGGTGATTGGAACGAGGTTATGGATGTGGGATCGGACCGCCAGAGACGGATGCTTATTGCGGTGGACCCCTCCCCTGTAGCTGCTCACACTAGATTGCGTGCGACGGTGGATAGCTTGGGCTGGGTTGATGTTTGGCGCCACTTTCATCCTGCTGCGCGTGAATTCACGTATGTGTCGGCGGTGCATGGTTCATTTTCGAGACTTGATTATTTGTTTGTGCCTGGTGCCTGTTTGAGTCGTGTAAGAGATGCCGCGATACTTCCCAGGGGTCTGTCTGATCACTCCCCGGTTGTTGCTACTGTGGACCTCCCCTCGAAGCGGCAGCCGTTTCGTTGGCGGATGTCGCCGTGGCACCTACAGCAACCCGAGTACGTGCATCACTTGCGTGAAGCGATCGATAATTATTGGAGAGATAACCTAGTGGGCGATGTGGATGCGATGGTGGTGTGGGAGGCACTGAAGCCCACGATACGGGGCGTTGATATTGCTTGGTGTGCGGCTGCATGGCGGAAGCATCGGGAGGCCATTGTGGCCGCCGCTGCCCGAGTGGAAGAGTTGGAACGGCGTGGCCGGGATGGGGGCGGTGAGGACGCGATACGGCAGCTCCTGCAGGCCCAGCAATCGTACGCCTCGGTCCTCTATGACGAGGCCCGGCAGGCGTGGCTCGCCACGCGTAGTAGGATTTATCAATGGGGCGACAAGTCCTGTACGATGCTTCACAGGTTGTGCCAGGCGACATTCCAGCCTCTCACGTTGCCGGGTCTCACGGCGGAAGACGGCTCGGTAGTGACAGACCCTGACGTACTTGCTGCTAGCTTTGCCCGTTATTATGAGACACAATACGCCTCCCAGGACCACCTGGAGACAGAGGAGATCTCCGCCTATCTTGATGGCCTACTGCCACAGGCCGTCTCGGACGAAACTAGGACTGCGCTGGACGCCCCACTCACGGCCGAGGAACTCGGGGAGGCTCTGGGACAACTAAATACGGGGAAGGCACCGGGCCCGAGCAGCTACCCATGTGAATTCTACAAAAAGTTCCACCTCCAGCTGGGGCCTCAGTTCCGGCGTGCGCTGGAGGCGGCGCGGGCCCGGGGGGAACTGCCGCCTGACTGGCGCCATGCCGAGATCGTGGTTTTCCTGAAGCCGGGCAGGGCGCCGGACAGACACGACTCGTACCGGCCCATTTCTCTTTTAAATATCGAGGCCAAAATTCTGGCTAAGGCCTTGGCGAACCGACTGCTGCCCCTTATTACTGACCTGGACCATCCTGACCAGGCCGGATTCATGCCCCACAGGGCCACTCGTCATAATATTCGGAGGGCGCAGGCGGCGGTTGACGCCATGGGCGTTCGGGATGAGCAGGCGGCGCTCCTACTGGCGGACATGGACAGGGCCTTTGACTCTGTAAGCTGGGCATACTTGTTTACCCTGTTAACCCGCCTTAATCTCGGCCCAGTGTTCCTGTCGTACTTGCGGTTACTATACACTAACGTCACCGCCTCCGTCCGAGTGGCCTGAGCCACCTCCGGGCGCTTTCGAATTGGTCGGGGCACTCGGCAGGGTTGCCCATTGTCCCCATACCTGTTCGCCCTTGCAAGGGAGCCCCTGGCATCCCGAGTACGGGCGGACGCTCAGCTGCGCGGATTTGTCTGGAATGATGACCTCACAGATAGGATCGCGCTGTATGCGGACGATGTCCTCTTCTTTCTCACCGACCTGCAACGCTCGGGTCCCCGGGTTCTGGAGGTCATGCGTGTCTTTGGCGAGATCTCTGGCCTTCGCCTCAACCTTAATAAGTCGACCCTGTGGGTACTGGGCGGCGGAGTTGTGGCTGACCCCTGGGCTGAGGGACTGCGGGTGGCGACGGATGGTCTGAAGTATCTAGGCATATTCCTGTCGGAGTCGCGAGTCATGGCTTGGGCTCGCAGCGTCCTGCCAGTGTGGGATTGGGTCCAGGCTGATGTCAAGACTTGGTCCAGGATGCCCCTCACCATCTTTGGCCGATCGGCCATCTTTAAAATGGTGGCGCTTCCGCGTCTCCTATATCAACTTCAGAATTTCCCGTACCCTATCGGCCAACAGTGGTTTCGCCAAGTTAATTCTATACTGGGTCGTTTCCTATGGGCTGGCGGTGCGGCCAGAGTGGCGTTGAAAACTTGCTTCCTGTCTACCTATTGTGGTGGCCTGGCTACCTCAGACCTCCTCTCCTACTACCAGGCCTCCCAACTGCTTATTCTTAATGACTGGTGGTACAGTGATAGGGGGGACCCGGCGTATGCCCTAGAACGGTCGCTAATGGGTGATCATACACTCCACACCATTCTGTATTCGGCTCGCCTGCGCCGCGCTTTGCCGTCGGTTACCAGGGTGGTCTTTGCTGTGTGGAGGCAGGCCCTGCGCCGCATGGGCTGGTGGGGCAAGTTAACGGCCGAGACGCCACTCTGGCACAACGGTTTGCTCCCGGAGCTGGCGGCTTTGTCCGGTTTTGAGGGCTAGGAAGCCATAGGTATCACGCTACTGGGCCAGGTCATGTCCGGCGCTACCCTTAAATCGTTCGAGGAGCTCCGCACTGAGTTCCAGATGCCTCAGTCCCAGTTTTTTCGATACTTGCAGCTGCGCCATGCTCTTACCCCGAGCATTGCTAACCTAGACTCCCTACCGGAGCTCAGCCCGGTTGAGGCAAAAGTGTTTATGGGGGACAGAAAGGTTTCCCGGATATACCAGACGCTGGTCATTCATTGGTCCTCTAGCCTACACTCTCTTCGGGCGGCATGGGAGGTGGACGCTGGCCCTCTCGATGAGGACGATTGGAGGGAGGCCCTAGAATCCCCACGTGGGACCGCCATTGCTGTCCGGCTCCGACTCATCCAATTTAAATACTTGCATCGGGCCTATTATACTTGTGAACGATTGTGGAGAGCTGGGTTGATAGCTTCCCTGGAATGTTTGCGCTGTGGGGCGGTGCCTGGGTCCCTGATGCATACTGTGTGGTCGTGTGGTCGGTTGTCTGGTTTCTGGAGGGGTGTGTGGAGTTGTCTGTCCGAGGTCCTGGGCTGGGACCTTCCCCGCACCCATCGGCTGGGATTGTTGCACATCATGGATGGCATTGGTGGGAACATTTATAAGCGCCATCTGCTGCTCTTGGGGCTTGTTGTTGCCAAGCGGGACCTGGCCCGGGCATGGAAAGCGGTGAGGGCCCCCCCTGTCTGCGTGGAAAGCTGGGCTGGACTATTTCATGGGCCTGGAAAGGCCGATCTTTGAGGCGAGGGGCTGCCCGCGCAAACACTACAAAATTTGGAAGCGATGGGCAGACTACCGGGGTCTGTCATTGGATCCCCCAGCGGAGCGAGAGGAGGACATTTGATGGCAGGGACAGTGCTGGCCCGAAGCTGTAACGCCCCGGGTGCGCTACACCTATACTCGTTATTGTATTGCTGTATGTACGCGTGTGGTCGGGAGGTAGGGGGGGAGTTTGGGAGTTGGGGGGTCGGGGTTGGGGGATAGGGTGGGTTAGAGGGAATTTTTATACTGAGCCTATTCTTAAGACCTGCTAGAACATTTGCTGCCTATGTGATTTACTGTACCGAAATTGTCGCGGTGATCTCTGGTCTTGGGGGTGCCACGTTTCTATTGCTCATTTGCTCAATAAAATTGGTTGTGAAAAAAAAAAGACAAAGTGCTAACAAGTAGAGAAAAGAGGCGTCCATTCCGTGACAGATCATGCGCCATGGTGGCTCCTCCGCTAAGGCGGAGGAGCGTCGCCCCACTGCTCACTAAGCGAGCAATTAATAACAGAAAAAAATTACAATAACTTAATGGTATTATACTTTTATTTAAATGTACTGGCTGCTTTGTTTGGGGGTAGGGCAGGCTGGGCTGTTTAGAGGATGGGGGAGGAGTGATGGTACCCTCCTATGTGTGCATCAATATTTGGCCGGCCGTCTGAGGCCAGCCAAACATTTATGCGCACTTCGCATGTTCTACACCCAGGCTGCATTTTAGTCTGGGTGGAGAACATGCCCAGGGTTCCACTACCTGTCTGAGCGCGAACCACAGCTCTTAGACCAATCATAACACTGCATTGCAGCATTGTGATTGGCTTAGGGGAGCCTGGGTGCTCACCAATCACATTGCTGCATTGCAGCATTGTGATTGCCTTAGGGGTGCCTTAATGCTTCCTGCTTCCACAGAAGCCAAAAAGAGGACGAGAGGACAGCGGAAAGGTGCCTGCCGCATCAAGGTAAGCAGGTTTTTAAAATTAATATTTAATTCCTTCCCCCTCCCTCTGCCCCTCCCCATGCCCATTTGGTAGCAGTCACTACAGAGTGTACGCCATGCCCATTGTCAGATACCTGGATTCTTGACAGGATCAGAAGAGACAGAATCTCCCAATGCCCTCCTGCCGGTAGTACCCACTAGAATATAGTACAGTCTTACCAGCAAGGGGGAAAGGGGAATGGGAAGAGAGAAGAGACTACTCCTACAGCCATTATACACTTTGGTAGGCTCCCACTACTTCTGAATTTCTTCTTTCAGAAGGAGGAGTACCTAATTGCACAGAGAGTTGAAGAGAAGAAACAATTAACATCCTGACTACCATATACAAGATTTGCTAACTAATCAAAACAGTTATTTGCCTACCACGAGGCTTAGGAGTATTAGCTCCTCTTCTATCTAATGTTAGATATTGCATTGAGGAAATAGTAGATCAACAGTACTTTAAAGTTCCCTTGAAAACTATTTACTGTTCCGCAAGCTGTGCAGGATCACATAGTTTGTAAAGGATTTTTCTCTTAATACAAGATTGTCGTTCCAATGAGTGAGCTCCTTGTAGAGGTAGTTTACTCTGTCACTGATGCTTATTAAGCACCAGCACATGGCCATGCAAAAAGGAAGCTCTGAAGGAAGATAGGGAAGGTAAAGAAAGGAGAAGCGTCGTGAAAGGATCTGTTCTGCGGAGGTTATGCAGGACGACAGCCCAGGAATTAAGCACTCTTACTATCTTACAGTTGATTCTCTGAAGGTGTGATAGGGAAAGCTATCTTACGGCTAAATGAATTTCTGGGGCGAGATGCCACTCTCCGACTCTAGGTTGACTGATGAGGAAGTTGCACTGAGGAGGGACGCTGCTCTCTGACTGAAGGTTAACAGCCGAGGAAAGTTGCGCTGAGGTGAGACGCCGCTCTCCGAGTAAACGGACTGCAGGAGACTGGAAGTGCAGGAGGGAAAATGCTGCCCTCCCAAGGTCTTCGCGATACTCTGAGAGTAAAGGTAAGTCTTTTTTGAAGAAGAACAGAACTCCACAAGTGACGAGATTTGGAGTGGAGTGTTGCTTGTGCATCTGTCTTAACATTAGAATTCTTGCGAGAGTCCCCACAAATAACTTCGAATATTTCTGCAAACACTGCTGCCGTCTTTTTGTGTGACCCTCCTAAGGACTCTAAATGTTTTTCAAATGGTTAATCACTGGATGTTTGGTAAGAACTCTAAGTCTGGATCCCTGCCTACTCCTCTTGGGACCCTGCATAATAGTAGCCACATTAGTCAAGTTCCTGACACCCAGCACATTGTAGATACTGTTTTCCTCTCCTCTGTGGTGTAGGCAAATCCCAAGGGAATGATTAACATCAAAGGAATTTTGCTGACTCGGTCCCATTTGAGTAATAAGTAAGGGAATGCTCATCTAGGTGGTATCAATGAGAAGCAAAGAGGCATTGCACCTCATAATAATAAAATTCAAAATTGGGGACATCAAGGCTACCATGTGCGTAAGGAAGAGTCATTATGTCACAACAAATCTGGCAATCCATTTGGTACAAAAAAGGTTTGCCCAATTGGGATTTGAGGGTGAGGAAAAAAGTGCTTGTTTAGTGGACTAGGGATATTTAAGAATAAATTAAGGAACTTCAGAGATACTACCATTTTAAGCAGTACTACTTTGCCTGCCAAGGAAAGGGAACTTTAGTCCAGGGGTTTATTTGCCATTGTCACCTTATGACTTTACCTGCGACCTTGAACAGCACTCACATGCTGATCTCCGGCATTACAAATTCCCCTACTAACAGTGACCCTTTCAAATCATTAAGGGGCTGTAGCCCTTTATCCACTCCTCAGGCCCATCAGGGGGTCCCCTTACATAGCCCCAATCACATAATGACTTCCCCTGCTACCTTGAACAACATACATATGACCATTGCCCCACCACATCTAGGATGCGCTGACTCACCCAACATGTCCCGACAACCCAGACCTCACCACCTCCTCTCACTGATGGCTGGGTTCACTGACAGCCATAGCATTGGTTACCTTTCTAACCCTTCCTCCATACCCATATCTCCTTGTACTAACTTAGATACTTCTTTCTTGCCTATCACTTCACCGCAGGTTCACTCATTCTCCCCGATGAAGCCGGATCTCTCAAGCCACAATACAACAATATTCCTCATTCCCTTGTGATTTCCCATCTCATGAACCTAACTCCACTGCCGCCTAAGCTTCCTCACCACTCCGAAACACCCTCCCCCTGCCGTTCCCATCTGGCCAACACTGCCCGAACTCCTCCTTCGGGGTTGGCCTGTCTCCTTATCGTCCCCAATCAAGTTCCACGACTACTGCCACCCTCGTGAACCGCACCTCTCTGTCCCGATCCACAATCAATGATCCTCAGCCTGTCCCACCTCTAGACTTAAGAAAATCAACTGGGAGCTACAAAAACTCAAAAGTGACATACAAAAGCTTGTAAATATCACCTCAGAGGTGGCATCTGACTTATCGCCCAACAAGGCTTCGCCGTTGATCTTGCAAGTGACCAACTAATACCCTAAAATACCAACCCCTCCCTCTGAGAAGAGGCGTGACCCTAAGCCGTCGTAACACATCCGGAAAGGGGAATGGGAAGAGAGAAGAGACTACTCCTACAGCCACTATATACTTTAGTACCACTTTCTACCCTAACGACCCCTTCACACCCATTATATCTAAGAACTACCTATCTGACCCGGACATTCTCGCCCTTCTCCTAGCATACAACTCCACTCAGCCTGACAAGCCTGACATACTTGGGCCTACTTAAGCTATGCCTCCAAACCCTCTTAGAGCTCCTAGACATAAGCCAGTCAAACCAGGGCCAATTTAAACTATTACACTAACCCTTCATAGAGCTCTCAGACATAACTCTAATGCTTTAAATACTGCTAACCTTATACAAGTTCACATCACACAGCCTACGCCCACTGACTCAAAAACACACTTAAAAATGCATGCTTCTCAACTGTAGATCAGCTGTGAAACATGCTTCGGACATCGCGACCTCCTAATCCTCACTGAAACTTTGCTTAATGTCTCCTCCGGGCCTTTCCTTGACATCCGAGTCCCTTCTAGCCACCACATTATCAGACTTGATAGAGCTAAGAATACAGGTGGATGCATTGCCTGTGTATACCATAACAGTCTCTCAGCAAAGCAATCTCCCTCCGCAATTCTCAT
The DNA here is from genome assembly GCF_964263255.1 of Lissotriton vulgaris. Classification (NCBI taxonomy): domain Eukaryota; kingdom Metazoa; phylum Chordata; class Amphibia; order Caudata; family Salamandridae; genus Lissotriton; species Lissotriton vulgaris. The sequence continues at coordinate 1,458,117,119 of NC_141696.1, read as the reverse complement.
CTTGTGAATATTTGTGCGTGGACATCATCAGTAACCACAGACCCTTATGACACCTACACATCTTTTACCATCCATCAGGAGACAACCTCCCTTTGGTCCAACTAACTATGGAAACTATCTCATCCAACTTAGGTTTCAATTGCCCCCAGAGCTTCCTGGGAGACTTCAATCTACATTGGAATGAACTTAATGATCAGGCTGTGAATAGTCTTAAAAACTCCTTAGCTGACCTCAACCTGACTCAATTTTGTGACAGCTCAACACACAACTTGGGCTTGACCAATGATCTAATCATCTCCAATCCCAACTCCATTCACATTGAATCGATTTTCCCTTGAGACTGGTTGGATCACCACTAGAAAAATGAAACACCAAAGACTCCAACCCAAGAAACTGAGACACTGGAAAAGATTGCTGCAAAATGAAAATGTAAATGAGCTCATAGCCCATAGCAATCTGTCCCTACCTCCTCCCACATTCATGTCAGATGTACATGAACTTACTGAGCTCTACAACAACTCTGTGTTAAAAGTTCTGGATGCAATTGCCCCTCTACAACTAAAAAGAAAGTCCAACAAAGACTCCAAACCATAGTTCAATGATAGCTTACACTCAGACACAGACACCCTGAGATTAGCAAAACGCTCCCCATCTATTTAACTCCTTACACTTTTGAAATTGAGAAGGAGTCTGTACAACAAACACATCAGAACTACGAAAGTGATTTTCTTCAGAAGCCAACTGGACAAAGCCAGAAATTGCCCTAAAATGCTGTTTCATCTGGTTAAACTTGAATCTAATAACACTTCCATTCAATAGCCATTCATCTCCAGTCCACAACCTAACCTAACCAAGACTTTGCTGTCTTCTTCCTTGGAAAGTCTAACAAGATCGAATCTAATCTAAGGTCTGCCCTGATCGATATATCATCCTTATAGGACTCCCCCCCTAACCCTGCAGTCCCATCTTGCTGCATTTCATACCCCTAAAAACAATGCTCTTTGGAGTCAATTCTCAACCTTCAACGATTCATCCATTCTCAACATTCTTTCTACCATGAAACCCTCAAACCACTTCAACAATACCCTCCCCTCCTATTTCTTTAAAGAGATAAGGTCCCTAGTTCCTCTCTTGATCAAGATTGTTAATGCCTCCGTAAGTCAAGGTTAGATCCCTGACTGCTTAAGATCCGGGCTGGTTCTGCCTATTCTCAAAAAACCTACAGCTGACCCAGAGGATCTGAATAACTTCTGACCAATCACAAACATCCCTACTCTGGCAAAGATCCTTGAGAAATGTGTTCATGTACAACTCTGTAACAACATTGAGGAATTCCAGCTTCTTGATCAATTCCATTCGGCCTTCCGTCAGGGCCAGAGCAGCGAAACAGCCATCACTCTTATAGCCGATGACGCTCTTACAATGCTTGTCTGGAACAAATCCTGCCTATTAATCCTACTTGACCTCCTATCAGATTTTGATACAGTCAAACATGATAATCTCCTGAGCCTTCTGGAACGTAGGATGGGGCTCTCCGGCTCAGTACTAAAATGGTTTGCCTCTTTTCTACATAGCAGAAAACAGAGAGTTAAAACCAACCAAATCCTCTCTAATTCCAGTGCTTGCACTCTTGGTGTTCCCCAAGCCTCCCCTCTCTCATCCACACTTTTTAACCTATTCATTGAACCTCTTACCTAAAGCCTTAAAGCATGTAACATCTAATATCACATGTATGCGGATGACACCCAGTTGTGCATGAAAATCTCCACTCCTGATGATATCAAACCCTGCACAAAATCCATAACTGGTTAAACATCAACCATCTCAAACTGAACACCCTCAAAACGGAATTCCTCAATATCTCCCCATACAAGCAAGCCCCCATTTCGGAAGAATATATGAAAAACCTTTCTGCCCTCAACTGTATACCACATATCATAGACTCTATGAAATCCTTGGGAATAATGCTAGATTAGAAGTTGAACATGCCGGATCACATTAGCGCATCTACCAAAGGAGTGAACTTCCAATTGAGCAGCCTAAGAAAATTAAAAACTCTTCCTTCCCCCGATGACTTCAAGTCCAATGTGCAAGCATTAGTTATCTCACGGCTGCACTATGGCAGTGCAACCCCCTGTGGTCTACCGAGGTACTGACTGGGCGCTCTCAGGGCTTAACTGAATGCTGCTGCCAGGCTTATCACAGGCTCCAAGAAAAGCAATCACCTCTCCCCAGATTTTAAATCTCTAAATGTGTTCCCTTTCAAGGCAAGGATACAACTAAAACTTGCCTGTATGATCCATAAAGCCCTTGATTTCAACACTTCTCTGTACCTCGCAAAAAATCTAGAGCTGTCGGGCGGTGCCCGTACCTCCAGGAGCTCCAGTACTATGTTGCTTAAACCCAACAATGTTTAAACATTTTCAACTTACAATTGCTCCTTCTCAGGGATAGCCTCAAGAATCTGGAACTCCCTACCTACAGAAACTAGACTGATTCCATCAACAGTGTCCTTCAAAAAGGAAGTGAAATCTTTACTGATGAGTACTCTTCTGAGTTAGAAGTTTAGCCGCAGCCTTTTGTTATATCAGCCTAGAGCTGGTGGTCCTCCCTAGCCCAACAATGTGATCCACTTCATCTAGTGTCATGACAACTCTTCTTTCTGTATTATACTTGCATGTTCTTTTGCTTCCTTGTCAAGCTCCTCTGCTTCCTTATGATTTCTTGCAATGTTGCGGGGCTGATACCCTCCATTAATATGATGATACATACCTGTTGTTATTTTTGTCTATTGCTGATGTTTTGCCACTACTGCCTCCCATTATGTGTGTCGCTATTCTCTGTAAAGCGCTCTGATACCCTCTTGGTTCATGTTCACACTATACAAAAAGTTGAAAATAAATAAATAAGATGTAGTTGGTCAATGATTTGACTGTAGTTGAGGCATATATAATGGATCACTGAAAGAATATCGACGACAAAATATTGAGTTGGCAAAATATTGATTCCAGAATATTGATATCAAGAATATCCACTTCCTATCTACAACATTGTAAGTACAAAAATATCGGGAAAAAAAATCGATGTCAAAAATATCGTTGTAAAAAATATCATTCTTTCAAAATGTTTAAACGTTAATGTAAAACATAGTAAACAATATATATAATTGAAGTTAACATAGTTAAAAATATTAAAAAGTATTTCAAAATATTAGCTAAAACATATACTATAAAAATAAATTAAACATATATATTTAAAATATATTGTATATAGTTAGTCCATAAAAAACCAACACTAGGGAAAGCGTTGGATAGAGTAGGGGTAAAAATTACTATTCCCACTTCACTGAGTGCAACAGTAGGGAAAGAGTTGCATAGCATTGGGGTTACAATTACTATTCCCACTCCAGGGAATGCAACAGTAGGGAAAACATTGGATAGCGTAGGAGTTAAAATTACTAATCCCACTCCAGCGAGTGCAACAGTAGGTAAAGCGTTGGATAGCGTAGAGGTCAAAATTACTATTTCCACTCCAGAGAGTGTAACAGTAGAGAAAGCGTTGGATTTTAGAAATGTTAAAATGACTATTCCCACTCCAAAGACAACAGTAGGGAAAGTGTTGGATAGCGTAGGGGTTAAAATTACTATTCCCACTCCAGGGAGTGCAACCGTGGAGAAAGTGTTGGATAGCGTAGGCCTTAAAGTTACTATTCCCACTCCAGAGAGTGCAACAATAGGGAAAGCATTGGATTGTGTAACTGTTAAAATTACAATTCCCTCTCCAAAGAGTGCAACAGTAGGGAAAGCGTTGGATAGCGTAGGGGTTAAAATTACTATTCCCACTTCAGAGAGTGCAACAGTAGGGAAAACGGATAGCGTAGGGATTAAAAATAACATATTTATACATAAAATATGTTTTTTAATTAAAATAATAAATTTAAATTAATTTTCAATAAATTAAAAATACAAATAAATTACAAATATAAATTACCTTAACAACATTAAATTACTTCCCACCATATTCCCAAATAAAAACACAACTCACTCCACATACAATTTTAAATAATAAAAATATTTATCAATTAATAATTTAATAAAAATTAATTACCAATTAATAATTATTAAACAATAAATAAATTAACTACACCAATACATTATAATTAATAATTACAAATAAAATACGTCCCACCTTATTCCCATATAAACCCACATCCCCCTCCAAAAACTAAATAATACAATTACCATATTTATCAATTAATTACAATTAATAACCAATTATAAATTAATTATTAATCAATTATTTATCAATACCAATAAACAAAAAACAATAATTACTTAATTACAATTAAATTACTTCCCTCTCTATAAACCCACAACCTGCTACAGAACTAAAACGCAAAATTTAATAAAAATAACAAATAATTTTTCAAAGATATTATTTAATTACCTATAATTAAAATACTTCCCACCCTATTCCCTTTTAAACCGACACCCCGCTCCAAAAATTAATTAATACAATTAACATAATTATCAATTAATAAAAATTAATAACCAATTTTCAATTAACAATAAATCAATTATCAATACCAATAAACAAAAAATTTATAATTACTTAATTACAATTAAATTACTACCCATCCTATACCTCTATAAACCCACAACCTGCTTCAAAACTAAAGCGCCAAATTTAATTAAAACATATTAATGATCCATAAAAAATATTATTTAATTAAATATAATTCAATTACTTCCCACCCTATTCCCCTATTAACCCACAACCCGCTATGGTACTAAAACGCATAATTTACTTAAAAGAAAATACTAACGTCTAAAAAATTTATACATATATGTGAAAAATACAATACTTAACAAAAAACATATATTAACTGCATATAAAATACATAGTAATATACACATCGGTATTATTGACATAGATATTTTTGTATCAATATTAATAACTTTGATATTATCTACTCCGATATTTCTTACCTTACATTCGATATTCCATTCGATATTCTGTCGACGATATTCTTGACATCGGTATTCTGTCCCCACGATATTAAAAACTCGATATATATGTATATCGATAAAAAAAAACCTCAATATTATGTCTGTACTCTGTACACTGTAAATAACGTCCACCTCTCTGTGTGGGATATTTCCAAGGCATTTACTTGAGTCCAAAACCCACCTAACTGGGTACTCCAGAGGGCAGGGCTCTGAGCCATCAGTTAGTGGGTATATATCCGTTTTAGCCTAGTTGATTTTGTGCCAGAGTGTCTACCAAATCCATTAATTTCTCTAAACAACAATGATACATTATCTTCTGGGTGTTCCTGAAAAGCTAAATATTATTCACATACATGGATAATAATATTTTGCTGGAGTCCCCTATGCATGAGATTTTCTTTAAGGTGTCATGGCTAAGATGAAGAGTAGAGGAGAAACAATTGCTTCTTTATATTGGGAACGGATCTGAAAGTAGAACATTTTATAGCAACTCTCGCAGTAGGGTGAGTATAGAGCAGTTGATTTAATGCCTGGAAACCCTTCAGGAGCCATACCATCTTTTTTTTTTAAATATATTTATTGGCATTTTCTTAATTACATTACAATGACATTGTTCAGCAGCAAAGCGTATTAGCATATGCAATTTGACATCAGCATCATATAGGAATAACAGTGGTGAACCGTCACCTCATTGTGGGCCCCTTCCTTTCCCCCCACCCGTACACCCGCCGTAGGAGATCATTGTGAATCAGAGAGCGATAGCCCATAATGTGTGAGCCATGGTTTCCATATTTTCCAGAACTTTTTGGGACAACCCGTGCTATATAAGACGTATTTTCCCCCAACATGTACATATCTATACTCTTTTTCCATTCAACCAGAGACGGGCCTGTCACTGCCCCCCATGCCTTAGCCAGGTCACATTTCACCCCCACTAATCCTAGTTGAAGGAGGGTTAACTTTGGTTTGGGGAGGTCAATTTCAGTGGATATTCCCATCAGAACAAGCTGGGGACTAAGCGGAATTGTCTCTCCCAGGATAGTTCCCAGCTCGTCCAACAGGGTAGCCCAATACAGTTGAATCTTGGAACAGTCCCACACAGTGTGAAAGAATGTATCCTCTTATGCCCTACAGTGCAGACAATAAAGTGTTTCGGCCCTCCCTATGCGATGAAGTCGCGCTATGTCATAGTATGCTCTATGCAGATATTTGAATTGAATCAATCTAAGCCGGGACTTAATGGCCACCTCTCAGGGATACATCAACACCATTTCCCAATCTAAGGGGGTTATTAGGACGGCGGACGGACTTAGTCCACCCACCATCCTATAGGTCTTTGGGACCGCCCGCCATAAAGGTGGGGCTCCTGTGGGGGGCATTAGGATGCGCCCGCCACTGTGGCGGGCGCATCCTGCATGTTTAGCATTGTAGCGGGAGGGGCTCTCAGCACCGCCCGCCACAATGCTAAACATGCACGAATGCATTTGCATTAACAAAGCGGCAGGCACAGCGCTTTGTTGATGCAGGTACCCCCCTGTGCACCCCCACCTTTTCTTCACTCCGGGGGCCCGCAGGGGGCCCCTGAAGTGAAGACAGCATGACTTTCGATGGCGGCGATGGAATCTATCCTGGGCCATCTTTATATGGCTGGCGGTGTCAAATAGACACCGCCACCATGTTAGACCTTTTCCCCCGGTCGCAAGGCGACCGGGGCTGAAAAGCGGCAGACGGTCTTTCCGTCCCCCGCGGTCCCCCCGCTATACTAATATGGCGGGGGCATTTAGCTTAGGATGGCGGGTGAATTGCCCCCGCCAGGCCGGCGGTGGCTACCGCCAGCCTGGCGCGGGCAATCCGCCCGCCATCCTAATGACCCCCTAAGTCTTCCAACTCTCCCAACTCTGACTCCCATTTCGTACGCAGCTTCTGCAAAGTGTCTGGCTTATTATTAATTATTGTTCTGTATGTCCAAGAAACCCCCTTTTCCTCCAGCTCCCTCATCCGGAGCCGTCCCTCTAAAGGTGCGTACTCGGGGATGTCAGTAGTGTCTATGTGGCCAGCTGCAGGTATTTGTAGTGTTGAGTCGTGTTCATGTCGAATTCAGCCTGAAGGTGTGAGAAAGTGGCCAGTTCTTTATGGTGTAATATGTCCTTTAGTTGTGAAATGCCTAGCAGGTCCCACTGTCGGAAACCTTCAATTTCGTGATTTCCTGAAGCTGGTTCCCCACCCAAAGCGGGGTTTCTCTATTGACACGGCCATCCCATTTCATTTGTCGTTCAACCTGTTTCCATGCTGTTAGAACAATCCGTGTCACTGTCAGGAGCTTTGCAGCGCCCCTCCCCCCATATATGTAATGCGTATGTGGGCGCTTGGTAAATTGTGTGTGTTCAAGTATGTATGTGGGGTGATTTCTCTCTACGTGTTGCCATTCATTTACAACAACTAGTTGGGCTGCCCAATAATATGCCCAAAGATCTGGCAGGGAGATACTGCCATTATACTGCCATTATATTGCCATTATATTGATTGCGTTGTAATGTCGCCAGTGCTATCCTCGGCGGTCTCCCGACCCAAAGAAATGTCCATAACATGTCGTCCATTTTATTGAACACCTCAACTGGTACTAGCTGATAGGTGTTTTGCAATACATAGAGAAATTTTGGGAGCACTATCATTTTGCATAGTGCTGTCCTGCCTAGCAATGTCAGTGGCAGGGTCCTCCATCTCTCCACGTCTGCATGAAATTCCCTGAGCACCCTATAGAGATTGTGATCCGGCGCCATTGTAGCATTCATTGTGACATAGATCCCTAGATATTTTATGCCCTCTTGTGCCAACTGGAGTTGGCTTGGGCCGACAGTATAGCCACCGCTCTTGTCTTCTGGGTATAAGTACGATTTTCCCCAGTTGATTTTGTACCTCGCATGTGCGTCAGATGTTTCACTACTGTCCATGATTTTAGGGAGTGTCGTTTCTGGGTTTGTGATATATATTAATATGTCAGCAGCATATAGGGATATGCGTTCATTGGTCTCATCATTCTCTCCATTCCAAAATCCCGTTATGTCCGGGTGCATTCAGATCACACAGGCAAGTGGTTCCAGCACCAGAGCAAAAAGCAGGGGGGATAATGGACAACCCTGCCGAGCGCACCTACCTATTGGGAATTCCCGTGACACTACCCCGTTGACTCTAACCCTAGTCACAGGTCTTTCATAGAGTACGGTGATCAAATGCCTGAATACTGGACCAAACCCGAACTCTTCCAAAACAGACATGAGAAAAGGCCAGTGGACAGTGTCAAATGCCTTTTCGGCATCAAGGGACAGGACGAGGTGTGGATCTTCTCTTTTGTTCACCACCTCCAACCAATTATGCAGTCTCCTCGGAGCCTCGTCGACCTTTTGGCATAAAGTCGGACAGGTCTCAATGGATGGGACCAGTAATTACCGCTGTAAGCCTGTTTGCTAATATTCTGGCTAGTATCTTAGTATCCACGTCTATAAGGGAGATAGAGTGATACGAGCTACACGCCTGCGGTGGTCTGTCCTTTTTGGGGATTACTGCGATCGTGGAAGTCTGCAAGTCTCTGCGGAGGCTTCCCGTCTTATGCGCCTCCAAGTATAATTGGAGGAGGTGTGGGCCAAAAAGTGTTGCGTTTTGCTTAAAGAATTCCGGAGGTAGCCCATTTGGCTCTGGGGCCTTTCCAGTTTTCAACTGGCCAATGGCTACCATTATTTCTTCTTTTGTAATCTTATTGTCTATTGTCTTTGACTCACTATCTGCTAATTTGGGGAGCTGTATTGCCCGAAGATTTACCTGAATCTGTGACAGCTGAGCTAATTCATGTTGCGTTTAAAAAGTCTCGTAGTAGTCTGCAAAGGCGTTGGCTATTGTGACTGGGGTCAGATGAGTTCATCCATCCTCCGCCTGTATCAGTGAAACCCATCTACTGTCAAGCTCTTTTTTGCTAGGCCACGCTAGCAATCTACCTGTCTTGTCTCCTACATCAAACAGACGCTGGTGCATGGCTTGTATAGCGTGCTGTGCATCTTTCTTGACCAGTGTGAAATATTCCTGTCCAAGGAGTTGTAGACTGCATAGCGTGGAGGGATCATTTCCCGTACTTGCCTGTGATTCGAGTGCAGTAATTGGGATTCCAACCCAGTGATCTCCTCTTCATCTTTCCATTTTTTGTGGGCAATAATGTTTTGTGCCCTATCCCGTAGTACAGGTTCGTATGCCTCCCATAGTGTAATGGCCGAGTCCACCGACCCCACATTCTCTTTAAAATACAACTCAGTGTCTACCCTGAGTTCCCTAGCAACATGAGGGTCTTTGAGTTACCATGGGTTCAGTTTCCATTCCTCGTTCTGTCTTTGTGTACGGGTATCCACGATGAGCCACAAGGGCGAGTGATCTGAGAGGCCCCTTGCCAAATTTTCTACCTTGTGCTATCTCCCCTAGTTCACCCACTGGGGCAAATATGTAATCTATCCTTGAAAAGGCTTTGTGTGCCCCTGAATAAAAAGAGTAAGCTCTAGTCTGGGGATGCTGCCTACGCCATATGTCTGTGAGTGTTAATTTGTCTGCAAACCGTTTGAGCGGCGTCTCTTTGAGATTCCCTGTGGGAACAGTCGTACGGTCACTTGTGGGGTCCATCACGTCATTAAAGTCACTCCCAAAAATGTGTGTGTCAAAGGCCGCCTCCAATAAAATTGCTGCAAGCTTCTCCTTTTTTTGCCTTTGGAGCTTGAGTGTTGTGTATGCACTAATAAAAGTGATGTGTACCCTGTTTCACACTCCTTTGATCGCTACACATGACGTTGGGATCTGTTCAAGTGTGCTCTAGTCTGAAGGGTGGGTTTTTCCTGATGAGTATTGCCACACTCCTTGCCCCGGTGGAGAATCCAGCGTGGGCCAATGTTTTATATGCACCTCGACCTAAGAATCCGCATTGAGTGCCTTTTAAGTGTGTAACTTGTTTGAGAATTACATCTGGTTTCAATCTTTTAAAATATGCGGCCACTAGTCCTCTCTTAACCTCATTCCCTATCCCATTCACGTTCCAGGAGAGGATCGACTACATTCCTGGATTAGGTGTAGCCATCTCGGTGAGGCACTATGTCCAGCCCATTAGTGAGTCCCCTTCGCCCTCCCCACTGCTGTTGTTTCTACAATATCATGATGTCTGCTGTCTTATTGTTTTGCCACCTTGCTCCAATGTCAGTATACGTGCAACTTTCCAAAACAAAACAAAACAAAAAAAAACATCACCCCCAAACACGTAATCCAAAATAATTAACAACGTCCAAGTTCAAGTTCAAGTTCAAAAGACCTTTATTCGAATTTGAGAAAATTCATAAAAGTACCGAACACAGCAAAACACACATATACATATAATACAAAACAGTTATATAAATAACATTCCATAATAACAGAGTAGTTCATACAGTGATTAAGCAGTAAATTTCATTATCTTATAACGTTTTTGCAGTAGTATCATTATGACTGATTCTGATTTCAGGGACTTTCCATTGTCTTGCGTGCACGTATGGCTAGTCTTAAAAAAGTGCTAGTGCAAAAGGTCAGTTCAACGGTGTCCAGGGTAAGCAGCAACATATAGGATTCCTGAAGTGTGAGAGGTCTGAATTTTCTAAAATATGGGGTTAAAAGCCATTTAGTATATCTCACATAAAATTTGCAGAAAAACAGAAAGTGCAAATCATCTTGGGTGCTTATGCCATCACAAGGGCAGGGGGTAAGATCTATACAGTGTCGGTACCCCAAAGGAAAAGACAGCAAAAATTTCACAGTTCCTGCCCTTAGACGAAATAATAAAGATCGCTCCCAGTTTGACATAGGGAGTGAGAGGTAGGGCGGCATAATTTGCATACAGAGACCGTTTCCTATGTATTTCTTGACCCTTGATTTCTGAGATTCTTTTCCAAGCCGTTCATTACGGTAAAGTGCATAAAGTGCCTTTTGGACCTCAAATTTATCCTTTAATTCGATAGCCGTTGGGTCAGTGAACAAGATACCTGTACCAATTTCATAAAGTGTTTTAAAAACTTCTCTAAACCAGGGGATCTGCATGCCATTTTCACAATTTAGGCAGTCCTTAATGATGTTTTGTGTAAGGACAGCAGCATCATTCCTCCAGATTCTAATCCAGAAGAGAGCTGGTCTTGCTTTAATAAAATCACTTATGAAGGGGAGGTTGAGTTCATTATGGCAGATAAAATTAGAAGAGGAGATCGGTACACCCAACAATTTTCTGCAGAAACGGTTTTCCTCTCTTTGGATACTAATGCTGCTGGCCGATCCCCAAACTTCGGCTCCATACGTGGCAACAGGAGAACACTGTAATTTAAAAATTTTAACAATAGCCTTTGTGGCGCCGATTTTCTTTGGGCGGGGGAGACTCAGGACAGAATTGTTGGCTTTCGAGAACTTGCTCGTGGCGTGGGCCACGTGCCCACTCCACGAGCTGTTCGCAGCGAAAACCAACCCCAGATAAGGAAACTTATGGAAAGATTCTAGTTTATCTGTTCCAATTCGAATTGTGCTGAGTTTCCTTTTGCCCGGGCCACAGGACATAATAAAAGACTTTTTAAAATTAACTTTCAAATCCAGTCCCTCCATAAAATTTACAAAACTATGTACAAGCAGACGTAGAGCGTTGGGTGTACGTGCCATAAGGACAGCGTCGTCTGCATATAAAAGCACGGGTAGGGGGTTGCCTAGAATTATTGGGACATCAGGGGTAGCTTTCTTTAGACAATTGGACAAGCCGTTTATATAAATGATAAACAGCAGGGGTGCTAGAACGCACCCCTGTCTCACCCCCCTCCCTATCTCAATGGCTCCCGATACCTCTCCGCCCATCCCGATACGTACCCGTGCTTTCAGGTCAGTATGGAGGTAGGCTAAGAATCTAACAAGAGTGGCATCAAGACCGTTCGACAGGAGAATTGACCAAAGCTTAGATCTGTTCACAAGATCGAATGCGGATGAAAGATCCATAAAAGCTAGGTAAGCAGGGGATGAGCGAGCAATGCAGTATTTGTCGATTATCAATTTTAAATTTAAACATTGCTCGACTGTTCCTACCCCGCTCCTGAACCCCATCTGACAAGGATCTAAGAAGTCGGTATCAGACGCCCATTCCAGTACCCTATTATAAATTATACATCCTAGTATTTTTAGAGTGTTATCCAGGAGGGAAATGGGACGATAGTTTGCTGGGTCTGATCTGTCTCCCTTTTTATAAATGGGAACGATGATACTAGTAGCCCAGGTGGCAGGCATGGCTACTTGTGGGAGACTATTAAAAATGTTGACGAGTATTGGTGTCCAAAGCGCAGCATTATATTTAATAATATCAATAGGGAAACCGTCTGGTCCGGGCGCCTTATTACCTAGACTCTCTTTAATGGCTTTCCTGACTTCTAGGTCCGAAATCTCTAAGCCTTCTGTTTGGCCCATATTTGGGAGAAGTTGCTCGTCAGAGGGGGCGGCATAGATTTTAGAAAAATGGGTCTCCCAGGCTGCACTGGTTATATTGCAGCTAATTTGTGTAAGCTCTTTGCCCATTTCCCTGGTTCTCCTGACAGCCGACCAAAATGGGGCGCTGCCACCCAGATTGGCACTGATGACCAGCTTATCCCAGTGTTCGGAGTGCAAATTTGCCTTCCTTTCCGATATTTTGTCTTTGTAGTTTTTCCTGGCAGCTCGGACTACATCTTTACATCTGGGTTTGGCAGAAAGGGCCTTTCTTAAATCTCTATTGGCCACGGAGCAAGATGTATCAAACCACCGTGGCTCTTTGTGTTCAGTAGGGAGTGGGACTGACAGGAGGATTTTTATATTTGAGCATAAAGCTTCAAAGTCTGTGATCAATTTTTCCTTATTTGTGCTTGGGGAAGAGAGGCAATTCAGCAAATCGGGATGTGCCTCCTGAATCGTGTCTGTGATGGCCCCACAATCAATTCCCCTCCATTTAAGGCGAAGGCCGTCAATTGAGGGTGTGATATCCCTTGCCCCGTTTAAATTCATAAAAATTGGACTGGGTGCAAAATTAAAAATAGCTAACAATGGGTTGTGATCACTGAAAGACGTTTGCACCACAGAAGTTTTAATTAAACAATCTGTTAGCAGAGGTGATGTAAATATGTAATCGATAATTGAACCGTTATCCCTGCCCTTAAACGTAGGGGCATAAGGAAAATTCATATCATACCCTACACTCATTACATCAACAAGATCAAAATCAGAAAGTATGCTGATCAGTTCCAAACCCCTGCGGTCATTACAGTAATCAAGATTAGTAGCTCCATAGTTCTCTATAAGTTTCACGTTAAAATCACCCCCAATCAGAATGCTAGTCTTGGTGTCTACTGACAGGGAACAATCAATCGTGTTTAAAACCTTAGATAATGCAACAAATTTTTTGTTCGGTACACCATAAAAATCATTATTATAAAAATTAATTAAATAAATTGTGGTCTTTGATTTCAGTTTATATTCCAGAATTTGAATATTGGGATTGGCAAGGTTATCTAGCTTCAGATCTCTAATTGTACCGCCTGCCAAGATTCTGATCCCCATAAAAAGGCCACCCACTGCTCGGCCAAGGCTAGGTTTTACTGATGTCAAGCTGAAGCAGTGGTAGCCTTCAATATACAGATTATCAACAGCCCAAGTTTCTTGGAACATAAGTATGTCTGCATCATTAATTAGTTCAATCCAAGCAGGGTCCGAGAGCTTAGATTCTAAACCTGCGACATTCCAGCTTAGAATTGATAGGCCGTGTTTGGTTCCGTGTTTGACGAGTGTACTCCCGGTATTCCCATTGTCATGGTTGGGTGGTTCGTTAGAAATGGCCAGGATACTGTCCGACAATATAATTTCTGTAGCAGCAGTTTTAACGTGGTGCAATACAGCTGGGGTTATGACACCCTCTGAGTTACAGGCTTTTGCATCGTTGCACATTTCTTTGTTGGGGGATACACTCAGTCAATCCTGTTCGTCTAAAGATGATAAATAGTCGAACCGATTAAAAGTAGGGATGTTGTACATTGGCCTAACTTCAGTCATCTGTGCAAACTGGAACGGATTAGAGATTGGGTAAGGCCTATCTCTATAGTTGCTCTGATGCATAGTTGGGGCTTGAAAGAGCTGCGGAGGGTTGGGGGTTAGGATTGGCATTGGGGGTTGTGGGTGCCAGTTGCGGTTGTTGGAGTGGGCGACATTAGGGTTCTGATTCTGGACAAAAAGGGGTGATTTAATCCTTGTTCCAAAATTCGTATCCTGATAAGAGTTAGTGGGGAAATTAGTGGGGAAATTAGCCGTGGCTTGTTCGGGGGGTATCAGATGTCGGTAGAAATATCCTAAGGGAAGGAGCGTGGTGTTGAATTCCCAGGGCGATGGTAAAGGGGCATTGGCAAGGGTTTTCTCTGCCCATTGTGGATTTCTAAAGCTTATGGTGACACAGTCACCCTCAAATTATTTCCTAAGTGGTCCAATCCAACCCACTCGCTGTGTGTTAATAATCTCCCTTGCACCATCAATGGGGTAATTGCAGTTAGCAATTAGCCAGTGCAAGGTTTTGTTTTTAAGTGATGTGGGGTTTTCATCCTGATCCTTTCTTAATTTGGTGACATTTACTAACACTAATACATATGCACCGCATTCCGGTGGGAGGTTAATGCGGGCAGGAACTTGTCTAGGTGTTTTTGGAATGGGTTGGGCCGAGATAGTGTTGCTTGTAGAAGTTGCAGAGTGACCTGTGGTGCTCACATTTGGGGGTTTAGTATTAGTGTGGGTATTAGTGCCAGGGTCCTTCCTTTTGTCTGTGGGTGCGCTATTGGTGTGCGATGTTGCTGCTTTTTGGTTAGTAGTTGGACCATTGACCAGTGCGGCAGGTGCAGCTTTGTGTGCGTTATTTGGGATAGTTGGAGATGCTTGTGGAATATTTATTTTGGAGCCTGCTATTTTGGTGGTGTTGCTGTTATTTGTACTTATTGCAGGACCTTCCTTTAGGAAATTCTTAAGGGGGCTACTCAATTCAGCTAGTTGTTTTTCTATTCGAGTAAGCCTGTTTTCAATGGGGGATAAATAAATGCTTAATAGTTCCCCTAGTCTTTCCAGCATGGGGTCGTATGCCTTATCTGTGTTATCATTAGTATCCATTGTTCTACCCTGCTGAACCATTTCACTTTCATCCCCCTGAGATATTCCCGTAACCCTGGTCGTGTTATGGTTAGGGACAGAATTGGTATTTTTCCCAGGTTTCCTTTGTGCCCGGCCATATTTCCTGACCATGGTGATCCGGGGCTTTGGTGCATGTGATTTCTGTTTTTGAACTGCACCCTCTCGTCTACCTCTCAGTTGCCTGATGTTATCAGCAGATTTTACTTTGGGAGAGGGGTTGATGGGTAAATCAGGGGTTTTTTCCAAGTCTGTGCTGATATCGGTGTCTGAATCTAACAGGGGAATGGAGGCTGAGAGGTTAACCTCGCTAGGGATGGTGTGAATGTCAGCACATACGTCAAGTAGGGGTCTGATGTTATTAGGCATAGCCTGTGCAGGTGTAGTGGCGGTGGCAATAAGGCCAAGTGAGGAACGTTTGGCATGTGCCAGGTCTTGTGATACCCTGCGTTCTAAAAGGCTAATGCCCTGATTGATGGCATCATTGGCCTTCGATATAAAAAGGTCAATGGGGCCGGTCACAGTGGCAGCTGTTTTGCTGCGGGTACCCCTTGGGGACATGCTGACAGTTGCTTGCCCTTGTTCAGAGAAATGGGTTGCTACGCGGAACAACAGACACAATTGTCAATGACAACTAACAAAATAGCAAATAGTCCCAACAGTGTTTTCTGTATCCACAGTTCACAAATGGAGGTTGCCCAGTGGGTCAAAAGAAAGTACCTTATAGTAATGGCGATGGGGGGTGGCCCCGTCCCGTCCTCCTCGTGCCTCAGAGGGCCCGCCCTTTGCCCGGGCTTCGCCCCGGGCGCTCCCGCGCGCGACTCGCGGGGCGAGAGGGGGTGTCAGGCTTTTACTGGCGCCTCCGGGCGCTCTGCACGCGGCATGGTCGCGCCGCCGGCCAGGGGGTTGCTGGGGAGTGTGGTCCGTTGTGCTCGACCGCCTCCTGCAGCCCCCCGGCGTGTGAGACCTTGGCCGTTTCCCTCACGGCACTGCCCGATGGCAGATTAGCTGTTAATGCGTCTTTGGTGTTCCCCCTCTGGGCTCCCGGGGGTCAGGCTTTTACTGGCGCCTCCGGGCGCTCTGCACGCGTCACGGGCACGCCGCCGGCCAGGGGGTTGCTGGGGAGTGTGGTCCGTTGTGCTCGACCGCCTCCTGCAGCCTCCCGGCATGTGAGACCTCGGCCGTTTCCCTCACGGCACTGCCCGATGGCAGATTAGCTGTTAATGCGTCTTTGGTGTTCCCCCTCTGGGCTCCTGGGGGGTCAGGCTTTTACTGGCGCCTCCGGGCGCTCTGCACGCGTCACGGGCGCGCCGCCGGCCAGGGGGTTGCTGGGGAGTGTGGTCCGTTGTGCTCGACCGCCTCCTGCAGCCTCCCGGCGTGTGAGACCTCGGCCGTTTCCCTCACGGCACTGCCCGATGACAGATTAGCTGTTAATGCGTTTTGGTGTTCCAAACAACGTCCATCATGCCCTCTCCCCACACTGCAGGCACCCCCACCACCCCCAAACTTGTCAACAGGACAACACTGGAGCAGGTAAACCACCCAGAGTTCTGTAGCGCACCCCCACTCCCCCACCCACACAACTATATAGCACTACAGAAAAAACAGCCTGCTATATACTTTCCTTCCTCACAGAAAATGTTCCAAATGTCCTCTATGTCTGAGGGACAATACAGTGTCGCTATGAGAGCGTCTGGCCCCACTGCTTCATTCCTCCTCGCCATTGTCTGCAGCGAGCAAGGATCCCTTCCCGGGGGACCCAAGCCAGAGGCTTCCAAGTGCTGAATAGTCTCCAGAAGAGGGTGTGCAGCATCCGAAGTCCAGGATTCAAGGTTCTCCAATTGATCAGAGTCTCCATGGCTGCTGGATCTCAAAGAAGTTCTTGATGCACATTCCAAGGCTGTGTCGTTGTCCGAGTCCAACAAAGTGGCTTTTTGCTTCCTGGGCCTCAGGGATCTCCCCAGTGCATTCCCAACTGGTGTCAGGCATTTGATCGTTCGCCTCCACCTCTTTGGCTTGGGCCTCTCCCAGCCAGGGCTTGGTTCCTTGGAAGCGGACAGGGGAGCAGGAGAAGGCGTCCCATGTCGTAGCTGAGACCGTTCCTCAATCCAGGACCACACATCCTCCGGTGTCTGGAAAAATGGGTGATATCCTGGAAGATAACTTCAAGTTCAAGTCCCCTTCCCCACCCACCTCCGGCTGACCCAGGACCATCTCTCCTTCAGGAAACAACTCAAGTCCTGGCTGTTCGAGCAGTAGCGCCCTCCCTGCCCCCCCAGCGCCTTGAGACCCTAACGGGTGAGTAGCGCGCTTTACAAATTCCTTGATTGATTGATTGAAGTTTGGCCAGGAACAGCGGCATATACTGGATCCCAAGAGCACAAAGTTTCACTTTGATGGGATGGAAGGTGCCCCATTGTTTTTGAACGTCACACGAATAATCAGGGAAGACCATCACTCTTGTGTTCTCATATTTGATCTCACTGTTTTTCCGCAGCTCCCTGGGTATCAGATCCCTGTCCTGAAAGTTCAAGAATCGATCTATCAACGGCCGGGGGGGGGAGCCTGGCTGCGGGCTAATCCCAGGCATCCTATGCGCCCTTTCTATAACAAAGCAGGAGGAGAATTGCACCGCAGGAAGGGCATACTTAAGAAATGTCATGAGAAAATGTCCTGGGTTTGTACGCTCTGCAATTTCCGGAAAGCCTATCAATTGCAGATTGTTTCTGCGGGTCTTGTTTTCAGCATCTTCAACTCTCCAGATCACCTCCTTCACTGCAACCTGAAGATCTTATATGTCTTTACACGTGGTCCGCAAGGTATTCTCGAGCTCTGAGGCACGTTGTATAAACTTCGGTCACTCGCTCAGAGACCTTGGCAAGTCTTGTCGCAGAAAAGAGAACTCTGTCTGCACCTCCACCAACTTGCCTTCCATGCTCTCCCGAGAGGCGCGGATCACGTGTAGGATGTCCTCCATGTCCAGACGGGAAGCCGAGACCCCCTCCGGCTCCGGCGGGCGCAGGAAGAACAATTGTGTATCGCTCCATCTTCCCCTGTCTGGCCATCCTAGAGTCCTTATCTTTTGCCATCATGGCTGAACAGTAGTAGTCCAGCGCCAGCACTCCTTGGGTGAGACTAATAGATGGGGGAGCGGAGGGAGGGGGACCCCGCCCGCAGCACACTGGCGTTGGGAACACAACGGCGCAGGTTCCAGCTGGGCCACTCTACCACACCCGGCACAACAAGCAACCCATTGGGGGGGGGTGGAAGCAACACCTCTCAAGTTATGGACCTTCAGCGAGATAGATCTCCGGTGGCTTTCCGTCCCAAACAGTATATCCTTGAGACCGGAAGAGCAGGCTTTCTCACACCTGGGACCCTCAACGCTGAAAGTCGGCACAGCTGTATCCCTTTCACCTTCTGTCCAAGGAGCCAGGGGGTCAACAACCAAGCTCACCAGTTATTGATGCCTGAGGCTAGTTACAATGTGCCACAGGGAAACTCAGGCCTCTACAATGTAGCCGGGCCGGAGGTGGAGCACACAGGAAGCTGCACGCCCATCGTCAGGGGCTCCCCTCCGCCGATATCTGCAGACTGCACAAACTGCTGTAGAAGGCAGAGGGCTCCTCCATGTGCCAGTGCAGATCGCCGTCTGCTTCAGGCCCCTGCCACTTCACCAACCCCAGAGAGTAAGTCTAAAGGAAAAGCTTTCAGCCTTTGGGTGCGTTGCTGTTCAGAAGGTGCAGGGTGATGCACAATGCCACTGTCTCCTATCGCACCCAAGCGGCTCACGCGTGCTGGAAGTGCGCCACTTACTGCCGTTTCATGTGGGGTCACATGGCGATACACCAGGGTTCAGGCGCCACCCCGCAGAGGCTCCTGGCCTCACTCCCAAGTCGTTGCAGCAGTCCTCCCAGCCATCGGGATCGCTGCACTTCTTGTAATGGGCGCACTCTCCTTCCCGGCCCCCGCTCCACAAGCTCAACGGACCCTCGGCAGCCACAGTGGGCATTCCCAAAGCGTGAACAGAGGCCGCCAGTCATGCCGCCACAGCAGGAGGGGCAAGGCGGGACTCAGCATCCGCTCCGGACTACGATTTTCAGCCGTCGAGCTGGCTCAGAGCCTCCCCTGATCCGCTACGGCCGCCATCTTACTAGCTGCGCGCCGACTGCTGCGCTGACAAAAGCTCTGATTCCAGCCATGGAGGAGCCACAAAACTCCCAGTCGGGCACACCTCCACTTGCACAACCTCGTCAGGCACAGGTACGTTTAATTAAAGGCTAGGAGGACCATGATTTTTGTAGGATTTGAATCGGGCCAGTGGATCTTGCGGAGAATGCGGCTACCCAGCCATGTTTTGGCCATGCCTCCAGGAGCCATGCCCATTAGTGCCCGATCCCGATGCGGTTTGGAAATATTCTCAACCAAATGGGTTTGGGAATGGTTTCTGACCATCTCGGATCGGGAGAGTCCGACCGTCCGAGTACGATGCATCCGGATGCTTCCTGATATGATTTGGTTGGACTCCCATTGACTTCAATGGGAGCCTATGTTCCAACTGAATGCGTAGGCAGCCATTGAAGAAAGGGGTGGCTGGGGAAAATCGGGCACCCTGTGGTGGGCACCCCCTGGTGCCAGCCACCCTGTGCATGTCTGCTATGGTGGGACCCATGTGTACCCCCATGGGCCCAATTGGGAAGGCTCTGGGTGCAGGGTGGCCTTCTAAGGGTCCCCCAAAGTCTCATTCCAACTGCTGATTCGAGTCAGACGGCATGATTGGAAAGGCTGTTCATATCCAGCATCGTACTTGGGCTTTGGGAAACAAGGCCCATAGAGACGTAGGATTCTGCTCCATATGGCTCAGTCATTTCAAATGCCGTCGGGTTCGGATTGGAATATTCCTAACGCCTAACTCGCATCGTACTTGGTTGGTAGGAAATCGTTACGAGTCAGTCGAAATGGCACTTCCCGAATTGATTCGGACCAAGCAAATGCTGTTAGGAGGCCTTCCTAATCACATCGGTATCAGGTTCCTTAGTGGTTCCATGAATAATGGCCATTCAAAGTAATTAAATGCCTTTTTGGCATCTAGTAATACCAGCACTGCCTTAAGCTGTGGTTTTAGTTGATGTCAAATGGTGAATACTGTGCGCGAGGAAAATTGATGTGGACATGTCAGGCACAAAACAAACCAGCACCTGGAAGACTATTTTCTTGAGTAAAAAGGACAGTCTATTTGCGATCACTTTATATAAAATTTAGCTGTACCGATATAGTAGCGATAATGGCCTACAGGAGGTGCATCAAATAGCTTCTTACCCGGGTTTAGCAAAATAACTGCTTTACGCAATGTTGGAGGTAGCACTCCATCAGAGAGTATCTCTGTGTATACTCTTAGGAGGTGAGGAACTAGACTATGCTTTTAAGCCTTATAATATTCTGTTGGCAAGCCATCAGCGGCTGGAGCCTTCCGCCCTGCCAGGGCATCAGTGGTTGCCACCATCTCCTCTACTGAGATAGTATGGCTTAAAAAATGCTGGTTGCAGCTGTCCAGCCAAACTAAAACTACCTCGTCTAGGTATCCTGGGATGGAGTCAGCAGACTCCACCATTCTGTATCCTACAGGGAAGTGTAATAGGTGTTGAGTTCAGCCAATATGTCCTCATTATCTATTACAGGCACATCTGACTGGGTCATGAGTGAGTTTATGTTGCTCTGTCACTTATCTCATTGTAGGAGCCACAATAGGGTCGTACCCAGTCTCTCCCCCTCGCCATATAGCCAAGCAAGTGCATTCTGGCCTATATAATGCACATCTCTGTCAGCTAGAACTCTATAACCATGAAGCAGGTGATGCTGCTGTTTGAGTAGCTGATGTATTGAGACAGATCTCATAACAAAGCCATCTCAATTGGTTAGTTCCTGTTCCAGACATGTGAGCTGCTCTTGGAGAATCCCTGTGTGTTTATCAATGGTGACCCCCTTAATATAGGCCTTGAAGGACTCCCATAGGGTGGTGTATTTCTCCACTGTGCTATTGTTAAACAGAAAATATTCTAGCATGGCCATAAACAATGTATTACAGATTGCCAGTTTAGAAGGGATTATGCAGGGAAGCCCCAGTGTGGTCCTCTCAATTGGTAACCAGGAAACAACACTTATAACTTGACTAGGGAGCTATCCGATAGGGTGAGAGGTAGGTGAGTAATGGATGAGACCTAGACCCCCAGGTCTTGTGTGCACAGTCAATATTACAGTCTGAAGGAGGACTCATGTGGTGAGGAATCGAAACATAAACTCTTTAGCAGGGTCAAGTGCATGTCACCCCAGATCCTGCAGTTCGAAGTGACTCATAGTGTTTTGCAGTATTTTTATAGATTGCATGTGGTGAAAGCATTGTATACCTGTGCAATCAAGTTCAGTGTTCAAAACTAAGTTGAAGTCCTCTTCCCATAACATCACATCAACCTCTGAAAAACTTAGCATTGTGAGAATGCCTAAGAAGAGCTGGGGCGTGTCAACATGTGGTGCATAGACATGAACCATACTTGGATTTATGTTCTCGAGTGTTCCTATCAAGACTTTAAATCAGCCATCCACATCTATGTGTTGGTTATGTAACTAAAATCCACATGTTTGCGCATTAAAAAGCAGACCGATCGGAAGTATAAAATATATGAGGAGGAGAACCAATTGGGGGTGTCCCATTTACAGAATAAATCATATGTGCCTTTCTGGGGTAGATGTATTGCCTGCAAAAGCTAACATCTATAGAGTGTCGTTCTCGATATGAGACTACTCGTTGCTCTTTACGGTGGATGTTGAAGCTCCGGATGTTCCAGGAGTTTAATGGGAGTTTTTTTTTCTAGGGGTCGTCATTCCCCGGGGTTTATGTCAGTATGATGTAATGTCAGGATGTGGGTCTGAATTGCTGTAATATGTAGTCTGATCTCATAAGGAGATAAAAAATGTACAATGTTGCAACATCTCAACCTCCTTCCCACACTTTCAACCCCAACTGTCAGTAATACATATCCATAGTAAAAAGAATCTCCAAGGTGGTCTGATCCACAGTGGGTGGAATGCGTTGGAGAGCCAGTCGTTCGTCATGGAGAACTCCAACCAGTTCAGAGGTAATTGCAGAATTTAGCGACCTCCTCTGTCGGTGTACAAAATGTGGCTTCCTCTACAGATCCACCCTTAATCGGGCAGAGTACAACATCGCATATTTCAAATTTTGTTTAGCAGAGTATGTGTTTGACCCCATAAGTTTCAGGAGGGCCTCCTGCATTGTCACTGTGAAGTCCAGAAATATAGAAATCACTAAGCCCTTGTGCAGCCACCCCCACTCTCTTGCCGTAGGATACTGTTGTGGTCTCCAAAGTTCAAAATACATGCAGTTATAGGCCTTGGGTGACTCAGGGTTTCACCCTACCCATGTGCTCATTCAATTAGGAACATGCCAGACACCCATTTTAGAGCTGCCACTTTGGTGATCGCACTTAAAACACTGAGCAGAAGCATGACTAAACTTCAAGTACTGCAATATAAATTAGAGAGGAAAACACTTAGGGCCTGATCCACGACAAAATGAGTAATTCCACCCTGAAGGTTGTTATGCCTGAAAACCTATTGTAGGAAATGTATGGAAATGGGTTCTGCTCATTTAATCCAACTAGACTTTTCACTTTTGACTACCCAGGGTTGGACCTTTGCTGTGGATGAGCCTCAGTACCTGATTTTCAGTCACCATAAATTCACCGTAAATGAACTGAGAGTGCTAACAGCCAATGGCTGTCTCTTAAGATAAAGTTGCTGCTGTGCAGGCTGACCGTGTGTGACTACCATATTGCGCAGCCTGGTATCTGCATACTGGTAGGCTGTCGCAGAAGGGAACCTTCAAGGATTGGTGCTGACCTGGGTTAAGCCTTATAATTGGAGTGGTAATTTGTAGTGTAGGTCGGTAGTGTCTTGAAAGGCTGTGGTATTTAACTGAGTTGCACATTACAGGTGAAATCTGCACCATTGGCCAGCAGGGTCCTGTGACAAATCAATCTCAGGGTAAACATGCATCTCAAGTATAGATTCATAGTATATTTCATCATATCTACACTCCTCATGGCACTTTGTCTTTGTTCTCCTCAACTGGGCAAAGTGAATTTCTCTGCTGACCAGCTGGAGGATGTTATGTTATGTTAGTAGTTTGTGTAAGCGCGACAGCTGCCCCAGCAAAGAGGCGTCCCGGGGCTGGTAGATCAAAAAATGCAGTACCGATAGAGGCAGGCCAAGCTGGGACAAGCAACCCTAAGGAGGAGGAAACAGAAAGGCTTTGACGGCTTTCCGGAAGGCAGACAAGTTCTCCATACCACGGATGCCCACCGGCAGGGAGATCCAGAGCTTGGCTCCCAACACCCCGAAGGAGAGACCACCAATACGGCATAGTTTGGTACGAGGTACGATCACTTGATGTTGTCCCAGTGAGCGCAAACTACGCTGGGGCACATCTGGAGTCAGAAGCGGACACAGGAGATCTGGGCACCTGGATTTAAGAATCTTGAACGCCAGACAGAGAGCTTTGAACTGGATTCGGGAATCAATTGGAAGCCAGTGCAGCTTTCTGATTGTGGTTCTGGCAGAGCATCTACGGGGAAGACCTACCAAGGTCCTTGCTGCCGAGTTCTGAACTCTCTGCAGATGTACTATCTCGGCTTTGTTTGTGCCCAAAAACAGCACACTGGCGTAGTCCAGGCGTGAAAGAATGGTAGCTTGGACAATAAGCTGCCGTACTTTAGAGTCAAAGAACTTCAGTATCAGATTAAGGCCCCTCAACAGACCCACACAGGTAGCTGCCGCTCTCTTGGTGTGGGTCTGGAAGCTGAGCGAGGAGTCCATCCAGACTCCCAAGTTTTTTGACTAATGACTTAGATGCTAGCATGGTGCCCAAAGAGGATGGCCACCAGTGCTCATTCCAGTGGGTGGTGTTCTTCCCTACAAGCAGCACCTTCGTTTTGCCTGCATTAAGCTGCAGGCAGTTGTCAGTCATCCATTGGGCTACTGCAGCCATCCCGTCCCTAAATCTCGTGGCCAATGTAGATGGCCCTTCAGTAAGAGTGATGACCAGCTGAGTATCATCTGCATATGATACCAGTGTAAGGTCTCACTCTTTAGCTACTGCCGCAAGCAGCTGCACATAGAGATTAAAAAGGGACGGGCTGAGAGCAGAGCCCTGAGGGACTCCCTGACCGATGTGATGGGACTGAGAAAGATGCGGAGGTGCCGACACCCGGAAGGATCTGTCCTTTAAAAATGAACGAAACCATTCCAGGGCGAGACCAGTGATTCCAGCTGTCTCCAGACGATATAACAGGATGTCATGCGATACCGTGTCAAAGGCCGCGCTGAGATCTAACAAAATCAGCGCTGCACTCTGACCGACGTCGAGAATCGTCCGTAGATGTTCGGTCGTGGCCAGTAGGGCAGAACCGGTGCTGTGACCCGGCCTGAACCCATTTTGAGATGGGTCTAGAATGCCGTTATGGTGAATGAATTGAGACAGCACATTGTTAACGTGGGCCTCAGCGAGCTTAGCCACCGATGGGAGAAGGGAAATCGGTCTAAAGTTTTCTGGTTTAGAAGGATCCAGGGTGGGCTTCTTAATGATAGGGGAGACCCATGCCTGTTTCCAGGCAGTAGGAACACTGGCCATAGAAAAGGACAGTGTTGGACCCGGCCTCGTGGCGTGGTCCCACCCCTCCCGCATGGCGGGTCCAGGACTACCGCTACCCCGGTTCCCCGGCCAAGAGCAGCACCTTCCACCTTCCACGAGTACCGCCCCTCCGGGCCGCCCCCAGCTCTTCCCCGATGGAACTCGACCTCATCTCCTCGACCCTCTCGGCTGGCCCGGACCCTATCCCGGACCACCGTCTCCGGCCCAGCTGCCATCTTGGACCCTCCACGACCAGGCCTCGTGGCCTCGGCCCGACTCCAGCCTCAGGCCCAGCAAAGCCCCGACAATGAGGCACCACCATCCACCCAGGGGGTAAAGAGACCACTTGACGAGTCAATGGGGGAAGGAGTTTCGATGGTCCCCTATCCGCCTGGTTTCGATCGCCCCCAGCCTCCCTGGGTGCTGGCTCCACCCCCCTGCTGGGTGTCTGGACTCGCACATCCCAGACCCCCCGACCTCCGAGGGTCTGGACATCAAAGGGCTCCAGACCTATAACTGGGGCAGCTCCGGAGCAGGTCGGGAGTTGTATCCTGGAGTCGAGAGACACCGAGACAAACTCATCTTCTTGAACCATCCTTGAAGGCCTGCTGGCGCTGCCGCGGCTCATCTTCGTGAACCATCCTTGAAGGCCTGCTGGCGCTGCCGCGGCTCATCTTCGTGAACCATCTTGGAGTCCTGCTGGCGCTGCCGCGGCTCATCTTCATGAACCATCCTTGGAGTCCTGCTGGCCCTGCCGCGACTCATCTTCGCGAACCATCTTGGAGTCCTGCTGGTGCTGCCGCGGCTCATCTTCGTGAACCATCCTTGGAGTCCTGCTGGCGCTGCCGCGGCTCATCTTCATGAACCATCCTTGAAGGCCTGCTGGCGCTGCCGCGGCTCATCTTCGTGAACCATCTTGGAGCCCTGCTGGCGCTGCCGCGGGCCATACCAGAGAACCCTCCAGCTCAAGGATTGAGAGCTGTGCGTCAGGCATCACCGTACCAGACCGGCACCAAGACTGTCCCGCTACCCCATTCCCACAGAGACTAAATCGAAGAGGGATCCCAGTATCCCGTTCCTACTGTATTGTACAATAACCTGCCAAAGAATACTGATAAAAGTGCTAAGAACCTATCTTTGTGTGGGGTCCATCTGTAGGGGGGTGGTTGCTTGTCCGTACGATCTGAGGAGAGGACCCTCGCCAGGAGGCCTCTCCCCTTTGCTCGGCCGACCCTCAGGTTTCCCGTCTAACATTGGTGGCCAGTGGCGCGATTCGAGCCGACGCAAATCGTACGGAGAGTAACTCGCCCCACTACAAACGAAAAACACAACAGCGACCATGACGACGAAAGAAACCGGAACGACAGCGAAATTCCAGATGGAAGATTACAGCCACAAGGAATTGAAGCAATTCTGCATAGACTTGGGGATCGCTACCACGGGACTAAGCACCAAAGACGATCTCAAACAAGCCCTACAGACCTGGGTGGAGACAGGAGCGTCGCCACCCCAAAACAAAGGCATCGCAATCACCGAGAACACCGCAACCCCAGAGGAGGAGAGAAACACGGGCCCCTCCCACGAGGAGGCCCGGGACGAGAGAGGAGCTGGCTCCACGAGTTGGAACTGGCTAGACTCCGCTTAGATGGGGAACTGAAACTAGCGGAAAAAAAGATAGCCCTTGAACACCTACGATTACAGGGAGAATGGGAAGAAAAAAAAAACCAGAGGGAGCTGGAGGAGAAGAAGCTCGCATACGAACACGAGCGCGGTTTGAAGGAACTAGAAATTAGGAAACAAAACAGGAACCTCGGCGTCTCCGAGAACCAGAGCTCCACTCCCTCTACGGACCCCAAGGTCCACATTCCCAAAGATGTCGTCCGAGAGTACTACAAGAACGACGACATCCAGCAATGGTTTAAGGCCTACGAGGTAGCCATGACCTCCCACCGTGTTCCGAGTAAAGACTGGGGGGCCGGGTTGTGGGGGAGATTCGTCAACGAAGGGAGAGATGCCCTGCTACAGCTCCCCGACGCGGAGATGACCTCCTACGAGCATATGAAAGCCGCCCTCCTCACTCGCTATGGGCTCACCCCCGAGATGTACCGGCAGCGATTCCGAGACTGTAAAAGGATTCCCAGTACCACCTGGGTAGAATATGTGAACTTTTTTAGCAGAGCCTTAGAGGGGTGGATCAAGGGCAGCCAAGTCACCACCTACGAACAATTGTTTCCATCTCATCGTATGGGAACACCTCTACAATAACTGTTTCGTTGAACTAAGGCAGCATCTCCTCGACAGCAAACTGACCGAGCCTCGGAAACTCGCCATTGAAGCGGATCGATGGGAGAGCACCCGGGCCCCCCGGAACTGGGCGGGCGACCAAGGCCGAGCCCCCCAGGGGTCCCACCGTCTGCGAGGAGGAGGAGGAGGCCAGGGCCGGGGCCGGGACACCGCCACGGTGCCCCCTCACCAGCACTCCCCAGTCCCTGGCCGGAAGAGGAAGCCCTCCGACACGGCCGGGATTCCGCACCAACGTTATCTGCCACAAATGCCAGCGACCCGGTCATTACGCCAATGACCCCAACTGTCCGAGAAACCAACCCTCCAATGCCACGGGTCCGCTAAACCGCCAGATCACCGCCGTCGCCCTAGGGGAGGAACAAGGCGAAGAAGAAGCCGAAGACTGTGAACAATACCAGACCGAGTGGGAACCCGCAGCCATGTCCCTGGTATGTCTAGGCGAAAGAGACATGGTCCCACGGGCCCCCATTCCGGCCAACACGCAGAAGTATAGCCAGTGGGTCACCATTAATGGACACCGGGCCGAAGCCCTCCGCGACACGGGAGCCAGCGTAACGGCCGTCCGTGGCCATCTGGTGACCCCGGACCAAATCCTGCCCAATGTGCTATGCCCAGTACGGTCTGCGGATAACTCCGAAAGCCTGTGCCAGATGGCTCGCGTCCCCTTTGAATGGGGGGGAGTGTCAGGCATGCTAAAAGTGACCGTCCGAGACGATGCCCCCGTAGACTGCCTCCTGGGGAAAGACCTCGAGCGCTCCCCCTGGACTGCCGTTGAACGGAGGAAGCACCTGGGGATGCTGGGCCTCCCGGAATGGGTCTGTGCGACGACCCGATCCATGGCCGCCCGCGCCATCCCCTCCGCTGAAGAACCTGAGTGGCCCGAACCTCCACCGCCCGTCGTCACTGAAGACACCACCCCTGAACCCGGTCCACCGGGGCCCAACGACGAAGAACCTGACCTCCCGGAGCTGGCCCAGTGGCGCCTGGAAGGTGGCCCCACTCAAGAACAGTTCCGCCAAGAACAAAAAACGTGTCCCTCCCTCGAGGGGATCCGACAGCAAGCCACAGCCCAGAGCGCAGGGGATGCCTCGGGGGCTCACTGGGTCTATTGGGACAATGAGCTTCTCTACAGCGAACAGAAGATTGCCGAACTAGGGGCCAGCCGGGTGCTGGTAGTCCCCCTCCGATTCAGAGACTTCCTCCTGAACCTGGCTCACGATGTCCCTCTCGCCGGACACCTGGGGCAGGACAAAACTAAAAGCCGCCTGGTGACCCATTTCTACTGGCCCAAGATGAGGAACGATGTGATCAACCACTGCCGAGCCTGCCCCACCTGCCAGGCCAGCGGGAAGAGCGGCCGAAAAATAAAAGTCCCCCTGCAACCATTCCCGGTCGTCAACACTCCCTTTGAGCGGGTAGGGATTGACATTGTGGGGCCCCTTGAGCCCCGGACATCACAAGGGCACCGGTTCATACTCGTCCTGGTGGACCATGCCACCCGCTATCCCGAGGCCATACCTCTCCGGACCGTGACAGCGCCCGTGGTGGGCCGAGCCCTGATGGGGATCTTCTCACGGGTAGGCTTCCCCCAAGAAGTCGTCAGTGATCGGGGCACGAACTTCATCTCCTGATACATGAAGTCCCTCTGGCAACAGTGCGGGGTCACATACAAGTTCACGACCCCCTACCACCCGCAAGGGAACGGACTGGTAGAACGCTTCAATCGCACCCTCAAGGGTATGATCATGGGCCTAGCCGAGCCCTTACGACGCCAATGGGACGTGTTGCTGCCCTGACTCCTATTTGCCTACCGGGAGGTCCCACAGAAGTCCCTGGGATTCAGCCCCTTCAAACTATTGTATGGGCACCCCGTCCGGGGTCCCCTAAGTCTGGTCAAAGAAGGATGGCAGGTGACCCCCCCAGAATGCTCCTCCTGATGTGTATCGGTACCTCCTGACCCTCCGGAACCAGACTCGGCGGTTCAGGGAACTTGCCAAGGCCAACCTCGAAGCCAGCCAAGAAGACATGAAACGGTGGTATGATCAAAACACCTCGTCCATTGAGTTCGAGCCGGGACAACAGGTCTGGGTCATGTCCCCGGTCGAACCCTACGCCCTCCAGGACAAATGGACGGGACCCTTCAAAGTGGTGGAGCGCAAGGGGCCTGTCACCTACCTGGTGGACATGGAGTCCCCCAGGAACCCCCTCCGGGTCCTCCATGCCAACCGACTTAAGCCTCACTTTGTGCGCTCAGAACTTAGCCTCCTGATGGCTACCGACAGTGGGGCTGAAGAGGACTCCGAGCCCCTACCCGACCTCCTGAAGACCCTCGAAAAAGACGGCTCCGTGGAAGGCGTCAACCTCTCTTCCGCCCTGTCCCCAGCACAACGCCAAAGCTGCCAAGACTTATTACAGCAATCTGCCGATCTATTCTCTCTCACCCCCGGGGTCACCCCCTGGTGCCTCCACGATGTCGACACCGGGGATAGCCCACCTATCCGGCACAGGGCCTACCGAGTTCCCGATCGGGTACGCACCTGCATCCAATCAGAAGTGTCCAAGATGCTGGCTCTAGGAGTGATCGAGCCCTCTGACAGCCCATTGGCCAGCCCGGTCGTGCTGGTCCCCAAGGCCGCCGCCCCTGGCGTCGCCCCCGAACTCAGATTTTGTGTGGACTACCGGGGCTTGAACCCCGTCACCCGAACAGACGCTCACCCCATCCCTCGGGCTGATGAGCTAATCGACCGCCTGGGGGCCGCACGCTACCTGAGCACCTTCGACCTAACTGCAGGCTACTGGCAGATCGGCCTCACCCCGGGCGCCCAGGAGCGATCCGCCTTCTCCACCCCTGATGGTCACGACCAGTTCAAGGTGATGCCCTTCGGGATGAAAACGCCCCCGCCACGTTCCAGAGACTAGTGAATAAGGTGCTGGCGGGGCTCGAGGAGTTTAGCGCCGCCTACCTGGACGATATTGCGGTGTACAGTCTCCACTGGGCCGAACACCTCCAACACCTCCAGGAGGTCTTGGCCGCCCTCCGACGGGCAGGACTAACAATCAAGGCCAGCAAGTGCCAAATCGGCCAAGGGTCCGTGACCTACCTGGGGCACCAGGTGGGAAGTGGCCAGGTGGCCCCCCTCCAACCCAAGATCGCCGCCATCGGGCCTGGGAACCCCCGGTCACCCAAACAGAGGTCCGAGCCTTCCTGGGGCTCACAGGAAACTACCGGCGCTTCGTGAAAGACTATGGCAGCATTGTGGGCCCCCTCACAGAACTCACGTCAAAGAAACACCCACCGAAGGTACACTGGACACCCGAGTGTCAGGCCGCCTTTGAGACCCTCATGACAGCAATGTGCACCGCACCCGTGCTCCAAGCCCCCGACTACAGCCGGGAATTCATAGTCCAGACCGATGCCTTCGATCACGGCGTCGGAGCAGTTCTCTCCCAAATCAATGCAGAGAGAATTGACCAGCCAGTAGCCTTCATTAGCCGACGTCTGCTGGCCCGAGAACAGCGCTGGAGCACCATTGAGCGATAGGCCTTCGCCGTGGTGTGGGCCCTCAAGAAGCTTCGACCCTATCTCTTCGGCACCCACTTCCGGGTACAAACTGACCACCGACCTCTGCAATGGCTGATGCAGATGCGAGGGGAGAATCCGAAGCTGTTGCGTTGGTCCATCTCCCTGCAAGAGATGGACTTCACTGTGGAGCATCGCCCAGGCAACGACCACGCCAACGCAGACGGCCTGTCCCGCTTCTTCCGCCTCGGCGAGGAGAATACCCAAGAAGATGGGTGACTCTCCCTGCCTTCAGCTGGGGGGACGCATGTTGGACCCGGCCTCGTTGCGTGGTCCCACCCCTCCCGCATGGTGGGTCCCGGACTACCGCTACCCCGGTTCCCCGGCCGAGAGCAGCACCTTCCACATTCCACGAGTACCACCCCTCCGGGCCGCCCCTAGCTCTTCCCGGGCGGAACTCGACCTCATCTCCTCGACCCTCTCGGCTGGCCCGGACCCTTTCCCGGACCACCGTCTCCGGCCCAGCCGCCATCTTGGACCCTCCACGACCAGGCCTCGTGGCCTCGGCCCGACCCCAGCCTCAGGCCCAGCAAAGCCCCGACATCGAGGCACCACCATCCACCCAGGGGGTAAAGAGACCACTTGACGAGTCAATGGGGGAAGGAGTTTCGATGGCCCCCTATCCGCCTGTTTTCGATCGCCCCCAGCCTCCCTGGGCGCTGGCACCACCCCCCTGCTGGGTGTCTGGACTCGCACATCCCGGACCCCGACCTCCAAGTGCGAGGGTCCGGACATCAAAGGGCTCCAGACCTATAACTAGGGCAGCTCCGGGGCAGGTCGGGAGTTGTATCCTGGAGTCGAGAGACACCGAGACGAACTCATCTTCGTGAACCATCCTTGAAGGCCTGCTGGCGCTGCCGCGGCTCATCTTCGTGAACCATCCTTGAAGGCCTGCTGGCGCTGCCGCAGCTCATCTTCGTGGACCATCTTGGAGTCCTGCTGGCGCTGCCGCGGCTCATCTTCGTGAACCATCCTTGGAGTCCTGCTGGCGCTGCCGCGGCTCATCTTCGTGAACCATATTGGAGTCCTGCTGGCGCTGCCGCGGCTCATCTTCGTGAACCATCCTTGGAGTCCTGCTGGCGCTGCCGCGGCTCATCTTCGTGAACCATCCTTGAAGGCCTGCTGGCGCTGCCGCGGCTCATCTTCGTGAACCATCCTTGGAGTCCTGCTAGCGCTGCCGCGGCTCATCTTCGTGAACCATCTTGGAGCCCTGCTGGCGCTGCCGCGGCCCATACCAGAGAACCCTCCAGCTCGAGGATTGAGAGCTGTGCGTCAGGCATCACCGTACCAGACCGGTACCAAGACTGTCCCGCTACCCCATTCCCACAGAGACTAAATCTAAGAGGGATCCCAGTATCCCGTTCCTACTGTATTGTACAATAACCTGCCAAAGAATACTGATAAAAGTGCTAAGAACCTATCTTTGTGTGGCGTCCATCTGTAGGGGGGTGGTTGCTCATCCGTACGATCTGAGGAGAGGACCCTCGCCAGGAGGCCTCTCCCCCTTGCTCGGCCGACCCTCAGGTTTCCTGTCTAACAGACAGGTTAAGTATAAAACTCAAAGGCTGCTGGAAAAGCATCAGAGACTCAATAAATTGTGCCGGCCTCATAGGATCTGCCGGAGAACCAGATTTAACTTTCCTACAGAGTTTAGCCAGCTCATCATTCATGATTTCTGGTATGAGAGTCAGGGCAGCACCACCAGCATTGGTATTAGTGGAGACGTGTAAATCCAAAGAGTGCTGCGGGAATGATCTGTATATTTTTTGCACCTTTTCTACAAAGAAATGGCAAGGTCATCACACTGCTGTGCGGAGGTAATGCTAGAAGCAGGGGTTCTATTACTCTGAAGTTCCTGCACCAGTTTAAAAATACATTTAGTGAGGTTAGAACTAGCTTTAATTTCTTCTGCATAAAATGTAGCACGCATAAAGTTTTAATTTAGCTAGGTACATCATTTTATCCCATCTTTATAGTCCCTTGTCCATGTTCGCTCTGCCCTCTTACAGTCTTTCCTAATGGATCTCAGGGCGTCATTATACCAGGGGTTAGAGGGGGATCTGCGCACATTAGTCCATTTAGCCGGGATGAGGGCATCGAGTCCCCTCACGATCGAGTCATGGAAGGTGATACATGCTGTATCCGGGTCCACAGTTTCCCCACAGGGAAACATCCCTAAGGAGGTATGGAGGTCCTTTGATTTAAGTTTATGCCATGGCCTCTTAAAGACCCGATTCAGCCCCTCCCTTTTGAATGGCTCCATGACCTCCACGGTGGCTTTAACCAGGAAGTGATCCGTCCATCTGGAGTTCTGGACTTTTTGGTTCCGTCCAGAGGTGTCAGGGACAACACCCGAAGACCCCGGAGTTCTACCTGTCTCGGTGCACAAATAAACAGAAACACGGGCTTCTCGATGGTGGCGTCAAAGACCAAAGGTTTATTACTGCAGGGACACAGAAATCACAGAGTCTACACACGGGCAGAGTCTAGGAGACTGTTCGATTTGTACAAAGAGGGTTGCTCCTTATATACAAAATATTAACCTTCAGGCGAATTCTTCATAATGCTAGTACATTCCCAAACCTTTGTGTCCTAAACAATAAATATTTGTCGTTGCACAGGAACCGTCGATAATATCTGATGTCAAACATTACGAAGAGGGGTTCCCACTAGTCCATCACAATCCCATGTCAACATTACATTCAAGAGCCGGACCGCCTCATCGTAAATTTCGTTACCTCCCCCTACTAAAGATTCAGAAAGAAAGGAAAGGAGCCAGGTGAGGAAGATAGAAAAGCAGGATAAGAGATGTTTGTGCGTCGTAAATGGGCAAGGCTACCAACTTCGGCCGTCTAATCATGATCAGGCCAACGAACACAAGAACCAGTATAGCAGGGCTGGCCTCGGGCAGAGGAGGCAACCTTTGTCGAGTCATGCAGTCACAGCGTGTCCTGATCTAAGGTGCACGTGTCACTGGAGAGGTGAATCTCCGGCTAAGTCTACGTGTCCTTAATCGAAATGAAGGTTATTGCGTATGTGAGGGCAAGAAACACAAAATGGCTGCCATGATCTAAGATGGATGCCATGGGTAGATCAGAGATGTGTTTATAACAGGAGTACTCTTGCTCGTAGCATAGCGAAAACACCAGGATATGCTAAATGGATCATTTGCGATTCACTGATACCAAAATTATGTATTTCCGACAATATTGAAAACACGGGTTCAAATCGTCACGGAACCTCAGACCCTCCTTTTGCCCTTACATAGGCAATTACTCAGTCTATGTCAGAATCTAGTTCTATGCTCATCAGGTCAATGACATGCTGTTGTATCATCATCCTTTCTCGAGCCTTTTCTCCAAAAGCAGGTGGTTTTCTAAAGCAGGTTGCAGCACAAAGACTACACAGAGCTGGACCACACTGGATAATCAGGCAACACGAGAACAGGAACACTAAGATGACACCAATGACCATTAGAACCTTCCATCCCCACGCTGATATCAGAGTCCAAAACCACTCCATGAAGGACCAGTTTCCCTTGTCTACGTGTATAGAGTCGGAAATCTTGTGCAGCTTAGAGATCGCCTCATAGACGGTTGGAGCATTATTGGGAATAAAGACACAGCAGCTCGATTGGATCATTCTGCATACCCCACCTCGATCTGCAAGTATTACGTCTAGAACCATACGGTTCTGCAACGTCATGAGTCTATCCGCCTGAAGCTCAGCTGTCAGGTTGCTAAGGGCACCAGCAGTTTCGGTGATAGTAGATTCAACTACCCGTGTTAGTTGACGTATGTTTCTACTATTGGCCATAGGCCCCCAGAACGGAAGGAAACCTTTGAAGAAGTCTCCAGCTTCTTGACCAGCGGTATCTTCTTTACTGAAAACACCTCTTGCTACTCTGGTCTTGTGATAATCAGACGAAGCAGTGTATGTCGGAGGCAACAATCGAGCAATATAGCATGAACCTGAAAAGTCAGCAGGCAACCATGTATACGCTCTGTCTTGACAGATGAAGTAGGTACCCCTAGCAGTAAGAAAAGCAGGGGAAGAGTTAGACGGAAACACGTAAGTCTCAACGCACTCACTCCTCCCTAGCTGAGCTCTCGGATTTCTCCCATTTCCTTGCAAACAGACCTGACCTCGGTGAGGCACGACCCAGATTGGAGTTGAGCTTTTACGCTTGCCTTCTCCCAAATTAAGGCGATACTCTGAAGAATTCCAACTCAAATATACTCGCAATTCATCTCTAGGGTAAGATGGAGTATTATTGACATCCTTGATCATGTCAATAATTCCCTGGACTAACGCTTTGTTGGCAGAGTTATATTTAGTGGAACGTGGTGGACGTGGAGGATAGGTTTCAAGGGCATAAGCAAAAATGGTCTGAAGGGCCTGAAATGATCCATTATAGCTAAAAGGAAACACCAGATAGGGAATGCCTTTATCCATTGTGTGGGGTATCAAGCCACACACCCAGCAGTCTGTAGTGTTAACTACCAGTTGGTGTTGGTGCAAGAGCTGTACAAAAGTGTTATTAATAAATTCTGAGCGTCGAGCTTGCTCATGTTCAGGAAACGAGTGAAAAGAGTGTATAGAAGAAACAGTAGAAGTAGCAGGATCAAGGGGAGGTACTGTAGTTACTGGCATAAAAATCAAATTCACACCAAAGACGATTCCACCCACCAATGTTATCAAAACAATTAAAAATGTAATAGCACATTGCATCAGAAAACATTTGCTGTGAAGAATTCTGTAAAGTCTGTTCCTATAACTTAAAATTAGTTCCATCGCTTCTTTTATATCTTGACCCACTATCATACCTGCAGCAAACTCTTTCTGAACATTAATTAATTCTTCTAAGTTTGATTCAGAATCATCTTCTTCTAACTCATCACGCAACAGGGAGCACATCTCGTCAAAAACATATCGCTGCGTTGGTTCCTTCCACTGCATAAAGGTATCTAGCACATCTTTCGTACTATATCTCCTACTCTTCGAAATCCATCTGAGAGCCGTGGAATCTAAGATTCCCCGTTCCTCAGTACTTGGAAGCTGACTACGTCTCTGTACAGACTCAGAGGCAGGAGTCTTGATCAAGGAGTTATAAAAGGGAGACAGAATATTAGTGACAGAATCAGTGATTCTTCGACGAACAGAAAGCGGAGTCATAATACTAGCAGATGTAGAAAACACAGTAGCAGTAGGAATAAATAGACCAGAAACAGTAGGTGTATCAGATAAGGTAGCTTGCGAAACAGTAGGTGTAAGCGATACAGGTATAGGCAAAGAAGCCGGCAACCCAGGAAGAGGGGGTGCCGAAGGAACATTCAAATTAACCACAGGTGGCACAGGACCGTGATTCTGAGGGGCAGGAGCAGGAATGCCAGGTTGTCCAGCAACCGGCAGTTGAACATTCGGAGCAGGCGGAGCCGTAGCACCCTGTGCATACGGTGGAGGTGACTGTAACAAGTAAGACAACAGAGGATCGGTTTCGGGGTCCTCTACGATCTTAGTTGTGCTCGATGGCAAGGCAGGATAGCACTTGTCAATCGCTAAATTATGCTCTCTAGTAGCCACCTCCATTGCCTTCTCAGACTCGTTGACTTGCAGCTGTTTAGCAGCCTGCCCTAGAGTCAACTCTTGCTCTTTCTGTTCTTTCTTTAACCTTTTAATTTCTCTCTGTTTAGATTCTTTTCGCCAGAAACGGAAAGAA
Organism: Lissotriton vulgaris; assembly: GCF_964263255.1. Lineage (NCBI taxonomy): Eukaryota > Metazoa > Chordata > Amphibia > Caudata > Salamandridae > Lissotriton > Lissotriton vulgaris. Next base: position 1,458,080,592 of record NC_141696.1, on the reverse strand, counting down.
TCAAACATTGCCGGCCGGGCTTTCTTCTTAAACAATTTCGCTTCTAAATTGTCAAGGATTTCAGATTCAAAACTACCATGCAGTGGCCAACTAAGGACACCGTCTTTTTCTGTATAGCGGACCCACACCTCATTATAAGATATAGGACCCACACCAAACTTACAATAAAGATCATGTAAAGGAGTCCCAATCGGAGGAACCAGACATGAGTCCTCTAGCCGGGAATCACTGTTACAACCAAAACATGACAACATACAATTTTTTCGACTTACCATTTTGCAATCCGGAACACAGAACAAACAAAAACACAAACAGGAATGTGCACTCGAACCAAGAACTTAGGCCTACCAAAAGCGAACAAATGTATCGATACCCAAACTAAACCAATAGATTATCGTAACCAGAACAACCAGTGATAATCTTACGAAACCAAACCAAACCAAGAACCAAAAAGGATTTTAACAACCCTCACGAAGTAACCAACTAGCAACCACTAAATACTTAACTGAGGTACTGAAGACGTCACCAGGGAGAAACCCGTCTCGTCTCGCCGTACTAAGGACTGCACCTCAGGTCCAAGACAGGGCGACGGTCAAGGCAACGGACCACTGCAGCCGTCCTGAACGGGAACCCTCGTGGAAGAGAACGTCGGGCCACTTTTGCGATATGCCGGGATCGATGAAGTGGGGCGCCTCCCTCAGGAATCTTCACGCGAAGCTTCTCGTACTCTTCAGGCTTTTGGACCGGTACCGAATGACGTCGCCCCACGTTGGGCACCAATTGGAGTTCTGGACTTTTTGGTTCCGTCCAGAGGTGTCAGGGACAACACCCGAAGACCCCGGAGTTCTACCTGTCTCGGTGCACAAATAAACAGAAACACGGGCTTCTCGATGGTGGCGTCAAAGACCAAAGGTTTATTACTGCAGGGACACAGAAATCACAGAGTCTACACACGGGCAGAGTCTAGGAGACTGTTCGATTTGTACAAAGAGGGTTGCTCCTTATATACAAAATATTAACCTTCAGGCGAATTCTTCATAATGCTAGTACATTCCCAAACCTTTGTGTCCTAAACAATAAATATTTGTCGTTGCACAGGAACCGTCGATAATATCTGATGTCAAACATTACGAAGAGGGGTTCCCACTAGTCCATCACAATCCCATGTCAACATTACATTCAAGAGCCGGACCGCCTCATCGTAAATTTCGTTACCTCCCCCTACTAAAGATTCAGAAAGAAAGGAAAGGAGCCAGGTGCGGAAGATAGAAAAGCAGGATAAGAGATGTTTGTGGGTCGTAAATGGGCAAGGCTACCAACTTCGGCCGTCTAATCATGATCAGGCCAACGAACACAAGAACCAGTATAGCAGGGCTGGCCTCGGGCAGAGGAGGCAACCTTTGTCGAGTCATGCAGTCACAGCGTGTCCTGATCTAAGGTGCACGTGTCACTGGAGAGGTGAATCTCCGGCTAAGTCTACGTGTCCTTAATTGAAATGAAGGTTATTGCGTATGTGAGGGCAAGAAACACAAAATGGCTGCCATGATCTAAGATGGATGCCATGGGTAGATCAGAGATGTGTTTATAACAGGAGTACTCTTGCTCGTAGCATAGCGAAAACACCAGGATATGCTAAATGGATCATTTGCGATTCACTGATACCAAAATTATGTATTTCCGACAATATTGAAAACACGGGTTTAAATCGTCACGGAACCTCACATCCCATAAGTTTGGGCACATCCGTACTGACCTCCGGTATGTTTGAAAGCAGTGGATCCAGTATATGCCCTGCCGAGTGCGTAGTGACCTGAATTAAGGAATCTAATTGTAAGGCAGCTAAATCCGTCAGGAGATTCTTGATGGTTGGGTCGTGAACCTGGTCAAAATGGAGATTTTAATCTCCTAGAATCGTGAAATTAGCCGATCCCATCACCAAGGAGCTGGCCACCTCTAGTAGAGATTCAATAAACTTAGAAGCAGGTCCTGGGGGTCGATAAATATATAGTCCTGACAGCGAAAAACGCGGGCTAATGACAATCCTAAAGTGGGCACCTTCACAACCCCAAATATCTTACTTGATGAAGGAGCAGGCGTATTGTTCTTTATAAATGACTGCTATACCGCCGCCCCTTGCATCCCTGTTTACAAACCTAATCAGATAGCCTTCTGGAAGCGTAAGATTGGGTAAACTAATCATGTCATCGCTCAGCCACGTTTCACACAGGAAGAGAACATCAGGGGATTCCTCTAGAATGAGTGTCCGTATCTCTAAATAATGCTTAGCGAATGATCTAACATTCAATTGAAGGACTGTCAGCTGAACTTGATTGGGAGACCCCGATCTCTGTCCAGCCAAACAGGGCCTAGGTACAGCGAATTCACAGGAGTTACATTGTAAGCATGTTTGCCCTAGTTGACCCAGCAGCTCACCACAGGTCTGACCTGGGTTCAGTGTAAGTAATGTCTCTTTATCATAGTGTCGGACTTCCCGCAGACCTGGACCAGGGGTACAGGTGAGAGGCGATGTCCTGGCGATGACGGGCGCAGACGGGCTTGCCTTTTGCACGCCATCGGCGCGCCCACTGGGCCCGCCCGCTGAGCCATCAGGGAATGGTGTTCATTTATAGGAGGAGAGGAGGGTGGGAGGCAGCCGCAACTAGAGCGCTACCCCTGCCTTCACCCAAAATGGCGTCCACCCCACACTCGCACCAGCACCTGATCGGCTGTGCGGGGAGTGGGATTGAGGTAGGAACAGTATCCAAGTGCAAATAGCAGTATTTTAAAAAGGCACAAAGTACATACACTTTAAAAAAAATTAAGCAGGGATCGTGTGCAGATGCTAAAAGATTTAAAATGAAGCGCAATTAAAGAGAAAGCGTCCTCCTAGCTTGCAGCCTCCGGCTTTCCGCCTCGGGGATGTACAACACAATTAATCTGTGCGGACTTGTTCTTTAGCGGTTTAACTCATCCGGGAGGGCGGGAGGCAGCCGCAAATAGAGCGCTACCCCTGCCTTCACCCAAAATGGCGTCCACCCCACACTCGCACCAGCACCTGATCGGCTGTGCGGGGAATGGGTTTGAGGTAGGAACAGTATCCAAGTGCAAATAGCAGTATTTTAAAAAGGCACAAAGTACATACACTTTAAAAACAAATTAAGAAGCGATCGTGTGCAGATGCTAAAAGATTTAAAATGAAACGCAATGAGAGAAAGCATCCTCCTAGCTAGCAGCCCCCAGCTTTCCGCCTCAGGGGTGTACAACACAATTAATCTGGCATCTCCTCAAAGGCATCTCCACAAAATGGAGCCATTAACAATGCTTTACGCAGTTCCTAAAAAAGGAAAGGATGTAAAATAAATCTGCGTCTGTTAATTAACTGTTCACAATACACCTCGGCTGGGAAAGCCAAAGCCCACAAACAAAGAAGGAAGGCTAGACCTCTGGAGCGAAACACCGGAGGGTCTCCCCTTTTAAGTTTTGTTGGGGAGGAATCAGCTAGCTGCATCAGATGGTGTCAGAGCTGATGCTCCCAGGACAGCTCTTTTCATGGACCACTTGGAGTCGTCATTTAGAAATGTCCCAGAATGTTGTGCAAGAATGCTTGAGCAATGTGATGTGATGATGTGACAACTTAGGTTTTAGGAGGGGTGCCTGGCTTGTAGAACTTTCCACTGTGACTTAAAAACCCTTGCACATAGGAGAGATTTTTGAGAAGACACAGGGCTTGGAAGTGACAATGGCAAATAAATATCCAGCTGGAAGGAAAAGTGTCCCTCGAGGATGGACTGAAGGACTTTACCTCTAGCTGCCATCCAAGACTGATATTGGCTTCTCCAGGGCCAGTGGCTCTGACCCTCTTATGCAGCTGAGAAACAGTTGGTGAAAGGGAACTGCTGGGGACTATGAGTGGTTACCCTGAGACTTCTGTGGACTGGCTCATGCTCCACTGACACTAAGGTGCCCTTAAGAAATCTGGAGGTTGTGGGACTTAGGGAGTGTGGCAGTTAGGACCAAACACAAAAAATAGTATGTAGCACTCAGCTGTTTCTTTCAAACCTCCCCTGGGAATGCCAACCCCCCCTGGGGTCCATACAACTTTCACATTCTTCTCTTCAAAGAAAGGGGAGGGGGCTAACATAGGGCCCCCTCCCCAGAGCCACACTTGGCCCCAATGACCCCATCTCCTGGGGCAAATTAAAAAACAAAGAACTGTCCCAGGGATCCCATACTCTTGGAAACCAGTGAACTTGGCTGGTTGCATTGCCCACCCCCAACGCCCATGTTTTGGGGGCTGAGGCACACCGACCTGCTGCCTCCTTGCCCATTGTCTGAACAAACAGGGAAACTGCACTACTCACATGTGCTGGTCAGAGACGAGAAAGGACTAGCTCCCACTGTGGCAGGAGCAAAGAAAGCATGTTGCCAGCTTCCGCTATCCTGCATAGTTAGTTCAGTGCATACGAGACCCAGCTGGGGCTGTGGGCCTCATAATTCTCCCCCTGCCACACGCAACAATCCCCAAAAGCTTGTCAAGTCAAGTCAAGTCATAACATTTATATAGCGCACTACATACCCAGAGGGTTTCAAGGCGCTTAGGAAGGGGGGTGGATTATTTGTCAAATATCCACGTTTTAAGCTGCTTTCTGAACGCTAGGTGATTCTGGGTGAGGCGAAGGTAGGCGGGAAGTGAGTTCCATGTTTTGGCAGCCAGGTATGAGAAGGATCTGCCTCCCATGGTGGTTTTGTTGATGCGAGGTACAGTGGCGAAGGCTTGGCTGGAAGAGCGAAGTTGGCGGGAGGGGGTGTAGAAGGATAGTCGAGAGTTGAGGCAATCTGGTCCGATGTCGTAGAGTGATTTGTGTGCGTGGGTGAGGAGTCGGAAAGTGATCCTCTTATTGACGGGTAGCCAGTGGAGGTCTTTAAGGTGACCAGAGATGTGTTCGTTGCGTGGGATGTCTAATATGAGCCTGGCTGAGGCGTTTTGAATTCGTTGTAGTTTCTTCTGGAGTTTAGCGGTGGTACCAGCGTAGAGGGTGTTTCCGTAGTCCAGTCGGCTCGTGACTAGAGCGTGGGTGACTGTTTTCCTTGTTTCGGAGGGGATCCAGCAAAAAGTTTTTCTGAGCATGCGAAGAATGTTAAAGCAGGAAGAGGATACGGCGCTGACTTGTCTGTTCATTGAGAGTGAAGAGTCCAGGATGACGCCATGGTTCCGTGCGTGGTCTGTCGGGATGGGTGCATTTCCGAGGGCTTCCGGCCACCAGGAGTCGTCCCAGGCAGAGGGGGATTTACCTAAGATGAGGACTTCTGTTTTGTCTGAGTTCAGTTTCAGACGGCTTTGTTTCATCCAATCGGCGACTTCTTTCATTCCTTCGTGTAGGTTAGTTTTAGCGGTACTGGGGTCATTGGTGAGAGAAAGGATCAGTTGAGTGTCATCCGCGTAGGAGATGATGTTGAGGTTGTGTTGGTGGGCGATGGCCGCGAGGGGGCTCATGTATACGTTGAAGAGGGTGGGACTGAGTGATGATCCTTGTGGTACGCCGCAGATGATTTCAGAGGCCTCGGACTTGAATGGTGGGAGGCGGACTCTTTGGGTTCTTCCGGTGAGGAACGAGGTGATCCATTCCAGTGCCTTTCCTTGGATTCCGATGTTTCTGAGGCGTTGTAAAAGGGTGCTGTGGCAGACTGTGTCGAAGGCTGCCGAGAGGTCGAGGAGGATGAGGGCGACTGTGTCTCCATTGTCCAGTAGAGTTCGAATGTCGTCTGTTGCTGCGATGAGGGCGGTCTCAGTGCTGTGTTTGGCTCGGAAGCCAGATTGTGAAGGGTCGAGTGATTTGTTGGCTTCGAGGAAGGCGGCGAGCTGGTTGTTGACAGCTTTCTCGATGACTTTGGCCGGGAATGGAAGAAGCGAGATGGGGCGGTAGTTTTTGAGTTCGGTGGGGTCTGCTGTTGGTTTTTTCAGAAGGGCGGTGAGTTCAGCGTGTTTCCAATCTTCTGGGAAGGTAGCGGAGTTGAAGGAGCAGTTGATGACGTCTCGGAGGTGCGGTGCTATGACGGAGTCTGCTTTGTTGAAGATGTGGTGAGGACATGGGTCTGTGGGGGATCCTGAGTGGATGGAATTCATCAGGCGGATGGTGTCCTCAGTGGAGATAGGGTTCCAGGCGTTAAGGGTGTTAACAGGGGGAGGGTGGTCAGCTGATGGTAGGGTGGGTTGGCTTCCGGGTTGGTTGTCGAAGCTGTTGTGGATGTCAGCAATCTTGTTGTGGAAAAAAGAGGCTAGGGAATCGCAGAGGGTTTGAGAGGGGGTGATGTCGTTGGAGTTGGCCGAGGGGTTGGAAAATTCCTTGACGATGTTGAAAAGTTCCTTGCTGTTGTGGGCGTTGTTGTCAAGTCGATCTTTGAATGCTGTTTTCTTGGCTTTTCGGATCAGTTGGTGGTGAGTACGGATGGCGCTTTTGAAGGCGACCTTGTTGCTGGTGGATGGGTCTTTTTTCCAGGCCTTTTCAAGGGAGCGGCACAGTTTCTTGGATTTCTTGAGGTCGTCGTTGAACCATGAGGCCTTTTTGATGCCAAGTTTGTGTTGACGTTTTTTCAGAGGTGCTAACGTGTCGGCAGTGTTGGATAACCAAAGGGTGAGGTTGGAGGCGGCTTCGTTGGCGTTAGAAGAGAGGGCTGGGGAGGATTGAAGGAGTGATGTGGAGATCTGCTCTGTGGTGATTTTGTTCCAGTTTCTTTGTAGAGTTGGTTGGAGGTGGATGATGGGTTTCGGCTTGTTGTAGGTGAAGTGAACGCAGCTGTGGTCAGTCCAGAGGAGATCCGTAGTGTGGCTGAAGGAGACATGATTGCTGGAGGTGAAGATGGGGTCGAGAGTGTGACCTGCGATGTGGGTGGGGGAAGTGACCAGTTGTTTAAGTCCGAGGTTGGCGAGGTTGTCTAAGAGGGTGGCGGTGTTGCGGTCGTTGATCTTTTCAAGGTGGAAGTTGAGGTCTCCCAGAAGCATGTAGTCTTTGGAGGGGAGTGCGTGTGGAGTGACGAAGTCCGTGATGTCTTCACTGAATTTTGCGCGGGGTCCTGGTGGTCTGTAGAGGAGGGTGCCTCTGAGTGTGGTCTTGGGGTCGATGTGGATCTGGAAGTGAAGGTGTTCGGAGTTAGCGAGGTTGGTGTCGGAGCTGGTTGAGATGCGGATGGATTTCTTATGGACGATAGCGATTCCACCTCCTGTGTGGTCGGTGCGGTCCTTGCGTGTGATCTTATAGTCTTCAGGGATAGCGATGGCGATGTCAGGGGCGGAGGAAGCGTTCATCCATGTTTCCGTTAGGAAGGCGACGTCAGGAGAGATGGTGTCAAGTAAGTTCCAGAGGTCAATGGCGTGTCTGTGGACCGAGCGGGTGTTGAGAAGGATGCATTCTAGGTGGTTGGGGTCGGGAATCTGTGGTGTGGTCGTAGCGGAGATGTTGTCGGTGCCGCTGAATTTGCAGGAGAAGCAGGAGAAAGGTCCATGGGTGCGTCCAGGAGCAGCTTGGACGCAGTTGGGGGCGCGACCGGGGTTAAGGGCTAGGAGGGTGGCGGCATCATAGGTAATGCGGGGGGGCTGGGGAGCGCGAGGGGCAGGGGGTCTGGCACTGGGCGCGGTCCAGGCGCGGACGGGCGTAGACGGGCTTACCTTTGGCGCACCTTCGGCGCGGATTGGGCGCGGACGCTGCGCGTGAACGCTGCGTGCGGGAACTACTGTCATATGTGGATAGTGGAGGGGGAGGGGCGAGGGCGTCACAGCTGGGAGGCGGGGCGGGCACACGAGGACAACAACAAACAAAATGGAGGCGGAGGGGGGGGCACAGCGCAGCGCTACAGTCTAGCGCAACAACACGAATGAAAACAGCGTGGAAATGAACAATGAAGCGCTAATTAGTCAAAGCGGCAATATTCTCCAGCAGATCAATTAAACTACACAGCAAGAGCAGCTCAGGCAAGTCAGCGCTACGGAATCGTGAATAATGCAGGCGGAGTGACACAAAGCAGTTCAGACAGGCAGCGCTAGTAAATAAATAATTAATGCAGCAGGCGATATGCAGGCAAATGAAGAGGCGCTTATTTAAATACAAAGCTTCAATGCAGCGCGTGCAAACCAGGTGCCTGCGAGAGACACTGGGAGCGACCACTCAGCTGGTAGGCGAGGAGCGAGTCACGAAGCACGCAGGGAGTGGAGCGCACTTTCTACACTGTGGGAGGGCGTCACAGCTGGGAGGCGGGGCGGGCACACGAGGACAACAACAAACAAAATGGAGGCGGAGGGGGGGGCACAGCGCAGCGCTACAGTCTAGCGCAACAACACGAATGAAAACAGCGTGGAAATGAACAATGAAGCGCTAATTAGTCAAAGCGGCAATATTCTCCAGCAGATCAATTAAACTACACAGCAAGAGCAGCTCAGGCAAGTCAGCGCTACGGAATCGTGAATAATGCAGGCGGAGTGACACAAAGCAGTTCAGACAGGCAGCGCTAGTAAATAAATAATTAATGCAGCAGGCGATATGCAGGCAAATGAAGAGGCGCTTATTTAAATACAAAGCTTCAATGCAGCGCGTGCAAACCAGGTGCCTGCGAGAGACACTGGGAGCGACCACTCAGCTGGTAGGCGAGGAGCGTGGGTGCCTCGGACTGCACCAGGGCACCTTAAAGAACAATCAAAAACATAGTGTAAAGCTGTCTTCTTACCAACAAACCTCCATGATCCCATGCAAGAAGCTTAATTGTGAAAATACCTTCTTTGTGGTGTTCCAAGACTAGGCGGGGACACCATAGTGTAGGACGGACTGTGTTATGGGGGCTGCAGAGAATGTAATAGCCTATGCCTAAGACTATGCCTTGAAAAGTTGACCTAAGTCTTCCAGTGGGTTATATTTATGTCCCAGGAGTGGTTTTATTTGGTTTTGAAACTCTTGTGGAGCTTGGGATTTCGCTCATAGGTTCTGGAGTGTGGGGCCTCTCTTGGTTGGTCCTAAAGCTGCAGTACCAGCATAGTAACAGGAAAAATAACACTATAAAATTCTTGTTAGTCAATTCAATGCTTTAGTGATAATGTTGATGATTGTTAACAGGGCCAGAAGGTTTACAGTGCAATGAATGCTATTGAATGTTAGTCCTATCACATTGACTTCAGTGGTGGCTTATTACATTATTGCATACTAGCAGCCCGCCCCAGCGTTGCCTGGGGCAGAAGGGGGCTGGGGGCAGCATTTCAGGCTTGCGTGCACTCCCGCCCACCACGACATTGTCTGTGTCCCGGACAATTTTGTGGCGGGCGGGGGCCGGGGCGGGAGTGCATGCAAGCCTGAAATGCTGTCCCCAGACCCTAAGCCTTACCGCAGTTGTTCCGGGCCAACCTCCCACACCGGCTCCCTCCCGTCCCGTGCCCCAGAGCCTTACCTGAGCCGCCGCTCTTCACCGAGCTCCTCACTTCACCGCCGCTCCTCCTCGTCATCACGTACGTTGCGGCCAGCGCTACGTTGTGGCCGTCAGCGTCGCGGCCGGCGCTGCTTTCAGGGCACTACCTTTTTTTTAAAGTTATATTTTTAAATTTACGTTTTTAAAAAAAATTCTATAGCCTATGTCCATCTGCACACCCTGAGGATTACAACAATGTATTGGGTGTGTGGATTGGCGCTGTGGTTCCCGAGTTTACCTTGCCAAAAGGTTTGTGTTCACTCTTTATAATAGTAATATAGATTGGTCCTGTCCCCACTGATTTCAAGGAAGGGGTAATGGTAGATTATAACAGGTTGTCTCCACATAATAATGTGGTGACTGCCTGACAAAGGCAATAGGCCTGTCTCATTGGTAATGAAACCCCTTAAATTGTGATATTGCATCTGGTATAAGTGGGAGGAATATTGTGGTTACAGGGTTCAAGACCCACTAGGGATGTGCCATGATAGGGGGTGTCACTAAATGTATATACGTCTACCTGGTTGTATATTTTTGTGATGAATACATAGTTGGTACTGTGTGTGTGATGAAAAGCACTTTTCCTTTTTATAAGAAAATCCACAGAATGGATCATTTATTGAGTGTTGTTTGTTGTTGCATACCAGTGAGTTGGGGTTACTAGCCTATTCCACCTACCTTGAGTAGACCTTGAACTGCTCTACTTCGCTACCCTAAGAGAGTCAAGGGCTGCAATGGGGTACTTAGTACAAAGTAAAATGGCAATTGCAGACTTATTACGTGTGAAGTACTCAGATCATTCACAACTAATAACCCAATTTTTACACCACTGATAGGAAAGTTTCTTTGAAAGTTATTTGTCCGGTGAATAAAATGCATGTGAATATTTGCCCATGTGAAATCTCGCCGTGCAAGTTCAAACGCATGTGCCACCTTTTTGGTGGCAATGGACAATGGAGAGAGCTGGAGGGCCACCAACTGTGAGTGTTTCGTTCACAATCTCTCAGGTTTGCAACCTTTTCCATGGTGGAAAGTGGTCATAGAAGAGTTTGTGAATTCCCAGAAATGTGAAACATTTGTGTGCACGACCTCACAGAGATCTCTAGAGCTGGAAATCCTAGAGCTGGAAATCCCATCCCTGCTCCTAGGATTAGATTTACTCGCATGAAAGCCTTTGTGTATGTCAATCTATTACACATGCAAAACCAACTTTTGGAAGTTCCAAAAGTGATTTTGCACTTGTAAGAAAGTCTATATTAACTTGTAGGGCAACCACACTTACACGCACAAATAGATCTCTGATTCTGACCTTTTAAGTATAGAAACGTGCCATACCACCGCCAGCACTTAACACAGGTTATAAGCAGGGACCCGAAGAGGGAGGACCATAAGGCTAACTCAGCGTGTGATTGAAGCTCAGAGCTTGCTTCAGACTTAGGGTCAGATTCATAAGCCCCCCTGTGCCATCAGTACCTCACTTTTTGTGACGTACTGGTGGCGTATTTTCCTGCTCCATATTTACAAGGACAGGAAAAGCCACCCTGCGTGGCTCTTCCTGTCCTTGTAAATACAGCCCGTTTACATGCAGCACTTTGCGTGAAAGGGGCGTTCCATGTGTATTGCTGTGGGTGTCCCCACGCAACACCCATGGACCGAGACAGATTTCCAGATTTACGAGGAATCGTAAATCTGGAAATGTATGTGAATGCTACTCGTCCCCGGGGAGGCGTAGGGAGGCGCAACAAGGAGAAATGTTTTCATTTCTCATTGTTTCTTCCTCTTCCAATGCATGCTGCATTCTACAGCATGCATTGGAAGAGGAAAATGCCTGTAGTGATTGTTTTTGAGCAGGACGGTGCCCCTTTCTGCACAAAAACAATCTCCCCACAAAACAGGCATCCTTCCACAATGGTGCAAGGGTGCCTGCGCATGGCTGCAGTTTGTGTGCCAGCGCAGGGGGAAGCACAGAGATGCGACAAATTGTTGTAAATATGTTGCATTCCTGTGCTTTGAAAGTGCTGCAGCGCAGCCAAATGGCTTGTGGCATGCACTGAGTCACTTTCTTGTGAATCTGCCCCTGCGACTTTAGTGAATTAATTTTGGATGTTTGATAAATACAGTAATACAGATGGGAGACTCAAAAGCTGGAATTGTTCCACATCTCTGCTCACTTACAAGACGTCTGCTGATGAGTGTCAGCTCCATTTCTAAAAAGTTTGAATATTTTAATTGCCAAGAAAAGTTAGAAGGTGTTTTAGGATCAGAGCAGTAGCCTAGCAGACTTTGTATACTGTATACATCGCTCAGGGCCTTTGCTAATGGAGCTATTTGCTTTCTAAATAAATGTGAATACACCATTGCCTGCTAACAGGAGAGCACTAGACACATATTTCAACGTGAAAAGCAAACTGTGGCATCTGCAATTACTTGAAATATGTTTTAGCTAAATGGTTTCAGTCAAGTTCAGTAACCATACAAGAGAAACATTAGGCCACTTAGAACATCACATAATTAATGTATACAGATATGTCAGCTTCCCTCAAGCACATCATAGATCAATTACTTCCTCTTATTAGTGCTGCCAATGAAATCAAGCGAAAGGAGCTATGTGCACAGCATAACTCCCATATCTCAAGGTTGATTTATTTGTTTCAATCTTTACATTTGGTACGAAGCTGGCAGCATTTAAAGGGGCCAGGTAGCAACCCAGACTAAAAGTATTAGAAGGGATTTTGTCAATGTGCTTTGTAAAAGAATGAGCTGTTATGCTGTGACTCATGCTGTTATGTACGTGCCAGCAATGCTTTCTGACCTCTTGCCCATCTCTAAATCGGCCATAGAAGGCAATAGTAATCAGCAGGCGTGCTATGATGTAACACTTCGTGCATGCTTTACATATTGTCGTATGCAAATCCCACTTGTATCCAGAGTCCTTGTAAGTGCTCATGCAGGGAGTTCTTCCCTCAAAAGGCACTGCCATTCTGCCACAGTTGCAGGGTTGAAACATGTGCCCCATTGGTAGACTGGCCATACAGGCATTCCTATATTTCCCAATTGGGCTCCTATCGATGCAGGACCAAGACTGATTTGCATATGACTGGTTCTAATGTGAGGTGGCAAGATGGGCAAAAGTATGATGATTTAGAATGCTGCCCCAAGAGGATTGGCAGTGGTTCGATTTATTGCAAGCATTCCTCCCATCAGCTTTTGTGTTTTGGTGCATTCAAATGTGGGTCTGCATTTCTTTGTGTGCATGCATCTGTGTGTATGTGTCTGTATGTGTGTCTGTGTGCTGGTGGCACCCTGGCATAACGGCATCTCTTCGTGACAGTGTGGTAGCTCATGTCTGTTGAAGTGATTACTTTGCATGTTGTGGCCCTACACCCCAATAAGGACCCAATGCTGGTGCTTTGGTGACTTTGGCATGGTGTTTCCAAACTAGATAACATGGTGCTCATTCCAAGAATATTCTGCTTGTTGTGTCCCCCGCTGACATAATGGTGGCCCTCTGCTGGCATGAAGTTGGCGCTGGCCGGTTGCAGCATTTCTTCTCAATTTTGTTGACCATTTGTGTGTAAAGGTGTCTTTGGAATGCTGTAGCCCTAACTAGCATATGGTGGCTGACCTCTAGAATAATAGTCACATTGGAAGTTTGTGGTTCTTTTTGATCGATGAGAGGCCAATCCCTTGCATAACAATGGCATTGGCTTATTTTGGCATCCCTTGAAATAACAGTGGCCCTTTTCTGTATAATATTGACCTTGTGATATTGTGGTGCTCTTTCACATAATGCTAATTTACCCTTGGCGTATTAGAGGGTCTGACATCAGAGTTAGACCCTTGACATAATTTCATCATCTTTGTCAAAATGATGACCCTAGCCGATGGTGCCCCTAAATGGCTTCTGATTGGAGTCATTGAGCACATTCCTGACTTATGATCGTGATGCAAAGAAATGTTCAACAGAATCTGTTCAAGACTGCTTTAAGCCTAAGTATACCAAAACTGGTCTGGTGTTTCTTTTATACAATTCAGAAAATAATGGCCTGGCAGTGCAGTCTGCACTGTTCCTCGTTGAGTAGGAACTAGTATAATTTGCATACGATTGGTGTTAGAAATGGGATCCCTGGTTGAGTGATGTATGCACGCATGCCAGCCAGGAACCACCACTCTAGTCAGGGTAAGCTAGATACACACCCTCTGGTATTTTGCCTCAGAGCAATCAGGCCTTTCTAAAGTGGCAATGTGTAAAGTGTTTGTCAACACACACACAAACACACACTAGCACAATTAATACCCTACAAAATGACCCCACACAAGATTAGAAGAATGAACAATATTCTGAGCACATTAAGAGCAAAACACCAAAAATCCAATCAGTAGAATTTGAGATAGAATTTTTACAGATTAAGTGCAAAACCAGTGCTTAGAAGTCACTAGCTGTCAAAAGGTTACTTGAGGTCACGAGGGACTGGTGGACATCTAAAGTTCAGGCCTACCACGATGGTTTACAAACGCCTGCTTCATAGTGGGTCACAATTCAACCTATCTCATGAATATTAATGAGATAGGCCACAAATTGGAACAGACTACGAATCACAGCCATCACAGGGTTGGTGGCCTACTGAGGTCAGCAACCACAAATTCTGTGATAGCTTTTAAATAAAGCATTTTTTTTAATGCAACCCACTTTCATTTAAGGACAACAGGAAGCGTGCACCACTGATTACTCTTAAAAATGTTTTTACCAACATGACAAAGGGGAAGGCGCCCCTTGTTGCGAATGGCTTAATAACTCCTTTGAGGACTAGATTTTGGTTGCAAACCTCTGATATACCCTCACCGAATTGGCATTTGGAAGGGAAGATCTAAACACTCCCCTTCCATATACCTATCCAGTATTTGGTTGCAAAGACTGATTGTGATTCGGTATCATGTTACTGAATCCCAATTTGTGTTTTGTACATACAAAAAAGCCTTTTTTCAGTTGCAAACAGTCTGATTCTGAGAATCAGACCTTTTGTGAATGCAAAAATGCTTCATACAACAGGCCCAAAGTCTTTTTGAGTATTTCAGCAGCGGATCCTCCGCTATGGCGAAGGAGTATCGCCCTCCCTGCCAGCAGCCCAAAAAGGAAAATAAAACAATAATGAACCTGTGTTTATTATTGCTTTATTTTTCTCCATAGCATCGCCGAGGGGCTCGGGCCATGGGGATGACAGGCAGAGGGGGAGTGTTAGGTGCACTGGATGTCAGTGCACATGACAGTTTGCCCGGCCATCTCAGGCCAGCAAAACCTTAATGCGCACTGATGCTCTCTCCAACCTAGGCACTTTGCTGGCTCCTAGTCTCCGAGGGAGTGCAAATCATTGGCGTCCAGGCCAATCGTGTCCCTACTTTCATGCAGCGTCAGGATTGGTCCAGGGCATTCTGGGAGCCTGTGCCTGCAGTGCAAGGTGATGGAGCCACAGAGGAGTGTCAGAGCATCAAACAGGTAAGTTCTTTTATTATTATTTTTTTGTTGTTGTCCGTCCCCAGTTCCCCCTCTCCCTCCTCCCCACCACATTGTCCAGACATCTTTCGCTACTGTAATTCTTTCTTAATATTTCCCATGCATGGGATATGTGACCTTGGGTTGTCGTTTGGTTAAATTGGTGTGTGGCTGTTGTTTTGATGGGTCAGATGCATGCTTCCAGATTGCCGCGAGATGATATATGTACATAGGGCGTGTGTCCTAACAGAGTATTTATGTTTTTAGAGTGAGGCAGACTGCCTTGCTTGAGTACCAACTACATTATCAAAATCTCCAGCAGACTCGGGCTGAATAAATGAACTTTACTTCTGCAGATTGAGAGAGTGATTCAATTCCTGACAATGGGGTCAGTCAATACTAAACTGATAGTCATATCCATCAGTTGACTCTTGGGTCTCTCAAATTTCCGAAGTAGGTCATCTCAGTCCAGTCCCTGATGGACAAACAACCCCACAACTAAAACTACTGATGGATGGCATGCTGCTCTGGACATGCAGAGCATTGACATACAGAACCATTGCTGTTTCAATGTAAGAATTACTATGGACTTTTAGATCTACTGAGGAGGGAATTTCAAAGGTGATGAAAAATGCGGAACAAATTTATAGAATAGTTCAAGCATTCAATATAAATTCAACAGGGATACATATATACCAGATCGGACAATAAATAACTAAGTAAATATTTGTATTTAAATCTGCTGTTAGTGCATTGTATATGGATATCCTGAACACTGGCATATTCCAGAGGACATGAACCAATAAGAGTGATTTTTTTGATCATGGAATTCAAGTAAAAACAAAAACACCGCTCAAAAGTGCATTGAATGCTTTGCCTTTCAGAGTATGAATAAAGGGTGCATATGGAATTCTATTAAAATCTGCAAATAAGTGGGGAACTCTAAATGACTGAATGTATGTTAAAGTATTGCCTGAAAAGAAAGCCAAGCTCTGTTATAAAGTAACACAGAACCTTCTGCAAATGAAGCAGACTCAAAGCCTAATTTCATTATTAAGAATATTAGAAGTTACAGTTATTGTAAACCAAAAGAAGTCCAGATGTAGCCAAGTAGTAAGTTATAGCAAGGTGGTTTATTAAGTCCAGTTACAGATAATAAAGATGGTAAGTAAGATGAGTGTTAGCCCCACTAGAAGCAGCCTCCCAGCTGCTCAGCCTGCACATGCCAACTGATACTCAGCACAACACCAGGCACCCATGTCTCTATGACAATACCAAGCACTCAGCATTCGACTCATCACCAAACACTCCTACACTCATCCTAGCTGAGCAGTAAGGAAGATGTAGCTAAGGGAAAGGAGAGGCGACAGTTAAGTCATTACAACATTATAAAGGTCTGGAAAAGTATTCATGCACCTAATGTATGACTTATGACAAGAAGAAATCTACTTGAGTGCATACTCAAATCTGCCAATGGAATGCATGGTAGCCAATGTTGCAGCTAGACTGGAGGGGCAAAGCTAAGAACCTGGGGGCATATTATCAAGAACGGCGTTAAAATTATCGCCACTTTAGCTGCAGGAAACTGCCGCTAAAACGGCAATAATGGGCTTGATAATATGCCATTGTGAATTCCCATAGAAGCCCAGGTTCACACCAGAACATGGGCTTCTATAGGAATTCACAAGGGCATATTATCAAGCCCATTATTGCCGCCTTAGTGGCAGTTTCCTGACGTTAAAGCAGCGATAATTTTATCGCCGGCCTTGATAATATGGCCCCAAGTGTGAGAAATTGAGTTGTTGATTGCGGAGGGTGGGAGGTGGGGGTTGCCTTTGATGGAGCAGATTTCATCTGCAGTCAGGCATTGTTTTATTTTTGTGCATCAGACAAACTGCATTTTAAATTGCCACACACATTTTAGTGCAAGTTAAAAACATGGCACATGAAAATATGAAAGTAAGGCCAAGTCAGTCTGAAATGCTTTTGCTGAATTAACATGTGTTTTTGCAGTGTTGAGAAAAACTTGTGAGAAGTGGCCTTTTTAGCTTTGAAGATTAATAGAATGTGTTTCTCTCTTCCCAGCACATCCTTGTAATCTAAATTCACTATTCCTGTCTTAAAAGACTTTGACTTGTTGCATATTTTGATAAACATTTTTTTAGTTTAGAACACCTCTTTTTATAATGTGTGTGAATTAACAAATGCACCAAACACTACACATGGGGCTAAATGCTTTTTGCATGAAAAGCTATCTAAAACATTAAAGCCTGTTACTGTGTGCGCTGTATTAACTCTGTGCCCTGTATTAACTGTGTGCACTTTTAAAATTTACACTGAACGCATAATAATGCTATGTTGCACATTGCATATTTATTTTGCATGTTGTCACAAATATTAGAAAAGGCTGCTTTAAACTAATAGCTTGGCTAGGTAAACATTAATAAGGGGTATCCGTATGAGTGAGGGAAACATAATGGACTGATTTACATGAAAATAATACTCTATTTTGTTTGCTTTGTTTTTTGGGCCTAAGAAAACATGTCTGCCTGTGAATCCAGCAAGGCTATGACTTGCAATAAAGAGAAGAGAGCAATTGTACATTCTTGTGATTGTGCCAATGTACCAGTTAGATAAAGTATCCTTCTAGCCTGTCCTGTGACAGGAAGGAAGAGGAAAGATAGAAACATTTTTCCTAGCAAATGTTGCAAACTTATAAAAAGTATTTACTCATTTATGCTTCTTTTGTTAAAACTGGTATAGTCAGGATTTTAGAATGAGTCAGGATAGTGAGACCTCATGCCATGATGGCTGACCAATCACGTACAAGTTTTCCTGAAGATGAAACATTTTTGTGTAATCTGCCAAGAATTAGAGTATAAATAATGACCTCTCTGGAGGCATGGTTGGCTTCTAGGCTCATTAGGCTTTAGGCTCCTAAGCTTTAGGGGGGCGTGTGAGCTCTTGAGAGAAGGATCAGATTAGACCAGACATTCTATGGGTTAGGTACGAGATCGTCACGGGTGCAGAGTCAGGTGGGGGGTTCCCTGCTCATTTTTTTCAAAAGTTCTGGCACGTCATATTTTGGCACGGCAGGCCACATTCCTTTGAGGTCTGTGAATGGCGGGCTGTCTCACTCCTTGTTTGCTCTTTAGACACAGAGATGCAGAGAGCAGCAACAGATAGAAAGGCTTTTTAGATTTAGAGGCTAAAACTTTAAGTTTATGCTTTGACTAAATAATTAGGTCTGAAAATATTTATTTGACTTAGGCATTTATTCCTCTTTATGGGAGATTTTTGCCAACTATTTAATTATTGATTAGCCCTGCAAGACTATTTTTCCTAGAAACTCTTTAAGAGTTTGACTGACAATTTTGAACCACATTTTCCTTTCTACGTGTGATGCTTATATAAAGACTGTAATATGTTCTGTATTAATGCAATTTTTCTTGTTTTCCAAATTCTGGAACCTGGTTGATATTTTACTAATGAATAAAGGGTCAGAAAAAACGTAACTTTTGACTAGAAAATAAAACCCTTTAAAATACTCAACAACTCTCTTAATTGGCTTAAATTATAATTGCATTTTGACTGCTCATGTTTGTTTAAAGTCTCCTGAAGGTAATACATGGTGTCAAGGGCCCAACACCTTTCAGCGGTAAATAGAGGTAGCATGAGGGTTTTGCTTTGAGAAATTACCAGAAGAAATTACTGCTGCATCACCTTCTCAAGCAACAGCCACAATCCCCGTCAGGGGAAGTACAAAGAGTGACTAAATTAGGCTGTGCTTAACCCTCTAGTAGTAAGGCACAAAAGCAGTCCAGATTAATTTAGAGATAATGTGTAAAATATTTAGGCAGCACAATAATAGTAAAAAAGTAAAAAAAAAACACAAGAAAAATCCCAAACCAATTCAGAGAAGTAAAGTACAATTTATTACATTATTTGGCACCAAAATGACAATTAATTCAATCAGTAGAACCGGAGATGTGCAATTTTAAATGCATCATGTAAGTATAGGACCTAAAGTCACAAATCCTCATTTGTGGCAATGTGGCCATCTGAGACCTATAAAAGTTGCAAGTGCAGGCCGACCACGATGGTGCGTGGTCATCCAGAATTTTTAGAGTGGGCCTATTTTACCCCGTTAAGCATATATATATTTGATCTAAGGGAAAATCATTGCTTAACTAGATGTGAGTAACCCAGTGGGTACCTCCACTTGGCATGGTCCTGTGATGGAGTACAATCATATTGGATGAAGGTTACGCAACTCTGGCAGGTGTGGTATGACTGGAATCTGTAGTTTATGTGTTTGGCCACGGTAAAGAAATAGCATTGATGAAGAGGGGATTTGTGTCCCTGGTTCTTCTGCTGGCTAAAATATGGAAGGCTTGTAGGTAGCACAGGGGGATTGCTCCTAAGTTTAAAACAATGGCTCGACGACCTAATATACTGCAACAAACAACTGGAACTTTATGCTGTATCTTAGCCTTCTAGGTTTCACGATATCTGGCACCCTTTAAAGTTGTATCTCCTGCACAGTTGCAGGCTCCAATGACTAGGGAAGATCATGTTCCAGGTAAATGATTAAGTAAAGAATGTATGTGCTATGAAACCCATCAATGTCATTTTTGGTTTTGCTGCAGCACAATTTCTATGGAGTTAGGGCATTGATCAAAATGGCTTTAATAATACACACAATATCAACACTCACTGTTTTCTGGTCTACTCGAGGATCCGCTATGTATGCTCTTCCTCTCCTGCTCAAGACCATGACATAATGGTGTATCCATGTGATTATAATCGACTTCTAATGCATAGATAGCTCCACATTGTACTTTGGTAAATTTCATGCCTTACCACTGACACCTATTCGAAATTATGCTGTTTGTTGCTGCCTAAAATAAAAAAGAAAGTTATACAATGTAGTTTTTAAATACAGTCAACCACTTACGTAGCTAATTCATTTGAAATATAGTCAAAAACTCCAAAAAC
Organism: Lissotriton vulgaris; assembly: GCF_964263255.1. Lineage (NCBI taxonomy): Eukaryota > Metazoa > Chordata > Amphibia > Caudata > Salamandridae > Lissotriton > Lissotriton vulgaris. The sequence goes on along the minus strand of NC_141696.1, from coordinate 1,458,060,659 downwards.
GTTTATACATCTTAAAACAAACTTGCTCATTAAGAGGATGCACAAAAACATGCAATAATTCATTATGTGTTTGTTGCATCAACTACAGACATGATAAGAACATTTGCCAAATAGTTTTATTTTAGATGCAGCATAAGCAGCCACCCGACAGTGCAAGCAGGTATTTTTGTTTTCCTGCAATCCAACGCTCAACTGCCATTCCTCTTGAATCATAGCATTCTATTTGGAACTTGGCCTATATAACATTCTATCACAGGCAAATATATAGATTATTAGGCAGAATACAACACATCTTCCCTCCTCATCTCTCAACAGTCCTTCTCAACACAAACAACACACAACAACATAATACAATCACCCCCACATACGACACACAAACAGCATCGTCAACACATCATAACACAAATAACTTAAGTAAGATTTGATTGATGCCTGAAACCTGACTTGTTTCCCGGCCTTCTGTGAATTTCTGTGCACAGGAGGGTTCCCTTCTACCCTTTATTGTAAGTAGCAATGGAATCAACCTCAGAGGTCCCAGGGGAAACACTTTTTCTGTCAGCTAGGTCAACTGTCTTATCCCCACCTTCACAACCCTTGAGAGATTCCACCAATGACCACCCACAACTCCGAAAGCATTGTCACAGATTTTCTCAATTTTTACAGTATCACCAAATGTATCTCTACCATTTTGTACATGGATAGCAGACTTGACTCACACCAAATCCCCTACCTATACTACCACATTTTTCACACCTTTCTTTTGAACATACCAGCTCTTCTGCTTTCTCTGAGCGAAGCTGACATTCTCTCTGGCCAACTGCATCAGGTTTTCAATGTCTGACTCACTCTTCAACTATTTAGACATCCATGCTGGACTGAAAGTTGTATTTGTTTTCCTACTCCTCAATAGCTGAAACTGTGAAAATGTGGTTGCCCATTTAATACATTCTCCATTGAACCCTGTTCATTCATCAATGAAACTGCTGGAATGGGGATGATATAAAGAGCTCCTGAGATATTTCATATCACATGAATGAAGGTAACTCTTAAATTCCATGCTGAAAATTGGGTAACATAATCAAGAATTAGAATTTCTGAAAACCCCTCTCGAAAAACAAATCTCTATAGGGCACTCCACCACAGTGCTTGCACCAGGCTCTTTTACAAATGTAAGCTCCGGCCACTTGGAACAGTAGTCCATCAGTACCAGGACAAATTTAGTACCATCAGGTAAAAATTCATAGGGGCCCATAGCATCAATACCCAATTATATCCAAGGTCTCAACAGATCCTGAATGGAAGTCAGGGGAGGGGTTATTCAAACTTGTTTCTGATGAAGAATATGCACAGCAACCTTCCACAACTTCTTTAAAGTCGGCATCCATTCTGTGAAACCAAAACGAGTCACAAATGCACCTTTTGGTGAGAGTTGAACCAAGGTGCCCCTCATGGGCCTTGTTAATTATGCCTCACCTCAACTTATGTGGAGGAATCTATTTGTGAGACCTAAGTAACATCCCATCTTCCATGGAAAGTTCATCAGAAACTTTGAAGTATGGCTGAAGCATGAGATGTAATACCTTTTCCCACCGTCAACCATCTTTAAAGTGCTTTAGCACCTGTTGTAACACCTGCTCCTCTGCTAGAGAAACTCTCAATTCTTCTTTTGAACAAACACCTTATTATGTAACCCCAATGGCTGTCACCAAACCGTCCTCAAAATCTCCATTCATAGGTCCTGCTAAAATTAGTTCTTCCTCATCACTGCTTTTATTTAGGAACCAGGAAAGAAATTTGGCTCTGCATTATTTTCCCCAGCAATGCGTTTAACTTCAAATTGGATCTGCAATAATTATGTAGATATCCTCAAACTCCTCAGGGTACAACACTTAACATCTCCACCTCTTAAGTTAGATTCTAGAGGTTTCTGATCTGTTTGTAGACAGAACCTCTTACCCCAGATATAGCAGTATGTATTAAAGATAGGTTCTGTCGCGAAAAGTACAATTACTTTGAAAAGTTTTACGTTTGTCCTGTTGAACTAGGACAACCAGTCAATCGTATACACTGAACGCTGATAACTACAAAGACAATAAAGATGAGACTGACGTTGTGAGCTCAAATTGTGACCGATATATTGAAAATCATATATCGTATATAACATATATCAATATTTGAGGACACAATACTGTTCCACAACATATACGATTTGATTCATACATAAGTACCATATAAATTACATTACATACAACACAATCCAAAAGATAAGCCAATTGGCATTATCAACACATATAGAAGAAATAACTTGATTGGGCATCTGTATATCCTTATTTTACATATCCAAACATATGGCCTAATTCTTCAGCATAGATATGTCAGATATGACTACAGATCACATATTCTTTACATTGATGGTTCGACCCCCAATGTTGAGCGTTTTTACAGAACATCATCCAGGGTCTTCTTCAGGACTATGGACATACTTCAGTCCATATGATGGAGACAGCCCCACAGTTAAAACCTTACTGTGTGTTTTGGTCTGTCCCCAGGAGCCAGTTAGTGCTTCCTGTATTGCAAAAGCAAAAAGATTCTATGGAAAAAGGGAAAGGAATACCAGACTCAGTGTTAGAACTACAAATCCAGCACAGTTTACAGCCACACAGTGTGCTTAAACAGGGAGCAGTCTTGTCTAGAAGCTCTGATCAATTGGGAAGGACGCACAACAACTTGTTCCATCATGTGTGCTGATACCCCAAGGGCTTAATGAAAGGAGCTCGAAAAGGAGTTTGGAATTGCCACAGAGAAACTTTACTTGAAGTTAATAACAACCTTAGTGGAGATAACAATAGAGTAGTATGTGTATCCACATCCACCAATAAAAGTAATGAGATTAAAAAAGATCATTAACCATCATTTGGCTCTAATCTCAGGTGAGATTGGCACCGATTAGAAACCACTTTTTAACTTTCAAAGAGCTAGAAATGTTCGGGATTTTGTGGTTAGTTCATATTTGAGGACACCACCATCTGGGCCCAACTTTTGTTACTTCCCTTAATAGGCCACTTCAAATTTGGACGATGTAAGGCTTGTGACCTCACTTTGGTGAGAAAAGAATGTATGGACTAAATCGTAGCTATACACTCAAACATCACACGAAATGTAATTCTACAGATGTCATTTATGCTATCACATGCCCCTGCGCCATGCTATATGTAGAGCAGACTAGGCTAGAATCCTACAACATTGCTCAAAAATTCCTTGCAAGACACAGGGTGCACCCCTGGTTGAACACTGCAATTGCATGCAACACACAGCTGACAGTCTAAGATGGTGGGTATTGAAAAAATGATTCAGAACCCTAGTGAAGGGGAGTTGACATCCATTCTTAATTTGGGAGATTGCAAATGGATACTTTTGATAGATACCGTTAACAAGGGGTTGAATGAATCTGAGGCGATATCAAGTCAGGTTTCCCTATTGTGCAAAGGCTAGACATCTAGTGACTCCTTTTGCCTCTTACAGATCAGCCAAATAATGAGCACGGTATTGTTTTAGCATGCATTCAATCCATTACACGTGTATCTGCATAATTTCTGCACTTCAACTTGTATAACGAGAGCAATTGTTGTTGTTTTTTACATACGTTATGCTTTTTACATATGTTTTTTGCAAAAGCTATGTTTTTTACATGAGCTGAGTTCTTTAAAGTAATGTGGATGCTTGACAATGCCATTTTGATCACTAATGTATGTTGCATGTTAGCCTCCAAAACGCGTTCAAATGATCTATGTTTAGCATGCAGCTTACTGTATCTAAAATTTATTATGTTGAGGTATTGCATTAATTACCCTGTCACAGAAATACACTTGAATATCCACAATCCCCCTTGATGGAATACGGAGGGTTATAGTTTGAATAACTTCGCACAAAATGGAGCACTGCCCTTTAACTCTGACAGACAGTTGGCGAGGTGCTGATTTCTCCTGTTGTTCTTTGACAATTACAGCACATCCTTGTAATCTAAATTCACTATTCCTGTCTTAAAAGACTTTGACTTGTTGCATATTTTGATAAACATTTTTTTAGTTTAGAACACCTCTTTTTATAATGTGTGTGAATTAACAAATGCACCAAACACTACACATGGGGCTAAATGCTTTTTGCATGAAAAGCTATCTAAAACATTAAAGCCTGTTACTGTGTGCGCTGTATTAACTCTGTGCCCTGTATTAACTGTGTGCACTTTTAAAATTTACACTGAACGCATAATAATGCTATGTTGCACATTGCATATTTATTTTGCATGTTGTCACAAATATTAGAAAAGGCTGCTTTAAACTAATAGCTTGGCTAGGTAAACATTAATAAGGGGTATCCGTATGAGTGAGGGAAACATAATGGACTGATTTACATGAAAATAATACTCTATTTTGTTTGCTTTGTTTTTTGGGCCTAAGAAAACATGTCTGCCTGTGAATCCAGCAAGGCTATGACTTGCAATAAAGAGAAGAGAGCAATTGTACATTCTTGTGATTGTGCCAATGTACCAGTTAGATAAAGTATCCTTCTAGCCTGTCCTGTGACAGGAAGGAAGAGGAAAGATAGAAACATTTTTCCTAGCAAATGTTGCAAACTTATAAAAAGTATTTACTCATTTATGCTTCTTTTGTTAAAACTGGTATAATCAGGATTTTAGAATGAGTCAGGATAGTGAGACCTCATGCCATGATGGCTGACCAATCACGTACAAGTTTTCCTGAAGATGAAACATTTTTGTGTAATCTGCCAAGAATTAGAGTATAAATAATGACCTCTCTGGAGGCATGGTTGGCTTCTAGGCTCATTAGGCTTTAGGCTCCTAAGCTTTAGGGGGGCGTGTGAGCTCTTGAGAGAAGGATCAGATTAGACCAGACATTCTATGGGTTAGGTACGAGATCGTCACGGGTGCAGAGTCAGGTGGGGGGTTCCCTGCTCATTTTTTTCAAAAGTTCTGGCACGTCATATTTTGGCACGGCAGGCCACATTCCTTTGAGGTCTGTGAATGGCGGGCTGTCTCACTCCTTGTTTGCTCTTTAGACACAGAGATGCAGAGAGCAGCAACAGATAGAAAGGCTTTTTAGATTTAGAGGCTAAAACTTTAAGTTTATGCTTTGACTAAATAATTAGGTCTGAAAATATTTATTTGACTTAGGCATTTATTCCTCTTTATGGGAGATTTTTGCCAACTATTTAATTATTGATTAGCCCTGCAAGACTATTTTTCCTAGAAACTCTTTAAGAGTTTGACTGACAATTTTGAACCACATTTTCCTTTCTACGTGTGATGCTTATATAAAGACTGTAATATGTTCTGTATTAATGCAATTTTTCTTGTTTTCCAAATTCTGGAACCTGGTTGATATTTTACTAATGAATAAAGGGTCAGAAAAAACGTAACTTTTGACTAGAAAATAAAACCCTTTAAAATACTCAACAACTCTCTTAATTGGCTTAAATTATAATTGCATTTTGACTGCTCATGTTTGTTTAAAGTCTCCTGAAGGTAATACATGGTGTCAAGGGCCCAACACCTTTCAGCGGTAAATAGAGGTAGCATGAGGGTTTTGCTTTGAGAAATTACCAGAAGAAATTACTGCTGCATCACCTTCTCAAGCAACAGCCACAATCCCCGTCAGGGGAAGTACAAAGAGTGACTAAATTAGGCTGTGCTTAACCCTCTAGTAGTAAGGCACAAAAGCAGTCCAGATTAATTTAGAGATAATGTGTAAAATATTTAGGCAGCACAATAATAGTAAAAAAGTAAAAAAAAAACACAAGAAAAATCCCAAACCAATTCAGAGAAGTAAAGTACAATTTATTACATTATTTGGCACCAAAATGACAATTAATTCAATCAGTAGAACCGGAGATGTGCAATTTTAAATGCATCATGTAAGTATAGGACCTAAAGTCACAAATCCTCATTTGTGGCAATGTGGCCATCTGAGACCTATAAAAGTTGCAAGTGCAGGCCGACCACGATGGTGCGTGGTCATCCAGAATTTTTAGAGTGGGCCTATTTTACCCCGTTAAGCATATATATATTTGATCTAAGGGAAAATCATTGCTTAACTAGATGTGAGTAACCCAGTGGGTACCTCCACTTGGCATGGTCCTGTGATGGAGTACAATCATATTGGATGAAGGTTACGCAACTCTGGCAGGTGTGGTATGACTGGAATCTGTAGTTTATGTGTTTGGCCACGGTAAAGAAATAGCATTGATGAAGAGGGGATTTGTGTCCCTGGTTCTTCTGCTGGCTAAAATATGGATGGCTTGTAGGTAGCACAGGGGGATTGCTCCTAAGTTTAAAACAATGGCTCGACGACCTAATATACTGCAACAAACAACTGGAACTTTATGCTGTATCTTAGCCTTCTAGGTTTCACGATATCTGGCACCCTTTAAAGTTGTATCTCCTGCACAGTTGCAGGCTCCAATGACTAGGGAAGATCATGTTCCAGGTAAATGATTAAGTAAAGAATGTATGTGCTATGAAACCCATCAATGTCATTTTTGGTTTTGCTGCAGCACAATTTCTATGGAGTTAGGGCATTGATCAAAATGGCTTTAATAATACACACAATATCAACACTCACTGTTTTCTGGTCTACTCGAGGATCCGCTATGTATGCTCTTCCTCTCCTGCTCAAGACCATGACATAATGGTGTATCCATGTGATTATAATCGACTTCTAATGCATAGATAGCTCCACATTGTACTTTGGTAAATTTCATGCCTTACCACTGACACCTATTCGAAATTATGCTGTTTGTTGCTGCCTAAAATAAAAAAGAAAGTTATACAATGTAGTTTTTAAATACAGTCAACCACTTACGTAGCTAATTCATTTGAAATATAGTCAAAAACTCCAAAAACGTTTATACATCTTAAAACAAACTTGCTCATTAAGAGGATGCACAAAAACATGCAATAATTCATTATGTGTTTGTTGCATCAACTACAGACATGATAAGAACATTTGCCAAATAGTTTTATTTTAGATGCAGCATAAGCAGCCACCCGACAGTGCAAGCAGGTATTTTTGTTTTCCTGCAATCCAACGCTCAACTGCCATTCCTCTTGAATCATAGCATTCTATTTGGAACTTGGCCTATATAACATTCTATCACAGGCAAATATATAGATTATTAGGCAGAATACAACACATCTTCCCTCCTCATCTCTCAACAGTCCTTCTCAACACAAACAACACACAACAACATAATACAATCACCCCCACATACGACACACAAACAGCATCGTCAACACATCATAACACAAATAACTTAAGTAAGATTTGATTGATGCCTGAAACCTGACTTGTTTCCCGGCCTTCTGTGAATTTCTGTGCACAGGAGGGTTCCCTTCTACCCTTTATTGTAAGTAGCAATGGAATCAACCTCAGAGGTCTCAGGGGAAACACTTTTTCTGTCAGCTAGGTCAACTGTCTTATCCCCACCTTCACAACCCTTGAGAGATTCCACCAATGACCACCCACAACTCCGAAAGCATTGTCACAGATTTTCTCAATTTTTACAGTATCACCAAATGTATCTCTACCATTTTGTACATGGATAGCAGACTTGACTCACACCAAATCCCCTACCTATACTACCACATTTTTCACACCTTTCTTTTGAACATACCAGCTCTTCTGCTTTCTCTGAGCGAAGCTGACATTCTCTCTGGCCAACTGCATCAGGTTTTCAATGTCTGACTCACTCTTCAACTATTTAGACATCCATGCTGGACTGAAAGTTGTATTTGTTTTCCTACTCCTCAATAGCTGAAACGGTGAAAATGTGGTTGCCCATTTAATACATTCTCCATTGAACCCTGTTCATTCATCAATGAAACTGCTGGAATGGGGATGATATAAAGAGCTCCTGAGATATTTCATATCACATGAATGAAGGTAACTCTTAAATTCCATGCTGAAAATTGGGTAACATAATCAAGAATTAGAATTTCTGAAAACCCCTCTCGAAAAACAAATCTCTATAGGGCACTCCACCACAGTGCTTGCACCAGGCTCTTTTACAAATGTAAGCTCCGGCCACTTGGAACAGTAGTCCATCAGTACCAGGACAAATTTAGTACCATCAGGTAAAAATTCATAGGGGCCCATAGCATCAATACCCAATTATATCCAAGGTCTCAACAGATCCTGAATGGAAGTCAGGGGAGGGGTTATTCAAACTTGTTTCTGATGAAGAATATGCACAGCAACCTTCCACAACTTCTTTAAAGTCGGCATCCATTCTGTGAAACCAAAACGAGTCACAAATGCACCTTTTGGTGAGAGTTGAACCAAGGTGCCCCTCATGGGCCTTGTTAATTATGCCTCACCTCAACTTATGTGGAGGAATCTATTTGTGAGACCTAAGTAACATCCCATCTTCCATGGAAAGTTCATCAGAAACTTTGAAGTATGGCTGAAGCATGAGATGTAATACCTTTTCCCACCGTCAACCATCTTTAAAGTGCTTTAGCACCTGTTGTAACACCTGCTCCTCTGCTAGAGAAACTCTCAATTCTTCTTTTGAACAAACACCTTATTATGTAACCCCAATGGCTGTCACCAAACCGTCCTCAAAATCTCCATTCATAGGTCCTGCTAAAATTAGTTCTTCCTCATCACTGCTTTTATTTAGGAACCAGGAAAGAAATTTGGCTCTGCATTATTTTCCCCAGCAATGCGTTTAACTTCAAATTGGATCTGCAATAATTATGTAGATATCCTCAAACTCCTCAGGGTACAACACTTAACATCTCCACCTCTTAAGTTAGATTCTAGAGGTTTCTGATCTGTTTGTAGACAGAACCTCTTACCCCAGATATAGCAGTATGTATTAAAGATAGGTTCTGTCGCGAAAAGTACAATTACTTTGAAAAGTTTTACGTTTGTCCTGTTGAACTAGGACAACCAGTCAATCGTATACACTGAACGCTGATAACTACAAAGACAATAAAGATGAGACTGACGTTGTGAGCTCAAATTGTGACCGATATATTGAAAATCATATATCGTATATAACATATATCAATATTTGAGGACACAATACTGTTCCACAACATATACGATTTGATTCATACATAAGTACCATATAAATTACATTACATACAACACAATCCAAAAGATAAGCCAATTGACATTATCAACACATATAGAAGAAATAACTTGATTGGGCATCTGTATATCCTTATTTTACATATCCAAACATATGGCCTAATTCTTCAGCATAGATATGTCAGATATGACTACAGATCACATATTCTTTACATTGATGGTTCGACCCCCAATGTTGAGCGTTTTTACAGAACATCATCCAGGGTCTTCTTCAGGACTATGGACATACTTCAGTCCATATGATGGAGACAGCCCCACAGTTAAAACCTTACTGTGTGTTTTGGTCTGTCCCCAGGAGCCAGTTAGTGCTTCCTGTATTGCAAAAGCAAAAAGATTCTATGGAAAAAGGGAAAGGAATACCAGACTCAGTGTTAGAACTACAAATCCAGCACAGTTTACAGCCACACAGTGTGCTTAAACAGGGAGCAGTCTTGTCTAGAAGCTCTGATCAATTGGGAAGGACGCACAACAACTTGTTCCATCATGTGTGCTGATACCCCAAGGGCTTAATGAAAGGAGCTCGAAAAGGAGTTTGGAATTGCCACAGAGAAACTTTACTTGAAGTTAATAACAACCTTAGTGGAGATAACAATAGAGTAGTATGTGTATCCACATCCACCAATAAAAGTAATGAGATTAAAAAAGATCATTAACCATCATTTGGCTCTAATCTCAGGTGAGATTGGCACCGATTAGAAACCACTTTTTAACTTTCAAAGAGCTAGAAATGTTCGGGATTTTGTGGTTAGTTCATATTTGAGGACACCACCATCTGGGCCCAACTTTTGTTACTTCCCTTAATAGGCCACTTCAAATTTGGACGATGTAAGGCTTGTGACCTCACTTTGGTGAGAAAAGAATGTATGGACTAAATCGTAGCTATACACTCAAACATCACACGAAATGTAATTCTACAGATGTCATTTATGCTATCACATGCCCCTGCGCCATGCTATATGTAGAGCAGACTAGGCTAGAATCCTACAACATTGCTCAAAAATTCCTTGCAAGACACAGGGTGCACCCCTGGTTGAACACTGCAATTGCATGCAACACACAGCTGACAGTCTAAGATGGTGGGTATTGAAAAAATGATTCAGAACCCTAGTGAAGGGGAGTTGACATCCATTCTTAATTTGGGAGATTGCAAATGGATACTTTTGATAGATACCGTTAACAAGGGGTTGAATGAATCTGAGGCGATATCAAGTCAGGTTTCCCTATTGTGCAAAGGCTAGACATCTAGTGACTCCTTTTGCCTCTTACAGATCAGCCAAATAATGAGCACGGTATTGTTTTAGCATGCATTCAATCCATTACACGTGTATCTGCATAATTTCTGCACTTCAACTTGTATAACGAGAGCAATTGTTGTTGTTTTTTACATACGTTATGCTTTTTACATATGTTTTTTGCAAAAGCTATGTTTTTTACATGAGCTGAGTTCTTTAAAGTAATGTGGATGCTTGACAATGCCATTTTGATCACTAATGTATGTTGCATGTTAGCCTCCAAAACGCGTTCAAATGATCTATGTTTAGCATGCAGCTTACTGTATCTAAAATTTATTATGTTGAGGTATTGCATTAATTACCCTGTCACAGAAATACACTTGAATATCCACAATCCCCCTTGATGGAATACGGAGGGTTATAGTTTGAATAACTTCGCACAAAATGGAGCACTGCCCTTTAACTCTGACAGACAGTTGGCGAGGTGCTGATTTCTCCTGTTGTTCTTTGACAATTACAGCTGGTAGAGGATTTATTATCAAGTCGATTTTGAATTAGACCGCCGCCAGCACCGCGTTGAGGACTTCCTACCCAGTCAATTTTGAATCAGAACGCCGTCAGCACCGCGTTGCCATTACTGCTGGGAAGCTTGCGTCATACATAAACATTGAGCAGGTGGTGATTTTAGGATTCAGGAAGCCGCTGGCACCACATTGTCATGGCTACTAGTGAGCTCTGGTATGATGACTTTCACGTCATCCAGAGATATTGAGCAGGTGACTAACAGCATGATCACTGACACAGACATGCACGCTTACGTAGAGACCATTCCTTTTTTAATCAAAACCTGGGTCTGCTCATTAGACTAAGGACTCACCACGGAGTTCAGACTGATGTTTCAGTACCTCCTTTGAAGGTAGCCCGTACATGGTGGTTTCAAAACAGAAATAATTTTCTAGTAATAACTTTCTATATTTAATTCATCTCATCTACTAATCGGGTACAATCTGTGTTTTTTGTACTGAATAGAAATATTTTGAACACTGGGATGCAGGCTCCCCCTGCACAGGAAGCACTATCAGCTCCTGTTCCTAACGCCAGCACAGATGATGGAGCAAGTTGTGTGGCGTCATTCTCAATTGATATGAGCTAATAGACAATTAAGGTATGACTGCCCCCTTGTTAAGCACACTGTACAGCTGTAAACTGTGCTGGATATGAAGTTCTAATATTGATTCTGGTATCCATTTCTAAGGGTGGACAGAGAACTCGAAGTGTGCAGAGATTTGCCCACTCCACGCTCCGCTGAGAACGCAGAGTATAGGGCGAAACCCCGACTCCACAGCGGAGCAGAGTTAGCCAGACCTCCCTGCTAAATAGGCTCCCTGTCTCCACCCCCCAATAAAAAATATTTTACAATTAATTTAAGAAGAAATAAACCCAAGACGAAATGTGCATGTCTGTGCGCATGCGCGGTTCTCACAAGATGTACATCTGACGTAGGGGGCTTGCAGGAGAGAGACGGCGAGGGGGAGGGCAGCCTTGGGACGCCACAGTACAGGTAAGTGTGCTTATTTATTTTTTTATTAATCGTTAAATATTTTTTATGGGGGGGTGGTGGCGGGTGGTGGAGTGGAGTTCCATTGAGTTATTTCCCAACTCAGTGGACCTCCACGTAGTGGCACTACGCCAGCTCTGCCTGGGGTTATCTGTCCCTTTTTCCATAGAATCTATTTGCTTTTTCAATTCAGGAAGCACTAACGGGCTCCTGGGCACAGTCCAAACACACAGAAAGGTTTTAACCACAGGGCTGCCACCATAATACGGACTATTGGATTACAAGGTAGGGATATTAACGGTCGGAGTACTTTATACGCTGTTTTTCCCATATGGCTTATATCCCTGACACTTAGTCAATGCTGTTCCCTAAATAAAGGCATCTATTGAGAAGTTGTGAGATTGTGTGATCCCTCTTTTCCTATCACTACTAAGAAGCCTTCTTAACAGGTGAGAGTGGCATGTATAACTCCACCAGTTATTTTTATGAACATCAGGCTCACTATCACATTGACACACAGTATTCTTTGTCATACAGGCTGTTCAGAAATATGTCCATAGACCTTTAGAAGACCATGGGTGATGTTCTGTAAAAGCACTCTACACTGGGGGTCAAAACGTTGATGTTAAGAATATGTGTTCCGTACCAGTATCTGACATAGCCACGCCAAAGAATAAGGCCATATGTTTGAATATGTAAAATAAGGATATATGGATGTCCAATAAAGTTATTTTCTATGCGTCTTGATAATGACAAGTGTCTTATCTATGACAAGTGTCTTATCTTTTGGATTGTGTTCTTTGTAATGTATTTTATATCGCACTTATCTATGTATGTAATCTTATATGTTGTGGAACAGTCTTGTATCATTAAATATAAATATGAGCATTGTTTTATAGGATATATGTTTTTAATATATCAGTCACAATATAAGCTCACAGCATCAATCTCATCTTTATTGTCTTTAAGGTTATCAGCGTTGATTGTATACCATTGATTGGCGGTCCAAGTTGAACAGGATAAACGTAAAACGTTTCAAAGCAATTGTACTTTTCTAAACAGAACCTATCTTTAATATATGCTGGGCCCTGTGAGCTACTGGGATACCCCATTGATATTATTCACCTCAGTTATAGCAGCAGAATGTTTTAATTGCCCACCAGCACGCAAACAATTCTTTCTGAATAACCAAAAATTGAAATTTGGTATCACGCAGAACCCTTGAAGCTAATGCAACATTATGCGCTACTTCATTTTTTTTGAGTGAGCACAGCCCCTAAACCCACTGTGAAGCAATATTGTAAAGAAGGATTAAATTGTTTGAGAGCTTTACTCTGACCCAACTGAGATGTTATATATGTAAAGGCTTCTGAACATGCCTCATCCCAAATACATTTGGACACTTTCCTGAGAAGACTACTGATGGGTTTAAATTTGTGTGCATGCCATGAGTTAACAATGAGTAGAATTCGCACAGTCCTAGGAAGGATTTAACTCCACACTTAGCACTAGGAGGAGTGCTTCTATGATAGATTTTAGCAACTCCAGCATGGATTTTATGCCTTCTTTGGAAGTCACATGTCCCATGTACTCAACCTCACTTGAAGATTTTGAGAACTCTTTTAAGAATGACATTGTGTTCAACAGCATCTTTACCAAAATTCAGCATATTGTCTTGGAAGACCAAAAAAACGTATACCTCTTTTAACATGTTGTACATTATGTTTTGAAAAACCTTATGCCGCCTAGGCGAGCCCGAACAGCATACGGTGACACAGGAATATACCTATTGGGGAGACAAAAGATGCAAATTATCTCAACTCCGGGGGCAAATCTACTTGCTGGTATGCTGAAGAAAGATTGAGCTTAAAAAATAAACTTGCTCCAGCGGTTTGAGCATACGTGTCATTCATTTCAGGTAGTAGGTGTAAGACAACCCAGATATCTTTATTTAGGGGCCGATTATGATGCAGTAGAAAGGGTCCCACCTGCGGTGGGAGCCTTTACAGCCGCATCGTAGTGGGCTGTTCGGTTTCCTTTCTGACCATCTGACTGTTCATTCCAGCTAGCTTCCGATGGGCTCAGAGAGCCTGTCCGCCAGTCGGAAAGTGGCCTGTAATCTCAAGGGCGGCTCTTTCTGCCCTTGAGATTACGTTGACGGTTTCCGACATGGTTTCCATGCGGGTCTGTCAGACATGGAAACTTTGGGAGTCCCCAGCAGGGCCCCCTTGGGTGCATGGTCACTGGTTGGAGGTCGCCCCTGTTGATCCCTGCACCTTGTGTCAGGCACCTTGAGATGCCTTCCACGGGGTGCAAGGGTGAACCGCACCTCCCATTTCACTATGGGAGCATGCATTACAGCTGGTTTACAGCCAGAATGCATGCTGCCCTAGTAAAATGTAGGAATGCGACCGAACAGTGTTCGGCTGCATCCTAATTAGGCGGTCGGGATCGCCGGCCAGGTGTCGGTTAGTCCCATGACCGATGCGGTGTTGGGCGGAAGTGATTCCGCCTGGCATCCTAAGGACCTCCTATGTGTGCTTTGATCAACACACACACATAGTTGGCCACTCCACTTGCACGCTACTACTAACGGGGACAATGACAAAGATGACTCAGTAGGCTTGATGATACCCTGTTCACACAATGATTTGATTTTGGTCCTTCCTTCACCTTGATCATGTGTTTGAAACCCTTTATTTTACCCAGAGTGTCCCCAAGAAATTCATGGAACTTGCATTTCATTCCTCTGCAATATCATTACATTCCACCACCAACACTTCCATTCCAAATAACCTCCGGTGAAACCACCACAGAATGTTGAACCTCTTTATACTCACATACATTTTTTCTACAGGTAACCTACCTTAAAATTAATGTATATCCTCTATATACCCTAAGAGCTCTATTTTTTGCCTTCATAGCAGACAGAAGAATGGTTCGATGGAAATAATTTTTTGTCACTCCACGTGTCCTTGAATAATGTTTGGGTGATCATAGTGATTTTTGCTCCAGAATCAACTAGGAGTCTTATGTTTTTGTTGCCCACACATATATTTACAATGGGATCGACACTTGATGAGGGATCACCTGAAACAGGACTGTTGCAACTATGCCATTAATACAAAAATACAAGAAAGTTCATCCTGCATACAAAGTACAGGATCAAAACCTCATTATCAGACTCAGAATCAGTCTTACAATCAGACTGTGTAACACACACTACAGACATGAAAGTATTCTTTCTCTTCTGGCAAACTGTCCTAACTCTTTACAGTAATTGCTTGTAACATTTCTAGTTGGGCGCGGTTTACCATTTTTCACATGGGGAGGGTTCTCACAAAACAAACACATATTGAAAGAGGAATGTTCAATTTAAAACCCTATGATTTGATACCTGCTTTTATTCTTGTGAATCTCTGACTTTTTCTGTGATGATTTGCTAGATTCAACCACATTCCCTGACTCCAAAGATTTCTCTTCAAGTTCCTTTTCAGAAATTTTGGCTACCTCTACAGTCTTTGCCATTTTGATGGCTTCATCTGAAGATGGGTTTCCAATGGATAATATTTTCTGACGGAACTATTTATCTTTGTACTGGCAAACAAAGTGGTCTGTAATCAACAGATCTGTAAAATATCACAAACTGGCATTCAGAGACTAGTCTCTGTAGTGCTGTGATGTATGTGTCCACGTCTTCGTCGATCTTCTGTTTACATGTGAAGAACTTATGTCTGAGAACTCTTAAATTGGGTTGTTTATTAAATCTCCTTTGGAGTTTCTTGACTGCCTCTTGATACTCATCATGCACTTCACCTTCATCCAGCAGTAACTCTGGTACGTTCCTAAATATGGATGTCCCCTTGAGATCCAATGAGTGTAAGAGCAGACATTTTTTCTTTCTGCCATGAACCTTGAGGTGCCAATTGCTCCTAAATAAGTTTCAAAAGCATCAAACCAAACTGACCACCTGACAAATGGATATCCAGGAGCATCTTGAATTGATGCAGGTGGAGCGACTGATTGCATTTCAAACAGGAACACAAGATAAATATGTTGCTAAATATTGTTAACCTACAAAAAGTACATTTACTAATCAGTATTAATGTTACTAAAGGTACAAATATGCTAGGTACAGAAAACATGTTAAGAAAAAAATGCCAATGAAACCTAGAGAATAAATTAACAAGCATCCATAAGTGTGCCTGTCACTGTACTAAACTTCTTAATGTCCATTAGTGTGCCTGTCACTGTGATAGATTTCTCAAAATGAAAAGAAATGTGGCTTTACCAATGGTAACGTAGTGACAAATAAATGAACAAGCATTTATAAGTGTGTCTGTCACTGAGGTAAATGTCTTGGCATCCATTGGTGTGCCTGTTATTGTGATAATATCTTTGAAATGACAAGCAGTAGTTGGAGGCAAGATGGTGACTGACTGACATCGCTGTGAGGATGCTCCGCTGGGTCTCCCATCACACCATGAAGCTGGATGTCTTCCTCTGCTGCTGGTAGCAGAATAATGGTGGTTTACCAAATCCAGAAATAACCCCCCATCGCGGTGCGCGGAGAAGAGAAAGAAAAAGCGGAAAAATATGCGGCAGAATAACATTTTCGAGAGCTGGCAGGAACCGCCTTTGCATCTCATACTCACGCTCTGCTTTAGCCACAAGGACGTCCAGACTTCTCTGCTATCTCTGATGCGATCTGGCCTGCATTTTCATCTTCCGATTCGGCAGGACCCAATCATATTTGTAATCCTAGAAGAGGTTATCCATACTAATATAATGAAGAGAGAGCCCAAACCTTTGAGGCGGGTAATTTCAGGAACCACAGCACCAATCACAACACCCAATACAGCGTTGGAAAGGGCAGTTGCAGCAGAAGGACATAGGCTATGCAGACGCCCACCATATACATTTAAAAGGTAAAATAACCGTGCCAGCAAAGTAGTCCCTTGTGGGCATGTCTGCGTTGTGCTGTGGGCGTGTGCTGGGGGCTTGACAAACGCTGAGGGCGTGTGGTACGTTCCGCCCTTCATGTCATGTCTCATATCGTGTGCTAATCCCACCCTGCTCCCTTTAAATACCCCTGCACCCCATAATCATAACCCACCCTTACTCCTTAAAATACACCAACACCCTTAAACACTAACCCATCTTAACCCTATAAATATACCCTGTACCCCAAAACCCAAACCTATCCCTAAACCCTAAAAATACCCCTGTACCCCAAAACCCAAGCCTAGCCCTGAACCCTATAAATACCCCTGTACCTCAAAAACCAAACCTACCCCATAACCCTAAAAATACCCCTGTACCCCAAAACCCAAACCAAGCCCTGAACCCTAAAATACCACTGTACCCCAAAACCCAAACCTACCCCTGAACCCTAAAATACCCCTGTACCCCAAAACCCAAACCTAGCCCTGAACCCTTAAAATACCCCTGTAACTCAAAACCCAAATCTACCCCTGAACCCTAAAAATACCCCTGTACCCCAAAACCCAAACCTAGCCCTGAACCCTAAAAATAACCCTGTACCCCAAAACCCAAACCTACCCCTGAACCCTAAAATACCCCTGTACCCCAAAACCCAAACCTAGCCCTGAACCCTTAAAATACCCCTGTACCCCAAAACCCAAACCTACCCCTGAACCCTAAAAATACCCCTATACCCCAAAACCCAAACCTTACACTGAACCCTAAAAATACCCCTGTACCCCAAAACCCATACCTATCCCTAAACCCTAAAACTACTCCTATAACTACCCCATAACCCAAAACTATATCTGAACCCTTAAAATACCCAAACACCCCAAAACATATACCTCAGTATCCCAAAACATATACCCCTATACCCATACTTACCTTATCCTAACATTTAAAAAAAACATGCTTTTACCATTCATGCATTTACAACAAATTTCGGCGTAAATGTATGCGTGGTAAAAGCATATAAAATGTAATGCCATGCGTTATAATGGGATTGCAGAGTCATGGTACTTTCGTAATGAAAGTATGCGGAGTGATGGTATGCGGAAAGAAAGTTGCGGAATAAGGGGTGTTTACCCTCCCCCGGTAAGTACATTGGTGGCACGGCAGCCCACATCTCCAGCAACATACTCATATTTTTTCACCACCCATTTGAAAAATGCACAGGTCTCTTTCATTGATGGCCAGCACCGACATACACTTTTAGACACACCTCCTGCCACAAGTTCTAGAATTACGAACTTTAGAGCTGGGGAGCTACGTTCGAATCTCGGTATCAGCTCAACATCCTGGGATTCCAGGCAAATCGCTTTGTCTCCCCGTGCCTACCACAAATGAATGTGTTCTTCTTTAATGTAAATTGTGCTCATGCCATGTTGTCGAGTTCGCGCTATATAATATTGCAAGAAAAAATAAAGTAGAGAAACTCGAGTTCACACACTACTGAACACGCACTCTTAAGAGCGCTGTGAATCAGAGCGTTTCACAGGCCTGTCACAGATAAGAAATGGTATCAAAACGAAATCCTACAAAACATTATTTTACTGGCCGGCAGCAATTCATACCCGGACAACGTCAGAAAGGGCTGCTAGTTTTGTTATAAAGGTAAAGGAGTAAAACAGCGACTCTTAACCTTTTGACTTCTGTGGACCCTTAATTAATCATTATTGGAGCCTGGGGATCCCCTCTGAATCATTATTGGAATCCAAGGATCCCCACCGAGTCATTACTGGAAGCAGCGAACCCTGGCATAAGCATTTTTGATGATTTGAAATGCAAACCGATACACAAAAAATACAGAAACAAGCATTTTTCAATCAAACAGATAATTGGTGAAACATTTCATTTTGTGCACAAACAAATATAGAAAAATCTGGATATTCATTTTAAGGGGAAGTTTAGAGCTGTTCTAAATTCAATTTAGGCCACATATCGTCCATATCATATTGTGTGTGATGCACTTGCTCAGCTCCCAAGAATCAGTCTGAGGATACTAACTCAATTTTTCTCCTTCTAATTCAAATTCTTTCACATTTACAGAGCATTTTAATTTTTCAACTTAAATTTTGCTTTTTATTTCATGTAAACTTTATTAATCTGTTTTAAAAAAAATGTTTTCTAAGCAGTGGCAGGCCCCTTAAGTAAATGTAAATGTAGGTGTACTTGTAAAGCGCACTGCGACTCCATGGAGTATCCTGGCACTGAAGACCGCTGGGGAACCCGTCCTGGTTTTCCCTGTGAGATGGTCCCTTTCTGGGTATCTCCAAGGTGAAACCAGGCATCCCCGGCGTCTGTGGGGGGCCGTTGTAGAGATGAGGCAAGCTTAATGCCCAGAGTTGCCGAGTGTGTTCCCTGGTTAGAGTAGGCACCGAGGCGAGAATTATCAAGTCCATTTTGACCCTGGTACACGACCCTGCCGCATCGGGAATTGAAACCTGGTCCCGGGCCATTCTCTGCTTACGGGTCTGCCACCTCTAACCAGTGAGCCACACCACTCCACAAGTAAGCTTGGTGGACACCCAGGGGCCCCATGTCTACAGGTTAAGAACCACTGGTGTAAAGGTATTGATCAGATGATGTACAGGTAAGCATAGTGTAGCAGTAATCAACAGAAGATTTAACATTGCTGTGGTGGTACATTTTCTAAGAGGTAATGTTTGAGGTGTAGTGGTGTATCCCAAAGCTGTTATACTTTTAAATATTCGATCCAAAACACCATTGGACACCAATAACCAATTTTAAATTTGCAGCTAAAGTTCTTTCCACATTAGTTTATTATATGCGCTGCCCACAGAGAGGACAAGTAGACAGCATAACCCAATAAGGGCCTGAGGGAAAGAAAGGCACAGTGCCAGTA
The DNA here is from genome assembly GCF_964263255.1 of Lissotriton vulgaris. Classification (NCBI taxonomy): domain Eukaryota; kingdom Metazoa; phylum Chordata; class Amphibia; order Caudata; family Salamandridae; genus Lissotriton; species Lissotriton vulgaris. The sequence continues at coordinate 1,458,040,844 of NC_141696.1, read as the reverse complement.
TCTGTAACTGTGACTGAATAGCAAATAGGTAGAGGCGTCTGAGTTAAACCCACCTGCTTGTCACAAATAAATCATACATGCAATAGAAGAACAAGGAATGCAAAGAACACAAAACATGGAGAGCTGGGAACCTAATATTGCTTCAAAAGTACATTACTAGACTACAAATAGTATCCCAAACCAGGGATATAAGTTCAGGTCCGTCATGGGTACCGTACTCATACTTTAAGGAGCAGGAGCTATTTCAATGCACCGCCTTTTGTTTATTTTTTGTAGTCCTTGCTTGACAGCACAGCCGACAAAATAACCTTTTGTAATCAATATTTTAAAATATGTGTAGATGGGCTCTGACTCCACCAATAGGAATATGTCTCTCTCAGCTTATGCTATTGGCTGTTTGGTGTTTCAATTTACTATGAAGTGCTTGCATAGTAATGCCTCAGGGACTATTTTACATCTCAAATGTGCATTGAATCGTCAAACAATGAATTATGTTTTTCCCAGATACATTTTCTTTAGTAAGTAATTGGTTTAAGCTTTGTGTTTTCAGTACACCAAACGTTTTAAAGTTTAGTCAAGATTCAAAATGCAACCCAGACCTATTGGCTTTGGTAGAGCGTTTTTCACTTGTGCACACATGGGCAGCTGCTTCTAATGAGCCCAAATTTGAATATAACATCTGCATTGTAAACTGCAGTACATGAAATCAGCTGCCGCCCTATCCCGCCCTTCCTGATTGTGCTCTAAGAAGGACAGCAGGGACTGCAAGTGAACAAAGGTTGGTGTGTAGTGAATATAGCCCCCATCCACAGTTGTTGCCCATGGTGCAGTCAATGTTGCATGCAATTCCTGCAATGCAGATGGTGTGCTGTGACTTTCCAGCTCTCCCCCCACACAGTGCAAACTGTAACACAGAACCAAGCCCAGAGAGTGAGTCCTTAATTGATGCAACACACTGTTATAATGGTTAGAGTGGATATTGACTAATAGGAACCTCTTAGTCTTAGCCAGCTACATTGACCAATCATATTGTATAAAACACTACCAGACTACCTTGATCGCCTTCACCTAATTCAGAACTTAGGGCTTCATTGCGATGGCGGTCAGACGAGCATCCAACCAACATAGTTTCGGGCATGAGACCATCCGACAAGGCAGTCCCAACGGCCCAATTACAATAAGACCGCTGTGCAGGCGGTCATTAGATACTTTTGACTATTGTGGATTGAGCAGCGGCCCAGAAAAGCTGCAATGGTAAAAAGCATTTTTACAACATCCATGCACTGTGTGCCAGGCACCATGTAGTGTCTGGCATACAGTGCATAGATGTTTAGAGAGGGGGCACCACATCTGCTTACCAGCCCTTTGGCCAGGGGGTTGGTCTTCACACCATTCTTGGTAAATATATTTTCATGCTATTTGCAGATATTCTTTTCTCTCTGTCCTCTCCCTTTCTGAGCAGTAATCATTGTATGAGTCCAAAATATTGTTTGATGAAATAATTGAAATTTTCTCTCCTAAGAATGATGGTGACTGCACTGTGTATTTGAGAAGGTTCACATATGTTTGAAATTCAGATAAAGATTTAAAACTTTCCAGAGTCTGTGGTTATTTTACATTAAATAAGAGAACAAGTTAGCTTATGTCATTTTCGCCATCAACTATTTCAACTAATGAACGAAGGAAATAACTATTTGATTAGTGAAAGGTTAGTTAGGAATAGTAAATAACTGATCTTGGAAACAGTGGGAAAAATTATGAACTTTGACTCCAGCGGTTTACTCAACCAAGTGTGTGTTTATGGGCCCAGGTGAGTATATGGTAGTGGAGTATCTGTTGCTGTTGGTACGCTGCTGGATCACCTGCATACATTATACCTGACACAGTTATAATGTAGCACAGGGCTTTACAAGGTGACGCATCTGCCTAGATGCTTCACCTTGTAAATATGTTACAACATGGCACATGTTTTACGCCATCGCAGGGTCACGAAAAGTGATGAAGTGGCGCCGCAAAACAGGCGCACAGGCTCATAAATAAGCCCCTTGGTATCTGCTCCAAACCGTTGCAGGCAGAGGAGTTGATGAAAGGTTAAATTGCCCAGAGACCCCCAGTTTGCATTTATGTCAAACATACCTCAACTCCTTTGCTTTCTTATACAATGTGCTTCCAAAGAATGCACAGTTTGGGAGAAAGCAACATGTGAAAACAATTTTTAGATTAGTAACATTATCAAAATAAATGTATTATTTGAAATATATAATTTATAAGTTTGTAAACAAGCAATATTAGACGGGGCACAATACTAGATCCTCAACACCTTGCACATTTTACCTAGCTTCAAAATCTAAAACGTAGTCTCAAAGGAGAGAGGTTCTCCTCTGATCAGTTGACAGAATTGTAGCAGTTTTAGTGCAATAACAAAGATCAATCTAAGTTCATAATTCGTTATCCAGCTTGTAGGAGATACTTGGTATGTTACTATACAAGGTGTTGATCCCTGAGTTCTCTGTGACTTGTTTGATCATTAGGAGTTGAGATTTAGAGTCGGATTACGATTGTGGTGGATTCATCGCAACGTGCAGCCAAATCCCGCCTGCCAGATTGTGATGGCAGGCGGTGTGTGTGGCGGACGGAAAGTCCGTCTGCCACGGGTCCGACTGCTGCATTTGTAACGATTGCTGCGGTTGGACCACTCCCATCGTAAGAATGGTAGTGGTGGCGATGGCTTGGCAGTTCGGACTGGACTGTTCCCATGAGACATGGTCAACACTGATTTGCATATAGATGTGTCTGAACTGGGGTGGCCAAGTGAGCTAAAAAACAATGATGGATTCAACCCAGATCAGTGACTGAGGGTGAGTGTCTGAAAAATCTCAGTGCTCCAACCATCATCTCCTAGTGTTTGCTTTGTTTGCCCGAAGTTGGCAGGTAATGCCCAGATGTGGGTCCCTTGTTCACTTTGCCACTGAATTCAAGCTAGCCTGGCTGATGAGGGCCGCTAGCTCCAAACCGGTCCCAGAATGCTTGTTTCCGGTCCAGAGAAGACATGGATTGGCAGTTTGGGCTGAACAATCCCCATGAGGCACGGGGGCAAGACTGAGTTGCATATAGCTGTGTCCGAACTGGGGTGGCTAAGTGCGCTAAAGAACGATGATGGATTCAACCTAGATCTGTGACTGGGGGTGAGTGTCTGAAAAGTTTCAGCGCTCCGTCCATCATCTCCTCGTGTTTGCTTTGTTCGCCCTAAGTTAGCAGGGTATGCCCAGATGTGGGTCCCTTACTCACTTGGCCACTGGATTCAAGCAAGCTTGGCTGATGAGGGATGTTAGCCCGAAACCGGTCCCAGGATTCTTGTTTCCTGTCAAGGGAAGACATGGCTTGGCAGTTCGGGCTGGACCCTTCTCATGAGGCACAGGGTCAAGACTGATTTGCATATAGCTGTGTCTGAATTGGGGTGGCCAAGTGAGCTAAAGAACGATGATGGGTTCAGCCCAGATCTGTGACTGGGGGTGAGTGTCTGAAAAGTTTTAGCGCTCCGTCCATCATCTCCTTGTGTTTACAAAGTATCGTAAATGCCTGCAGCCAGGGGAAGTTAACAAAAAAAAGGTTCCACACAAAAGCAAATGAACATAGTAATTTGGCAATGGGAACTGATAAGAGCCCCCTTTTAAATCTATACTACTATTATAAAGAGAGAACACAAACCTTTTGGCAAGGTAAACTCGAGAACCACAGCGCCAATCCACACACCCAATACATCGTTGTAATTGTCAGGGTCTGCAGATGGACATAGGCTATATAAAAAATATATATATACGTTCTTTAAAAAATTTACAAACAAAAAAAAGTAGTCCCTTGCAAGTAGCACCGGCCGGGACGTGCGTGCTGACATCAGAAGCGCAAACGCAGGACCCCTACTCGGCAGGAGAGGTGGCGCGGACCCAGACGGTCAGGTAAGCTTTCTTTACTTTATTTTTAACACCCCCCCCGACCCCCACCCCCGTGCGACCCCCCCCCCCGCAAGCATTGAGAGCAGTGTTTTTAAACTCTCTTTTCCGAAAACTGCTGGCGCAAATGCCAGTATTTACAACAAGGGGTGGTGAGGGACAGAGTCTCTGAATAAAGCAGAAAGCTCTCACCCAGTCAAGAGATCAGGGCTAGATCCAACACCGTTTTTTAGCTCACTGCACCATCCCAGTTTCAGAACCTGGCTGTATGCAAATTAGTCTGTTCCTGTCCCAGTGCATGATGGGAACAGGGCAAACCAAACTACAAAAGCCAATTCTTACACTGGGAAGGAAACAAGCTCCCGGGGACCGGTTTCTGGCATTACAGCCGTCTTCGGCCCGGTTTGCTTGAATCCTGATGGTGCAATGAGCAAGGGTCTCACATCTGAGAATACCCTTCCACGCTTAGGGTGGACAAAAATATTTACAACAAGGGGTGGTGAGGGACAGAGTCTCTGAATAAAGCAGAAAGCTCTCACCCAGTCAAGAGATCAGGGCTAGATCCAACACCGTTTTTTAGCTCACTGCACCATCCCAGTTTCAGAACCTGGCTGTATGCAAATTAGTCTGTTCCTGTCCCAGTGCATGATGGGAACAGGGCAAACCAAACTACAAAAGCCAATTCTTACACTGGGAAGGAAACAAGCTCCCGGGGACCGGTTTCTGGCATTACAGCCGTCTTCGGCCCGGTTTGCTTGAATCCTGATGGTGCAATGAGCAAGGGTCTCACATCTGAGAATACCCTTCCACGCTTAGGGTGGACAAAAATATTTACAACAAGGGGTGGTGAGGGACAGAGTCTCTGAATAAAGCAGAAAGCTCTCACCCAGTCAAGAGATCAGGGCTAGATCCAACACCGTTTTTTAGCTCACTGCACCATCCCAGTTTCAGAACCTGGCTGTATGCAAATTAGTCTGTTCCTGTCCCAGTGCATGATGGGAACAGGGCAAACCAAACTACAAAAGCCAATTCTTACACTGGGAAGGAAACAAGCTCCCGGGGACCGGTTTCTGGCATTACAGCCGTCTTCGGCCCGGTTTGCTTGAATCCTGATGGTGCAATGAGCAAGGGTCTCACATCTGAGAATACCCTTCCACGCTTAGGGTGGACAAAAATATTTACAACAAGGGGTGGTGAGGGACAGAGTCTCTGAATAAAGCAGAAAGCTCTCACCCAGTCAAGAGATCAGGGCTAGATCCAACACCGTTTTTTAGCTCACTGCACCATCCCAGTTTCAGAACCTGGCTGTATGCAAATTAGTCTGTTCCTGTCCCAGTGCATGATGGGAACAGGGCAAACCAAACTACAAAAGCCAATTCTTACACTGGGAAGGAAACAAGCTCCCGGGGACCGGTTTCTGGCATTACAGCCGTCTTCGGCCCGGTTTGCTTGAATCCTGATGGTGCAATGAGCAAGGGTCTCACATCTGAGAATACCCTTCCACGCTTAGGGTGGACAAAAATATTTACAACAAGGGGTGGTGAGGGACAGAGTCTCTGAATAAAGCAGAAAGCTCTCACCCAGTCAAGAGATCAGGGCTAGATCCAACACCGTTTTTAGCTCACTGCACCATCCCAGTTTCAGAACCTGGCTGTATGCAAATTAGTCTGTTCCTGTCCCAGTGCATGATGGGAACAGGGCAAACCAAACTACAAAAGCCAATTCTTACACTGGGAAGGAAACAAGCTCCCGGGGACCGGTTTCTGGCATTACAGCCGTCTTCGGCCCGGTTTGCTTGAATCCTGATGGTGCAATGAGCAAGGGTCTCACATCTGAGAATACCCTTCCACGCTTAGGGTGGACAAAAATATTTACAACAAGGGGTGGTGAGGGACAGAGTCTCTGAATAAAGCAGAAAGCTCTCACCCAGTCAAGAGATCAGGGCTAGATCCAACACCGTTTTTTAGCTCACTGCACCATCCCAGTTTCAGAACCTGGCTGTATGCAAATTAGTCTGTTCCTGTCCCAGTGCATGATGGGAACAGGGCAAACCAAACTACAAAAGCCAATTCTTACACTGGGAAGGAAACAAGCTCCCGGGGACCGGTTTCTGGCATTACAGCCGTCTTCGGCCCGGTTTGCTTGAATCCTGATGGTGCAATGAGCAAGGGTCTCACATCTGAGAATACCCTTCCACGCTTAGGGTGGACAAAAATATTTACAACAAGGGGTGGTGAGGGACAGAGTCTCTGAATAAAGCAGAAAGCTCTCACCCAGTCAAGAGATCAGGGCTAGATCCAACACCGTTTTTTAGCTCACTGCACCATCCCAGTTTCAGAACCTGGCTGTATGCAAATTAGTCTGTTCCTGTCCCAGTGCATGATGGGAACAGGGCAAACCAAACTACAAAAGCCAATTCTTACACTGGGAAGGAAACAAGCTCCCGGGGACCGGTTTCTGGCATTACAGCCGTCTTCGGCCCGGTTTGCTTGAATCCTGATGGTGCAATGAGCAAGGGTCTCACATCTGAGAATACCCTTCCACGCTTAGGGTGGACAAAAATATTTACAACAAGGGGTGGTGAGGGACAGAGTCTCTGAATAAAGCAGAAAGCTCTCACCCAGTCAAGAGATCAGGGCTAGATCCAACACCGTTTTTTAGCTCACTGCACCATCCCAGTTTCAGAACCTGGCTGTATGCAAATTAGTCTGTTCCTGTCCCAGTGCATGATGGGAACAGGGCAAACCAAACTACAAAAGCCAATTCTTACACTGGGAAGGAAACAAGCTCCCGGGGACCGGTTTCTGGCATTACAGCCGTCTTCGGCCCGGTTTGCTTGAATCCTGATGGTGCAATGAGCAAGGGTCTCACATCTGAGAATACCCTTCCACGCTTAGGGTGGACAAAAATATTTACAACAAGGGGTGGTGAGGGACAGAGTCTCTGAATAAAGCAGAAAGCTCTCACCCAGTCAAGAGATCAGGGCTAGATCCAACACCGTTTTTTAGCTCACTGCACCATCCCAGTTTCAGAACCTGGCTGTATGCAAATTAGTCTGTTCCTGTCCCAGTGCATGATGGGAACAGGGCAAACCAAACTACAAAAGCCAATTCTTACACTGGGAAGGAAACAAGCTCCCGGGGACCGGTTTCTGGCATTACAGCCGTCTTCGGCCCGGTTTGCTTGAATCCTGATGGTGCAATGAGCAAGGGTCTCACATCTGAGAATACCCTTCCACGCTTAGGGTGGACAAAAATATTTACAACAAGGGGTGGTGAGGGACAGAGTCTCTGAATAAAGCAGAAAGCTCTCACCCAGTCAAGAGATCAGGGCTAGATCCAACACCGTTTTTTAGCTCACTGCACCATCCCAGTTTCAGAACCTGGCTGTATGCAAATTAGTCTGTTCCTGTCCCAGTGCATGATGGGAACAGGGCAAACCAAACTACAAAAGCCAATTCTTACACTGGGAAGGAAACAAGCTCCCGGGGACCGGTTTCTGGCATTACAGCCGTCTTCGGCCCGGTTTGCTTGAATCCTGATGGTGCAATGAGCAAGGGTCTCACATCTGAGAATACCCTTCCACGCTTAGGGTGGACAAAAATATTTACAACAAGGGGTGGTGAGGGACAGAGTCTCTGAATAAAGCAGAAAGCTCTCACCCAGTCAAGAGATCAGGGCTAGATCCAACACCGTTTTTTAGCTCACTGCACCATCCCAGTTTCAGAACCTGGCTGTATGCAAATTAGTCTGTTCCTGTCCCAGTGCATGATGGGAACAGGGCAAACCAAACTACAAAAGCCAATTCTTACACTGGGAAGGAAACAAGCTCCCGGGGACCGGTTTCTGGCATTACAGCCGTCTTCGGCCCGGTTTGCTTGAATCCTGATGGTGCAAAGAGCAAGGGTCTCACATCTGAGAATACCCTTCCACGCTTAGGGTGGACAAAAATATTTACAACAAGGGGTGGTGAGGGACAGAGTCTCTGAATAAAGCAGAAAGCTCTCACCCAGTCAAGAGATCAGGGCTAGATCCAACACCGTTTTTTAGCTCACTGCACCATCCCAGTTTCAGAACCTGGCTGTATGCAAATTAGTCTGTTCCTGTCCCAGTGCATGATGGGAACAGGGCAAACCAAACTACAAAAGCCAATTCTTACACTGGGAAGGAAACAAGCTCCCGGGGACCGGTTTCTGGCATTACAGCCGTCTTCGGCCCGGTTTGCTTGAATCCTGATGGTGCAATGAGCAAGGGTCTCACATCTGAGAATACCCTTCCACGCTTAGGGTGGACAAAAATATTTACAACAAGGGGTGGTGAGGGACAGAGTCTCTGAATAAAGCAGAAAGCTCTCACCCAGTCAAGAGATCAGGGCTAGATCCAACACCGTTTTTTAGCTCACTGCACCATCCCAGTTTCAGAACCTGGCTGTATGCAAATTAGTCTGTTCCTGTCCCAGTGCATGATGGGAACAGGGCAAACCAAACTACAAAAGCCAATTCTTACACTGGGAAGGAAACAAGCTCCCGGGGACCGGTTTCTGGCATTACAGCCGTCTTCGGCCCGGTTTGCTTGAATCCTGATGGTGCAATGAGCAAGGGTCTCACATCTGAGAATACCCTTCCACGCTTAGGGTGGACAAAAATATTTACAGCAAGGGGTGGTGAGGGACAGAGTCTCTGAATAAAGCAGAAAGCTCTCACCCAGTCAAGAGATCAGGGCTAGATCCAACACCGTTTTTTAGCTCACTGCACCATCCCAGTTTCAGAACCTGGCTGTATGCAAATTAGTCTGTTCCTGTCCCAGTGCATGATGGGAACAGGGCAAACCAAACTACAAAAGCCAATTCTTACACTGGGAAGGAAACAAGCTCCCGGGGACCGGTTTCTGGCATTACAGCCGTCTTCGGCCCGGTTTGCTTGAATCCTGATGGTGCAATGAGCAAGGGTCTCACATCTGAGAATACCCTTCCACGCTTAGGGTGGACAAAAATATTTACAACAAGGGGTGGTGAGGGACAGAGTCTCTGAATAAAGCAGAAAGCTCTCACCCAGTCAAGAGATCAGGGCTAGATCCAACACCGTTTTTTAGCTCACTGCACCATCCCAGTTTCAGAACCTGGCTGTATGCAAATTAGTCTGTTCCTGTCCCAGTGCATGATGGGAACAGGGCAAACCAAACTACAAAAGCCAATTCTTACACTGGGAAGGAAACAAGCTCCCGGGGACCGGTTTCTGGCATTACAGCCGTCTTCGGCCCGGTTTGCTTGAATCCTGATGGTGCAATGAGGGTCCCCGGTAGCTTGTCTCCTTTCTGGTGAAGAATTGGCTTGGTAGTTTAGTCTGCCCTGTTCCCATGATGCACTGGGCCAGGGACAGACTGATTTGCATATAGCCAGGTTCTGAGCTGGGATGGGGCAGTGAGATAAATAACGGTGATGGATCAAGCCCTGATCTTTGGACTAGGTAAGAGTGATCTGCTCAATTCAGACACTCTGTTCATCACCACCCCCTTTTCTGAATCGTTTTTGGCCACTATAGGTGTGGCAGGGTATACTCAGACATGAGTCCCTTTCTCACTGCTCCATCAGGATTCAAGCAAGCCGGGCCGAAGACGGCTGAAATGCCAGAAACCGGTCCCCGGTAGCTTGTCTCCTTTCTGGTGAAGAATTGGCTTGGTAGTTTAGTCTGCCCTGTTCCCATGATGCACTGGGCCAGGGACAGACTGATTTGCATATAGCCAGGTTCTGAGCTGGGATGGGGCAGTGAGATAAATAACGGTGATGGATCAAGCCCTGATCTTTGGACTAGGTAAGAGTGATCTGCTCAATTCAGACACTCTGTTCATCACCACCCCCTTTTCTGAGGCGCAAATGCCAGGGCATAATCTGTGTAAGAGATGAGCAGAGTATAATGGCCCCTTTCTCCCGTCTGAAATAAGGGCATCTTATTCAAAGTTATTTGCATGCCTCGAGACTGGGTGTCAGGATGGACAGACGGCGAGGAACACGAGGATTAAATGTACAAAACACATTGATGTACACAAAAGAAGCACGAGGCTTGCAGGTACAATTAATAACACAAGAAGGGGCCAAAGCCCCTCGGGAGCCTCCGTGGGCGTGGGGCCCGCTACTCCTCGGCAAGGTGGGGGATGGTGTGTGCGCTCTGGGCAGGGGGCGAAGGAGATTCGGGTGCCAGATTGCGCGTGGTCATATCCCGGCTGGCATGGGTCTTGACTCTTGCACCTTTAAACTTTAAGTTTCACTTCAAATGGACATGGAATGTTTTGTCCATCAGGGTGAAGGCACTGCACTGCATGTACTTAATAAGACTGCTCACATGCATGCTTCTTTTAAGCATGGCTGTTTGCAATCACTACTCTGGACATCTGTTGGTGCATTTTTAGTATTAGTTCAGTCTCTCTGTGTGCATTGCCTTATGTAGATACGCGCGGGTGTGTTCAGAGCCACGTTGTTATGTATGTGTGCATCTCCACTTGGGATCTCTGTGTCTGTACTCTGTGTGTATGTAACACACCCTTTGCCTTCACCTGATTATCTACCACTTAGTATACCTGACAGACTCACCCGAGGCCTGGGTGGCCTGCTGCAGCTTCAGAGGCAGGCAGGCACCAGCGCCAAGCGGGCAGCCGAAGAGAGGGCAAGGGCGGCTACCCTGGCAGCGGGGCAATAATTAAATTATGGCCTGGGGTGCTGCACTGTGACCGTGGCGGTCTGTTTCTGTAGAAACTGTGGCTGGTGGCTGGGGCCTGGGTGGGATGCCAACCTCACAAGCCTGACGCGCACTTTTAATTGCGCTTCTGCGCATGACAATCGTCACCAGCCCCACCCTGAAGACGAGCACTTGCACAGACATCTACGCGCATTGGCGCGCCAAGCACCATCTATACTACTAAATTAAAGAGAGAACTTTGAACCTTTGAGGCGGGTAAACTCTGGAACCACAGCGCCAATCCAAGGGTCTGCAGATGGACATAGGCTATATAAACAAAAAATATACGTACTTTAAAACATTTCTGAAAAAAAAAAGTAGTCCCTTGGAAGTAGCGCCAGCCGCGACGTGCGTGTTGACATCAGGAGCGCGGGGAGGAGCGGCGTACAGGAGTGCGAAGAGGAGCGGCGGACATGAGCGCAGGGAAGAGGGCGGGCAGGCGGGGAGGAGCGGTGGACAGGCGGGAAGGAGCGGTGGACAGGCGGGGAGGAGCGGTGGACAGGTGGGGAGGAGCTACGGACAGGCGGGGAGGAGTGGTGAGGAGCGGCGGACAGGCGGGAGGAGCGGTGAACTCAGGAGCACAGGGAGGAGCGGCGGCCAAGGTAGGTGAAGCGGCCGCGGGTGCGCTCCGGGGGACCCACGGACAATGTCGGGGCGGGCGGGGGCCCTGAAGCCTGATTGCTCCCGAACAACGTCGGGACGGGCTGCTAGTACATTAAATACAAGAGTTTTCACAAGCACAGCGCAATCATTGTACAGGCGAAACCTGAAAAGCAGAGTGTGTATAGACGAGAGAGAGAGAGAGAGAGAGAGAGAGAGAGGGAGAGAGAGAGAGAGAGAGAAATGTTTCAAATAGTGCTAATGCTACAGAACAGAAACTCTGCCTGTATGTAGTACTGATACTGACGGCTGGGGGGAGTAGAAGCGTCAGGTTATCCGTATGTCAAAATGTATCATAAAAGTCACTCTGTCGAAAAGCATAACAGAAAGCAGGTAAGAGGAGGAAACTCGTGCATTGAATGCAACATGAGGAACTAAGCAAATGACTGTTAGAAAATAGTGAATTACAATTGTGAAATATACTCAAAATCCATTCCTCAAAAGCCTGCAACTTTTAGCCTTTCGTTCTCTTTTTTTCTTTCCTGCTGGTAGTTAAAGCTCAATCATTTCAAGGCGCTAGCTGACACCTACATCCAACAATTTCTGCATTTTACACCAGCGTGCAGAGACCTAGAAGTTACCTGCTCCACAGGGGATTGATATAAAGACACACACTTCTTCAACCCATCCCATTGTCCAACAATGTGACTGTACTACTGGATATTGACACCAACAATATCGAGGTAAAGACAGCCGGGGACAGAATCACGAGGGGCAGACTATCGAAAGGTAAGGAAGGGCCTTTAGCGAAGTATAGATTTACTATTCCGAACTCCACATTGACGTGACTTGAATATAGATGTAACACGTAGATATAGAAATTCTAGACTTACTTGTCAATATTGTATCTCAATAATCTGTATGTTCCATCAATATTGCGGTTTAGCTATTCAGGGTGCCCACCAGAGATGCCCCAGACTTGTGGAGCCCATATACAATATTTGCTTTAGAATCAAAGAACAATTTACTATTCTAAATCAAATTGATTGTGACTTTATTCGATATTGTCATATCATAAAAGTACATTGATTCATAAAAACATTAGAGCTAAAAAATGTACATTTCATGTTAAAAATTGCTAAAAATACTATATACATTTAAAACATAATACATAACAAAATTGCATGACAATACTAAGAATAGCAATATTAAAAATATTATTAGTGAATGACCGTATCCAGAGGGTCTAAGCTTTAATAGCATTACACATCCTCATGCGAATGAGCCAAGCACTTGATAAATATTTTGCCACACCACAAACAATAAAGAGGGGGGACTTGTTAGTTGTAATAATGCGGAGGGCAACCCGGAAATCTCTAACCCCCAGCTCCCTACAAACTGGTCTCAGCCATCTATGTCTAAACTATTAATCCCCCCCACCCTCTTGGAGGCTGGGGGAAGTATCCCACCTAGAGCATCCTTCGGGGATGATCTAGTCTACTGGGGACCATCAACGTGACAGAGGCAGCAAGAATCAACCAAACAAGCCCAGAGAGAAGGAGCTGTGCCTCTTGTTTATTCTCAGCGGTGCACTTTTTTTCTGGGACTGTTGACTTTTGAAGATGTGATATTTTATTCATAAGACTCGCGGCGTGTCTGCTCGCGATGGAAGACTGTTTTTTTCTTCTTCTTTTTTGAGACAGCCCTTGATTCCCCCAAAATGACAACAGCTGGGCTTTGAAAGTCTGCAAGCAGCAGCCTGCGAGAAGGCGCTATTTGTTAGGAATAATGAGGCACGATGTGACACGGGATTTTATTACAAATAATGGACAGTAAACTTCAAACCGCCGTGCATGTCATTAAGGCAGGAACAAGAGGGAGCGGAGCTAAGTCAGAGCCTAATTAGCATGCACAGTAGAGCCGGGATGAACTGCGCCAGAGCGCCTGCTCCTAAGGGAGTGTCTATAAATTCCTTCTTGACTGGCTTTTCCACTGAAGAGTATAACGAGTAGACATGGAAATGTTGATTTTTCTCACCTGAGGTAGATAAAAGCAGCACAACAACTTTGAGTAGTTTTGCTATCAGATGGCTCATTAAATAGTGCCTTTGCCTCCATGGAAGCGCTACACGTGATATTAATATTGACAAAGTCAACCCCTGGGAACCATTTATTGGCTGCAGAAACCCACTGAAGTTTCACTGTTGCCACCTGACCAGTATTTTACCAGCCTGGCTGCTATTTTCAGGCAAGACAGATTAAAAAGGTGATAAAAATCATTGAACTCCAGTGTTTTTCCCCATTGAAATATGAACTTACAGCAACTTTTTCTAAAGGAGTGTGAACGTACTGCGTTGGAAAATAATGCAGACAATGTCACACTAACTGCTAATCTACTATGACCTCCTGGCCCTTCTAGAACTCCAGAACAAGCACATTTGGCTGGTATTTTTCCCTCAGAAATATACAATGTACAGCACAGTGTATGGTAGAATTTATGTCAGAATCTGTTCGTAATTCGGAGACTCAACCTCTGGGAGATATGCAGTTTGCTCTGTAACTTGGGCCACCTTCTCACACTCCTTACTTCTGTTACTCCCGTCTCATCTTGTGGAATGCATGATCTTCTTGCTGGCTGTGAGAAGCTGGCCTGGTATATGATGTCCATGGATGTAAGTGAGCACCTTCCACCAGTCCAGACAACCCTTATGGTGATTTAAGAGGTCTTAGACAACTTTAGAAAGCTCTCTAAGTGGTAGCTGTGGAGAGCAGCCTTCAGGCTTAGTCTAGAAGGAGTGTAAAACAGCTTGTTTTACCAGAATACAATCTTATAGTATAGACTAATTGAAAAAGAACCACACACAGTATTTATAAAAATATGTATTTATGATATAATATCCTCAAACACATAGAAATATCTCCTACATACACAATGCACACAATACTTCAGCAAAGAAACACAGTAAATAGCACAAAATACACAGTTGTCCCATGGGGGTCCAAACCATATACTAAGAAAGTGGTATAAGAACCACAACAAGGATCAAGACAAGGTCATGAGGACCTAGAAGTGCTGGGACCCCAATGAACCACCCAAGGTGAATAGATAGGGACCCCATGGAGAGTGTGTGCAGTGTGGGAACACGACCGCATGCTCCTTAAAACTCTACGTGTAAGTTGCAGTTGGATTTTTTAAGTTTAAAGACCCTTCCCAGTGGACCCTGAAGAAACCCTGTAAAAGGCCGAAGGTTGGAAAGCAACTCCACCCATGGATACCCTGGTACGCGCGTTACATACACTAGGCAAGCCCGGTGCATCCGTGTGAAGTGGTGTAGGAAACCGCAGTCTAACCCAATGGGGGACTTCCGGAAATTGCCGCTCCTGGAAGAGGAGAAAGTGTCCGGTGGAATCCATGGACGGATTCTTGATGAGAGGTACCTGCAAGCAGAGGGTACAGAGTCTATGTTACTCAGGAGTGACCAGGAGACTTGGAAGACGAATGCCCTCTGATGTCGGGTGTTGCAGGATGGGTGACGATAACCTTGCTTCTGCAGGTGTGAGGACCAGTTGACTCTGAGGAGGACCAGGAGCTGTGCACGAGCTGTCCTACGAAGGATGTCGAGTGCTGAGGGATCAGTGTCCCGCGGGAACACCAACAAGTGAAGGCAAGCAGCACAGGAATCAAAGAAGGAGCAACATCGGGACCAGCAAGGTCCAGGGGACTCACCAAAGGCAGGAGAGTCAGGGCAGTCCCCGAGCAAACTGGTGAGCCCAAGAAAAGCAAAGGTGACCCTCAACTGGACCCACAGGCTGGAGGCACTGGAGTTGTGATAGAACCCTTAAGTAGCTCACAAAAAGATGCAAGCCACAATGCACACAATGTGCTGTGGCTGAACAATCTGGTCACTGGAGGTGCTCGAGTCTGAAGCTACTTTGAGCCCAAAGATCTTCTTGGAAAGAAGCCAGCAAGCATTTGCAACTGCAAGTTGGACACAATACACAGGGTTGTTATTGCAACCCCCACAAGAGATACTGGCCTCAAACTTCATGAGGGGGCAAGGCAGGCCTCAGGAGCTGTGGAAAACCACCACCTGTGTTGCAGAGCCCATGGAGTCCGGAGGGGCTCAGGATCTGCAGACCGATCAACTTAGTTGTGCTGCCTTCAAATGCAGGGGAGTGACTCCTTCAAACGTGTCTTTGATGCTTAAACGCCTTGGAAGGTTCCTGTATGATGCACAGGCACAGACAATGTAATAGACTGGAAGAGAGATGAAGTCAGGCCCAAACGAAGTCCAGCGAATTCCAGAGTGCCCAGACGGTGGAAGTGCAGTGGTGTCTGATCTGAATCTTATCCCATGGTATATCTAGGGACCTACATCCAGGTGAGCTCTTAAGTACCCTGGAGAAAGGTTTAGGAAGATTCAGGGTACCCTTCCAGGGGAGGGTCTAGATAGGGGGAGGTTACTCCCATGTTTTTGTCCAGTATTGCACCAGAGCGGGAGCCAACGGCTCCCAGGACTGGTTTGACCTGGACTATGCACAGGGACACCAAATGTGCCCCTCATGTAGACTGAGTGGTGCTGGCAAGCGAACCCACCCCAACCCAATACACGAAATCCTGTCTGGGAGGTGGTTACACCTCCCTGGGACAGGATGCCTGTTGTTCTGTGTTAGAAGTGTGGCTCAGGGGTTAGAGGCGGCAGACCCGGAAGCTGAGATCGGCCCTGGACCAGGGTTCAATTCCCCGCCTCGGCGGGTCTTGGGCTCAAAAATTCCACGGACTCGATAATTCTCGCTCCGGTGCCTTCTCGACTCACGGGTTCACACTCTGTGACTCTGGGCAATAGCTTGCTTAATCTCCACAATGGCCCCTCGCGGCGGGATGCCTGGCTTTCACCTTGTGGATACCCTGCCGGGGTTATCTCACAGGGGAATACCAGGACGGGTTCCCTAAGCAAGTGCCGGGAAACCCTTTGTGGGTAGCTGTGCGCTTTATAAGCTCAAATACATACATACATACATTAGAATGTGGTTCTGACACTCCGAGCTGCCCAGATGATTCACTTTTTGAGCTCCTATATGTTGAGCTTTTACTGTAGGAGAGCCTCATAAGTTGAGACTCACCCACAATGAACTCATGATGAAAGAGACTGCATATGGATTTTACTGGTGTCACCCTAGCTTGACTAGGCTGCAGCTGGAGTAAGGGACACCGGGCTAGTTACATGCAGACACATGTGTACATGTGTGTGCACACGTGTACGGGCTGCACTGGGGAGATTCCTGGTGTGCGCAGCCCAGAATAAGCTACAAAGTGAATGGTGTGGCAGGACTTATGCAAAATTGGGTGGTGACATGGAATAGGCTTTCTACAGTGGGAAGAAACATGCCAGGGAAAGTCAGTGTGTTTTACTGTTTTTCATTCCAATATTTTCCTATAGGGATGTGGAGCCCATGGGCTAGTTTCACTTTCCTAAGGCCTACACATTTCAGTACACTGTAACTTGTGTGAGAAGAAGTATTCTGCAGAGTCCAAAGTCATATTTGAACTGCTTTTGGGTCATCCAGAAATGTCATATTTCTCTGAGTCAGCCCATAACCAGGGCCTGGCTGGAGGGCTGACCCTAGCAGGCCGGATTAATGGCCATCCTTCGAAGAGCGAAGGTCTCCTCTCCAAGAAGAGAAGATGGGTGGAGCTACAGGCTAGCCAGTGAAGACCGCTCCCTACTGAGTGCACCCTCTTGGAGACAAGAAGGAAAGTGCTCCCAGTGGCTGGGGAGCGCCACCAGGAGCAAGAAGAGCAGGTACCCTGGGGGTCGAGATACGTCCCCCAGAAGGTAGGCAACCTTTGACCTCTGCCAGGACCGACGACAAAGCGCGTGGGGCTCCGCCACTGGTCCCAGATGAGCCTCCGGGGTGGGTCAGGTCCCGGGGGCTGCCCCCATAAGAAGAAAAGTCGGGGAACGCCATCCTGCTCCTTGTGCAAAATGCCTCCTTGGGGTGCCAGGAGCCTACCCTAGCCCCTGCCGGTTTCTGGAATTCCAGCCATCTTCAGCCCGGCTTGCTTGAATCCAGTGGCAAAGTGAGCAAGGGACTCACGTCTGAGTATACCCTGCCACACTTATGGCGGCCAAAAGCGGTACAAAAGGGGGTGGTGATGGACGGAGCATCTGAATCAATCAAACACTCACACCCAGTCAAAAGATCTGGGTTTAATCCATCACTGTTCTTTAGCCCACTCTGCCACCCATGCTCAGAGGTGAGTCCCTTGCTCACTTTGCGACTGGATTCAAGCAAGCCGGTCTGAAAACGGCTGGAATGCCAGAAACCGGTCCTCGGTAGCTTGTTTCCAGTCCAGGGAAGACATGGCTTGGCAGTTCGGGCTGTACTGCTCCCATGAGGCACAGGGTCAGACTGATTTGCATATAGCCATGTCTGAACTGGGGTGGCAGAGTGGGCTAAAGAACGGTGATGGATTAAACCCAGATCTTTTGACTGGGTGTGAGTGTTTGATTGATTCAGATGCTCCGTCCATCACCACCCCCTTTTGTACCGTTTTAATATGCACGACAGCGAGGAGAATCTCCCCATAATGCCTTGCAGGCCTGGACCTGCCTGCAAGGGAAAAAACATGTTTTCTCTGATTGTGGTAGCCCCAGGAGGATGGGCTCAACATCAAGTGAGTGTATCGTGCAGGGGGAGCTGCAGGAGAAACGCAGTCTCCCCCAGCATGAACCTGGAAGTCCCTCCCTAAGACTCATAGGGATTCAAAAGAATGACCCCTCAAGGCCAGGAGTCATCTGCATCCCTATGGCTGGAAATGTTGTTCTACAGATGGTGGTGCCTTAGGGACTGCCTCAAGGAGTGAAGGGCTGAGTTGTGGATGTGTGGCGAAGGGCATCCCCTGGAGGTGAAGAGATGTACTTGCACCCTAGTGCATTTACTAATGTTATTTCTTTCATATGTAATGTGAAGTACCTGTGTAAGGTGATGTCATAAGCAAAGTGGGGTTATGTTGCCAGACATTCCTGCTAGGGTGTCTGGCTGTATATGCGTAATCCTGAGATTCATCTGTGATGCCTATTAGAGATGGTAATTGCAATGCATTATAAGTGTTACGAAGTCAAATATGTACCTCATTTTAAAGGGATGCCTAAACATGTCTTCTTGCTGCTGTGTTAGGTGAAGAAGAACCCAGACTGTTAGCTCTTAAGATGTAGAGGTGTATACTTCATGGTTAGTAGGAGATGCTCAGTCAGGGTAATGTATCACCTGGAAAGGTGTGCCTATTTTAAATGCTTGTTGAGGTAATGGGGTGGGTCACCAATGGGCGGATGCCAGTGCGCAGGGCCCTCCCTCATGTTATGTTCAACTAACTGCATTAGGAGGCAAGATGATGTGCAAACACAGGAGTGTTGGTACTACACCCCACCCCCCTGCGGGAGGGGTGGAGATGTTATGCAATGTCACAAAGTAGTTCCAAAAGCTTATGTATATTTGTAAAATTGGTGCATAGTATTGAGTAGTGTGTTTAATAAATGCACTCTTACTTTTATAAAGGAAAGTACAGACTGGACAATCAATTATTGAGTGTTATTTAGGCGCACTTGTTAATGGCGATTACTAGCCCAGACCACCTCCCTTGAGTAAGCCTCAGACTGCTCTGCAACGCCACCCACTGAGAGTCAGGCGCTACAATTGGGTGTTTGGTTCCCAGTGAAGGACAAATTTAGTCATGGTATTTGTGCAGTCCTCACAGATACTGCCTCGTTTTCCAACATTCTGTTTTCCCCTGCTCGAGCTTGGCTCAGCAGCAGGAGGGAAGCATCATGTCTCCGGTCGGCAGCAACCATTTTGTGCTTTCCAGGGCAAGAAGGCTGGTACTGGGAACACTGAGAGCCTAATGGAGGGCTCTTCCAATTCATGGAATCATACCCCCCACATTGGTATGATTCCAAGATGTTTGATACCAAACATGATAGGATTTGTTGCAGCACTTTTTGAGATGGTCAACGCATAATTACGCAGTGCCCCACGATATAGTAAATGGCTGCTGCGCTGACAATCTGCAGGGGTGTCCTGCTCATACAGGGGTACCCTCTCACTTAGAACCAAGAACCCTACCTACAGGATTGCAAAGGCCTGCTCTATGGGTGACATAGGTTTTGAGTGCAGTGACCCTTAGATATACAAAACCTACATCTTTAGTAAGTGGTGCTAGCACCAACTTACACAGGGTGCAATGGCAGGCCTGTAGTTCCATTTTAAAGGGTCTCTCATGGGTGGCATAATACATTCTTCAGCCCATGGGAGACCTCTGGGGTACCTATGCCCTGGGTACCTTAGTACGATATACTAGGCACTTATAAGGGTACCCCAGTATCCATCTGGCATGTACCTAAGTACTGAGCACAACAATTTAGGGATACAGCAGATAGACTGGGGTCCTGATTAGCAGGGTCCCAGTCAGACTAGTCAAAAACAACTTAGCACTAGGTAAAAAGTGGGATTAACCATAGAAGTAGATCCTACTTTCCAAACTGGCCGTCCAACCAAGAGCAGGGTAACTGCTTCACTGTCAGAAAGTTTGTGGCCATCGGGAGTTATCTTAATGTGCTGGCTACTGCTGTTGACCTGGGTGGTGATATGTTTGAATTACTTCAGGACACCCCTAAATCTGTCTTTAATGCCCACATTGTGATCTAGCTTCTGATACCTTCAGCTAGTGCGTAATTTGTAAAAAAATAAAAAATAACTGGCAGGGACAAAGATATTTCTCAGATGCCTTCTACAGGTGGCATCATCCACTGTCCCTGGCATTCTATGAAATACCAGTACTGATGCTAGCAACAAACCATCACTTTCCTGAAAAGGTAACAATCTGGTCAATTGCAGGTCACCCAACCCTCGTGAATACCCTGGGCAAACTGGTGTTGCCACTGTTGAATGCATTACGTATGGTTAAAGATGCCACTGTTACACTGTGTTTAAAACTAGACAAACATGCCCACCATGTGGTGGAATGTCATAAAAATGTGTTGTGTTAAGAGATAAGTGCCTGTGCTGAACCCTAACAAACACCAGCACAAATTAAGCACTGCCTTCCCAGGCTTTGCTGACCTCTGCTTTATCAGCTGGAGGAGAGAGGGTACTAATAGCAGACCTCCTTACTCTGACAAAACTGATCCTCAGCTGGCAGCGAACAGACTGGTTCTTGTCAATGGTAAGTGACAAGCAGGGCCGGCTATAGTGACTCTGAGACTTTTTAGGGCATGGGCAAAGTGGGCTCTGGCCCAAGGCCCCATTCTTTCAGGGGCCTCCTGATAGGGCCAGCTCATCCTGTAGAAGGTCTAGCCCTGATGATCTTGAATACTTCTTAAACAGATTGGTTTAAATATCGTTATTACCTTAAATTATTTTTTAATGTGGGTGATGCTTGAGTCTATTAAACACATTTTGCAGAGAAATGTTGTGTTTGTTTCCATAAAAAATGTTCTTTTAGATCAAAACAGTACCTGACATATGAGAAATTGGAGGGTGTCATAGAGATTATTTTCAGTAATATTAGTGAACTGCTGCTGTGATACAATATTGAAACACACATCACTATCCCTGAACTTTAGTTGTAAACACATTTATAATTCGCCCAGTGTGCCTGTCCATTGTCAGTGACCACGCCAAATAGGGCATTAAGAGCTGAAACTGGATGTAAAATTCAAAACTTTTCTGAACATGTGCCCCCAAAATGTGTTTGCCCAGGTCCCCTAAAATCCTTAAGATGTCCCTGAGTGCAGTGTGACTGGTACAGCCGCACCTGGTGGTAACTTCGGGGGGATGAGGGGGACACTGTGTTTAGAAGTATTGGGTTTAATAGCTAAAGCCACTGCAGTGTTCTTTGTGTGTCCAACATTTTTCAGGCAACCATATGTCAAGATAACTCTGGTGATTAAAGTTCCTGCTGGAGAGAGATTGTAGAAATGTCGAGTACCAGATTTGACTCATCATAAAGAACGTGTACCGTGCAGCCCACAGAACTGTATTTAATATGGATAGCTCAGTGGGTTACTGCTTTTCTCACAGAAATCCTTTTGTTACTTGCAGTCCATGAGTTGCCGTCCTACTAGAGCACAGTGACCTATGAACTGTCATCAAAGATCTGCATGTAAACTGATTGCTATAGGTTAGAACGCTGTGATTTTTACCCAGTCCTAAAGTTTCTAAAAAGGGTTTGTTTGGGTAGAAATACATTCCTATGAGTAAAGGAACATTTTAACTCCTGAGTTTGTTCTTCTACAGACCAAACACTCTTCAAATATACTGTCTAATAGTTTGGATGACGTGATTTCTATGCATTGTACTCCCCATTGTGTTATGTAACATTTCCTATATGCTGATTTACACGCATATGATTCACAGTCTCTTCATAATGTTTGTGTGATATAAAGTGCTCTAATACCCTACGTTTGCATAAGTAGCGCTATAAAACAACTGCAATGCATGTGAGAGAGGAGCTATGGAGGAAGCTAGTGAGGGAAGGGGGTTATTGGGGGCAGAGGGCGCCAACAAAGTTTGCCTCAAGGGGAGGCAGAAAGTGCTAAAGCTGGCCCTGGTGGCAAGAGAGCAGGGGTTTGGTTCACACCCATTGGCTCTATGGAGCACCTCTTGATCATGGGCATTGTAGTCCACAGGTATATTGCTCTTGCTACCAATAGGCTAATTTAGATTCATATCACACAGGAAGCCAACCCTGTCAGCTCTCATTGGTGTGTGCTCATCAAGGAGACTCTAAAGGGAGTGAGGGCATAGATCTCTCTGCAGACTGAGCCTTGCACAAGTCAAGAGATGCTGCAGGAGATCACTGCACCCCCCCCCCCACGTGCAACTTGTATCTGTAGCTGCAGATGTGTCTCACCAGCTGAAGGTTTTATCTATGTCTCAATAAACCTCTTCCATTGTACAATACAAACTGCATTAGAGGCAAGATTAAATAAACATTTATTTCTACAGTAGCACATTTCTCATATATTGGGTGTGACTTACAAAATGTAAACTTTTTCTCTTTTCCCTGACATACAGCCACATTAACCCCTCCCCTGCTGGTGACGGAACCGCTCCGTCACCAGCCGCGGTCGCGCTGGGCTGATGACGGAGCGGTTCCGTCACGGCCTGCCCGGCACGCCTGCGCGGCGCGGATTCCGCGCCTGCGCTGAGCATTCCATTAAGCGGGCGGGCCGTGAGGGAACCGCTTCGTCATGAGCACAGTGCGACCGCGGCTGGTGATGGAGCGGTCCCGTCACCAGCATGGGCGCGCCTCGCGGCCCCCTGCCCCCTTAGCGCTGCGGCGGAATAGCCGCCGCAGCGAAGGAGTTAAAGGAAAACTATAAAATGAAAGTATGTCAAGATGACGGCAGTCAACTGAACTGCCAGCTTTTACCTAATATTACCTAATCAAACGTGTATTGAGGTTTTCAGGGGGCGTGGTTTTCTGTGAAATGCATTTGGAAATGCAGATAAGTCCAGTGATAATAACATGTAAATAGAGTGCTTCAGTTTCCTGACATGTAACTTTGTTGTATGGAAAACAACTCAGAAGCATGTTTCAAAACATGTAGTACGCTTTAGTGCTTCTTACCAAGTGTGTCAGAGACTTTTTGGTGATTGGGTCACATCATGTTCACCCGGAAGATTCTTTAGTTTCAATCTATCCTGTTATTTGTACATTTTGAAAATCAGTTTGAGGAAACATATTGAACAAATTGTAATTTAACTTAACATGATACCTACCTCCTTTTCTCAAAACTAGAGACAAGAGACTGTAACTCATGTGGCTACGTTGCAAAGTGTGTTAAGGGGAAAACCTGGGCGGAAGGTAAGGCTTTCCCACTAGGTCAAGGTGAGTGATCCTGGAAAAATAACTTTACATCACTTTATGTTATGTTATGTTATACCGGGGTTTTATATAGCGTGCGGCTACTCGAAAGAGTGTCCCGACGCTTTGAGTTACACACTAATCTCATAACACAACAGGGAAAGTAAATAAAAAACAGAGAGAAGGAAACCTAATAGGACCAAAAACTAAGAAGTAAAAAGCCAGGTTTTTTACCTGGCTGTCCTTAATTGTAAAGTTTGGGAGAACATCTGCCCAATGTTAATCATATACATATAGTTTAAAAGAGTCCAATATTGTACTATTTATTGACAAGAATGATAATGTATATGTTATGCAACCAATATATAGCTGTCTATATTCAATCAATCAATCAATCATATCATTTATAAAGCGCACTACTTACCCGTGAGGGTCTCAAGGCGCTGGGGGGCAGAGGGTGCTGCTACTGCTCTAAGAGCCAGGGAGCCAGGTCTTGAGGAGTCTTCTGAAGGTCAGCAGGTCTTGGGCCTGCCGTAGGTGGGTGGGGAGGGTATTCCAGGTCTTGGCGGCGAGGTGAGAGAACTATCTGCCACCGAAGGTCGCTCTTCGGATGCAGGGGACTGAGGCGAGGGCGAGGTTGGCGGAGTGGATCTGGCGGGTGGGGGAGAAGAAGCTGAGTCGTCTGTTGAGGTACCTTGGTCTGGTGTTGTGGAGTTCCTTGTGTGCGTGGGTGAAGAGCTTGAAGGTTATCCTCTTGTTGATGGGGAGCCAGTGCAGGTCTCGCATGTGGGGTGTGATGTGGCTGCGGTGAGGGATGTTGAGGATCAGGCGTGCCGAGGCGTTCTGGATGTGTTGAAGCCGTCTCAGGCGTTTGGCCGAGGCTCCTGCGTAGAGGGC
Organism: Lissotriton vulgaris; assembly: GCF_964263255.1. Classification (NCBI taxonomy): domain Eukaryota; kingdom Metazoa; phylum Chordata; class Amphibia; order Caudata; family Salamandridae; genus Lissotriton; species Lissotriton vulgaris. The sequence continues at coordinate 1,458,016,799 of NC_141696.1, read as the reverse complement.
GTTTCCGTAGTCCAGTCCGCTGCTGACGAGGGCCTGGGTGACCGTTCTTCTTGTTTCGGTGGGGATCCACTTGTAGATCCTGCGGAGCATGCGGAGGGTGTTGAAGCAGTCCAGATATTCTTGCTTAAATGTTTCTAACATTTATCCTAGGAATCAATGAACTTTTATGTTTAATTTAATGCAACATTCTAATGTTCTATACTAAACTGTGGCTCAATATCTAGAGCCGCGGACTTTGAAGCTGGGAAACTAGGTTTGAGCCTGGCGGGAGGCTCAAGCATCCTGTGATTCTGGGCAAATCATTTATTATCCCTGTGCCGTCTGTAATGCAACTGGTGTTCATGTAAAGCGCTCTCATATTTTTGGGTTGAGTTCACCCTATATAAAACTCCACACAAAAAAAGTATGCAAAAAAAAATCTCAGTCATTCCGTGGCTGAAGGATTCCCAAGCGGGGGGGGTGAGATCTGGAGATGTGAAAAACAGGTCTGGGCTGGAGGGCAGACGAGAAAGATCAGACCTGGACTGTAGAAGAGTTAATGCTCCAAAAAGACCAGAGGCATGGCAGGGCAGAGTGGTCTGACCAGCCTAGAATAAGTTGAGGAGCAATGACTATACTGTCAAAATATATTGCATCAAACAAGTCAGTGGAACTAATGGTGGAAAGCTTAGTGTCCAGGGCATTAATGAAAAGAAAGATATCTGAGTCCTTGGGGCCCTCCAAGTGGAGACTAAGGCCCCTAAGAATAATAAATGTAAGTGATATAGCTGACGCTAGAGGTGTTGTGAAGGTACCTTTCAGTGATGAATATAAAGTGAAATCTGAACCAGATGTTTAGTTAGGGAACTATCTTTAATGAGGTAGCAATGTGGAGCTAGCGAGGGTGAAGGATCTTCTGCAGAAGTGTAGTTCGCACAAGAGAAGATGCGCTGTAATTGTGGAGAGCGATGTGAAGTGCAATCTGTGCAAAAAAAAAAAAAAGTCTCTGTCTTCCGTCAACGAAGAGCACAGCTGGGGCAGGCCTTACCAGAGAAGTGATTAAAATCACTTTTTAATTGAGCCTTGTTAGAGGAGAAAAGTAGCCGCGATTTGTTGTGTTGAGACTTTGAAAAATGCATTTTCTTTTTCACTCTGAGATTGGAGGTGTCTCCCTTTCTTGGTTCACAGCTTGAGAGGTGTGTGGCGCGCGGATCTGACGCCAGGCGCGCGGCACTCATGGCTCGCGGTCGGGCCCAGGCAGGTGTTTTGCTTATTAGCAGTGCGGGCCGCTTCCCGTTGTTGTGTGTTTAGAATCCACGCGCTCGGTGCGCCAGTGGTTTCTGCACGGCTTCCCATTAGCAGTGACCTACAAACTCACCCCCGCGAGCCTCCCCCTTCGCCTGCCTCTGCCCCGCTTCCTCCATTAAACCTGATGATAATCTCCTGCCGCCGACCACGGGTCACAAAATGGAGCTAATTAAGCTGCAGCCCGCGAGCCGGGTGAGACTTTCGTGAGAAGTTAAAACTAATGACTGATGGGAGATTCAGGCGCGAGGAGTCACCGGTCTCCGACCTCCAATGGGGTTGCATTCCAACAAACCTTCCAACTCTGAAGCAGTACATTTATAACTCAATTATCCGTGAAAAGAGGGCTCGTACTAAAATACCCTTCTTCCATAATTCTTGACTTTCAGGTAGTAGAGCCCTTTATTGAAACTTAAATCAAGTTAAGCGCTCTGAAGCAACGGGTGCGTAGTAGCACTATGAACGGCAAGAAATAAATACACAGATGAGAGCAAAGCCTTCCTTAACGCACTTAAACTGGAATTCACAAAGTTATATGGCTCATATCATGGCTGTTATGTGGCCCCGTGCCATGCGCTACTATTTAACGGGATATATGACTTTCAAGATTATAGCTCTTTGCATGCTGGGAGTTTTGAGCACCTACCTGCAGTAACAGTACACTAAAGGCCAGGACTGGCTGAAGCTATTCATGCCTAAAATTGTGGAATGCATTACAGTTTTCGGAAGGCCTAAATTATGCCACGTATAAACAGTGAGGAGGGACGACTGTAAAACTGAAGTTTCTGGGGAAAAAGACAACCATTCGGTGAGGTGTAGTGAGCAATACTCGTGATATATGTTCGACAGTTTTGAATTCTAAGAGCAAAACACAATAAAGAGCAGCCAAAAAGGTTTGAGGGAGCCAAAATCTGAGTGGAGGGCACTGGAAAAAGCTAGCCGCCTATTGATGGGATAGTACTCTTAATTTTCCAGATTCTGGGGCAGATTTACAAGCCCCTTGTGCCTCATTTACGCCGCCGTTGCGTCACTTTTGTGATGCAGCGGCGGCGCAAATCCTGCTCCATGGTGCAGTGGTACTTACAACGTGACGCATCTGGGAGATTTATAAATCACAACAGAATGGATGTTTTGAGGGCACTGCCTGACACAGTGCAACAAGAATTGCGCCTACCATAAACAGTTGAACATAGTAACAATTGAGTGCACAGAGATAACATACTATTGAATATTGCATCTGGGAGATGCGTCACGTTGTAATGCCCTGCGCCACATGTTGGCGTTCCTGTGCAGGGGGGGGGCGTTCCGGCGTGGATGCGCTACCCTGGTGAGGTGCTAGCTGCTTTGTCCTAGAGCTCCCTGTTCTATTGATTTGCACAGCGCTGACATTGTTTTTAACTTTACAAGAGTTAGAATTCTTTTTAAATCATTTTCGTTTTGTGTGCAGTCTGTGTGCTACTTACTCGGCACTCCTCTCTGTTGTTTTCACGGTCAGCAGCCCCGGTCCACCACGGCTTGTGCCGTTTGAGTGGAGGGCTTCTTGACCAATAGCCGGGTCTCCCCTCGGAGTGACGCACTTCCGGGGACGGAGCAGGGGGGCCTTCCCCTGTGACTTGCTACATCTGGGAATGGCGGCCCTGACGTGCAGCGGACACGTGCAGCGGGCGCGCCATGGGCGCACCAAAGGTGAGCCCGTCTGTGCCCATACATGCCAGGCCGGGCCCAGGGGCCCGGTCCCCTGTTCCACCCATGGTTTATTCTATGCAGTCTCTGCTGTCCGTGAGGGGCATAATCCGTCCACTACCCGACTTGGTGATATCTCAACTCGATCGGGAGGGGTTGCTGAGATCTCATGCTACTCCTATGAATGTAACAACTGCCTCTTCATCGACAAGCCCCGCAATGCAGGTGAACGGCCAAGGATGCAGGTTCGCACTACTTAATACTCGTTCATTACACAGGCACTGCCTTGAGGTCTTCTCGCTGCTGCAAGAGGACAACCTGGACCTCCTCTGTGTCACTGAATCCTGACTTAATAATTTCTCTATGCCGGACTTGGTGGCGGCTCTGCCCCCCAATTTTACTACTATTCATGCTAACCGACCGGATAATATGAGGGGGGGTGGTGTTGCTTTCCTCTTTAACGATGCTCTGAAAACTGAATTACTATGCTCCGAATGTATTGAAGGCGCCGGTGTACTAGGAGTCAAGTTCTGCTGTCCTACTGACTGCGTGGTGTTCCTCCTAGTGTACCGTCCACCAAACATAACAACTAGGTTCATGGAACCTTTTCTGAAATTATTTCAGGACTTCCGCACCCGCTATGAAGGACTGGTGGTTCTCGGGGATTTTCATTTTCATTGGGAAATAACCCTGAAGGACGGTGAGACTAAAGATCTAGAAGAGGTTTTAGCATCTCTGGCACTTAGCCAGATGGTGGGTGGGCCCACACATGAGAGGGGCCATACTTTGGATTTGGTTTGGTCAACCTGCCCACTTTTAGGTCCCTTAGTAGCATCCCCATGTTCTTGGTCAGATCATTATCTGATTGAAGGCCAATACCCCCTATCTTCAAGAAGAGTTAAAGTCAAACCAGAATGGAAAACTCTGCGGAGCTGGAGGCAGGTCATAGCATCTGACCTGATAGCTATTCTACGACACTCTGTTAACTCTCCGCCCATGAAGGCTGATCTGGACATGGAAAGCGTTGCCTTGCTGTCTACACTTAAGGATGCCATCGAGATTGTAGCACCGGCCCTTAAAATCAGGCTAGTTGACAAGGGCAAGGGGACACTATGGTTCAATAATGCTCTTAGGGAACAAAAACAAACCCTCCGCCAATGCGAGAGAGCCTGGCGTAAGTCTCACAAACCTAGTGCTTTTGCAGCATATGCGCTGAAGTTAGCTGCATACAAAAAAGCCATCCGCTTGAGGAAGGCCGAATTCTATGAGGCGACAATCTCTGAGGCTACTAACCCGCAGAAAGAAGTGTTTAAAGTCCTAAAAGACTTGAGGACGGTTAGGGTGCCGAACCCGACTTTTAGCCAAAAGGACTGCAATGTTTTTCAAACCTTTTTTGTGGATAAGAGAAAGGATTTGATGATAGAAATTAGTTATACCCCTACCCTTCTCTGTTTTATTGAGCCTCCCTCCATTACCCCCAGACCGCTTACGAATCTCCTGACTAGTGTGCCCCCCCTTACTAAGGAGTTCCTAGTCTCATTAGTAGGCCCGGTGAAATCAGGCTCTCCAGCGGACCCCTGCCCTCTAAAAATTTTCAAGCTTGGAAGGTCAGGTATGGAAGATAAAGTGCTTGCTCTTTTGAACCGGTCCCTGGAGACGGGACTTGTCCCTTCTAATTTCAAGGAAGCATGGGTGGTTCCGCTTTTAAAGAAACCGGGTGCTGACCCAAAAAACTTAAAGAACTTTAGGCCAATCTCTCAGCTGCCTTTCCTGGCAAAAGTTTTAGAACAGCATGTTTTACATTCCCTCACCTATCACCTGGAAGGCACTATTCTCCTTGAGCCCAATCAGGCTAGGTTCAGAGCTCATCACAGCACGGAATTGGTTATGCTTTCCGTGCTGGATGATCTGCGACTAAGGGCTGATAAGAAAACTCTGTGTGCTTTGGTCCTATTGGACTTATCCGCAGTGTTTGACACCGTTAATCATGGCCGCCGACTCTCGCGGATCAAGGAGCAAGGAATCCAGGGCTCGGCTCTGGCTTGGTTGACCTCCTTTCTTAAAGACCGCTTCCAGCGAGTTCAACTAGCTGATCTAGTGTCTAAACAAGCCAAGCTGATCTGTGGAGTGCCCCAGGATTCAGCTTTATCTCCTCTGCTCTTTAACATCTACTTGCAGCACCTGATAGCAGCACTGAACCGGATGGACTGCAGGGTATATAATTATGCCGACGACACGCAAATCCTGATCCAGATTGACCATTCACCGATGGCTCACTTGAGAATGCAAGACATTCTCAAGTTTACCATCAACTAGATGTCGTATAATTCATTAAAAATAAACCCTGACAAAACTGAAGTCCTAGCGGTCACCACAGCCTCTAATCTGTGGTGTGAGTCGTTCTGGCCAGCAGAAGTCGGGCCTTTCCCAGTAGCCGCAGGGGCAGTAAAAAGTCTGGGCATCAAAATTGATGCCCGGCTATCTATGACACAGCAAGTATTGCGGTGGTGGGTACTTGTGTTAATCTGCTGCGTCAACCTCGGAAATTATCCCCACTGTTGTCTTTCTCCACTCTCAGACTGGCGGTCTCTGCCTTGATTCTGGCACGCCTCGACTATGGCAACTCTTTATACTACGGCCTACCAAAAAACCTGTTGGCCAGGCTACAAGTTGTGTTGAACGACGCTGCCACATTGATCTTTAAAAAACCTAGGCATACCCGGGCCACGCACTTACTACAGGATTTACACTGGCTTCCAATTGCCCAGAGAATTAAATTCAAAAACCTTTGTATTACACACAAGGCCATTCATGGCTCGGCCCCTAGCTATATCAAGGACCGATTGATCCGTTACACGCCGAGTAGGGCCCTTCGGTCAGCTGATGCATGTCATTTGGTCTGCCCCCGGTTTAACCTCGCGTCCATGGGCGGTAGAGCCTTTTCTAGTATCATCCCTCAGGCCTGGAACCGCCTTCCAGTTAAACTTCGGAAGGAAACTAATGTACTTCCTTTTAGGAAAACTCTGAAGACTGTGCTTTTCCTGGAAGCCTGGGGGCCCCTCTGATTTGGTGGCTCTACATCTCTCATGGGTTGTGTATGTCCGCTGATAGCGCTTAGATACCTCTGGGTGATAATGCGCTATATAAGTGTATATTAACATAACATAACATAACATAACAAAAGTGGCTGAGTGAAATCTACAAGATTTCACTAAGTCACTTTTAGGCCCGAGCTGCCTCAAAACCCTGCGCCTGCCTGAAGCAGGCGTAAGGATTGACGGAGCAGTAAATAGATAGGGCCTCCAGAGCATTGCTGGAGCTGCATCGCACTTGCGATGCAACTCCAGCAATGCGTCACTTTTACGGCACAGATGCGTCACGCATCTCTGCTGTTTTTGCTTCATGGTGCGTCGCATTGTAAATGTGGCGCATCCATAATGGCGGAGCTGTGGCGCACAATACCTGGCACATCCCTGCTGATTTGCAGGGATGCGCCAGTTATTGTAAATATGCCCCTTTGTTTTTTTTAAGCAGTTTATCCAGGCCAGGACTATAGGAACCAAAAAAATTTAGCAAAACCAAGAGGTCTAGCCATGGCTGACGCTGCCACCTTGACATATGCTTCTGAAGAAAATTTGAATAAAAACAAAATTAGTGATATGGCTGTTTTATGACTGATGTTGTTAAACAGCAAACATTCTAGTTGCTGCATGCATTTTTTAGTATTTTTGTTTGGACCGATATACAATACAATACAATATTTTTGTGATTCAGACCTCTACTGAGATCAACAAATACATACACATAAACTCATCCTTATTGAAATACAATCACAAAACTTTTAGAAATATTTATAAAATAGAACAATAAAAATGCTTTAAGGTCCACCTGTGCAACATTCTATTGAATAAAAATGTTACGGATTATACGATCTACTTTATAACAATTAAAAAAAACGTTTAAACAATTTAAACAAGTTGTGACAAACTAATTCATTGGCTGGAGAGTTACACAGCTATACAAATAAATGACAGCCTAAGAAAGCACCCAAATCACTGGTTGCTACAAGGTCACCTAAACACTTAAAAATAAATCCCGATTTAACTGAGCAGCTGAAATGTAGGCAAAATAAATAGCCTGTATTTACTGTTAAAATAAAAAGTAAATAAAAAAACACTTCGAATCAGCTTTATCATTGAAGAGAAAGGAACTATTTTTAGGAGGATGTGAACGATGTGCACAGGCTTTATGCAGGCACTCAAAGTGAAGGGAGCCAATGGGTGAACCTAGCCTACCCATTGGCCCATACTGCATGCTGTAGTGGGCGGAAACAAAGTTTGAATGGCAGTTTAACTGACAACTGGATGGAGCCTGCTGAGTTTTTTGGAAAACGAAAAGTCTGGAGAAGGCCGGAAAATCAAAGAAACCCTTCAATTAGGTGAGCGGAATCCAAAGTCTAGAAGTAATAATTAATCCTCATCGAAAAATGCACTGAGGATATTTGACTTTACAGCTAATGTATTTGGAGGTTTGCTGTTTTTTGTCTATAATAACATCTCGAAAGGGATTACCTGCAGCACTGATTGGGACACATTTTTACAATGTAAAACGGTAGAATGTCTACTTCATCTGAGGTGTGATCTGTTAGCAAAGGATGACCCTCCATCACTCTTAGTCACCAAGGGAGCAGAGCTGCTTGCCTGATGTTTAGTTTACCAACCCATTGCCTTCTGAGAGTTGTAGTCCTCCTTCAGTTTAGATATCCACTTGAATTAACAACTCTAATTTGTAAAAGAATAGCCCAGAACTATAGCATGTCATCAATGGTGACGTGGAGTTATCTGGTAATATGATGTAAAAGTAAGCAGTGTGAATTTGCACTGTAATTCGAGGGTGAATTTCAGCTAGTCGTTTTTTTTAGGACAACAGTGCCATGCCTGCTGGGATCTATGGGTTCATTGCTCCCATTATATGTATGGGATGAACATTAAAGCCTAATTAATATTGCTGGCTGACAAATTAGGGATGACTTTAAGTCACGCTTATGATATGTGGAAAGTTGTCAGGTTTGGTGACACCCTCAAAGCACACAACTGAAGTGCAGGGTATATGGTGGACGGTGCTTTGGTTTTAAAATTTATAATTTTTAACATTTTAATATATATCAAATGACTCTATTGATATGTGACCTCTACAAACGAACCTTTGTTCTTCAATTTTTCATTCTGGGAATTGCAGTTTTGTATTTGTCATTGCAATTATGGGCACAGAAATGCCAGTGACTAAAGTGCTGGTGGCATTTAAGTTTATGAAAAATGTCATCCTTGTGTGTATTAAAAGGACACCGGGTGTTGGTTTGGTAGCATTATTGCAGTTGCTAATAGTAGGTGTGAAGACCTGGGTGGGTATTATATAGGCATAATTGAGCTAAATTCACAATTAATGGCAAAGGCCAAGTTTTCAGAGTTCCCCTACCTTTCCCACACTATGCGCTCGAAAAGTTTCACTTTCAAGTGTTGCATGACTCCGGTTACAAGCCAACATTTTCTATGTGATTGCATACCTTGCTGAGGTTTTCCTTGTAAATTACTTAATACAAGTTATGGCTGCAGACCAAATAAAAAAAGACTTGCTACAGTCCCTTGTTTCATGCAAGAGCCTTACTCAAGTAGAACTTGAGATTTTGGGTAAACAAATGCATATTTTAAATTGTTGTTCAAATCTGTTTTATTGAGTGTTTTTAAACAAGGGTAACACATATCCCCACCTACATCTGCTGGGGCTATTTAAGCTGGCTGAGGTAGGGAGGAGGGAAAGGAAAGGGGGGGGATAATGGAACTTTGGGGGAGATAGTAGGGGGATATAACAAGAAAGACATCGTTTTCACTCACAAGCTTGGCAAAGGATCAAAAGCCAAGCATTTGGCCCCTTAGGAGAAGCAGGTCCATGTACACTGTTGCACACTAATACAGGTCTGTGAGGTGCAGCACTCGAAGATGTTTCGGGCAAGAGAGTTCTCGAAATTCATCTGTGACAAATTTCACGCTGGAGCCCTTTTGCTTCTCAAACTGTCACAGCTGGTAGTTTATTGTAGAGGAGATCTTCTCCACGCCCAGGGTGTGCCACAGAGTGTGAAGCCAGTCAATATCTTCTGGCATGTAGTCCATACCCCATTGGGCTGTGAGTACCTGCCTGGACACAGCGCAAGAGTTATTGCTTTGCCTCTAGGAAAATGGAGGGAGTATCTGAGAGTGTTAGGGAAGCCAAGGAGGATGTAACTAGTGAGCCTCTGTCAAAAATGCTGTCAATGTCGGTCAGCACTGAGTCCCAGTAACTTTGAGTTTATAGCAGTTCCAGAGTAAGTGTCAGCGTGCTTGTGGCCCCAAAGTTACCCCAGCATGCAGGAGAAGAACCTGATTTCCACTTTGCTAGTCGTTCTGGCATATAATATCAGTGGTGTGTTATTTTGAAGTTGTGCCACCTTAGCTGGTGCACTAGTTAAGGAAATACGTGCCCTGCAATAAATGTCTATAGGTTATTTAGCTGTTAGGGTACATTCTATCTCTGTTTCCTATCTGAGTTGCGGCACAACTTTGACTGGGGAGGGTGTCCAGAGCAGCATTTTGCAGAGTTCATATAACAGCTGTTTGCTGTCTGGCTTAGTGATGAGCCATTTTTCAAAACTGGCAAGGGGCCTACCAGTGTGATGTTTAATGGAAGGCTGGCCGACCCAATGGTGAATGTGGAGATGGCACCAGCGTTCAGATTCTGGTATCCCATACTTGAGTCTGCGTTGGTCAAAGAGCCTTCAGCTCTCCAGGCCGAAGAAGTCACCAATTTGTTTGCAGTTAGATTCCTGCTACTAGATAAACCCCTCGCCCGTTGTGGCCGGAGCAAAGTCAGTATTGTCAATCACTGGTGTTAGAGGTGGTACCGGTGTGGTTAGGCCTCAGAAGATAGACAACCTGTCCAAGGCCTACAAAGTGGCCCTGGTCACCGGTGAGGAAGAGATGCCTCATGGCTGATGATGTTTCGCCAACCAGGGGCCCTTCCTTATGTGCACCCCAGCAACTGCCTGATCTATGAGGGACCAATGTTTCTCTGAGGCAGGCCTGTGCCACTCCAGCATGTAGCACAACTGAGTGGTGAGATAGTAAATGGTAAGGTGTGGTACGCCAAGGCTGTCGCCCGCCTGCAAGAGTCAGGCTCGGTTCCGGCCTATACAAGGTGTCTTGCCCTCTCAACCTTAAAGATTCAATCATGCTTTGTAGTTTAGAAAAGTGTAGTTTTAAATATATTAACCATTTGCAATCTGAATCTGACAGCAGATTTAACTTCCCTTCATTAATGGAATAATATTATTAGGAAATTAGCCTGTAAAAACATGCAAAGACAGATCTTAGGAATAATATAAGCATGTGGTTGTACAATGCATTAAAGGTTGAATCCAAGATGGAGTCACAACTTATTTCTTTCATGTAGGCACCAGAGATCAGGAGGCCATATATTGCAGAAGGTTAGGCCAAAAAATCTATTCTGTACATCAAGGAATCTAGCAAATGCCATGTATCGTCTTCTGTGAATGATCAGGCTGGGATGTTGATCTTCAAAAACAAATTCATTTTTTAATGGTGGATTACCTTGCTATTCTATGCTATGCTAAGCATTTGTAAAGTGCATGTATAGCTGACGGGCTTCCTAGTGCTGAAGTCATGCCCTTCCTATAGCCAGCACGAAGGATGAATCACTCAAAGAGGTGGATTTTGTGAAGCTTCCTGAATTTAGTTTCTTCGTTGGACAGTCTTTAAGATAGAGGCAGGGAGTTCCAGAGTTTAGCTGCCAAGAAGGCAAAGGATCATCCAGCACTTCCCACTTTCTTGATTCCAAGTACCAATAAAAGCCTCCTGTCTGTTCAACGCAATGATCTTTTGGGAGTGTAAGGGGTTCATAATCGCTGAATTAAAGGAGAACTTTTATTGTGCATCATTACATGGGCGATAGAGAGGGACTTAAATTGGATTATTTTGCAAACTGGCAACCAATGCAGGCTGGCAAGGGAGGAGGAAATCAAATGATGCTTTATAGTTTTCAACACAACGCTTGCTGCAGCATCCTGTACCATCTGTAAGCTCTTGACAGCATAGTGTGGGCTAACCAAACAGACTGAGATACCATAGTCTAGGAGGGACAGAATAAGGCCTTGAACCACGATTCTTCGAGTGCGGGAGAACTGATTCAGAATTTTCCTTAGGGCCTGTAGAAGGCCAAAGCATGAGGCAGCGAGTTTTCATACTTGGACCTCCATGGTGAGATGACTGTCTATACAAAAACCCAAACATTTAATTTCAGTTTTAGGAGGGGGACGTTCACCACTATATATGGACCACTGGAGTTCAGACCAGAGAGTGTGGGTTTTCCCAACCACCAGAACCTTAGTTTTGTCTTCATTGAGTTTTACGTTGCTGTTGGTCATCCAGTCAGTAACAACTCCTAGGCAGACATTTAGTTTGGACGAAACTATTTCTGGATTGGGAGTTAAAGAGATGATGATTTGAGCATCATCAGCATGCAATAATGTGGAGAAACCATGCTCTGGTATATTGTCTGCCAGGGGCTGCACATAGACATTAAACAGAGTGGGGCTGAATGAGGAGCCTTGAGCTACCCTATATTCCAAGGATAAAGTGACAGAGCAAAAGGATTCCTTGCTCACTTGGAAACTTCTTTTCCCCAGAAAAGAGGTTAGCCATTTAAGAGCTATGCCATTCATACCTGTTCCAGTCTTTTAATGGAAATTGGGTGGGATGTCATGAACAAGGGGAAAGGGAAGATGGCGGAACAAAGGCAGTGTTAAAGCCAAAAGAAGCTGACAAGCAAGGTGATTCAGGAGACAACAAGATAATTTCCGGTAAGCTGGCTTCAGTTAGCAGTCCTCTTCGCAAGTGGGTCACAGCCGAGGGGGAAGTCAAAAACTTGATATCGCGACTCTTCAGCTCTGGTCCAGATATGTGATCCCAATCAAAACGTGTGCCTCAAGGCGCTAGTCAGGGACGAGCTGCTTCTACTATGATGGAGTCTACCATAAACATAAAGAGGCTTTACTTGCATCAGACATTACGGAACTACAGCAGCAGGTAGCGGATATGGAAGAAAGTGCTACCAGATCAGCAAGAATTTCCGAAGCACAAGAAAACCAGACCAAGTTTTTACAGGGGAAAATTCGAGGAGCTTGAGAATCAGCAATGCCACAATAATCTCAGGCTCTTTAGAGTGGCAGGAGATGAAGAGCGACCAGATCCTCAAGCATTTGTTGTACAATTGCTTCAAAAAGCCTTTCATGACTTGGCTGACTGGGATTGGGACAGCCAAATACAACTCGTGCATAGATTACCATTAATTTCCAATAAGCCCACAGGACTATTTCCCAGGCCTATCGTTATTTACTTTGGCAACTTCCTATTGAGGCAGGCGATTTCAATCAAGGCTCGGCCCACTTCTCCTATCCGTTTGGACCCCTTCGCTATATTTGTTAGATCAGATTTCTGTAAGAACACCATGGACAGACGAATTGAAATGCATCAGCTTATTGACCCACTAAAAGCTGAAGGGGCACAGGATTTTCTACAGGAAAATGGCTGTTGAAAAATCATTAAAGATGGGCAAATACAGTTGGCATATACGGAGCATGATGCCAATCAGGTTATGGCCAGATGGCAGCAGGGGATCTCCTAATAACAAGGTAACTACCCCTTTGGGTTTTTTTTCTCATAATTATATCTCTGTGCTTTTTTGCTTCATTTATTTTCTACTAAATATGTGAGTGGCAGGGTTGCCCTTCTGGGTGTGATGTCTCTCGATGTCTTTCCTTTCAGCGACAGCAGTGAGGGGGGTGATTTATTTTCATAGACACGGGGTGGGTGATGGTAGGGGTGTGGGGTGGGAGGGGGGTTACTGGGTAAAAGCAAGTGGGGCACCAATTCTGAGGGGCAATATGCTGTGGATGAGAATCAATTTGTAGGAGTTTCTATATCATCTGTAGGCAGAACTCTCAAATGCTTTCTAAAGGACGTTACTTGTATTATAGGTAAATCAATGATGTAGGACACATTTATGAAATATTATGGAGCTAATTAAATGTTTATGTTGGAATGTTTCTGGATTAAATGTCAGACGAAAATGTCAATTGGTACGTGAGGAATTAAATATGTATAAGCTTCATCTGATATTTTTAATGGAAACTCATTTGGCCTATAAGGTCCGGGGACTGCTTGAACAGCTAGGATATCAAACAGTAGTGGGTACATCTCAAAGTGTATCGATTAGAGGTGTTACCATTTTAGATAATAAAACGCTCACATATCAAATTCACCAGGTTTTAGCAGATCATAAGGGGAGATGGGTAATAGCCCAACTTGAAATCTTCGTCATTAAATATGTTTTAGTAGCTAAATTGGGGCCTAATGTTGATGACCCTGAGATGTTTAATTGGATACATGACATTACAGAGCAAACATGTACAACGCATGCCTTTCCAACGCAGTTTTTACATCCCAACATCCATTACAAGGCATGATTTTACTACGCATTTTTAGAAACTACATTTACATCGCATTCCATTACAACGCATACCATTACAACGCATATTACTTTTAGGACAACAGTAGGGTAAGTGCTGTATTGTGTAGGGGTAAAAATTGCTGTTCTCACTCCAGTGAGTGCAATAGTAGGGCAAGTGTTGGATAGTGTAGGGGTAAAAATTACTATTCCTACTCCAGTGAGTGTAACAGTAGGGTAAGTGTTGGATAGTGTAGGGGTAAAACTTACTATTCCCCATTACTTACCTTATATTGCGTTGTAACGGCATGCAATGTAGTGACATATGTTGTAATGACATACGTTGTAGTGACATGCAATGTAATGGCTGTATTGTAATGGCATGCGATGTAAAGGATGTTGAGTTGTAATGACTGCGTTCTAAAGGTAGTGCGTTGTAATGACTAAAAGTTGTTTACCGTTTAATTCCTTAACACTAACTATATTGGGCTGGCAAGGAGTCTTAATAATTATGGGTAACTTTAATTGCATCATGAACTATTCTATGTATTCTACTACTCGATGAACAACTATAAGAATGCCGAAAGTACGGGCATCCAGTCTTGAATTACCATGCTTACATAACTTAAGGAATATATGGAGAACTTTACACCCAAATCTCCCAGGGTATACATACAACTCTTACCCATACAAGCAATACTCAAGGTTAGATCTTGCTTAGGCCAATGACATCACACTTCAATCAGCCACGATCAAAGTTTGCACAATAAGTACATCTGTTCACAATCCCATTTTGCTTTCCTATCAAACACAGCCGACAAGTAAATCGAGGCATCCTTTCTCATTCCCACGGTTTCTATTGACAAATGGTGAATATATCTTACATATGGAAAAACTATTATCAGAATGTATTCATTTTAATCTTAATACTGCCTCCTTGGGTATCATTTGGGACTTGATGAAGGCGTGATATAAGGGGCATTAAACAACAATTTATGTGCACTAGTGGGCACACTAAAGGAAAGAGTAGCTGCTTCCTATAATAGACATCGATCTATTCCGTATGAATATGGTGAACAGGTGGGAAAGATACTAGCAAACCACTTCAGTGATAATGAGGCTAAAAATGTAAAAACTGACTCCATACGGAAACTCATATGATACTTAAACAATTTGAATAATTTGCTCAGAGCCTCTATGGTCAATCGGATCCGATAGTAGCAGAGGAGCCCTCTAATTATTTAATGAAGGCTGCGCTTCCATGCTTTCAAGCAGAAGTTGCTGCCCAACTATGCTTGAAGATATTACCTGAAGAAATTTTGGCTGCTCTGTCTTCACTGCCTGCTGGTAAGGCAACTGGAGATGACTTGAAACCTATTGAATTCTATAAAACGTTTAGGAATATTATAGCTCCATTTTTTGCCAAGGTCATTCAAGATGTAGGCGATATCGGTATTGCTCCCTCAACCTGGGATGTTACTAATATTGCGTAATGTCTAAAAATGGGAAAACCAACCTAAGAATGTGGCTTGTATCGCCCTGTGTCTCTTATTATTGCGGATGCCAAAATATATGCGAAACTCTTGGCTAATCGTTTAGCTTCCTTGATGCCAGGACTTGTCTCTAATCAGCAGCATGGTTTTATAATTGGTCGAGATACTTCGACACACATTAATACAGCCATAACAGCTTTTGATTATGCAAAACAACCTGCTAGCAATTTGGGCATGATACTCTTAGATACGTAAAAAGCTTTTGACCGTGTGGCATGGGGATGTTTATGGTCTACCCTTATTTCATTTGTTTCAGATGTCCCCCCTACAGTGGTAAATGATGCTTTTACAATACTGAAAAGAGGCTGTGTGTTCAACCAACTTAAAGCTTCAGCAATTTAGGACAACATGTATGTTGCATTATACCCCGGAAAAGATCATTAGCTGGGGGGACAAGGAGGACGATATCTGAGCAATAAGGTGAATTGCCCAAAATGCAGACTACATGCTGCAAATAGCGTACATATGTTTGTCACATGTCCATTGTTACAGACATTCTGGCAGGGAGTCAGACATGCCTGTAAAGACCACCTTGGCTTAGACCTAGTCTTTACTACACAGGAGGTTTTGCTGGGATATGCACTAAGAGCCCTGTTTTCTATCATCTTAGTCACTGCCAGATTAGCTATCTCAAGGGCTTGGATCTCTCCAAGGCCCCGCAATGTTGTGGAATGGTGCACTATCGTAGTAGAGATTTTTTGCGAAGGAGAAGGCCTTGGCTAAAACTAAAGGCATAAGCTCACTGTCAAAATTTAAGGCTGTCTGGAATAGAATTATAAATGATTGATAGAATACATTGTGATTCCTGTAGGACTTGGCCCTTTTTGGCTAAAGTCCCTAAACTTTTTGCTTTCCCCCTAGACCTTTTTTCTGACATGGTGTTATCAACTTGGATGCTTTGGACACTTTGCCACTGCTAAAAAGTGTCAACGTGCAAGTGCTCCCTGCATAAAGTGTAATGGTAATTGGTTGACCGTGATTGATATGTTTGCCTTACTAGTAAAGTGCACAATGTGTGACAGGGCTGGTAATGCAAATGCTGCTAGTGGGCCTAATGCACTAATTGTGCCACCCACACAAGTAGCCTTAAAAAGGGAACTCTAGCCTGCCATGCAGGGCCTGCCCGCAGTTTGTTAAACTGCCATGTTGTTCTGACAAGTGTACCCATGTGCTAGACCTTACCCCTCCCTTTCTATGCATATCCAACACCCTTATGGTAGGTGCAGGGTACTCCCTGGGCAAGGTGCAGTGCATGTGAAACATGGGACATGTACTAAGGTGTGTACTATGTCCTGACACTGAAATAATCTCCATTTCATTTTTCACCGTTGAAAGGCCATCTTGTCCATAGGATAGAATGGGAAGGCTATATAATATGTTTTCGAGCCTATCTTCCCAAAGGCTTAAGATGGAAAGGTGAAGTTTAGTATGCCTGAACACACAATGTAATAACACATTTTTCTATGAAGGTGGTTTTTGCATTGTGTGTTTATAAGCCACTCTTTTAAAAGTGGCTGGGTTTTTGTGCTTTAACATGTCTGTGTGTCTCTGCCTGGTTGGATTAACTGTCTGGATTTGAAAGCGATAGGATCTGAGGAATGTCTCGACCCATTAGAGAAGGTGAGACAGCAACAGGGTGACCTGCTTCTGGAGTGTAGGGGGAGGAGTAGCTCCTAGAGGTGAAGAGGCCTAGGTTGCTGCTATAAAACACTTGTCCCATCTCCTGCTGAGTGGTTGAGAACCCAGACCCCCACTAATCAAAGGAAGAAGGTGTCACTGGCAGGGAGGCACCCAGAACTAGTTTGAACAGGGGCCAGTGCCCCCGGAAACACAAAGACTTCACAGCCATTGAGGTGTATAACTATAAGAGCTGAAGCCCCTGAACTTTGAGGAATGGCTTGATCAAGTGTGAACAAGACTGGAGTTACTTTGTGGTCAAGAGGAACCTTTGCCAAGGAAGAAACAACTGAATATACCGAAGGAAAGGACTGACCCTTACTGTGTGTTCTGAAGCTGGCCTACATTTTGCTGTTTTAAACAAGGAAAGGCTAAAGGGACTTTGCTGTGTGCTGTGTCCCCCTGCTTGAAAGGACTTTGCTGTGCTGTGTCCTGAAGTAACTTATCCCAAAGGGCCCGAGGTGAGCTGGTTCCCTGTTGCGGAAACACGGGAACACAAAGGTTTCCAGGAGAGTCTCAGCGGCACTGTGTGTGCATGCTTGTTGAAGCCTGAGACCCTTGTAAGGTGTGCCCTGTGATTGTCGGCACCTGGAGTCCACGCAAGGATCAGTGACACAGTGTGCGTGTGCTTTTTGCAGCTGAACCCCTTTGCGCGGATTGACCAGTTATCGTGTGCACCGGAATCCAAGTGAGTCTCGTTGACGCTGTGTGCTTGTTCTTTGAGCACCTTGAGACCTTCATGAGGATTTTCCCTGTTATCGTATGCACTGGAATCCAAGTGAGTCTCATCGACTCTGTGCGTGTGCTTTGTGCACTGTGAGACCTTCATAAGGATTTGCCTTGTTATCGTGTTTACCGGAATCCGAGTGAGTCTCATTGTCGCTGTGTGTGTGTGCTTGGTGCACTGTAAGACCTTCATGAGGATTTGCCTTGTTATCATGCACCCAGAGTTTAAGTGAGCCTCAGCGACGCTGTGCGCGCGATCTTCGTGCAGCCTGAGACCTTCGTGTGGAGTGCCCGGTGATTGTACACCTGAAGCTCAATGAGGTCTCAGCGACGCTTTGTGCGTGTGCCCTGTAGCTGCCTGAGATCTTTGTAATCGTAGCGGCCCGAACCGGCAGCCCCAGAGGAGCTGAGCCACCGCCCGAGCCCCCAGTTGCCAATTCACAAGGATTGCATTGGAGGCCCAGCCGCTGGACGCGTAGAGGAGAGTGAGTTTGCGCCCCCCGGGTAACGTGTGTCGACTCCTGGGGTAGGGTGCGGGCTTGGAGGGAGACGCTCACTCTCATTCCGGCAGCCCGAGCCTCTGCTTTGGATCGTATCATGGCCCATATTGCCAAGAGAGTGGCAGTACAGGGGCCGGAGTGCAGAGCTGCACTTTTGGTCACCTGTGTTGGGGGCAATTGTTGAGAGGCTGACTGCATGTCAGAAGGAGTGGCAGAGAGACCGCCTAAGGCACAGTGATCGGTGCCTCAGTGTATTACGCATTATTCCATCTCTGCATAACGGAGTACCTGACTGTCGCATTACACATTGCATCATTTCTGCGTAATGGAGTACCTGATTAGAGTATAACGCATTACATTATTCCTGCATAACGAACTACCTGATTAGTGTATGACACATGGCATTATTTCTGCTTAACAAACTACCTGATTAGCGTATTACACTTTGCATTATTCCGCAATAACAAATTACCTGATTAGTGTATTACGCATTGCGTTATTTCTGCATAACGATGTACCTGGTGGTTGAATTACGCATTGCATTGTTTTTACCTTGCAAAGTGCCAGATGCTTTAATTTTGAAGAGGCCAGTTTCAGAAAGTTAATACAAAAGAACAGCAATGGTGCACTCAGTTAAACACTTATCCAATTAAACTTCGTACTCTAATAATCACGATTGGTGTGCTCACTCTGTGGTGGTTCCACCCTCCCACCGATTCTAAAAGAAAAGTTAACTAGGGCCCAACAGTCCTGGACAGAGAGTGCACTACCTGTAGCTCTCATGAATAAGTGTATCATCAATTTATACAACAAACTTAATACAGTTTAACAGTTATTTGTGAGTACTCAGTGTAAACAAAAATATTTCAATGCATCTAAGGATAACATAAGACAATAACTTCATCTGTCTCTCTTCTGAACGCATCTTTTTATTCTGAAGCAGAATTCATAACTCATATAAAACTTCAATGTGCGAAGTGCAACTTCTTGACAAACATGGAGAAAATCCGTCCCAGTGCATTTCAGGTGTATTCGACACCCTTCGTCAGGGGTTATCTACAACAGAATGTGTACATTTTAAATACATGTTACATCATGTACAACAAATTAATAACTCTACAAGTCTTGCATTATCCGGAAAAGAAGAATACTAGATATAATGAATAGAGCAGTAGTTGTGTGAATCAACCTTATGGTACCACATAAAAATAAGCAGCCACCTCCAAAAAAGTGCCACTCCACCGATCACGTCAATTGAATAGCTGAAGGTGAACCTAGGACATTCCACCCATGTCATGCTAATTCTTACTCTAGTAGGGTTATCTGTGCCTTACACACTAGACTTAGAGGGAGATCACATTACCTCAACTCGTCTTTGGTAATAACGCGCTGCCCACAAATACTTTAAAGGCTCCAGCCACGTTTTGGAAAGAACACCCAAAGCATGTCCCTTACTCGTTCTAAAATACAAAGAATTTGCTGTAATATGCTATGCGACATGGTTAACAAAGTGGCTGTCCTGCCATCCACCTAATTCTCTCACCTGCCACTTTGGTGAAGCTATCGGCGAAGGTCTGTACTATGAACCACAGCTGTAATGTAGTGATCTCCAAAATTGCAACCTGCCTGGCATAAAAACGTGTCATGAAACTCCTGTTCGTTTTCCTTGCCCCTATGAACCTGCTAACACTTATGCGTATCTCGAGTGCCCCCCCTTCTTTTTACTTTTTTTGGGCCATGGGGACCCCATCCCCAGGGCCTTACCCATATTTAAAAAAAAAAGAATTGACCAGGTAGTGGGCCGCGTCGGCCCCCTCCCATGGCCAGTCCCAGCCCTGGGGACCCCATCCCCCGGGGCATGGCCACATGAATGTAATTATTTTCTTATGGAGGGGGGCTGTGTGGCCCCCCTCCTGAGGCCTCTATTGTCTCCGGGGACCCCATCCCCTGGGGCTGGCCTTTAGTTGTTTATTTTGAGGAGGGAGTCAGGTGGCCCCGCTCCCAGGCCACTTCTAGCCCGGGGGATCCCATCCCCTGGGGCTGGCCCTCTCCGTTGAGGACTGTGGGGGGAGCCCCAATGCCCCCACGGTCCCTTCCGGCTCCCCGCGTCCTGTGGGAGCTGGTATTGCTTTTCCACACAGGGAGCTGCTGACATGCAGCTCCCCGTGTGGAAAAGCAATTTGGTTTGCACTTTGGAAGAGAGAGCAGGTTTCCTTCTCTCTTTCAAAATCCAAACCAAGTTTGCTATGGCAGGGTGGGAGCCGCGAGACTCCTGCCTTGCCATAGCAAACAAAAGTGTCCAGGGGTGGGCACCCCGGGACACGGTAGGTGCCAGCCCTGGGGGATGGTGGTCCCCAGGGCCATCAGAGGCCCCAGGAGGGGGGACACACTGCCCCCCTTCCAACATCTACACAGCTCCGGGGAGTGGCACAGGTTATTTTTTTTTTAATTGAAGCCGGGGGATGGCAGTCTCCGGGGCTGCGTGGGGGGCCAGGTGCCCCCGCAATTTTTTTTTTAAAAAGCCCCGGGTTTGGCGGTCCCCGGGGCTTGGGGGGCCTTGGAGGCCCCCCCACAGATTAAAAAAGAACCCCCGGGGGGTGGCACTCCCCAGGGCTGCGGGGGGCTTGCTGCACCAAGCAATTCAATCATCTTGCCCCGGGGAGGTGGCGGTCCCCAGGGGAGTGGTGGGGGGATTGGGACCCCCACACTTTTTTTTTCACTGCCCTCAGGACCCGGCCCACCCGGGGGATAAATATTAACGTAGCGCGGCAGCCCGCACTTTGTTTTTTTCATTTTCTCAGCTGGATCCGCGGATCCTCCGCGGATTTCGCTGATTTTTTTTTTTTTTTTTTTTTTTTTTGGTACTGGGGGTCCTTGTGGGACCCCCTGAGCAGCTCCTAGGCGGTCAGGGTTTTTCTACTCAGCCCCCTTTTCTTGCTTTACGCCTTTGTTTTTCTGTTTTCTTGTGCCTCAGTTACCGAGGCACAAGATGGCTGCCAACACTTCCTGGTTTGGAGTGTTGACAGCCAATTAGAAAACAGCTTATGATCAGCAGGGTGCGCAGATCCACTGTGCCTCTATATATCGAAACTTTTATTTTTTGCCGTGTCTAAAGTTTCCTAGGGGAAATGCATTTTTTGACCTCTTTTTAAAAAAATTCTCAGGAACTACTGAACTGATTTACACCATTTAATAAAAAGAGTTCTTTCTGAACCAAGGGTTACCTTTTTGCCAAATTTGGTGTAATTCTGTTCAGCAGTTGGGGCTGTAGCCGTGTCTAAAGTTTCCTATTTGAATTACCATGGGGAAAACACGTTTTGGGACCCCCTTATTTCTCGGCCCCTGCTTGCCGAATCACCCTGAAACTTTCAAGATAGGAGCGGACCGGAGCGGGCCATAGGTTTTGAAAATGTTGCGAAGATTTGTCAACCGGCGCCAAAGTTATTGGGAAAAGAAAGAAAACACTTTTTGAATAGAAACAAGGTCCTAACTATAACTACCTACTGGCGACTGCCAGTAGGTAATATAGATATATATATAGATATATATATAATTAAGAATGGCTACCTTGTTTGTAAGGAGTGACACACTGAACCCAACTACAGTTCATTAGGTCATTAAAGGTGTGTGGATTGTGTTTCCATCTACTGCTGAAGCAGAGTACTTACTCTGAGGGATTATGTTGAACAAACCCCGGAACATACCCACTCCGCCTCTTCAGTAGACATAGAAGTTAGGCAAAACATATAACATAATAAAGCTCTTGCTACCCCTCTCCGCCACCTCCAAAATGCTCCTCGGATCAGTGCTAAAGGTCTCCATGAGCATCCTTACATATGAAAAATGCCTGCTACTCCAAATTTGAAACACATAATTAGGAGGAGAAGCCAGAGGAGTAATGTAAACTCTCCTGCGACCACAACATTTACTGATATTAACATTCCTATGGAATTGCCTGTAATGCATAACCTCAAAATGCTTCTGATATATGACAGCAAAAGCCATGAAAAAAGAATACTAATATCCAACACTTTAACTCAGCAACAGTAGAGAATGCTGAAATTTGTATGATGGATGATAATGGAGGAAACATTTAAAAGTACCCCATCCATAATTCCAAATAAACACTGTTCATGGTAAAATAATACTATAAAGCCTCTATAATATGCCTTGCTACCATAAAAGCAGTCTTTAGCTTACAGCAAATCTGTATTGTAGTGAAAAAGAACCAATTAGCAAATGTCCTGTGAAATAATGAAATCAAATAAAATTGACAACCAAGAATTGATAATCTTCCCATCCTTATCTGCTGTAACCCAGCAATGTATTTCACAATTATCATTAAAAATAAAATTAATTACTGTAACTTTGAAATACCTACCTTCACCCCAAATTACTAATACTTGCAGCTCAAACAAATAACCACCCAAAATGTAAATGTCCCCACCCATTTTCCCTATAAACCTAGCATCCATCTCCTAAAATTAATTTGGACTTATAAAAAAATAGGAATAAATGACTATACCCCAGAAATAAAGCCCCACATCAATGAAATAAATACCTAACACTCTAAATTAACATAATCCCAAACATATTCCCTGTAACCCGAGCTTCTAGCACCACAAAATGAATGTGCACAAGTAAAATAAATTTTGAAAATTGAATAACTTACAGAAATAAATACCCACACCCCTAAAAAATATTAATGTCCCAGCATTAATACTCTCCTCACCCTTATCCTCTGGAACCATAGCCCACTGCACCTAAAACGGAATATGCAGAAATAAAGTAAAATAAAATACTGTATCCCAAAACTAAATACCCACACTCTAAAGAAAAATACTTGCACCCCAAAAAATGTAGCATCATAAAAATGTAAATGCTCCCCACCCTTAACCCGTGTGACCCTGACAAAATTAAAGTACTCAGTACAGCACCTGCAAACCAAACAAATTAAGACTGAAAATAGGCATTTGCAAAGCATGTCAAGGTCAATAATGCAATTGCAGAAAGGGCAAGACCGTTGGATTGCTGCCATGGAGAAGGACCAACGTCTGCAGAAGTGCAGGCATATGCAGCACATGGCACGCTTTGATGCCTTCGCTCGATCAATAAATCAATTGGCAGTAGCCATGGCCATTCTTGCATGGAGAACTGTCAAAATACAAAATGACAAGGGGCACTGTTGTCAGGATGTTGTATGTGGGCTAGTATAAGTAACCAAAGCCCTTGAAAACATACAGGCACACAACATGTCATTCCCCAACATTCTTCTGCCACCTGAGAATGAAGATGGCTCTAGCATCAGTGCCACATCTGTGCCAGAAGGATGCTGTACCATTGGTACATGCCGAAAAACTTAACGATCTTGCATGTTCCCTCTTCCACAAGTTAGTGTTTCTAAGTAGGTAACCAACCCCAGAGGTCCGAAAAAATAATTCCAATGAACACTCTTAGTAATGAGCCCACTCTGTTTTGTTTGTTTTACATACCATGTTACTTTGTTTAAACGATGGGCCTGATTACTATGGTGGTTATAGGCACCTCCGATGTGCCGGCAGTGGCGGAAAACGTAGATTTAGTTACTAAGGAAGTGGTCATTGTGACCGCCATATTACAAAGGGCAAAAATAGCCCATTTTCTGTCTGTCACGGTGTTTACGGATCCGGCAGAAATCTCGACTTGCAACAGTGCCAGAGGTAGCCAATAGAGAAAGGCAGCCTTGCGGAAAGACACTCTGACCGCTCACCAGATTACGATGTGTCAATTAGGCCAATGGAATGCGGCAGTAAAACCAGCTCATCAGAGATGGCGGAAACACAACTACGGAGCGAGAAACTCGAGTCAGAGACACCTCTCCACGTTCCTGCACGTCATGGATCCTGCTCTACCAGCCCTACCGCTGCTCTACCTGAGCCACTAACAGCAAATATGACGCTGTTGTGGACCACAACAGAGGTAAGTCCAAAACATCTCCCTGCATGCAAACCCTTGAAAACAACAATTCCATTGTTCCTCTGACATGGGAGGGTCTAATTCCATGTTCCAAAGCTGTAGGGACTTGGGTTGTGTGATGGGGTTCTGTTCCTGCATGGTGGTGTATAACTGAGTGACTAGTTTCTTAGAGGAAGCCCTGGCCAAAACGGCCTCCAGTGCGTTCAGCATCGGCGGAGCTTCAGGGAATCCCTCCCATAACGCACGACAGGCAGCTTTCAATTTATGATAGGTGAACTGCTCGGCAAAGGATGTTACCTGGTCCTCCGTGTCTGCCGATAGAGGCCTGAAGGTGCCATCTGGATACAAATCAGCAAAGGTCAAGAGCTGTGATCCTCCTATCTCCAACACCTTCCCACCCTGCTCCAGGCATGGGAGCATGGGGTTATCTTGCAAAAGCACAGAGGGTGCATACAATATTGGGACATTGGCACACCTCTGGAGTTCCCTCCAGACCCATCTCAACAGGTTGGCAGTGTCGTAATCTTGCCGGGGCCGTAGCGCTATTTTGTAGAGGGCCACTTTCAGAGGGATGGGTGCGACGGCATCCATCTCAACCGCGACATGCGGCTGATAAGGAGTGGGATATATCCAGAAGTGGAGAAATTTAGCCTGTGCGCACAATGCATACAGTGGCATGTCCGGAGCTCCGAGGCCACCTTGCCAAAGCGGGAGAGCCAGAAAATCCCAGGAGGCCCTAGCCTGCCCACCCGCCCATACCAAATACAACATCTGTGTTCGTAGGGCTTTATAGAATTGCTGTGTGAAGGGGAGAGGTATATCAGTAAACAAATACTGGAATTTAGGCAATACTACCATTTTCAACAATGCTATTCTCCCAGTTATGGATAGTGGCAGTGTAGACAATATATACCATCTAGCCTTGCTGTGGCGGTCACATCACAGCAGCAGTGAGGCTGAGGCCAAACTTGCCTACATGGATGGAGAAGTTCAGTACATGATTTCAGGCTATCAAGATCCTCATATCATTCTCCAGCCCACAGCCAACCAAAATGAACCTCCAATTAGCACAACATAGCTGCTGCAAAGAGTGATGTGCAGGTCTAGTGTTCATAGTGACATCTCAGTAGGATCATGATAAAATGGATAAGAAACAGGAGTGAAGGATGAAGTAAGAGTCACGTGAAAGGGGCCATAGCGACCACTGCAGTCAAATCAGACCAGATCCAAGGAGGAATAGAGGAGGCAAGAGCAAACAGGATGTGTTTTAGGAGTTCACAGTAATATAAAAAGATGTGGAATGGGTCAGAGACTAAACGCAGATGACACATTAAGAGAGCTGCAACTGCCATATAATCACAGTTCAGCCTACAACCTAAGCAGACATTGACCGGCTCATTCTATAGAATGGCAGACCATATAATGAAAGGCCATACAATGCAACACTGTAGAACAATTTTGACTTGAACTGCAGACTTAGAGTAAACACCAGTGGGCATGTGTCTTATTTGTGTACTGCTGCACTAAATGACCCCATGTGAGTATGTCCTGTACATCAATAACACTAACTATCCTGTCACTCCACTGAAGTCCTCAAAACCATCACTCCACCTCTCAAAATGTAGCACTAAGTCAAGAATCTGGACTAAATGCCAATGTGTCATGAAGAGGCCATCTTGAAAGCAGTGAACTCTGACCTAAGACCCATGATAAACCTCCTCTTCCTCACACCTGCCTTCCACTCATATGAATAAATGTGAGTAGTTGAATAAATAAAGATTCATTCTGCAGATTACAAACCTTTTTAACTGGTCAGTCTGTATGTCATCTCCTTGATACAGCTCACTGTAAGACTACAAAAACTCTAATTTTGCGTCCTCCACAACCTATAAGTCAAAAACACTGTATAAGAACAAGTGAACTATTCAAAAGTGGAGGGACCTGTTCAAGAAATGTCTGGAGAAATGAGTGGCAGAATATGTTCATGCAATGTAAGAGGTCTCACATATGACACTACACTTAGGACATCAACTAATCCTTGTGTGGCACAGAGATTCAGATTGTATGAAAGACATAATCAGTGCAGTATCACTGTGATCCAGCAATGCTAGTAAGCCATTGGACCAGAATGAGATGGCCTGTCATTAGGCATCTAGTGACCAACACTCCATTTGTCGTAACTAATGGGTCATGTGTATGACCCATTAGTGTACACTACTAATGTCTCACTGTGAACTTCCCTGAAAGTCAAACTTAAAAATAACCTTCACACTTACACTTCACCTACCCATCTACCACCTTCCCTGCTCTACACCTGGGACAATCTCTGATAACGGTGAAACTTGACTCCTACAAGTTCACTGCTACACAATGCTACACCCTGGTATGTACCTCGAAATCTCTGAGCTCAGGTCAAGGATGTCTGATATAATCCAGGACTCAACTCAATTGCTAAAGACATTTATCACAGACCACACCAAAATAAGTCCTACAAGCATGGCCATGTGCAGCAAAAGAGTGGATAGCCCAAACTGCTCCCAGTCTTCCATGGAACATATATAATCTCTCCTGTGGCTAACTGCACAGACTGCACAATCCACCCATAGCAAATTCTATATAACCAAATGACACATATAACCCCAAAGTGTGCTGCATCCAGACAAATCTGGCAACATTGCCATAGACATTCCACAGGCCACAAAGGGACCATGGTGTCAGTGTGTCTGCCAAGCATTCCCAGGCTCAATCCTGACAACTGATTGTTCAAAGATAGGGGGCCATAGCACAATCAGGCATACCAAACCAACAAATAAACAAGACTCCACATTGCCTTATGTGACATGCACACAAGAAATGCACAGTACAAAATAGACATCCATCTTAATACATTTAAAGACACACACTCCTTACACATAATGTCCTGCAATAACAACATAACAAACACATGCACTTGTCTCTAGAAAAAGCCAATATATGCCAAAGACTACATTCCTCCCCAACTGCTTCATAACCTATTCACATCCTGACACATGCCACAGCAAACTAAGCTGGACATCGGGGGCCTCACACTTGTCAAGGGCAATGCATCAGCCACTGACAGCAGTGCATGCACAGTAAGCAGTGTGTGAACAGTGAACACCACTACAACCAGGGACAGACATATCTGAAATCCCCATCATGAACCAAAACATCACAAATCATCACAGCACACAGATCACTTCCCACGCAGCATGGGTGGCAGTGACTCAGCGAACAACTAGACAATTTAGATATCACCTACTGCTCCACAACTCGGGCAAGCACATATGAATGGAACAAGACTAGAGGACTGTGATGTAAAATCAACTGCACAATACAGGACTACCCATGACCACGATTAAGTGGACTCAAATAGCACATATCAAATTGGGAAACAGTGCTGAGGGGCACAATGGCTTTGGACACAAATTAATCTCCCACAGTATAATGTCACACTGTGTAGTGGTGGGGAGGGTCAAACACTGGCATGGCATAGAGTGGAATATTGTTGTGTGAATTGGTGTATACAGGAGTATTGTACAGGTATGGAGTGTATAGACCAAAAGGGCCAGATGTACAACCTACCAATTTGTGACTCGCAAATTGCGTCGCATTTGAGACTGGCAAATTGGGAAGTTCAACAGTGTCTCAGACACTGTTTGATTCCTAATGGTGTCGCAAATTGCATGCCTCATTAATAGTAATGAGGCAGGTGAAATTTGCGACCACCATGTCTGTAACTGCTTTTAACTAAAGCACTTTTTTTATGCATCCCGGTTTCCTTAAAGGAAAACGGGATGCATATAAAAAAAAAGAAAAATTAAACTTTTCAGTTTCATTTTTTAAGGGCAGGTAGTGGTCTCTGGGACCACTGGCTGCCCTTAAAAAATATTTTTGACCCATTCACAAAGGGGAAGGGGTCTCTTGGAGACCCCTTCCCATTTGCAAATGGTTTACAACCTAATTAAAGTAGGTGGTAAATTGCAAGTGTTTTGCAACGGCAATTGCGGTTGCAAAACATTTATACATAGAAATGCGCGTCGCTATTAGGAAGGGACGCCCTCGGCATGCCCCTTCCTAATAGCGAGTCACAACCCTCATTTTGCAAATCGTAATATTTACTGATTCACAAAATGGGGTTTGTACATGGCCATGCCCTAAATTGTGGTTGCAAACAGGTCGATTGCCCATTTGCGACCGCAATATAGGGTCGTACATCTTGCTCCTAGTGGAGTATCTCACATTGAATTGGCCTCAAATGGTCTTCTGGTGACTGTAATGTCATACAGTGGTGACAGGCACACTGTTACAGCACACAGTGGAGTTACAGAGATTGGACTTGTGTACAGGTCTGGTATGTATTGGAATACCACATAGTGGATTAGAGAAAGTGTAATATAACATCAATGTATGGCTAATGGCACATATTAGGTATGTTTGCCAGAGTCAGTCAGCACATTGATCCTAAAGGTAAGCAAGAACTATGTCTGCTACCCAAACTCTCACCTCACACATTGAAGTGACACACTCTGCCTACTCCCAAATGATGTGGCACACAAGTAGGTGTACCCTAGGACTGCGAGGTCACACTGACACACTGCACGTGGCGCCGGCAGCAACTTCCACTTGTGCACAGCATGTGTATGTGCTTGTAAACAAACAGGCACTCATAAACTGGATCATCAATCTGTGAAAGGTCATGCTCAAGGGAACATAGCCAATAATACGTCAGCTTTCAACATGACAATCACACTGCATGAGTAGTCAAGTGCACACATGTGAATGTACCCATGTGACTATGAAGTCATACCTATCCAAGATAACTTCAACCCTTTGGACGCTGATGACGGAACCGCTCCGTCATCAGCTGCGGGTGCGCTGTGCTGATGACGGAGCGGTTCCGTCATGGCCCGCTCGTCGCGCCTGCGCGCCGCGAATTTCGCGCCTGCGCTGAGCGTTCCATTGAGCGGGGCGGGCCATGACGGAACCGCTCCGTCACGAGCACAGCTCAACCGCGGCTCGTGACGGAGCATGCGGCCGCCGTGCGGCCGCCCCGCCCCCCTAGCACTGCGGCGGAATAGCCGCCGCAGTGAAGGGGTTAAACCTACAC
Organism: Lissotriton vulgaris; assembly: GCF_964263255.1. Classification (NCBI taxonomy): domain Eukaryota; kingdom Metazoa; phylum Chordata; class Amphibia; order Caudata; family Salamandridae; genus Lissotriton; species Lissotriton vulgaris. The sequence goes on along the minus strand of NC_141696.1, from coordinate 1,457,987,739 downwards.
TGGTGTGTACACATCAAGATAGATCCCTCACATATGTTGCACCCGGTCCACCCCTCAAGTCATCATGTAAATCAAAATAGCTGTTGTAGATGTAGAGGATCCAAATATGACATCTGTACAAAAGTCGAGACCGGACAAATTCATTTAGAGGACAAGAGTAGACCATCACAAAGAAAGATCCTGGTCCCCTTAACCCTCTGAACCAATAAGCACATTACCTGCTGTAACCTCTGGGTACACCTGCAACTGCAAATTAAGTACATGCCACAGAGAATATTGCAATCAGAGCATGGAACAGATGATCATATACAGATACATTGTTCTACATCATTAGCAAGGCCAGCGACAAAGCTCTGAACACAAATATAACTTTAATACATACATTCAGTATTTGTATGTAAAGTGCAAAACAATGGCTAGTCCAAAATAGAGTCTGCACTTGTGTGCATGACAACTTGTACTACAAACTTGCAACACAGCCCGCTGCCATGGAAATTTCCCCAGGATAGGGGCATCAAATGGGCGGTTCAGGCACCACTCAGGGAGGACTGGGGTGGGAAGGGGGATTCTGGTTCAAAATTGGGGAGAACAGGAACTGGTAGAGGGATGACTGTCTGGGATAGTGGGAGGACTGTACCTGGGAGGACAGAACTTGCTGACACAGTGGATTCACTGGATGTGGGAGAGTGATGGCTGCCTGGACCCTGTGGAGTTGTGGCACAGGGTGGAGAAATGCTGGGGGGAGGTTCAGTGATGAACTTTCATGTGGAGGGCTGGGCTATCCACCAAGTATCTTGGGCCTAGGGAGAAGTGAGGTGGCCATAACACCCTCCTTCTTCCCAGAAAGTTGTGCAGGTGGTGGTGCTTCTTTCTGGGAGATTTCCCAGATTTGGTGGTATGCTCTGGGGGAGAGAGGTGCCCTTTCCCCCCCCCTCCCCTGTTGTGGAGGGAATTTCACCTCTTTTTGTCTTGTGGCCATGCTTCTCAGGGGGGTGGGTGGGAGAGGAAGCTTTGGCCAACCCAGCCCTCTTAATTCAGAGGGCAGTAGTGGCAGGCCACAGGTCCAGGGCAGCCATGGTAAGGGTTTTGGAGGCTTCGGAATTAGATGTGGGGATGGGAAGGCTCTTGGAAGGTGAAGAATCTAAGGTATGCGATGTGGGTGCATGTTTTTTGCTTTATGTTTCTGAGCGTTCTTTGATGGTGTTGTTACTGTGATGTAATTTGTTCTTTTCGTGAGTTTTGGGGATGTGTGTTGTGTCTGTGTCGCTTTGAGTGTTGTTGTGTGCTTCGTGTGGGTGTCAGAGTGCCTGAGTGCACTGGTGTGTGTGTGTGTGCTGTGGTCTGGGGGACACTGGGAGGGTGGAGGTGGAAGGGACAGGAGCTAGACTGGGAGGTTGGTACTGCAGATTGGCTGCTGTCACTGTGGAGGTCAAAGACTGGACAGTTCTGTGCATGCCACCCACGTCTGAATGAATGCCCTCCAGGAACACAACAACCTGTGACAACTTGTTGCCATGATCCTGAAGGGCATTCAGGAGTGCAGTCTGACCCACAGACAAGTGCTGCTGGATGTCCATGGCCTCTAAATTGAGGACAGCAGGGAAGACGGGCAGGGGCAGCTGTGCCTGGGGGAAAGGAGACTCTACCCTTGTTAGGGTTGCGGGACCTGATACCAGTTTGGGGAGCAGCAGGGAGGGTGGACACAGGACGAGGTGTGGAGGATGAAGAAGCAGAGGTCAAACTTCCTGTGTCCAACAACATTGCAGAGTCACCGCTGGAGTGCACAGATATTGAGCTTGGTGTTTCTGGTCCGGGCTCCTCCAGCGCACTCCTGTCCACTTCTGATGCACTGGTCCCCTCAATTTCGCTGTACTTCAGGACACCAGTAATGCGAGCTGCTTCTCCAACTGTGTGGAGGCCCTCTCCTATCCTGCCCTCGGTAGATGCTGTAAGAAACAGATACATAGGTTCAGTAAAATGGCCTGTTCACAAAGATGATATGAAATACAAACATAATTCATTTGATTTAAGACCCAAAATGTACTTGTACATGTGCTGGCAGCATAAGCCCAATCTTTTGCCTGAGTACATGATGTATTGACACATGGTTTTCAGACATTCATGCTCCATGTTGCTTTGACACTGAGTGAAATTTAAAATTTTGCTGGGAGCATTTAAGGTTTGGACGGCAGTTAGGAAGAAATTTAAAATAAGCAGGGTACACAGATATACCCCATTGGCTGATAATGATCTATTGCCTGAATTTTTCCAAGATGGACATATGAAAATATGGATTGCCAAGGGCGCAAGGTAAATTGGTGATCTTATGGAGAACAATAAAACACACTCCTTTGATACAATTAAGAGAAATTCGGGATAGGAAATAAAAAAAAATCAAATATTTACAAGTGAGGGAATATTTATCCAAGAAGGCAATTAGCTGTCATAGAGTTTCCTTACTGGGTGTATCATTAGGGGCTCCATCAGCAATATGTAAACTTTGTAAATTATTTAACAATATAATGGGGGATGATTTCCTGAAACATACCAATCGCTGGCAGGATTTGTTGCAAGCAGGGGTAGGGGAATCTGAGGATTTTTTACTGTTGAATCAGACTGCATTTTTCTTTGCAAACCTACAAGTACAATGCTTTAAAACCTGGCTTAATTTGTACATCACCCAGCACAGATTTTTAAATGGGGAGGCTCTACAGGTATACATTGCTCTCGATGCAGATGTCTTGCCGCTGATAGTGTACATATGTTTGCAACTTGTCCGCTTAATACTATCTTTGGTTACTGAGATGGGTACCTATATCAAGATTATGCTGGGGTTTGAGGTGGCTCTTACGCCGCAAGTAATTGTGTTGGAGGTAAGCAACCAAGTAATGACTGAACCTAACCAGGTTTTGCTTTTCGCAGCTATGGTGGTGTTCAGGCTATGCCTGGCTAGTGTTTGGTTAGATAAAGAACCTCCTTCAGTACACTGTTGGCTAGGGAAATTGCTAGCTACTTACCATTGGGAAAAAGCGGTATACAAACAAAGGGGTCTTAAAGCCCAAAAAAGAGTGCTTGAAATTTGGTTACCAATAACTAACTGGACTAATGAGTTTTTCGATTTTATTTGATTTAATTCATCTGATTTATTGACATAAGATCCATTGAGATGAGATACTAAAGAGAGATTGAAACAGGATTCTACTACATACCAAACACCAAGGTTTAGGGCACATTAAGGTTCAAACCAAATTAAAATTCCTTTGGTTTCGAAGGGAGGAGGGGGGATGGGTGGGTAGGGTAAGGGGTTGTGGGGTGGTTTAGTTTAGAAGGAGGGGAGGGTGTAAAAACAAACATCTGACATCTTGTACATACGTATTGAAATGTATATTGTTTAAGTGATTTGTAGATGCCTCACTGACATGGAAGTGCACACCACAAATATCTCAATACACCCTAACATGATGCTCCCTGCTGCTTACCGCCAGTTGATGTCTTTGAGACTTACACCTCTGCATAATTCACATGGACACATTGACACATGTTTAATGGATAAACTGCTATGAAGCAGAATGACTACTGTTGACATAAAGACAATGCACATTTGCATAACTAGGGCAATATGACGCAAGGGCCTTGCATGTTGTGACATTTGACATACCAACATTATGTAAATGTCAGGGCAAACCTTCAATGATACAAGGCATCAGAGTGCCTTTTTTAGATGAAGCTTTGAGTGGCCTCCATAAGGAGGGCAATGTGTGCCAAAATCTAGCGACTGGCATCTGACATCCCTACTTTGTGCTGACTGGTGACACCCAGGACACATCAATGTCACAAGGGATCACCCACTGATGTAACCCATTAGCAACTACTTGACCATGCACTGATACATATGTACACCCCTCCCCATTGCAGTACGTGCTGGCACTCGAAGTGACATTGGCTTTTTCTATCATAAGTTACAGTACAACACTTCAAGTACAACACCATTTGCCATACACACTGATCACATACAACCATGTAAAGCCCCAGTGCAAACAGAATCTCCAAATAGCCAAATTTTGCTCCATAACTTCAACCTTCCACCGTCACAAACGGTTAGACAGTGGCATGTGCACAATTAGCAAATACAGATCATCCAATGCATCACTGAACTCATCATCATCTGCACCATCAGCGCATGTGTGCAGTTTCTGTCATTGTGGCAGGGAATGAAATAATGTGATGCAATTTTGCTGATATTTGTGAAAATTTGTCGCTGTGATGCTGTCATCTGTATCATTTGGCTGTACACAAACCATGGGTCAAGTGTACCCTCTGCTAACTCACTGCACCCTGAGTCCCCATTTGTTGATGTCTCAATCCACTGGGACATCATCACATGAGTTACAAAACTCTGGGAGCCCACAACACACACAAGGCTGACAAGTGTACTGTGCTAGACAATTCACTCAATTTATTTTCCTGCATAGGAATGGCTCAGTTCAAACACCATTTTCCAGATGGAACATACAAACCTGTCAAGATGATTTGCACTGACACTGGCTCTGTATTCCATACATGAGAATCCAACTGTTGTACACATCCAGCACCTCATGCCATTACCACTGAGACAACTTTGAACAGATTGCATCACACTAGAGGCATCTCTGAGGTTCCTGGGTTGCTCATGGCTGGGATTAAGGCAGTAAGTGGCTGGGATTAATGCACTAAGTCACACTTAGCCCAATACTCACCCCCCAATATACTGCTGCTGGGCCCTCAAGCATCCATCCAGCTCTGGCTGTGAAACTGCCAGGATGCGGCCCATTATTGGGGTCATGGTCTGGCGTGCCAACCTGCCACTGTGAGGGACCAGCCCCAGCGTTATTTCTGCAACATTTTTGCTGAGGCAGGAGATATCAATCCACATCTTGTGACAGTGAGAAAGGCGCCAGCTGGACACCCCCATGGTCCGCACCATGTGGGCGATGGCCTCACGCTGATGGACCTTGAGCTGGAGGCATGGGAGACAAGAAAAAAAAACTTTGTAAAGATGTTGTGGACCATTGTGTGCCTGTCCAGAACCATTTATACTTATACCACATTCACTGATCAATGGACAGCGGAGTCTATAGACCATGTCACAGCTTGATGAGTATAATATCAACATCTATGAGGATGGACCAACTACCCGTGCATTTCATACACATGCAGAAGGCCTGCACTAACATCATGGTGAAACAGGGTCTCATATGTAATGCATGATGTGAGTGAGCCTGACAGACAATACACTATAATTGATACCTAGTTGAAATACTCACTGTTTTGGACACTACACACCCCAACACGTTCAGGACCATTACATAGCAACACATGTTATGGAGGTTACAGTAAGGTCCCCAACACTGCATTCTCTCACTCATGTGACAAGGTGTAGGCCTGTCTTGTGTACTCTTCATACCTCTATTTGCTTCTTTATAAATAGGAGGGTGCACTACTCACATGTCTTGCCAAGTCATTTGTGTGATGTGACCTTTATACATTGTGCATTCACAGGACAGGCCTTTAGGGTTTTTTCAGACGCAAATTGTGGTCCATCACAAGATTCATATGCATGTCGAATGAGAATGATGACACAGTACACACACATGTGAAACTCTACACATAATGGTACGAGAACATGGATGACATGTCCACTGTACGTGTTAGAGATGTGTAGGGGGTGAGTTTCCACTAATCTAGACAGATACTGGCCTTAAACTCTTGGGCAGACTGGACTCCTCTCCATAGTGTCACTGTTAACTCATTACATCCACTTATCTGTACCCTCTGCCCAATCGACAGGTACCATCTCTCTAATGTTCTCAATTTAGTAGTAGTAAAGTTAGGACTCCTAACTTTAGGACTCCTAAATGCCTTCTGTGAATACCGAAAGTCTTAAAATTAGGATTTTTCTCAATTTAGTAGTAGTAAAGTAAACTTTAAGACTTTCGGTATTCACCGAAGGCATTTAGGAGTCCTAAAGTTATGACTCCTAACTTTACTACTACTAAACTGAGAAAAATCCTAATTTTAAGACTTTCAGTATTCACAGAAGGCATTTAGGAGTCCGAAAGTTAGGACTACTAACTTCTGTGAATACCGAAATGAGTAAGTGCATTCTGTGAATACCAAAATAGTAGTACGTTTAGGATTGAGTCTCAAGTTCATTCTGTGAATCGGGCCCACAATGTGTTTTCATTCTCGCTTTCAAAATTGCATCAGTAATCCCAACACAATTTTAAAAAATGAAAAGCACCTTGTAAAGGGATTGGAAAGTGTGACATTTACCTTTTGTCTTCCCACATATGCAATGAAATTACACATGGGATCAAATACATTGGTCTGTCCCTCCTCACAAGTCATTGTCATCCAAGTGGGCATGTGGACACATTTGGAGTGGATTTGTGTTTTATTGTTGGGAATATGGAAATGTATGTAATGCCAACACCTCACACAGGCATAATGGTCTGCCCACGTAATGTGCATATATTGTTGTACACTGTGCTGTGTATTAATTGAGTCTTGTCTAGCATACACTCACTGGCAGCATGTTGATATGATTTTGTGCTTTTTGGGACTCCTGGTGGATTTTGTAAAGTGACAGCAGCTATATACAACTCTATGTTTATGCTGTTTGCAACCTGTGGTGTGTCACCTACCCACAGGGGTGGGTACACATGATTTAGCAATGCAAAATATGCCTGACACATAGGCTAATTTTGATTTAACAGTAGTTAGTATGTGCACCCTCCCTAGCTACACAATTGACTACAGGGGATCAAGGTGTGTAAGCATGTCACTTGTGCCTTACACTGATTCAACAGTTCTGTCAATGTTGTGGTTGTGTGAGTCATTGTGCACACTGTTACTAACATCTCATGTTTGACTCTTTTCACAACTGTCCCCTGCCACATTGTGAAGTAGAAGACCACCTGTTTATCGGCCTTTACCAGACCTGTTGACAATGGAGAATAGAGACATCATGAAGAAATTCTGTCTCAATTGTCTTACCCTTCAAGAGCTATGTGCTCAGTTGGAGACCCATTAAGGCATCACAGAACCAATCCAACAACTTTGACTGCGACAGTGAAGGTGATGGGCGACCTGCATTACTTTGCCACAGGTTAGTTTCAGTACAAGATGGCTATCGCAGGTGGGATGTCTCATTCTATGTTCAGCACGCTGTTGCGTGATGTCCTGTCTGCATTATTAACATATAAGGACAGCTACATCCAGTTTCCAAAGAGACATGATTTGACAAATGTGAAGGGGGAATTTTATGACCGGAGTCACATCCCAAATGTTGTTGGAGCCATTGCTGGCACATACATTGGCCTTGCTCCACAACAGGCACGGGAGCACATATACCGAAACAGGAAGCATTACCATTCTATAAATGTGCAAGTGGTATGCCACGCTGATCTGATAATATCCCACATGTGTGCCAAATTTCCAGGGTCTGCACATGTCTCCTACATAATGCGGAACAGCATCATCCAACTGTTGATGGCAAATCTTCATCCAGAGAGGCCCTGGCCTCTTGTTGAGTGAGATGTGTCAATATTTGTGGTGTATGTGTGACATGCTCGCCTCATCATTCTCAAATACTTCAATTACATTATGCCTCTGTGTTTCTCACAACTAGGTGACTCAGGATATCCCTACCGGCCTTAGTTGCTGAGCCCACTGAGGAATCCAAGGACGCTTCAATGAAGCCCATGGGAGGACCCGTCGGGTAGTGGAGCTGACTTTTGGACTTCTGAAGGCAAGATTCAGGTGTTTGGACAAGAGCGGTGGTATACTCCTCTACTCTCCCCAGAAGGTATGTCAGATCATAGTTGCATGCTGCATGCTCCACAACCTGGTGTTGTGCAAGGAGATCCCCCTTATTCAGAACGATGATGAGGATCAAGAGCCCCTAAATGATGATAGTGGTGAGGAGGAAGGCCTTGACCGGCGTCAACAGCTTGTCAACGACTACTTCCCTTGAGCGTCAGTTTGCATTGAGATACTATGACTGTGACAGTTTGCTTTGCTGTTAAGGCAGAAGCATTGATGATGTGCTGGGATGCTGGCTGTTGTTAGCACACTGCTGTGGGGTACTATGTCCATCGCTGTGTTTGTATTTCCACTTACCTGATGTTTATGTTGATGCTGTTTGTCAGTGTTATCTAATAAGAATCTTGTACAGAGTTGAACAGTAGTGTATTGTTGCTTTAGTGCCATCATATGGCGACTCAATGTTATCTTCTTGTTGTGTCGTTCTATGTCCTTCTGCTCTATCAATAGATTGGCAGAATTTCATCTGGTGGAACATTTAAATTTGAGTTTACATTGTATTTACTCTGATAAACATACAACTCACATAAAGGCATGGGTGATAATTGTGTTTATTTTCATGCATATAGTATTTCTTGAAAAAGTGGGTGAGATATTAATTGTGCATACAGAGTGGTTCAGTTGTCAGTGATGGTAACAGAGAAAAATAGAGTATTCACCACAGTAGTGGAATTCCACAATCCAACAGACTCATGCCATCACCATGGCAATGTCAGACAGGATGGTCAACAAAGTAAATGTTCAATCAATCAATCAATCAAAGACATTTATAGAGCGCACTACCTACCCGTGGGGTTTCGAGGCGCTTGGGGAGGGGGTGCCGCTACTGCTCGAACAGCCAGGTCTTGAGCTTCTTCCTGAAGGAGAGGTGGTCTTGGGTCAGGCGCAGGTCGGCCGGGAGGGAGTTCCAGGTCTTGGCGGCCAGGTAGGAGAAGGACCTTCCTCCTGTGGTGGCTCTGCGGATGCGTGGGACGGCGGCGAGGGCGTGGCTGGCAGATCGGAGGTGGCGTTTGGGAGCGTAGAAGTTGATGCGGTTGTTGAGGTAGCTCGGGCCTTGATCGTGGAGAGCTTTGTGTGCGTGGGTAAGGAGGCGGAAGGTGATTCTCTTGTTGACCGGGAGCCAGTGTAGGTCTCTTAGGTGTCCGGAGATGTGGCTGTGTCGTGGGATGTCGAGCATGAGTCTGGCTGAGGCGTTCTGGATGCGCTGGAGTCTCTTCTGGTTCTTGGCGGTGGTTCCGGCGTAGAGTGTGTTGCCGTAGTCCAGTCGGCTGGTGACGAGGGCCTGGGTGACGGTCTTCCTGGTCTCTGTGGGGATCCACCAGAAGATCTTCCGCAGCATGCGCAGGATGTTGAAGCACGACGAGGAGACGGCGTTGACTTGCCTGGTCATGGAGAGGGAGGAGTCCAGGATGAAACCCAGGTTGAGTGCGTGGTCCGTCGGTTTGGGTGCGGTGCCCAGGGCGGGGGGCCACCAGGAGTCGTCCCAGGCGGAGGGCGAGGAGCCCAGGATGAGGACCTCCGTCTTATCTGAGTTCAGTTTCAGGCGGCTTGTCGTCATCCACTCGGCTACCTCTTTCATCCCTTCGTGCAGGTTGGCTCTGGCGGCGGCGGGGTCGTTGGTCAGGGAGAGGATCAGCTGGGTGTCGTCGGCGTAGGAGATTATGTTGAGGTTGTGTTGGCGTGCGATGGCCGCGAGGGGGCTCATGTAGACGTTGAAGAGAGTAGGGCTCAGCGAGGATCCTTGAGGGACGCCGCAGATGACTTCGGTGGCCTCTGACTTGTACGGTGGTAGGCGGACTCTTTGTGTTCTTCCGTCGAGGAAGGAGACGATCCATTCCAGTGCCTTCTCCTGGATTCCGACGTTGCTGAGGCGCTGCACTAGGGTGCGGTGGCAGACCGTGTCGAAAGCCGCGGAGAGGTCTAGGAGGATGAGGGCCGCTGTTTCTCCGTTGTCCATCAGGGCTCGGATGTCGTCAGTGGCGGCGATGAGGGCGGTCTCGGTGCTGTGGTTGGCACGGAATCCGGACTGCGATGGGTCGAGGGATCCATTCGTCTCGAGGAAGGCGGCCAGCTGTTTGTTGACGGTCTTTTCGATGACTTTGGCTGAAAACGGGAGAAGAGAGATGGGGCGGTAATTCTTGAGTTCGGTGGGGTCTGCTGTAGGTTTCTTGAGTAGAGCGCTGAGTTCGGCGTGCTTCCAGCTCTCGGGGAGTTCTGTGCAACACTGGTGTCATTATGGCTGGCTTAGTGTCCTGGCTTAGCTTGGTGCTTTGCCATGAGATCCTCCTGTGGTGTTTCTTGGACATCTCCACCTGTGTTTTTGGCGGGGGCTCTACTGCAGGCTCAGAGGTGTCTGAGGAGTCATCATTTTGCAGCTCATCCCTCTCTGTGGCCGCTGCAGAGGTGGTGGGAGTATCAGCAGACTGGCCACTGGTGGGAGGGAGGCGATACTTGAGCTGTATGTCTGTCCCTCAGAACACCCACGAGCTGGCCCATTAGATCCACTAATTGTCCCATACGGGTGTCCATGGACCTCTGCAGCAGGCGGAGCTCACACAGTTCATCTACAACCGGGCCCATCTGTCAGTGGTTCGGCTGGTACGCCCAACGACTCTTGCAACGGTGGCCAGGGCGTCAGTCTCAGTGTCCTCCTTTGATTGAGCTCCCAGTGGCCCTCATACCTGCCCTGCACACCCGGACCTATGGCCTTGGCTGCACATGCACCCGTACACAGTCCCCAGGATCCTCAGTGTGGGTGGTGGTGTTAGTAACGTCTGAGACAGCGACAGTGTTGCAGGCAGCGATGGTGATGGTGGTGGTGGTTTCTACACAGGTAGTTAGTGCAGGGTTCAGCGTTGTTGTTGCTTCTAAGGCGGGTATTGTGGTGGTGGCAGGGCCAAGGAGGACCTTAGACTGTATATGCCCTGGCAGTCCTGAAGGGCCAGGTTGGTGATCCTCATCTGAGAACTGAGGGGGGGGGGACTGGCTCTGCTGGTTAGTAGTGGTCTAGCTGTTGATTGCGATTCACCTGTTGGACAGAGGATACCTTTAAGGATGTTAAGTAGATTCCACAACATTGGTGACAAAGTTTTTGATGTTTTTGTGGAGAAGTCCATACTTTCTGCAATGAAAATACTAGTCATTTTTAACATTGTTCTGTAGTATGAAATGATCTTGAGGTATATACATTACTTATTTGCAAGGTGACATGGAAATTACAAACATTTACCATGTACAGATTGTGTGTTTCCAAGGACATGTCATCATCTAGACATCATCTACCAACTTGGTGCTGATCCACTTTAGTTTAGGCATGGATTTGTCGACTTTTCCAAAAATATGTTTTACCTATGCAGACATTTCCTAATTTGAGTGGGGAAATTTGCATTCAGAGCATATGGGTTGTGCTCTTTGAATGAGCGTCCATGCATGTATTGTGTAGATATGAGCCTTCATGCTTTGCTAAACTAGGATTTACGCATAGCAGTTTGTACATATCGTGATTAGGCTTTGCATTTCTTAACATGGGACTTTGTGATTGGAAGTGTGAGTTATGTGACATATACATGAGCATAGCTGTGTGCGCAGTGATTGTGAGATATGGAGCATTGAAGAGTTGGCTCACAAGTGAGGTATGTGGTGGGCAGATTGCTCCATCGTGTTTAATGGTTAGGCAACCACCACTCCATTCCGCTGGGGAAAAAAATTATCTTCATATCCCTAATGCTTGTGAGTTTGCACAATATGTTCAGAGACGCCACCTTCAATAAGCAAGCCTCATTTCCTCTGTTTTCAATGACAGCTCTAAAATTTGAATAATGACAAAGTGCCAGATTCGCAGAACTAACTTAAGACAAAATCCTAAACGTACTACTTTTGGTATTCACAGAAGTTAAGATTTTGTCTTAAGTTTGTCTTAAAACAGACTTAAGTTAGGATTTTGTCTTAAGTCTGTCTTAAGACAAACTTAAGACAAAATCCTAACTTCTGTGAATACCAAAAGTAGTAAGTTTAGGATTTTGTCTTAAATTAGTTCTGTGAATCGGGCCCAAAGAACGGCCGTGCATTCTTATTGAAAGGTGGATTTGATGAAACATGTATGCTTCCTTGTGGTGAAAGTTATGTTTAAAGGAAATATATCATTTCGCCATTGTAGAGTTCCTTGAAATGTTTTCCCTGAAGTAGATGCAGATACATCAGGTCTCTCTCAAAAACATATTTTGAGGTTACAACCCCAAAAGGCTGAATTGAGGGTCATAAATCCTAATGCCTATTTTAAAGGGTAAGGATTGAGGTTTTTTTATTAGTAATTCCTACTAGCCATGAAATTATATTCCATTCTTGTAAATTGAGAATTAGAGTCTGGACCGCAGATGTTCTTGTGGGGACTGGGAGGGCTGTCGGACATTGGGAATGTGACATAAACTTGAAAAGTCATCCCTTTTGAGTGTCCACAATCATTTCCCGTCTTTTCTTACACACAATCTGCAGACTTAACTTTAGTGGTTTAGCACTCACTAATTTGTGTGTAAATGTCCCAAACTCCCACATGTGCCCAGTTGGTTTTGGGAAAGGCAATTCTGTACAGGGAATATATTTTATGTGGAGTAAAGAATAAATTAGTTAAAATGAATTTTCACCTCAATCCTAAACAGAAAGTGGCAATTTGTCCTTCGGCCTTTATCCACTAATCTAGATTTAGGTTTAAATATAGAAAGTTACAATCTTTGTACACATACACACATAAACATTTTTGTGAAACACAAACAACATTAAATATACACAAATTGTATGCTTCAGCCTTTGACTAACAAATGACAGGGGCCACGTGGATCTGCTGTGTTTCATCCCACGGCCTGTCCTGGAACCAGAGGGCAGAAACAGGCACCCCAGGAAGGCTGCAGTAGTTATTTGCTGCCCCAGGGCTCCTGGCCTCTGCGTGGTCCCAGGGATAGAATGCAGCTGCTGCTACACTGTGGCGCCCCCAACCCTTCCGGGATCCCCAAAACTGGCTTGTGGGCCCCTGTGCAGCCCAAGTCCATCGAATATCTGTAGGTAGGGGCGAGTCTGGGGGCCCTCTTTGAATTCTGTAGCTGGGCCCCATCATTGTACTTATGCTGCTACTGCATGGCTGGGCGAGGCAGGCCTTGCTCACAAGCTATGACGGAGCGCCACCTCTCAAACTTTTGCTGGTGCGTCACCAGGCATGAGCTAGAAAAAAAGATGCTTCCATGCAGAAGCTGGAACCTGGTGCATGCACCCTATGTTCGAAGCGAGGCCCGCCAAAAAAAGACAAGGGATGTAACTTTCATATCTGTTCTAGACGACATTTAGTGGCGTAACATCAGGTCCCACGGTCCGGGGGCCCCAAGCTCCAGGGGGCCCTTTCCGGCACTGTGCTGCGGCGTCGGGCCCCTGGCCTGAGGTCTCAATGCACTTTGCAGTAGTGCCCCCTCAAGTTTCGACCTGCCGCTGATGACATTTATAAGGAAGACAAAAGGACAATCTCGGTCAGATATTTACGACTCCACATGTAATGTTCAGGACTTACATATCAGGCTCCGCTCTTGACAGAAACGAGCTCCCTGCAAGTGCGGAGCCGCGCCAGTGATCTCCTGGTCTGAAACGGCTCAGGAAATTCAGACGGTATTTTCAATATACCCGCTGCGCTTTCAGGTTGGGTGCAATAATTAAGGGTCCATTCATCCCTTATCTAATTCCACCTAGAACGTGCTAAAGCTGACGTCAAATATATTCACAATTTGAACACAAGATCTGGCAGCGATAGGGCGTGCGTCACTCCTCCGGCCGGCCTGACAAAGGCCCTGCAGATGCCAGCCATCATGGGATGGGAATTAAATCTAGCTTCGCAGTGGACGGCCCAGATCCGAAAAGGGGCGCGTGGCTGATAATGCGTCGTTCAACACCAGACAATGCGGGGGATTGGCAAAGAAAATGGGAAATTGCTGCCCGCTTATCTACGCCTACTGTACCTCGACTCAGTCTAATGAAAGAGCAGGGCCCGGGCGGACAGCGCCATGGCGCAATTAAAGCAGAGAGGCCACAGAGCGCAACAAGTGGGCGGGTACTTCCGGAAAAAGGCTGCAGAATGCGGAGTTTGTAGTTGACATTGGTAGATATGAGAGATTTTTAAAAAAAGAGGTTCAAACGTGAACTGACGGGGCGAACATCATTTGATGCCCTGGGATACACAGTCACAGTCAAGCGGATTCACGGTGATAGACGCCGCTGTTGAAATTCAACACGCATTAAGTGAGACAGTTAATGGTAAATATATCCAGATCATTTTTACCCAAACATACATCAATCAGCATATACCGCCAGCAATGATATTTAGACATTGTCAGAAGGTGTACAAAACATATTGCTTAAAGTGGACTTCTGTGCATTTTATCTCAGTTTGTTATTTGGAGAACAGCATTAGTAAACAAAGAAATGCAAACACACAGTCGCTGAATCAAGTCCTTGACAAACAGCACCAACAAAATGTGCTACTAACCATGCATCTTGAATTACAGAAACATCATTTCTGCAAGCCATTCTCCATTTAATTGTCGAGGCCTACCGTACAGTGCAGCGATCTGATTACAAGGACATATGGGGACATGCTGAAAAACCATCTAGGAATGCATTCACTCTTTGCTTACCATCTATGTTTTCACTTAGATATGCTTGCTTTCTATTCACTGGCATTATTTGGTTTAGCCCGTCCAGCATGTCTTTATCCCTTCCGTGGAGCACAGCCTTCTTACCATCTCTCTTCTAGTCTTACTTTCAAGGGCTCGCTTTACAGGATTTCTTTTGTTTCTTTTTTGTAATCACTCCATGAGAGTGCATATGTTTTCCATTTGTCTTCCTGTGGCCTTATTACAGAAGTGCCTCAGGGCGGTTGTTTGTGCCTGCTTTGCCAGCTCAGGGGTATTTTGGGATTACAGAAGGGGCCACAGAGGCTTGTGCGTCCCCTTCTGTAATACCAATAGCACTGGCACAAATAAAGCATCAGCGATATCATTAGGGGGCGTTCCCTCATTTGCATGGGGTTGTGGCCCCTATGCAAATGAGGACATCCCTTTACCTCTGTGCCAGTGCCGTTTTACAGTGGCGGGCGCGCTGGCAAAGAAGCTGTCAGTGAAGCAAAGAAGCTGAGAGTGCACCACCTAAAAGGTGGAGGGAGTCCCATGGTCCCCCAAGACATCCCATTGCAGGCGGCTGCAGTCACTCACTGCACTGCCTGGAAGGGGCTCTTCACTCCCCTTAAAAGTGCATGTGGGTTGCCACTTGCAGTGTGGAACACAGAGCGGCTTCAAAGCACCTGCTCCATTTTTCACATGAATGTGCTGCGGGGCAGCGCGTGTTCGCCGCTGCCCTAGGGGCAGTGTGTTCAATGTGATAGGGCGCACTTTCACTGTTTGGGCACAGCACACCTATTTTAAGGGGGCCGTGGCGCAAACAGGGAACGTGCACCCTATCCATGATAAGGCCCTGGTGTGCTTCTCTGCCCACCTGAAGTGCTCCACATTGTTCTATTTTCTGTGTTCTTCTCCCCCACAGAACTCCATAGTGCCCTTACTGGCTGTGTCCTCTCTTTTTCCGCTCGCCCTCCGTGTTGCTTCATCTGCAGTCCGATCTGTGCCTCCAACCTGCTCCCCTATTCTTGGAACTTATTAAAAAAAACTTTTGCTTTCACACCTCCTGCTTGGTTGAATTTTCTTTTGTTGGCTTTAAGACTCTATGCACTTTACCACTGCTAGCCAATGCTAAAGTGCTTGTGCTCCGTCCATTAAATGTGGTAAAATGACGCATTTGATAAAGATGGGAATATAACCAACATACCATCGAAACGCGTCGACGCTGGGTTGCACACAATTTAAGGACCAACCTTGTCCAGTTATATGTTGAAGGAATCGAAACATGGACTGGATAGGTTTTCTATAACTGTCCCTAAATGTGTATGTGTAATAGACAAGGGTTCAGGTCATACCGCTAATTTGTCTCTCTTTTCTTTTCTTTTTATGCTGGTCATAATCAGAATTTTATAAATTGACACTGTAGACTATTGCGTTGTGAGAATATTGAAGAAATTTCTGTTTATATGAAATGTATATTATGTGTAATGGTTTTTAAATTATCCTTTTGTATATTGGAAATGTTTATATGTATTATTTTTTAATCTTTGAATAAATATCATGATACTGAAATTTGAATTTGGGAAGAGAATTTATATGTTTGTTCGGACCAAGGTAGTAACGATAATTTTTTAATCAAGGGAATTAAAACTTTTCTTCAGGTAGTACCTCAATTCCCGTTGCCTACTTCAAGGGGTCCCTCTTTCATTTCTACAAGTGAAATGACGCACACCAGATTTGCACATTTAATTTCACTTGTAAATCCCTAGCAGATGGTACAATCTGTACCAGGTGCAAAAAGAACAATTGATGGACGGAATGATGAACAGTGTCAAACATTCACCCCCAATACAGAGATCTGGGCCTAAGTCCATCAATTTTTTGCCCACCTGGCCTTTCCAGATTAAACCCAGTCATATGCAAATCAGTCTTGACCCTGCTCCCCATCGGAACAGTCCAGCCCGAACTGCAAGGCTAGGTCCAGTGGAGGCTCCAAGTTAAGGACCTTATTATTCGCCCACCACTGCCAATTTATTTTAAGTTTCTGGGGGAATCCCTGGCTCTGGGAGGGCGAGATTTTTGATCTCTTATCTGATCTCTCTAGATCTAAATCCCGATCAGGTCGACTGAATCTTTGTTGCCTGTCATTGAGTAAAACAGGTAATCCACTACTAGGTTAATCAAACCAATAATTGCACGACTCTGAAGAACCACTTACCACGGATCAGTTTTAAGGTTTTATTGTAAAGCCAAGGTTAACTGAAGGTACAAACATCTCAATATAAGGTTCAAAAGGTAAACGGGCATCAACAGAAACATGAAATCTCTAAATGCTCTTAAGCGACAGAAAAATACTACCAATGCTAATTCAAGAATTAAAAGATTTGCCAATATAGATACAAGCTGGAGCTTGTAAGACATTTACAGAATGAAGAAAATATCAGGTTAGACTGTCCCTACACTAGACTAGGTGACATCCCTACTTAGCGGACTCTTAACCTAAAAAAAAGGTGTCAGCCGTGGTGACTTCCAAAGAAGTTCACTCACTTTCTCTTAGGCTTAGGTGAGAACCTATGCATTGCAGTCATGCCCTCTCTGCCTACCCATCCGCTCTCTTAGAGTCCTCAGGCCATCTGCTCTGCCTCCACCCCAGGGTGCTGTCCCTAATACAAAATCACAATCCAAATTTGGAACGCCCCTCTGAGACGCCCCTCACGTGGTTTCAGTTCTGGTTTCTTCCATGATGACTCTCCTCTGGGCCTCTCGTTAGCGTTGACCTTGC
Source organism: Lissotriton vulgaris (assembly GCF_964263255.1). NCBI lineage: Eukaryota > Metazoa > Chordata > Amphibia > Caudata > Salamandridae > Lissotriton > Lissotriton vulgaris. The sequence continues at coordinate 1,457,970,447 of NC_141696.1, read as the reverse complement.
TTCCCAGGCTCTTTCTCCAGCTCGCCGGTACCCCCCAAAACATTCCAATACACTCCTCCAGGCCTGTGCCTGTCTCCCTGGACAGAGCTCTATTCATCACCCTCTTGATTGGAACCCCCTCGCACCTGCAAACAGACACCCATGAATAGGGCCCCAAATTCCACTCTCTGGTTATCTATCCCCGGCCATAAATTTTACAAAGGAATGACAATTTATGCTCTAACGAGACTCGATTCTAACTAACACGTGCAGATCAAAGAAGTCACTTTATCTTCCAGGCCTACTAAATTATCTTGCAAGCAGCCTGCACTCTATGAACCGTTATTTCTATAACTAAAACAATTCTTGTTAATACACTCTGGTTATATAAAACACTTCTATAAAACACAAATATATAAAACACTCTTATAAGCATGATTCTTAACATGTGAGCAGAAATTACTGAATAATGGTAAATCCATGTCATGTCCAGATGTAAGTACACGTTTCGGTTTTCGTACATTTCTATGAGGCCTGCACATTTCTACGTTTTGCAGCATTACATTTCCCTCAGTAGCAGCTGCATAACATGGACTCTGATTAACACTTCTATCATTTTAAACAAAACCACACATTTCTACACTAGTTCACACTCTATATATGTTTCTCTATATTGACTAAACATTCATATGCATATGTGACTATGTATTTTCAACACTTCTAGATACTTTAATTCGAATTGTGCGCCTAGGTTGTACATATGGTGCACTTATACGTTTTCTCAGATTTGCGCTCTCTCAGTTCCCCCCTTTGATGACCTCTAGGGGTCATCACCATTAATACATCGATTTTGACCCATTAAACAGAACTTATTGCGAGGTTCCCTCTCTTTATTGTTTCCAGAGCCCTCAGACTCCTGTATTGATTATCTTGCATAGCAGCTAACCTCTGCTCCTGCTCTCTCATGGATCTTTGCAACCTGTTTGCTCGGTACCATTGATACAGCCTCACTAACCCCCACAATATGAGTATGCAAATCACTATTATGAGAATAGGCTTTAGAATGTACCAGACAAAACTCTTCCCTAGGTTGGCAAACCAACCTCCAACTTTACCCATTCCATGACCCACTTTTTCCCACACGTTCACTCGTGTTAGGTCCTCAATTCCCTGATGTATTTTGGTTATATTCTGTATACCTTTTTCCAAAAGTTTTGAATTGTCTGGAATGTAAGTGCAACATTCCTGGACCTTCAAAGCTTTACAGACTCCGCCCTCTTTGGCTAACAGAACGTCTAAAGCAAGACGGTTCTGAAGAACCATTGCCCTTATCGATTGCATCTCTCCTTCCACCAGCATTAATGATCTTGCAGTACTGGCAGACAATCTGTCTACAACTGTGGCCAGTCTCCTGATTTTAACATCATTAAGTATCAATCCTAAAAGAGGGAACATAGCACCAAATACATCTCCAACTACCTCGGCATCGCCTACATCTCTTCTCCCTCTTACTGAGGCTTTTCCCTCTATGATCTCTAAATCTTTTGCATGATATATTTTGGGGAAGACAATAGCCAAATAACATGAACCGCACCAGTTGTCAGGCAGCTTCACGTAGGCATTTCTTCCACATACAAAATATACGTTAGGAATTACTTGCATTCCCTTTAGGAAATCTTTTGTATAGTATTCTAATCGAAAAGCATGTTCACAACTGACTTCACCTACAAACACATTCTCATAATAAGTTTTACTTCTATGTAGGCATAACTTCCCTTTCTGTGTTTGATCTAAAGCTATTGGACCATTACTACCCTTCCTTTTGTGTGCCTTCTCCTCCTCGGTCCAATCTGTTTTCCACTGCCCTGACATTTTCAGAATCTTTTGCCTTCTGTAACGGTCATCAACTTGCCCTATAAACCTTTTCTCTATTTCTGACACTTTGCAAGTTAGATTGTTTCTACGTGCATGTGAAGTATCTAAAGGATCCCAAGGAAGGAAGAATTTCGCCAATCTATCTTCCTTCTTGTAATAGTCCCATTTGTTCATTTGCTTGTAATTCGGGACTTCTGGTAATACTGAGTCATAATTTGAAAAGTAATATTCAAAGCTATCTCGTCCTTAAAATATGCTAAGCAATAAACTACATGTAATGCCATAAGTCAATGGAAGAGGATGATATCTAATGCCTTCATCTACAGAAGCAGGCAGTTGCATGCAGACATAGCAATCCTTGGCCTCCATGACATCAATGTATTCATATAACAGTTTGGCATAAGCATTGGTTTTAAAGTTGCCCTGCGACTCATCTACATGTAACCTACGGGCCTCTGCTGCCAGCAACGATTTCTCCTGAATTGCAATGTCCTCCTTCTTACTAACAGCAGCAGGTTTCGATGTCACTACAGGCCTTGCATCTGTCACTTCTGTCACACTCGCATGTCCCACTATGTATGATACGGTAACTACTATAACTATAAGAAGAATCACTCCCGCTAATAGTGTGCCTACTATGCACTTTGCCTTGCGGTTCGGGTTACCGGCCTCCATGTTCTCAAATAGTATTGCTTGTTCTGGAAAGTCTCCTTTCGTTTATTTCTTCAATCAGTTCTCTTTGCTTACTCAGTCAGTTTCTTACTAGGAAGCTGATAAACCCCTTTGGCAAACATAGTCTCTTAATTTTCAGCAATAGACAACCCTAGCCCTTCTCCGTCAACTAAATGAAACGTCCCTAAGTTTTCTCTTCTTCCACTAGGCGCTAGGTTATCTTCTCATTCTGGCTTATTTACAAAGTCTTTATGTATCTACGATGATTCGTGTTCCAGCGGCTCTAATAGCATATTCCAACAATTCTAAACAAAGGATGGTTTCCTCTTGTTCTGGAACTGGATGACCCAAAGTCGGAAATTCCAATCTGTTCAGTACCAGATCCTTAATCCTGTTCAAATACGGAGGGATGGGGAGAGTAAATGTTAGCAACCCTTCAGTCTCGACTCCAGGTGCCAACAGCCTCACTTCCACTGTTATGATCGGTTCCAGGCTGATCACCTTCACTTCCCTCACCCTCCCGGATCTCTGTCCCCAAGACATCTGCTGCCAGGTAGGTCCACTCAGGAGTAGCGTATCTTCTGCAGGGCACACGCACCCTCCTAGACCTTCTCAGACTCTCTGCTTCTGAGTCCGATGCACCTTTGTCAAAGTTTGAGTTTTCAGATATCGGAGCGAGGGTACTCTCTGAAGCTGATCTTAGGCTTGGCCTCCTCCTTCTTTCCGGCCAGCTAGCCTCTCCTCACCTTTCTCTCCTGCTTCTTGTCCTTGCACTCGACTCTTGATCACTTACAGCTTGATCAGTGTCTGTTTCGTATTCACAGCTATTTTCTCCTTCTGTGGCAACATCAGTTTCGCTGGTATACTGTCCGTCTTCGGCCTGGTCAGACGCACTCCCAGCTTCCTCTTGCACCCCCACAGCTTGGCTGGTCCCCTCTGTGGCTTCTCCGTTCACAGCTGAATTCTCGTCCGAGAGAGGAGCTGTTTCTTCCAAGGGTGCTGGAACTCTCCGAGTATACGAAGCATGTATCCAGTTGGGCAGACCTCCACACTTGACAGCAGTGTTTGTTACCAATATGACCTGGTAGGGTCCACGCCAGCGCACGTCTAAGCAATTCTTCCTGACGTGTTTCTTCACCACGACCCAATCCCCAGGGCATAGGTCGTGGCACAGGTCTTGCGATGATGGGACTTCAGCAGCCTGCACCTGAAGAGACACAGAATGAATGGCGTCAGATAATCCCTTGCAATAGTCCAGGATCAGATCATCTGTGATATTTAACAGTGCGGCAGTAGGAACTGATGGCAATCTCATTGCCCTCCCCATTAGTACTTCGTGCGGGGAGAGTCCTGTCCTTCTGTCTGGTGTACTACGTATGCTCCTCAGGACTAGTGGCAAGGCATCAGGCCAACTCAAGGATGTTGATGAACAAACTTTAGCAATCCGGGATTTTATTGTGCTAATGATCTGCTCCACAATTCCCGAAGCTTCTGGTCGATAGCTACAGTGCAACTTCTGGTCTATATCCAGAGCTGAGCAAAGCATCTTCACAATTTCGCTGTTGAAATGTGTTCCCCTATCTGATTCCAAAGAGGTCGGCACCCCGAAACGCGGTATTAACTCCCTAAGCAATAACTTTGCTACTGTGAGTGTGTCACACCTTCGTGTAGGGTAAGCCTCGACCCATCTGGAAAATATGCAAACGACCACTAGCACATATCGAAGGCGGTTGCATCTTGGCATTTCTATGAAATCTAACTGCATCCTATTGAAAGGGCCACCGGACCTTCCAATGTGACTCAGTGTAACTGGTGTTCTTTTCCCTATATTCAAATGCTGACAGGTGATGCATCGTTGGCACACTGCTTCTGCGGCCACTCTAAACTTGGGGTTATACCACGTTTGTCTGAATACCCGCAACATAGCTTCTCTACCTAGGTGTGCTGGACTGTGTATTCTCCTTGCCATTGGACTAACTAATTCATTTGGCAGTACTGCTCTCCCATCTGCGGAAACCCAAAAACCCATTTCACTTTTCACACAACCTGCAGTTTCCCATGTCTGTTTCTCAATGTCAGGTGCCTTTTCTTGCATGCCTTTTAGCTCATCCCAGGTGTCTACGGTTTCCAACACCATAGTGTCCTTTCCTGTATCCCACTCACATCCACCTCTGTGAAAGAATATCCTTGCTCTGCACAGTAGCGTGCAACTTCATCGGCATACCTATTACCTTGTGACACAAAATCTGTGTTTTTCGTGTGCGCTGTACATTTGACAACGGCAATTGCTGCCGGACCTTGTAATGCTTCCAACAATAGGCGTACAAATTCCCCATTTCGGATAGGTGAGCCTGAAGAGGTCATGTAACCTCTCTGAGACCACAATTGCCCGTATTTATGTATTTATTTATTTATTTATTTATTTTAAAAATTTATAAAGCGCAGCATATACCCGTGGGTGTCTTGGCGCTATGACTTTAGCTAACTATCTCTGATTAATCAGGGTATCTACCTTAGGGAATGGTTGTGCTGAACGGTTATTGGTCAAATAACCAAGTTTTTACAAGTTTCCTGAATTGGAGTAACGAGGGTGCCGATTTTATTTCCATTGGAAGCATGTTCCAAAGTTTGGCTGCGGAATTGATGAAACATCTGTCGCCCCATTTAACCGTCCTGGTTCGTGGCACTACCAGTAGAAGTCTCTGTTCAGATCGAAGAGATCTTTTCGGAAGGTAGTGGCAAAGTTTCTGTTTAAGAAACGCTGGGCCCTGACCCTTGAGAGCTTTAAAGGTGAGACACAAGGTCTTGAATCTGATGCGATTTCTCACCGTTAACCAATGGTAGTTTCTTATTGCTTGCTTGGTGGACTGAAATCTGGGGATGCCCGATAGTAGCCTTGCAGCAGCATTTTGAATACGCTGCAGTTTGGCCACCACCCGTGCCTGCGCGTTTACAAATAGTCCGTTGCAATAATCAAGTGATGAGAGTACTAAGGAGCTCACCACTGTTTTCCTTGTACTCTCAGGTATATAGGGTAGGATTTTTCTAATGATCTTGAGCTTGTAAAAGGCAGATGACGCTACCTGATTGGCATGGCTGGCGAAATTGAGATTGTCGTCGAAAATAATTCCCAGATTCCTGACCTTATGCACCGGTTCTGGGGGGGCTCCAAGCGGAGTCGGCCACCATGTGTTGGACCATTGTGGGGATAGTTTCCCGAAGATCATTACCTCCGTTTTATCTGAATTGAGACGTAAGCAATCCTCAGCCATCCAATCCTTGATAGCCACCATACCTTCCTGGAAGCTGGCAGCTACTTCCTCACCATCATTCTTAATTGCGATCACCAATTGGGTGTCGTCGGCGTATGAGGTAAGGCTCATCCGGTAGTTCTTGATTACCCTAGCTAAGTCCGACACATAGATGTTAAAAAGTGTCGGACTTAGGGATGAGCCTTGCGGAACGCCACATGGGAGGGCGAGCTCGGTGGATTGAAATTCGCCCAAGGTCACTGCTTGCGTTCTGTTCGACAGAAAAGAAGCCAGAAGCTCTTTGGCCATTGAGCGAATGCCCATTTCTTCGACACGGTCAGTCAGGACAGCATGATTGACCGTGTCGAAGGCTGCCGAAAGATCCAGCAGGACCAATATCGCTGTTCCTCCTTGGTCCCTGATGGTTCTAATGTCATCGGCAGCCTTTATAAGAGCGGTCTCAGTTCCATGTAGTTTGCGAAATCCGAACTGGGACTCGTCCAGGAGGTTGTTATGTTCGATATACTCGGCTAATTGGCTATTCATAACTTTCTCCACTATTTTGGCTAGGAAAGGCAAGCTGGCGATAGGTCTGTAGTTTTTAAGTATTGTTTTATCTAGACCACTCTTTTTGAGGAGGGGTTTCAGTAGTGTATTTTTTAACTTGTCTGGGAAAATGCCGGATTGGAACCACCCCGAAACCATATTGGCTATCGGTGTAAATGGTGACTCGAATTTTGCTACCTGCTAAACAGGCACGTATCAATGCAATGATTTCAGCTACCTGCGCGGAGTGGACTCCTTCCAGGCAAGCGGCTTCCACAACTCCAGTAATGGTACAAACAGCGTAAGCTGCTCTCAACTGACCAACATCGTCCCTTACACATGAGCCATCAACAAAGAAAATTTCATCGGGGTCAGTCAATGGCTCATCCACGATATCTGGTCTTGGTTTGGTGCATAGTTCAGTCACATCAAGGCAATCGCGATCTTCACATTCATCATCTTCTGTATCATTTGGAAGTGGCATCAAAGTGGCAGGATTCAAAACAGAGCATCTCTTAAGGGTCACGTTCTCTGCAGCAAGAATGACTTGCTCATAGCGCGTGAGCCTACTGTTCGTCAGATGCTGTGTCTTGGTCCTGGTCATCATTAACAGTTCAACAGAATGCGGTACATACACCACTAACTGGTGTCCCATTACAATGTTCTCGCACCTCTCAATGCTGACACCCGTTGCAGCAACGGATTTGAGACATCTGGGCAACGCTGCGGCTACTGGGTCTAATGTAGCCGAGAAGTATGCAACTGGTCTACGGGCATTTCCATGGATTTGGACCAAAACTGACAACGCACAACCCTCTCTTTCACAGCAGTACAGTAAGAATGGCTTTTCGTAATCCGGCATTCCTAGAGCAGGGGCACGACAGAAGTCCTCCCTCAACTGCAAGAATGCCATCAAACAATCTTTGTCCCATGGTACCGGATCACTCATCTCCTTGTGCGTCAGTTTTTGTAACGGTTTTGCTTTCAGTGAAAAGTTGGCTATCCACTGCCCGCAATACCCAACCATTCCTAAAAACATCCTGACTTCTCTCTGTGTCGTTGGCGGATTCATTTTCATGATCGCCTCTATCCTGTCTGGTGACACCTTCCGCTTCCCTTTTTCAATTCGGTGACCCAAGTACTGTACTTCTGTCAAACAGTACTGTAACTTGCTCGGGGACACCTTGTGCCCGTTTTCAGCTAAGTGATTCAGTAAGGTGATGGTGTCTATTTTGCAATCTTCCTCAGTTTCTGACGCAACAAGTAGGTCATCTATGTACTGGACTAGAACCGTGTTCTGTGGCAGTACTAGACTTTTGAGATTTTTCTTCAGCAGCTGGTTAAAAATCGATGGGCTTTCTGTATACCCCTGTGGGATACAACACCATGTTAATACGCGATTTTCCAGCTTAAAAGCGAAAAGATATTGGCTCTCCTCATCTAATGGGATCGAAAAGAAGGCCTGGCAAAGGTCTATCACTGTGAACCACTCAGCTTGGAATGGTATCTGAAACAATATCACTGATGGATTCGGTACCACTGGACAACATGAAACAACTATGTTATTAATCTTTCGAAGGCCCTGCACTATTCTGAATTTCCCACTAGGTTTCTGCAAACCCATAATCGGAGAGTTACATGGACTACCCACTATTTCTTTCAGTATTCCCTGCTTAATCATGGATTCGATCACAGGTTTTATCCCTGCAATCGTCTCCGGGGTCAACTTATATTGTGGCGTTCTTGGATATTCGACATTTGGTTTTACCATGATTTTCACTGGTTCTACTCCTTTGATCAGTCCTATCTCTTCCCCAGTGAAATCCCACACTTCAGATGACACCGCACCTCTCAAGTCCCATGGAAGCTCCTCCACCGTCAAGGTAGGATATAGCTCCACGCATACCTGTGAATTTGCAACCTTAAAATCGGCATCATCATCGTTAGTCTGTACCTCCACTCCTTGAGGTGTGCAATATATAGTACAATTTAGTTTGCATAACAAGTCTCTTCCCAACAGACACACAGGGCTGGAGTCACAGACCACAAACTGATGTTCATCTCTGTATTTCCCTATTTTCACTGATACTGGCTCGGTCAAAGAGCTGGTAATTCTTCTGTTTGCGACTCCTACCACTTGAATGGTCTCCCCTGACATGGGCAAATCCGGGACTACCGCTGATCTTATAGTAGATCGAGTGGCTCCTGTGTCTACCAGGAAGGTTGTAGGACATCCTGCTACTTCAGCCTCTACATACGGTCCTCTTTGGTCCACCTCCAGGACTGCCCCAAGGGTACAGTCCTCCATGTTACTCACACGCTGTCCAGTCAATGGATCAACGTAATAGCATTCCTCTCCTCCTACAAAAAGTGGCATTTGTCTATAGGTTTTCCCTCCTGTCGCTATTCTGGGTGGTTGAGGGAACTGGGCTCGAGGAGCAGGGGTCCCCCCTTTGACCACCTTTCCATGTTGCATCGCTGTCCCCTTTACCAGAGTGCTCTGATCCTCTTCCTCTGGTCCTAGTTCTCCAATCTCAATATTATAGGGACACTCGCATTTCCAATGCCCCACCTCATTACACTGGTGACATCTAGTTGTCTTTTTCAGTGTCGCAATGTCTAACCTAGGTCTCGAATTAGAATTTTCCTCATTGTTTTTATTCTGGTTATTTTGTCTCCGACCCATGGTCCCTGTTCCCTGCTGTTGCTGTCCACCCTTTCCGGCTGTCTGCATCTGTACCAACATCAACTTCTCCTTAAGCTTCTTTGCTTTGGAATCTATCTCATCACTGCAATACCTTGCATATCTCAAAATTTCATCTAATGGTTTGTTTTGCCAACAAATCAAATGTTGCTGAATCATCAAGCAAATATCAGGTCTCAATCCCAAGACAAATTTCGATACAAACTGTCCTATGTCCTTTGGGTCCATTACATCCAATCCACTGTACTGTTTGAACGCTTTCAGCAGTCTCTCATAATATTCATGAACTGTCTCCTTAGGTTCCTGCCTGGTCCGATCTATTTTGACCCAATCTATATCCTGCAGTGGCACTTTCTCTTTCAGCCACGTCATTACCCTTTCGTATTTTTCCATAACTTTTGGAGATGGTCCGTTTGTATGGGTATCCCTATCTGGTTCAGACGTGGGCCATTCGACACTAACCTTACATGCTGTCCACAAATCCCCTGGTACTACGATGTCAAACAGGGTGTTCAGGTCAACCCACAGTACCTTAGAGATCTTTACGAACCTTTCTACCTGCTTGTACCACTCCACTGGATTTTCCCTCAGCTTAGGAAAAGAATTGGTAAATGCAGCTAAGTCTCCCCTACTCCAGGGTACGTGCACATAGCTCCCATTCGCTATTTCCCGCAGAGGGTATGCTTCCATCCTCTGTGGCCCTCCCTCTGGGGATATCCCAATGGTGCTCCGCCTGACGGTCCCCTTCTTGGACCATCTTTCTTCCCACTTATCCAGATCTCTCCATGTCCTTATCCCTGTTATCAGTTCTCTGATGTGTGTTTTTAATCCTATTGTTCTCCTCTCTTCAAGCTCCTGATCTGAATAATGCAACCTATGGTTCCCCTGTAGTGCCTTTGTTCTCGAAAAATCTACCATGTATTTGTCTGCTAATTCAGATAACTTCTCATGTACTGCTCTCGCCTTCCGTGTGATATCCTTTGCTATAAACAGTACCTCATCTTGCTCGTACATGTCAATCCTCTCTAATGGCAAAGTACCATCTATTATTTCATCTAGATCCGATTTTAGACTGGTCACATCAAGTCTCCTAGCTTTTATGTCAGCTCTCAATACATCATTCCTACAGGGTCCATTGACCTCTCGCCCGTCCCAGCTTCGAGTCCTACGCCTAGGCTCAGGTGAGTTATGGGGAGTCTTCCCGTGTTCCCATCTTTCTAGGTCCCATGCCTTCCCATCTTCTCTTGGAGTGTGGTGAAACAAAGCTCTATTTCTCACTGTCTCATACTGTCTATTCTGTTTGATTTCTCTAGACACATGGCAGGGTCCTTCACTATTTCCCAGGATTTCACGGTTCCCTTGCTGTCTGGTGTCGCTCAGCACATGATAAGATCCTTCACGACTCCCCATGTTCCCGCAATCCCGTTCCTGTCCGTGACTGCTGGACACATGGTGAGACACCTCGCGGCTCTCCATGTTCCCGCGACCCCAGTGTGGCCTGCTGTCGCCAGGTGCATGGTGAGTGCACTTAAAGCTATCCCTGTACTCCTGCGTTCTTCGATCTCCCTCGCTGTGAATGGGGCGAGGCACCCCTCCACATCCTGTATTCCTATCTTCCTGCTCTCGTCGGCTTCCACCACTTGGATGGCGGGTATCTCCTTTACTTTCCTGACTCTTCCCGTCCCACTCCGGACCGCTTTCGCCAGCCCCACAGTGAGACAAATTCCTGCTATCTCGGCTTCCCCATTCAGCTTCCGCTTCTATCCTGTTATTCTGAGTCTCTACGGCAGCATCCCATTCCTTCAAGTAATCCCTTAACTCCTTAAAGGATTTCGGTCGTGGTCCCCTTAGATCCGTCAGTTCTCTCTGACCCTCCTGGTCTATTATTAGACCCCCTGCTTGGTTTAACGGAGTACTCCAATCTCTTGGACCTGACAACTGCCTTTGGGAATTAATCGTGTTGTTCCTATTCTCCATCTCTGCTATCTCCATGTCTAATCGCACTTGTTCCTCCTCTCGTTCTCTCTCCGGGTTGTAGATCGATACTACGGGACCTATGGTGACAGGTACTTGGAGAGCGTCCGGTAGTTGGTAGGACTTGGCACGCTCTGTTTCTGGCACCTTTTGTACCATAAACCTTCCGACCACTGTCTGTACTGGACTAGGCTGAGGTGTCTCCTTACCTTTGATGGGTTCCCAATCTGTTATAGGGAGTGGTCTATATTCCCCTTTGCCAGCCCCGTCCCCCTTTTGGAGCTCGGCACCTTCCATCTCTCTATTGTACGGAGGTGGTCTATCCAGTAATAACCTATTTATCAGGCTGTCCTCTGTGTCACTCTCCTCGTCCTCCACTAGTGGTTTCTTTTCTCCTGTGACTTCTATTACTGGATACAGTTTATCTACTTCAATCCTCTGTATTCTCCACCTTTTTGCTTCTTCATCCCATTTAGCATCCTGCACTGCTCTTACCGATCGTTTTACTCTTTCTTGACGCCTGTTCAAGCTCCGTTCGTACGCCGCCCTAAACCACGCATTAAGGGCTTCAAACTGTGTTGGTCTGGGTAGAGGTCTCTTTGCAAGCATTACTGCTCTCAACTGGTTCAATGCTTCTAACTTAAACGTTCCGAATTTCGGGAACGCCAATTCCTCCACAGTATAGTATGCAACCCAACATTCGTGGCCATGTAATGAGCTGGTGTACCCTCTGGCGGGGCCTCTTCCCCATCCACCGATTCTCTATCATCTCTCTTAAAGGCCGCTCTCAAGCGCCTAAAGCACCTCATGATCGAAATTCACAATTTTCTACTTCGTTACGTTTGTTTACTTCCTTATGCCAATCCGCCAATCCCAGCGCGGTTCTTGCTAGCTGACCTATACCAGCGCGGTTCTTGACAACCGGCCTATCCCAGAGCGGTCTTACACCAACCGTCCTATCACAGCGCGGCTCTCTCTGACGTCACTCGTCTCCCCTTAGCAGCAGTTCCCCTCCTTTCTCAGCTCGTCTCCCGGTCATGCATGCGTCCCATTCATACTCTGAAAAATGATTACTTCCGACCAAGCGATCACTTTCCTTGACTGTACGCCCTCAGTCTAACTGTAATTGTCACCTCAACTGACGAAACGTCTTCCGTAAAACGTTCGGACGATCGCCTTACTGATAGGTTACTTACACACAGTAACTTCCGACCAGCGTCCGTTACTCACACACTCACTCTTTCATTCCCCCTATCACGGTCCTGCGGGCGATCAATGGTACCTCATGACCCCCTTCACAAGGGTTGACAATTACTCTGGTTGTCCGATACACCCGAACCACTTAAGCTCTTCTCTGAACGTAAGATTTTTTCACCAGGTTGCGCGCGCTCACAACCGTCTCACAATCACACTACAGGCATTCAACTCCGCTTGACATTACAACACAGGTACAACACAAAACACCGCAATCTGACAACGCATGACCCTTTATACTCACTATCGACCGACTCTGCTGCTTTTCTCTCTCACGCCGTCAGCACCTTCTTCGGCAGGTGATTCTTCTGCTGGTCATCTCTCGATCTCTAGGGGCCTCGGGGTCCTCTTAACCTAGTCTAGATTACCTTCTTCAAGAAGGCAACCATCCTCTGCTACCAACTGGGAGGGCGGGATTTTTGATCTCTTATCTGATCTTTCTAGATCTAAATCCCGATCAGGTCGACTGAATCTTTGTTGCCTGTCATTGAGTAAAACAGGTAATCCACTACTAGGTTAATCAAACCAATAATTGCACGACTCTGAAGAACCACTTACCACGGATCAGTTTTAAGGTTTTATTGTAAAGCCAAGGTTAACTGAAGGTACAAACATCTCAATATAAGGTTCAAAAGGTAAACGGGCATCAACAGAAACATGAATTCTCTAAATGCTCTTAAGCGACAGAAAAATACTACCAATGCTAATTCAAGAATTAAAAGATTTGCCAATATAGATACAAGGTGGAGCTTGTAAGACATTTACAGAATGAAGAAAATATCAGGTTAGACTGTCCCTACACTAGACTAGGTGACATCCCTACTTAGCGGACTCTTAACCTAAAAAAAGGTATCAGCCGTGGTGACTTCCAAAGAAGTTCACTCACTTTCTCTTAGGCTTAGGTGCGAACCTATACATTGCAGTCATGCCCTCTCTGCCTACCCATCCGCTCACTTAGAGTCCTCAGGCCATCTGCTCTGCCTCCACCCCAGGGTGCTGTCCCTAATACAAAATCACAATCCAAATTTGGAACGCCCCTCTGAGACGCCCCTCACGTGGTTTCAGTTCTGGTTTCTTCCATGATGACTCTCCTCTGGGCCTCTCGTTAGCGTTGACCTTGCTTCCCAGGCTCTTTCTCCAGATCGCCGGTACCCCCCAAAACATTCCAATACACTCCTCCAGGCCTGTGCCTGTCTCCCTGGACAGAGCTCTATTCATCACCCTCTTGATTGAAACCCCCTCGCACCTGCAAACAGACACCCATGAATAGGGCCCCAAATTCCACTCTCTGGTTATCTATCCCCGGCCATAAACTTTACAAAGGAATGACAATTTATGCTCTAGCGAGACTCGATTCTAACTAACACGTGCAGATCAATGAAGTCACTTTATCTTCCAGGCCTACTAAATTATCTTGCAAGCGGCCTGCACTCTATGAACCGTTATTTCTAAAACTAAAACAATTCTTGTTAATACACTCTGGTTATATAAAACACTTCTATAAAACACAAATATATAAAACACTCTTATAAGCATGATTCTTAACATGTGAGCAGAAATTACTGAATAATGGTAAATCCATGTCATGTCCAGATGTAAGTACACGTTTCGGTTTTCGTACATTTCTATGAGGCCTGCACATTTCTACGTTTTGCAGCATTACATTTCCCTCAGTAGCAGCTACATAACATGGACTCTGATTAACACTTCTATCATTTTAAACAAAACCACACATTTCTACACTAGTTCACACTCTATATATGTTTCTCTATATTGACTAAACATTCATATGCATATGTGACTATGTATTTTCAACACTTCTAGATACTTTAATTCGAATCGTGCGCCTAGGTTGTACATATGGTGCACTTATACGTTTTCTCAGATTTGCGCTCTCTCAACTCGGAAGACTGACACCTCCAACACCATGCAGAAATCCTTTTCCCTCTTCCAGACACCCACTGGGGGCGGTGTATCTGTCCTCTACAATCTAGTTATGTCCTGTTTGGCGAGTGTGAGGCCAAGTAATAGGAGGTGACGCTTGTATCTGTTGCCCCCAATCCTATCTATGCTATGTAGTAAAGTCAATATGGGATCTATATGAGATCTAGGAAGCCCCCACCCCCGCACTTTGGCAAGGCATGTGACTACTCCTTTTCAGAACTGATCTAGAGCTACACAGGTCCATACAGTGCGTAGGAAAGTGCCTTCTGCATTGCCACATCGCAGGCACTCGGGGGTGCAACCAGCCCGCCTTCCAAAGCTTATACTGGGTATGCTAGTCCCTGTGCAGATATTTAAATTGGATCAGTCACAAGCTTGAAGAGATGGCCGCCCCACCTGGTAGAGTCCAGGGCCTCCGTTCAGTCATTATTATTGATGGGGCCCAGATCTGCCTGCCTTGCTGTCGTGAGGGTCTCTAGTGTGGTATTAATATTCGTGATGAGAGATTAATATATTTTTTAAATTTTATGATCACCTATATTCCCCATTAGAAGTTTACCTTCTAGTGGGCTAAAATAAGGGACGGTCGTGTGATTGGGTATATATATGGCATTAATGCATGGTGGAATTGAAGGTATTTGTAGAAATGGCCATGAGGCTTGGAGTATTCCGCCTGTAATTCCTGAAGCGATTTGAGAGTTTAACAGTGCATAACATCACCCAAGAAGGATATCCTATCTGGTTCCAGCCTCGAAAGCCCTGGAGATTAGCCAGTTGAGGAATTAACCTATTATGTCACAACTGTGTCTCACATGTGAGGCTACCCTACCATCCCATCTGACAAAGAGACTGGCTTCACACTAGTATCATGACTCTCGTGGCGGGGGTAAGGGCCCGAACTTCTGATCTGCCATATAGGTATGTGTGTAAAGTGGGGTCTCCTAGTAGCCATCACTTGACGACATAAGCTGGATCCTCTCCAGAACCATACCACCAGTCATTGAGCAGCACTTGGAGGTGCGAGGCCGCTTGGTATGACTGAACATCTGCCTCTGAAATGCCACCACAATATGTAGCTTGAAAGAATGTTTGTAGTGCCATCTGAGACATTCCACCCCCATAAGAACTGACCTTGAATAGCATTGGCTTGTCAGAACCACGACATAGAAACCGGGTGAGTAGGCAAGGGAGGGACACCATACTAAGTATGTCAGAACGCCTGTACAAAAACAACGGCAAACTCATCCAGAACCTAATTTCGTCCTTTACCCTATCCATCGTTGAGCCCAGATTACGGTCCCCGAACACCTTCTGCTTATCCGACAGAAAACCCCCCACATACTTCAGGCCCTCTGTGGTCTGCAACAGGTCCATCACCCATTGGCTATCACCAAGTGTCCCCCACAGCCGCCATAAGGTAGATTTGTCAACATTCATGTATCAGCCTGAAATCTCTCCAAAGATCCCCATAATCTGTAGGATCTTGTGGTCTGATCTATGTGGGTCAGTGAGAAAGAATAGGACATCATCCACATATAAGGCGATGTGGTCGGATATTTCCATCATCCACTTGAAGACCCAGACCTGCGCATCCATGCAAACCCAGGCAGCTAAAGGCTTGCTTGCTAGCGTAAACAGTAGGAGAGACAAGGAGAAGCCCTGTCTAGTGCCGCGTCCAATGGGAATGCTGGTGATAATTCTTACCCGGCAGGGCTCGAGACTAATTAGGAGTTCCAGTGGGAGTAGAACGGATAAAGGTTTCGGTACTGAGAACTAGAATTCTTGTGTTGTATCGTACGAGGAACTTTTTGCCACAAGCGATATTAGCTCTATGATGTGCCGTTACAGTGTGTGTAAACAGCTTCTTGCACACCAACATGATGCGTGTAGAACAGAAGGTGGGGAGGTGATAACTCCTCGTCGGTAAGTACTTGGGTAGCGGAGAGTGAATGCAGTGATCCTGCGGGTCACCGTGTTCTGAAGCTGCCACGGCAATCCCAGCAGGAGGCAGCAAGGGGCAATGAGACTGAGGAGTAGGGTGACCAACCGTCCATAAATTTCACGGACAGTCCGTAATTTTCACCCTCTGTCCATTGTCTGTGACAACATCTACAACGAACCTCATTTGTCCGTAATTCGGCTGATTTTGGGTGATAGCCAATAATTTTGTAGCTTTCACTCTTCAATGATTGTCCAGACGTTGTGTGGAGAACCTAGGATTGGCTTGAAAGCCTTCAGCCAATCCTAGTGCTCCAGGACTGTTTTCATTGGCACCGATGCTTCAGGGCCAATGAGAACAGCTTTAGGGCACCACCCTTACGTTACTTTAGTACGTGCTGAAGCACGCTTTCGGTTTTGTATTTGTAGGGTCCGACTCCTGCATTTTTGGAAGAGTAACATTGTTTCCCAGACCTGCAGACTCTCAGCACTCGTTTCTGGACGACAGAGTCAGCCATGGACTTTGTTACCCTTTGCAAAGAACTTCCAAAACGGTTGGTAAATTTAATAAATGTGCTCTTTACCGTTCTTTTACGAGTGTGCACGTTTATTTACAGTTCATTAAAGTTTGTCTGCTGTTTTCAGTTTCCCCTAGTGTACTCGTTCCTAGGTTCTCTCTAGATTTCTCTCGCCCTTTTCACCTTCAAACTACGCCTCACTCTTTAGATAAGAGGAATTCTTGTTAACGAGATGAACTCTCAAAGGCCTTCTGGGTGCAGAGCTTAAGCGATGTCCTCTCGTGACTTACAAAAAACCCATGTTTGCCGGGACTACGACAAAGATCAAAAGCAAAGCTCTATCCATCATTACGTCTTTTTGAAGGATAGGAAGAACAAGGGCATCGCTGAAGTGAACAGGAAATCTTAAGTCGCTGCTTGGTCCTTGTTCCCCCTGGCTGGCTACAGACTGACCTCAGACAAGCATCATTGCTGGCCTGTCTTATTTTGTTACCGTGACTCTAGAAAAACGTTATTGTGGAAGGGGGTACATTACAGAGCCGCAGACTTTAATGAAGTCTAGTGAAACTCTTTGACCCACACACTACTCGCAGGTTGTGCTGCATTTTGAGTCTGGCTTTAATGATTAGTCATTGGTACAACTAGCCTCAACAGCGCTAATGATAGTGAGCGCCTTTAGTCTGTGAGTGAAATAGGAGCATCTTTAGAAACTGCCAGAACCATCTCCTTTTGTTGCCAGCATGTCTACCGTTGGGGCAGTTACAGCTAATGCAAGATCTTAAGGCTCAAACTCCAGCCAGGTTAAAAGATGGAAAAGGACCTGTTCACTCCCACCACGAGACACACAGATAGCTTGAATGACTGTGGGAACCAGACAATACAAAACATTGAAACCGAACAGGACACACTGAATACAAGGTTTCCGTTAAGTCGGCTGGGTGCCATTGGGCTCATTCAGTTTGAGAAATGTCTTCACAGATGAAACAATATTATTGTGCAACGTTATACGTCATAAGATTGTACAGTTTCCCTTGCAGTATACACAGTGGACTAACAAAAAACTCAAAGAAAAAAAATAGCGACTGTCTCATTATACATCTTTTTTCTTCTAGCTGATGCTGAACAGCACAATCTAACGGCATTGCCAAAGCTGACAACTCAACATGACAAGACCTATTGGCTTTGCCATTGCTTGTAACACATGGTATGGGAATGTTCAGTGCAAACTAAATATTGGGAGAAAATTACGACAATTTAAAGTTTGTTTCAAACCCACATTTGCCATCATCGCACACCTCGCTACTAAAAGGGCTCATTGTATGTTCAGTGGGCTTCCAATAATAAGACACCACTGGTGTAGATGCTACTTTCAATGTTTTAAGAGAATACAGAACAACACTGCATTCTGTCACAAGAATGACACCATATGAGTGTTTAAGGGGAAGGCAGCCTAGTTATTGTGTTTGCAATACATAAACTAAGGGAGTTATCTAAAGATTTTGTCAGATTGACAAATGATAAATAAAAGAACTGTGCAGATGAGAGACAAAACAGGAAGGTCATAGAGGGTTCTAAATATTAAGTGAATGAAAATACCTTGGTGATTCATTTGCAGAATGCTAAGGAGGGTTATGCGAGGGACTTCCAAAATATCAGCAGTCTTCAGCGGGAGAATCGTTTATCCGTAGGAAAATAAAGATAATGTATAATCTTTCATCTTTATAAGCCCACAGCGAACGTTAGGCCAGAGCAAGGCATTTTGGAGATGCATTAAGTTGCTGGGGAAAGAAGCAGATTAACTTCTGAAATGATTCCACCTCCTTCCCTCAGGAATGGGCCCCATTTGCCCTGCAAAGGACCTTTGTTGGCAATGCAGGCATGGAGGGCACTATGCTGTTTGCTAATGCGATTCCTTTGTCTTTTCAGAAGCCCTTTGCTTCTCCCAACTATGCCCGATGCACCTGTACATTTCACAAAGGTGAACCTTCACTGATGCCAGCAAAGCAACACCAGATAGATCTTGCCTGCTGTCTTAGCATACTTCCACTTCTTCTGGTTCTATACCACGTCCGTTACATAGGCAAACATTACAAAACTGCTCTTTATAAATAGATACATCAAACAACCTATCTTACGTACAGGAAGATCTATTAGTTTTTCTAGTAGCATAGGCTGCTGCTCTCTCATATCCTTTGAAAAGCAATGGCAATTACAAGTATTATACGAGGGCTGGAAGGAACAGATAAGATACAAGGACCGTATCTGGTTTCGATACTAACAAAATACCAAGAACTAAGCTTCTACCAACTAAGACAGCATCTTTCCGAGCATCACTTTGATTAATTACTATGTGAAGGAGAGAGAGAATGATCCTGCGAGAAAAGGCAATCAAATATGAAGTTTACCCCTCAAATTGAAAACTTCAGTGCCATGTTTATTCCAGTACAAGATATGTTAACACGCCATTAACTTCACAATAACAAGCGCACGGTGGGAGCGGGTGAGGCAGAGAGGAGACGCCATGCGCGTGCACATCGCCTATCCATGCGCGCTCATGGTTTGTCTCCCTTCTGCACCAACCTGACAACAATAGCCTCGCCAAGGCGATGCAGAGCATGCGCTGTGTTCGCTAGACGAGACCTAAAAAATGACAGTCCCACAGAGCTTCTGATGAATACTTATTCTCTGTTCTTTACTATCTGAACTCATCACTTGCAGAGATGTGGAGACCAGAGTACAGTAGAGCCAGACAACAGTTCTTAAGAATGGAGAGTCTTTTGAGCTTGCACAACCTAGACACTTCAGGGCTGTGTGGTCGGAATTCATGCCCTTTTGGTGCCCTGCCTGTAATATACCATTGCACGACCTCCTTCGTAGTGTCTGTAGAACGTACCTTTGGCCCGAATTTTTGTCCTGAATTTTGACCTTCCGTCCTGAATTTTTGTCCTGAATTTTGACCCTTTGTCCTGAACTTTTACACTCACCATCCTGAATTTACAACCATGCTAGTTGGTTACCCTACTGAGGAGGCCATCAGGCAGGTAATCCAGCGGTACAGCGGTAATCCAGTGGGCAGGCCAGGCTGGCAGTGGCACCCTACTGAGACAGAAGGTCGTTGCAGCTTGTCTCTGTTCGGGAACCCACCCGCACATCTCTGTGGCTGGCCTTTGTGGCTGCTGTGGCCCCCCGGTGTCCGGACTTCCATCTTGCACCAGGGGCTCTGCATTTGTGGTAAAGAGAAGTCTGGGGAAACTATCAGGAGGGAAGGGGAAGGAGGGGGGCCTTAACAGAGATATAGTCACCCCAAAAACATCCAGTCTCCAGTCCCCCCTCCCTGTCACCCATGCCCTATTGACCCCATTGTATCTGGCCCACATGCTGCCACACGGGGACAGGGGAAAAATCCGTTATCCCTGCCCCAGCCGCTCCCAGTGGACAAGAAAGCCCTGGGAAGTGCTAGATCGGAACGTGGGAAGGCCCCAGCAACCGCCCAGGCTCGTCCTGTCCTGCTTAGCGACACGCAATACACCCAGAGCCAGCTGGAGTCAAATGGAGAGTCAGCCGGAGAGTGAACAAAGGGGGAGTGGGACCAGCAACCCTGTGAGACTCTCCAGGCAAGTTCAGTGAAAGTAATCAAATGGCCTTCACCTCCACAGGACCAGCTGGACCCGAAAATGCCCAACCAAACCATGTCAAATGACACCAACATACCCCGAAAACACCCGGAGAGTAGACTAGCTTGGAGAAAAGCGACTACCACTGACAAAGAATGCAAACACGCAGTATAAACCTGGAAACTGGTCTACAACTTACCTTTTAAATTGGGGGACAGGCCCCAGTTGAAAAAAAAACAAACGAGTAAGCTGGATACAGGGGTGGAAAATGAGAAAGAAAATGAATGAATGAATGAATGAATATAAAACTTGTAACGCGCTAACTTTGCCCAAGGGCGTCAAGGCGCTAACAGCAGAAGACACGTGCAGGCAACAGAGGCACCCCTAAACCATTGTCTGAGGAAACAGCCAGGTTTTTAACACCTTTCGAAAAAGTGTGTGTGAACATTGTCCAGAAATTTCGTCAGGAAGAGAGTGCCACAATTTAGCAGCAGTTGTTGAGAAGGATCTCCCGCCCCATCTCAGCCGCTTGAATCTGGGCACTGTAAGAAGATGCTTACTTGCTGACCTAAGGTTCCTAGCGGGGACATAATGATGAAATAATGCTTTAATGCCATTCGGGACCCGGCCATATTAGGCATTATGAGTAAGGCAGATAGCTTTAAACGTGACCCTACGATCGATTGGAAGCCAATGCAGAGACCGAAGGGAGGATGAGACGGAATGATGTTTGGGCACATCAGTCACCAGCCTAACCACAGCGTTTTGCACCAGCTGCAGATGCTGCAGCTGTCCCTTATTACTACCCAAATAAAGGGCGTTGCAATAATCTAGTCTGCATAGTATTAAAGCAACAACCACTTGTTTGCGGGCAGCGAGTGAAAGACACTGCGTGATCTTCTTTATGATCCTTATGAGCCCGAAACAGGTAGCTACGTCCTACTGATCTGTAAGTTGAGGGACAAAGAATTGTCCAACAGGACTCCCAAGTTCTTACCATGGGAGACAGGCAAGTGCCCAAAGATTCGAGCCAGCACTCCCCGGACCAGATGTTCGCCTTGTCCCCAAAAATAAGAACCCCCGTCTTCTTGCCATTCAATTTAAGATAGTTTTTGACCATCCATGATGATACTGCCTGCATACAGTTTATAAAATGTATTTTATTTAAGAAGTCTTATATAGCGCTAGCCTGACCTGAGAGTATCAGAACGCTTCACAACAGTTCAGAGCAGAGCAAAAGAGAGCAGAACAAATTACAATAAAGTGAGCAAAAGAGAGCAGAACATATCATAATAAAGCGAGACATTCCAGATGAGAGTCGTAGTAAAGAGAAAGTTGAAGAGTTCCGTTACAAGGTCTTGATAACCCCTATCCGAGAGAGTTCAGTGTCCCTTTCAGCACTCTGACTGCTCCTATCTGTTCGCTAGGGATGATCGAGGAAAAGGATTTTGAGCTTACTTTTGAATTTAGCGAAGGAGGGAATAGTTCTGATGTGGAGAGGAATAGAGTTCCATATTTTGGGTGCATTTCCGCTGGAGGACCTGGCCGAGGTTTTTTGTTTTCGTGATTTTAGCGGGATAAGAAGTAAGGTATTAGAGCTTCTGAGGTTCCTGTTCTGACCAGCTGTTTTGAGTTTGAATGCCAGATATTCGGGTTTGCCTGTGTGGAGGGCTTTGTGGTTGAGTGTCAAGACCTAAGTACACTGTCTCTTACCTTTTAGCAATGACTGGTAATCCTGTTGACAGTGTAGAGATTTTCACAGAGACGCAAGGGACCAACTTCCTGAAAACTCTAACTAAGCCTTGCTGACTAAACTTACAGCTAAGCATTAACCAGAACCTTCGGGAAGAGGGCCGGTACTGGACGTTGACTGGAGGGTTGCGTCTTCGACTGTCGACCTGTAGGTTCACAAGAACGATAAAGTTCAGAATCCTATCTATCTGAATAGTATTCCTACTTCTAGTCAACCCCCCCTTGACTCTCAATGTAATTTCTTGCTCTCCCCCATCTGCTTCCTACCTGCGATCAGTCCGGGTCCGTCCACCGTCCAGTATTTCTTTGTCTTGTCGGGGGTGCTGCAGTCTTGGGGATTGTCTTTTAGGATTTTGAAGTCTGCAATTTTAAACAAGAGAAATATTAACAAAACTCCTTTCTCTATTACTTCCTTAGTTCACTCTCTCCTCTTTTTTTTCAGATATCTAATATCTAAAACTTACTTGAATTAACTCTTCTTTTAGATGACATGTGTTTTCTGAATATCCGCAAGAGTGTCCTTTTCCTAAGGGAATGAAACTCACCACAAAGACAACAACTCCAGCAATAATTATCCACTAAGAATTCAGTGAATGAATACTCCTCGACAAGATTTGTATTTCTAATAAACCTAAAACATAATTCTGCAAATCACAATTAACATTCTTGTGAATACCTTGTTAAGGGAAAAACAAACATAGACACCGTGAATCTTTAACCAGATTCAGTAATGGTTTTGACAGTCTAAATATAAATCAGCATTCAAAAGTTCAAATGAGAGAAGTTTTAAGATTTACTCTATAATCAAAACAATTATTCCAAAACAATTGCAAAAAATAGCTCAGTTCTCTTTCTTGCGTTGGGCGCCTTAATATTGTCCTTTGAACTTATCTTTTAATTTGGAGCTGGAATCCTAAGCTGCTCGCCGAGTTCTGAAACCACGCGCTGAAGTAAGCAGTTCTGTAGGCCTTGAAGTCCTATCCCTCGAAGTCTTCCTTGAAGCGCTGGATAGACGTCCGCGATGCTGGTTCTCTGGAAACTCCAAGGCAAAGCGAGGCTTCAGGGAAGGGTGCGGTTTAAATAGCCTGCGCACCAAATGTCAACGTGCGCTTGCACGTTGCAACCGCTTTCAGCCCTCCGCGTGCAGCGCGAGCGGAAGGCTTTCGGCAGACAGCTGATCGAAAGCGCACGCATTTCAGCGTGCGAAGGCTGCTGAAAGAAAGCACACGTATCTCTCGCGTGTGAAGACCCCTCTTGATTCTCAATGTGAAAGCAAGGAACTGGTACTTCTAACGGCCCACGGGCCTGCCTGCAGAGATATTGTAGAATGATAGTTTCACTCATGCAATTACCACGAAATGCCTTTCATAATAAATGTCTCTGAAAGCAAGTAACCTAAGCATAGAAATCAGTTACAAAATACACAAACATAAACACAAAGAGGTGCTGGTGCACGGGAAAGGGGTGGGTTTTTACAGATGGAAAGAAACCCTTGTCCAAGGTGTAATTCACTGTTGGGTATTTGGCGAGTGTCCCCAGGGAGGAACAGATGGGACTGGAGAATCGTGACATTGAGGCAGGCAGTTCTGAAGTTTGCCCATATTTCAATTGGAAGCCAATTGCGTTCTTTGAGTGCAGGAGAGATGTGGTCAAAGTTCTTTATTCCAGTGACCATGTGCAGCCCCGTTGAGAGTTGTTTTCAGCGGAGCAAGGCGTATTTTAGCTATTCCCGAGAGGACTGCGTTTCCAGAGTCCAGTCTTGACAACACCAATGCTTGAGTGGCTTGTTTGAGATCTTTGGGTGGAATAAAAGTTTTTATTTTGTTTAGTAGCTTCAGGTTAAGGAAGCACTCTTAGCCGAAATCTTAATGTGTTTGGTCATGTCCAGTTTCGAGTCTAGCGTGATGCCTAATGATTTAACAGAGTCGGCCAGGGTGAGGTTCCCGTTGAGCGCACCGATCTCTTTTAACCACTCAACCGTTTGTGGATTCTCTTCTTTGTTCGAGATGAGGAGTAGTTTTGTTTTGTCTGGGTTCACTTTTAAGCGATTGCTTGACAGCCAACGTTGCACTTCTCTTAGTGTTTCATTGAGTCTTTGAATGTCTTTCGCAGAGGAGATTTCCAAGTAGATTTGGGTATCATCTGCATATAGGTGGAAGGGGATGTTAGCTTTTGTGAGTAGGGTGGCGAGGGGTTCCATGTAAATGTTGAAGAGTAGAGGGGAGAGCACTGATCTTTGGGGGACTCCCCTCTTGACTGGCTGAAGGTCGGATTCAAAGCTTCTTATTTTGATTCTCTGGGAGCGGTTGTGCAGGAATGAAGAGAACCATTTGAGGACCACCTCGTCTAGACCAGCCCTTTCTTCTAGAGCTTTGAGGAGAAGTTTGTGATCAACTGTGTCAAATTCTGCCGATAGGTCTAGGAGAATGAGGACGCAGCATTGGTCTGAGTCTAGGGATTTGTGTATATCAATTATGTTGAGGATTGAAGTTTCTGTGCTGCACCCTTTCCTGAATCCTGACTGATGGGAGTCGAGGAGGTTGGTATTGTCCAGGTGTTGAGATAGTTGTTGGAGTACACATCTTTCTAGGATTTTGGAAAGAAGAGGAAGGTTGGAGACAGGTCTGAAGTTGTTTAAGTCATTTATGTCCAGGCCTGGTTTTTTCAGCAGTGGGATGACTTGTCCCACTTTCAGACAATCCGGAACGATTCCGGTTTTTAGGGAGCTGTTTATAATCCTGCACCAGAGTGGAACTAGGGAGAGGTTTAGTTTTTTGGTGAGTTGATCAGGAAGAGGGTCTAGGATGTGAGATGAAGGTTTAGAGGTCGATATAAGTTTGGCTATCTCTTCTTCTGGAATGGGCTGGAAGAATTTAGGTTTGCCTGTGAGCTTTCAAAACCCATTATCGCCATCTCTGAGGTCAAATTACATGGGATATTGAGCATAGAGTTAATAAACCGCTCCACATCGGATAAGAAATCAAACAGGCAAGGGCAAGAATAAAACATATGGATAGCATCGGGTGCGTACAGCCCGCACCTCGCACACTGCACACCCTTACTACCACCTTTTTTCGCTATTCTAGCAGACGTATAGTAAAGGTCAAAGGCTGCCATATTAAAAACATGGCCATAATCACCTTGAATTTGGTTCTCTTAAAATAGCTCTGCTCCAGCACCTCCAACAAAATGCCCTTGGCCGCTGTGCCCAAACCAATCTCAAAAATAGTAGGGCTGTTACATAGTGGCACATCCACCCTATCCCCAAACAGTGGCACTCCCAGAGATTGTACCATCGTAGACCAATAATATAGCATCAGGTTGGGTACCGACCAACCACCCTGTTCCCGGGGGAGACACATCCACTTAGAAGCTCTGCGCACATGGCGATACCCCCAAAGAAACCTTTGACAGATCCTATCCGCCTTTGCCAAGCTGCTTTGTGACAGTTCCAAAGGAATCGTCCTAAAGAGATATAAAAAACTTCGTAAGCACCAACATTTTAGGGACAGTACAACGGCCATAAAGAGAAAGATGTAGGTGATCTAGGCGCTCTATCTTAGTATTAATTGCATCGACTACCGGAAGAATATTAAAATCCGGAATAATTTCAACCACTGCAGAGATCTTAACTCCCAGACACATTGTTTCCCTGACAACTGGGGCATCAGAATGTGTCATATTAGATGTTTGAATGACTTGAGTGTTTGCCACATTTAACTTATATCCTGATACTGAGCCAACATGTTCGGCTAAGGTCTTGAGTGGCGGGAATGCAGAGGAAATGTCAGATGTTAGCACGACGATATTGTCCGCGTAGGCCAGGGTCCGGTACTCCATACCACTGACCCTTATTGGTACAATGCTCGAATGCCCCTCGATTTTACTCAAAAATGGGTCAATGTAAAGTGCAAAAAGCAAGGGTGAGCAAGGACACCCTTGCCTGGTGCCCCTACTAATTTTGAAATACCCAGTTTCCTGACCTGAAATACGGAGTGCTGCTTCTGGAGATAGATACAAAGCCTGGATTGCCTGAATGTATTCAGTACTAAAACCCTTCCACCGGAGCACGGCCCACAAAACCCCCCAGGAGACCCTGTCGAACGCCTTCTCGGCGTCCAACAGGATCAACTCGAGGGGAGAGGCAGTGACCTGGGCCCAATCCGGTAAAGCAATACCACGCCGGACATGGTCCGCTGTGTCCCTGCCCGGGATAAACCCATGTTGGCGAAGGGAAACCAATGGAGAAATCACCTCCGCCAGCCTAGTTGCAAGGATTTTAGAAAATATTTTGGAATCGCTATTGATAAGGGAAATTGGTCGAAAAAATGATGGGTTCAGATCGGGTTTCCACTTCTTTTTAAAGAATACAGTTGTAGTCTGGCGCCACAAATCGGGAACTGTACCTCTCTGTGCAGCCCTAAGAACAGTTAATTAATCCTGTCTAATCTCCCCAAAAAATATCTTATAACATTTCAGAGGGACAGCATCCGGCCCAGTAGCCTTCCCCTTGGCTAAGGTTTTAACAGCTCGCTCAACCTTCTCCCACATGATAGGGCCGAAAGTAGATCATTCGGCTTGCGTGAAACCTTGAAGGTATCCAAGCCCGATAGAAAAGCCTCACTCTGATTCTCTGACTCCCCCTGAGCGTTCCTGGAGTCTTCAGTATATAGCATGGTATAATATCTTTGGAACACATCATTCACTCCCTCCTGTGTATCTTGCACCATACCATTTTCATCCTGGATTTTAATGATACAATTCTGTACAGTTCTCTGTTGGAGCCTCTTCGCAAGTACCTTTCCCGAGTTTTCCCTGAATTCGAACATCATTGTTCGATATTGGATGCACTTAATAGCGAGATCATGCCCAAAAGACTCCAAGAGTTTTAGCCTTTAATATAGCAACGGCCTTCTGGGATTCCTTCCTCTATGTTACAGCCACCCTTGATTTTAGAGATTAACTCCAACTCTGTAAGCCTGAGTTGCTCGATCCGACCCTTCACCAAAGCTTGGCCTGCCTTCCAACGAAATGAAGAAAAGTTCTTGGTCTCTCCACAGACTGCAGCCTTTAGGGCGTCCCAACCAATGTAATCGGAAGCAGTTCCCCTATTAATATCTAAAAATTCTACAAGCCATTTTTTCATATGAATTTGATATTCCTCCTCCCACAGAAGCTTCCTCTCAAAAGTCCACCCTCTGGGGGCTCTGTTTAAGCGAGGCCATGAACACTCTAAAATCAGTGGATTATATTCCGATAGAATCTTAGGAGGGGCTGAAATGGAGGATATTTCAGCCACCTGCTCCGAAATTAAAAAATAGTCAAGCTGGACCATTTTATTGTGGGGAGCGGAGTAATATGTATACCCATCATCCAATTTGTTATGCCCATACCACATATCCAACACTCCATGTTCTTGCACTAAGGTCCGAAGGGCCTTAAACACTCTAGGTTTCCTTCCACAATGTTTGTGGTCCCCAGCCAAATTAAAGTTACTAAGCAAATTAATGTTCATATCCCCGCAGACAAACAATCGATAGGACCAAGTGGCTAATTCTACATTCAAGTGTTTAAAAACTTCTGGGTCATCTATATTTGGCCTATAGATAGTGCAAATAGTGAACGGCCTCTTTTCAACTAGTATTTCTAGAATAATCCATCTGCCCCTTCTATCCTCTCGTACCTTTGTACAGACCCCAACTCCCCGCTTCAGTAAGAATGCCACGCCTCTAATCATCGAGTTCTGTCTAGAAAAGGCTATTAAATCATACCCGGGCAACTTCAAACACTCCCGCTTTCCCCACTGTATATGCGTCTCCTGTACACATAGTACATCTAATTGCATAGTATGTACAATTTTAGAGAATAGTGCCCGCTTTTTAGCATCATTAAGGCCACAGATGTTCCATGTGCTTAAGCCAACTGCTGCAGATATCCAAAACCAACATATACATGAACCCTCCCCTTCCCCCCGCCAATCTCCCCCTTCCCCCCAAAAACCCACCACCCACCACCCTCCCCCACCCAACCCTTACAACACCCTTAAGTGGCAACAGGACCTAGGTCCTTGTGACGGAAAAGCTGGGTGATCACTCTCCCCCGGATAGCCTCACCCCCTCATAACTAGTCTGCCCCTGATAAATGATTTTCAATTTGTAGGGAAAGAGCAAAAAAGCCTGAGCCCCCTTTGCCTGAAAAGGGTCTATCAGCTGGTAGAGATGCCACCTCCGTTCAACTGTGGGCGGGCAAAAGTCCAGACGGACAAAGAATTCACAGTCCTTGCCCTGTCTCTTTCTCTCCGGTCTTGCCAGATCGTAAATCCTCTCCCTCGCCAAAAAGTTATTGAGGCATATCAAGATAGCACGAGGTTTGTCGACTGAAGTTTCAGCATTTTGCCTCTGCTTAAAAGGAAATCGATGCGCTCGCAGCACCTTGAGCTGCCAATCCCACTGCTTTACCTCAGGAAAGCCTCAGTAAAAAGTTCAATAACAAATTTCCTCACATCTCCTCCTTCACAACCTTCCGCAACCCCTAAGCCCCTAAGATTGTTCCTTCTGGCCCTATTTTCTAAGTCAGTTAGCTTCCAGAGGATGTCTTCTTTTTGTGCACCACTCCTGTCTATAGCCCCTTTCTGTAAAGCTGAGGCGTCCTCCAGATTGGAAATTCTCTCCTCGGCCTCTCCAATTCTTGCTGCAATATTTGTGCAGGTTTTGGCTACTCTGCGAATGGAATTTTGAACTCTTCGGCAAACCCCCTGTGTACGAACGCTCTCCTACCGTGACTCCTCGCGATGCGCAATGATAGTGTGATAAATAACGGTGAGGGTAATCTCTCCAGGTGGCAAATCGGGCTGACTATAAGAACTGATGGAGACCTCGGGGCGCTGCTTCCTCCTAGACCTTGCTCCCTAGAGAAAGAATTTTCAGCAGTTAACAGACCAAGACCATCCACCCCATCTCTTAAAGCACCCTGAGTCTTTAAGCCATTAGCCTTACGGACTGTGCGAGGACCATGAGGCGATAGCTCTTCACTAAGGACTTCATTTAACCGCCAATCTCCGATATCACTACTATCGTCAGTCCATTCTGGGTCTTGATCATCTTCTTCATCCATTGATGACCCAGTGTGCTCTGATAAGGAAAATAATGTATCCCCTTCATGGTCCTTAGAAGATTCGCTGCCATCCACAGAGCGACTAGCAATAGCTTAGTAGCATTGGGCTCGCCATTATTTACAACTGGAGGTTTGTTTACAAAATTCCCAACATTTTCTGTCAGCTGAACTGCATCACCCATAATACCTCTCACCGGGAGGTTCAACACAAGTTCCACACCATTACCCTGCCTTAGGGGAAGACCTTGTCCGGCCAGAGACACCAATACCGGCCCCACATCTAGAGAGGGTGCGCCATTCACTTGAGTGAGGGTCGGTGCACCTGGCATATCTCCCACCGTTTGCACTTTTTCCAACGTTTTCAAAGAGCCCAGATGCACTTCCCTACTCACTCCATTATCAGCAGCTATTTTAGTTTTGGCTGAAGCTTTTTTGAAAAGAGCAGGCACTGTCTGCTTACTCTTAACGCTACCTCCAGAGGACTCCAGGGTCTGACTGCCATACAGTTCGCCCTCCGCCGTCGCTTCTCCTCCTCGCCCCGCCTGCCGGGCTCTCACCGAGGCTGCTGACTCTGCTGCTGCAGCGGCAGACCGGGCCCTTGCCACCGCCGCCGCCCCCTTGACCGAAATCTTCGAGGGCATGCCACTGAGCACCCGCCTCCAAGGTCCACAAGAGCCCCGTACACTGAGGATAGCCGCGCACCGTAGGGGTGCCGGCAGATGCAGGACCGGGGGATGCCAGGCCCTATAGACACCGGGCTCAGCAATCGGAAGGTGAATAGGAAATCTTAGCATGCCACTTAATTCTGCATTTTCTTCAGTTTACACGATGGGAGGTGTCCCGCGATAAAAACACTTAGAGGGGGTGGTTAATCCGGACGAGGGACGCCAGCTTACTCGACCGAACGCTCGGCCACCATCTTGCCTTGATGTTTCTCCGCATTTTTGTTCATTGCCATGTCTATGATACAGCTTTGTATAACCTCACAATGGCTTTCTCCCGACGTACCTACATTTATGAATTGGAGAGCTAGGTTGTTAGCTATTCACAATTTGGAATTTTCAGTATTTACATTAAAGGGTAGGCGGAGGCGGAGGATGGCGTCAAACATTTGGGCCCCGATTGAAGAATGGATAAAATAGTAATGCTGCCCATTGTTTCATTTGTTTCTGGTGATTTGAAATGTTTTTCTTTTTATATCTTTTTGGTGGTTTTTTTCCTCTTTGCTGTTTTTCTTTCTTTATGTAGTCTGCTGTACTAAATTTGTTGGTTGTGTTTTTTGTTTCTTATGTATATGAAATTTGGTGATCAATTGTTTTTGATTGTCACAATGTTGCTGCAAAGTTTTGAAGAAATAAAAAAATTAAATTAAAAAAAAATGGAATGGGCTGGAAGATAGACCAGGTTTTGGTATTGGCAGGGGGAGCGCTACAAAGCACCCCAACTGGGCTGCTATGGGGAGGGGAGGAGCAGTTGATGTCCAGAGAGTGCTCGATCTTGGAGATCTTATCATTGAAGAAGGTGGCGAAGTTGTCGCACCGTTCTTTGGAAGCCTGCCCCAAGGATCTATCAGGTTTGGAGGTTTGTTGTCTGATAATCTTGAAGAGCTCCTTAGGTCTGTTTTTTTGCGCTATCCAGTGCAGAACGGAAATACACAGATTTTTTGTTCTTGATATGATTGTTGTATTTCTTCCTGACAGTTCTGAGTTGATCGCGATGGAAGGTAGTGGGCATGCTCCTCCAGCTTCTTTCTGAGGCTCTTAGTTGTTGCCTTTCTTCATTGATGTCTGAGTCGAACCAAGATGTGGACGGAATGGCACGTTTTTTTCTTAGTTTCAGGGGTGCTAGTTGGTCAATCAGTTATCATGTTCGTGTTTTAGAGGGAGGTGAGATCATTTGTGGAGAGATCATTGCCGCTGGGTAGGAGCACATTTAGCCTTTCTTCCATGACGTCCAGGGCGATCGAGGTGAGATTTCTGGACCATTTGGGGGGGTCTTGAACAGGAGGCAGGGATAGAACTCTTTTGTTTATGTGGAATAAGATCATGTGGTGATCCGACCAGTCCACTGGAAGAATGTTGTTGATCGTGATTGCGTCTTGATGGGCAATTATGGCATCCAAGGTCGCTCCTTTTTGTGAGTTTCTTCAGAGCAGTGTTGGGAAAGGTTACTGTCGCAAAGGAGGTTATTGAGAGATTGAATTAGTGTGTTGTTGGCTTCGTTCTAGCGTAGGTTGAGATCACCCAGGATTAGGCAGTAACACCCGCATGCATCATTGTTACATTTTGCGATTTCTTAATTGCGAAAATTAAGGAATCGCAATTAAGAAATCGCAAAATGCTATGCATTAAAAAATCGCAATATTTTTTGCGATTCGGTATTTTTCCTTAATTGCGATTCACAATTTGCGAATCGCAATTAGGGAAAACCCTTTCCATTGATTCCTATGGGCCAAAGGCCCATAGGAATGAATGAGAAGGCATTCACATTTTGCGAATTTCAAATTGCGAATCGCAAAACGTGAATGCAATTTCAAGGGTGCAGGGGGGGTCCAAAGAACCCCTCCCTGCAGTTCTGAAATGTAACTTTAAATGCAATTTACACACACACATGCCCCAAGGGCATGTGTGTGTGTAAATTAAAACTTTCAAAAATGCAATTTGTGCATATTTGAAAGTTTTCGGTAAATTAGCATGAAGTTCAACTTCATGCTAATTTACCCCTTCCAAATTGCGAATTTGCTATTTAAAAATAATCATACATTGCATTTACGAAATCTCAAATTGCGATTTCTTAAATGCAATCGCAATTTTAGAAATCGCAACATGGTTGCGATTCCTAAAATTGCGAAATGCATGATGCATTCCAAATTAGGCAATTGCATTCGCGAACGGCCGAAAATTACGATTCGCACCATTTGCGAATGCAATTGACTTTGATGCATGTGGGTGTTAGTGTCTTTGAGAGCGCAGTGGGCAATGAAGTCGGATAAGTGTTCCCCAAATGTGGGGGTGTTGCTGGTGGGTGATAGAGAAGGTGACCAACTAATGGGCTGTTATCCTTAGTCTTGATATTGACAGTGAGACATTCAAAGGAGGTATACTTGCCAGAGTCCATTACAGTGATGTCTAGGTCGTCCTTGTGGATGATGGCTACACCTCCACCTTGTTGATCTTTTCTATCTTTGTTGATGATGGAGAAACCTGTGGGCACCAGCATATCAAAACAGGGTGTGGAGATCACGTTTAGCCATGTCTCCGTGATGAACGCAATATCTAAATCCTGGGAGAGGATGGCTTCTGCTAATTCCGTTGCATGCTTGGAGCTGATCTACAATTAATGAGCATGCAGTTAGTGGATAGTTTCTTTTTGCTCGGATAGTTTACTGATGGGGCCCTCGGTATTGAGGAGAGGGAGGACGGGGTCTTGTGATTTTCACCGGGGGGTGGTCTCTTCTGAAGCCTGTGATCACTTGGATATTGGAATTCGGGGAAGCTGAGAGCGGAGAGTCATAGGTGGAGGCTAGGCCCATTGCTTCTTCAGCGGACATTGCTGCTTTAGTTCTGGAAGGTCTTTGTGACTGGATCTCAGCATCCTTACTGGGGGATTCTGCACCCCAGATGCGGGGCTTTGATTCTTGTGAGAGACTGTAGCGGGATCCCAGCGTCGATCCTGTTGGGCCTCTGCAGTCGGTTCTCAAGGGGGGATGAGGGCCCGAAATGCGGTTTTAGAAGGATAGAGTCAGTCAGTGATGAGGCCCTGGGTTGGGATTGCTGGGGCTTTCGAGCCTTGTCTAGGTTGGTTAGGATTTCATCAAGGCCCCTGAATATTATTTCTAGCTAACTTTCTAATAGGGTCAGCCGGTGCGCCATACTCTCCGGGGCTGGGGTCGTGCAGTTTTGGGCAGGGACATCTCGCGGGGTGGGGAGCAGGGTCGAATTTTGAGGCCTAATGGTAAGTCGGCCGGCCAAGCTGTCTCTATTAGCAACATTCGGTAGGGGGTCTGGTCGTGGGCTCTGCCTCAATGATTCTGCAGGAGTAATAAAGGGGTCAATAAACCGAGCCCGTGGGATGGTGGTGTGATGATGAAGATGAGTTTGAGTGGGGGTGGGGCCTGATCTTCCTCGGAAGATTGAAGGTCACGATTTGTGGGGTTGGAAGAGTGGGATGAGCTTCTAGGTGGGAGGCTGAAGGATCTCATCAGAGGAGTGGGAATAGATAATTGATTTGCCTGATGGGGCAGGTTGACCGGGGAAGGGGGTTGGGGAGAAGCAGGACGAAGAGAGTGAAGATGGGCGGAATGAAGAGCAGGGAAGAGGGAGTTGAAGGCCTATAGGTTATCGTTGTTGGCCTGTATCAAAACTGTGCCATTTGAATAAATGATCACTGATGTGTTCCAGTTTCTAGTAGCCTGGTTGGGAAGAGAGGTCGTCAGTTTACAGCTATGTGTGGTGGTCGTCGTTTTGGATATGTGAAGTTGCATTCTTAATGTGGTGTTCCAGTTCTCAGGTCTATCCGTGTGGAAGATGAGATCCATCTTTACCAGCCCTTTGGAGGTGCAGTGGTAAGTGTCCACAAATAGCGTTTCTGGGTGCTGTCTAATTAGATTATGTTTGAGGTTTTTTCTTGCTTTTGAAGAGAGGTTAGGGGGGAAGCTAATAGCGAAGGCATTCACACTGTGCGGTTTCATGTGGATCGACATGAATGGGTCGACGGAGGTTGGAGTGCCTGGTGACATTATTGCGTAATGTATAGACGGGGGTTGCCGAGCTGCTGTAAGGGAGGCGGGACTCCCTTGGTCTGGAGGGACGACTGAGGGAAACTGAACACTACTAGTTTTTGGCGGGCACGCGAGGGTCCTCCATGCTATGGGAGCCGTGAGACTCACTTGGGCGAGTGGTCATTGCGTAGCGATGAGAGAAATAGGTGGCTGTGGGAACTAGTTGCCACAAAAGGAGTCGGTGGAATTCTGGTTACCCTGGCCTGGGGTGGTACGACAGTAGTCCTTGTAAATGAGTTAGCCTTTCGGTTAGGTTGGGAGAGTAGCTGCTGCCTAATGGTGGAGGGAGTGAGGGTCAAAGTGATCTATTAGTCCTGATTGGGGGTGGCCGGAGGGCTGAGTCGACACGAGTGGGAGAGATAAAGGTTCTGAGGCATGGATACGACAGAGATAATAGCGTGATTGCTGCAGAGGGGAGAAAGCATCTTAAAACATGTCTGGTACCTTAGAGTGATCCAGGAGTCACCAGCGTCGTTGGAGCAAGCGGGGGGTAGTCTTTAGCATCCTGGGTATGCCCTTAAACTGCGTGGGGATCCTGACAATGAGATTTAATGCCCCTCTCTATTTGCCGAGATGGGATTGTGTCTGCCATCTTAGAGCCACGCATCGACTCCGTGCCAGTCCGGAGCATGATCAAGCTCCTTTTTAGGCTTCCTTTTGGGTAGGTCGGGGGGGAGCCTTCATCCAATTGAGTGCCCAGTGAGCGGAGGCACGAAAAGCTTAGTGGGTGCTGCAATCCTTCATCAGGCGTAATCCTAGGCGTCGGCCATCTTAGGGCCAGGCATAGACTTCAAGTCTTTCCGAAGCAGGATCCTTTTTAAACTTCCTTTTTTTCGGCTTCCATTTGGGCAGATAAGAGGGGGGGGGGA
The DNA here is from genome assembly GCF_964263255.1 of Lissotriton vulgaris. Lineage (NCBI taxonomy): Eukaryota > Metazoa > Chordata > Amphibia > Caudata > Salamandridae > Lissotriton > Lissotriton vulgaris. The sequence continues at coordinate 1,457,935,664 of NC_141696.1, read as the reverse complement.
GCCATGCCTTCGGCCGCTTAAGTGCTCCGGTGTGCAGGGGCAAGAGAAGCTTTGTGGGTTCTGGACTCGATCAGGCACAGTCCCGGGCGTCGGCCATCTTGGGGCCAGGCAACGACCTCAAGCCAATCTGGAGTGGGATCAGGCTGCTTTCTCGGCTTCCTTTTGGTCAAAATAAGGGAGGGGGAGCCGCTCCTTAGTACGAGCTCTGGTGTGAGGGCCAACAAAGCTGCACTACGAGGGATCCACAACGTATGCGTCCATTGAGGGGTCCTTCCGTCATCCTCATCACTCCTCGCCTGCTGGGCAGCTCCGTCTGCGTGCTGGTGATCCCAGCCACGGGAATCGCCGATGCCGCTCAAGGACTCCTGCCGAGCAAATCGCCGGGCGGACCTGGGGAGAACCCGAACAAAATTCACCTCCTTGGGTTCCTCGGCAGGACCGCTTGGCAGCTGGGGACGCTCTTGCAGCAATTCCATCAGACGCCCCGATCAGTGCCGGTAAGTCCTGCGATAATACAGGTGATGACTGAGGCGGGGTGAACGGGATGAAAAGGCCGGGTGGGATTTACACTAAGTTAGTGATCCCAAGCCCGAGAGCCTGTTTTTCCGATCTTGCCTCCGCGGCCATCTTGTGGGTGTGATCATTGCAGGCAGCGTCACTGATGTTATGAGTGATGGACACCATGATCTGCGTGTCATCCGCTTATGATAACACTTCCAGACCAAAGGATTTTACCACCTTTGCTAGCGGGGAAAAGTATATATTAAACAATGTAGGGCTCAAGGAAGGGGGGTTGGGTCAGAGTAGAAATTGCCTAGTTTCACTGTTTGGGTCCGCTCACTAAGGAAGGAGGCAAGAAGACTTAGAGCCGAGCCTACTTCCCTGAGGCGTTCCACAAGCCTCAGTGGAGAAATGGTATCAAAAGCTGTGGTGAGGTCGAGTAGAATCAGCAAAGTAGTATGGCCTGCATCCACCTGTGTGCGAATGCTATCAAGCACCGTGGTGAGCACAGTTTCGGTGCTATGGCCGTTTCTGAAGCCCTGTTGAGACCCATGAAGGATTTGGTGGTCCCTAAAATAGGCACTCAGATGGAAGTTTAGGTGGGATTCTAAGATTTTAGCTGGAACCGGCAGGAGAGCGATAGGTCGATAATTCTTGAATTCCAACGATGGCTTTCTAAAGAGTGGCCCAACTACTGCCGCCTTCCAGGCCAAGGAATTGTGCCCCTCCGTTATAGCCAAATTAAGGACAGTGGGGAGATGCGGTACGATGGCATCTGTTGCACTCTTTAGAACTTTCAAGGGACAAGAGTCCATTGGCGAGCCAGACTTAGGGGCATATTATCAACAAGTTGCGATATTTATCGATAACTAAGCTTAGCGAATTTTTTTTATCGCCGTGCTTCGCCTGATTTTATCGCAGTGCTGTTAGCAATGTTTATCTCAAATGCGATAAAATGTCAGGCGTTAGCGGCGAAATGCGTGAATATCGCTGGTAATCTAGCGATATTCACGCATTATCGCCAATGGGGACTTAGCCAGAATATCCACCTCCCATTGGATATGATGGCTAAGAACTGGTCTGAGCAGGCGTTCGTTTTCAGCGATATTCCCACTTAGCGTGAATTGTTTTATCGCTACGCCTGCCTTGCTAATAGGCGATAGCGATGTTAGCGACTGCTTTCAGTAGCTAACAGGTTGGGTATGCCCACTTTGCATGTCATTAGCGATAAACTTCGCTAACATGCAAAGCGGGCCCCAAACCACTCGCTATCGCCTACAAACTGTCGTTAACTGCTGTTAGCGACAGCTTGCTAATAGGGTGATGAAATTATTGCCGCTTAGCGGCCGAAAACGGCCGTTAAAGTGGTGACAATTTCATATCGCCCGCCTTGATAATATGCCCCCCAATTCCTTCCAATAAATGGTCTGTACTCTCCAGAGACAGACTCAGGAAGGAGAGTAAGCTGGGGATCGTGTTATTTTTAGACCTTTTCCCCAAGTCACTTTCATTCTGAGTATCTGGGTCCTTATTAAGGTTTTGGGCTTCCAGTTGAGTGTATATGTCTTGGATCTTAGTGCAAAATAAAGCTGAGAGCCTGTCACAGAGCTCCTGTGACACCTCCCCAGGGTCGGTAATTGTAGGAGTAATAAGGGAATTTACAATATTATAAAGCTCTTTGTAAGATTTAATAGACTCAGAGACTTTAACAAAGAACCTTCCCTTCTCCTCCAAAATGGCCGCCTTATATACCTTCAGACATTGTTTATGCAGGTCTCTGCCCGATGATGTAGGCTCAGTGCACCATAATCTTTCCTGCCTCCTACACTCCTGTCTCAGCTTGCGCAGTCTTTCTGAAAACCACGGAGCTGATGGTCTTTTCCTTGCTGAGTAATGAGTTTTTAAGGGGGCTAAAGTGTCCAGTACTTCTACTAACTTTTTGGAAAGCTCAGTTGCCGCTAAATTAGCACTTAGGTGACCCGGAATATGAAAATTTACCAAGAAGGTTGCAACATCCTCATTACTAATCAACTTCAGATTCCGTTTTTCAAGCGTTTTGTTGTTTTCGGGTTGCGTGTTCCCCGATGCCGAGACCCTCAGACTAAAAGTAATGGTGAAATGGTCTGCCCAAGCTAAAGGAAGGGGCTCTCCTACCCTAATACAGTGATCGTTGGAAAAAATCCTGTCCAGGGTGTGGCCCGCCGTATGGGAAGGGAGGGTGAGCAGTTGAAAAAAGCCACAGCCATTCATATTTTCCAAAAGGGATTGGGTATCATGATTTGCAGAATTCTCTAAGTGAAAATTAAAATCACCAAGAAGTGTGAAACTAGTTCTATCTAGATAGGGCTCCAAAAGCTTACAGTGTCAGGAATCAAAACCTCCAGCAAAATCAATAGCATGTGAACGTCATCTATGGAGACACATGCTTGCCATGAGTCCACCCCCATTGCACATTCAAATTCCAACGTCATTACAATCCGCAAATACTTAACCCCAACACCGGCTGTGCCGAGTGCACAGGCAAAAGGGGAGTCACAAAGTAATGCTACACCTATTGAACCACCCTCAGCAAGCCAACAAAACCAAATAAAGCAACAAGCACATGACAGTCAGAGCCAGGCACCTTATTCACAAACCAGTGAGAAGACGGCCAATGGGAGTACTTTCTCCCCCTTGAACAATAGAACTGATTGTCTTTGACCTAGGAGCTCCAGCAGGTGGAGACAGGGCAAGGAAACCCAGAAGTCCTAGAAATATTATCAGCACTGGACTCCCAGAAAGGAGAATATAAGTCAATCCCCTGGATGAGAGACAGCGGCCCTCACCACAACCTGTCCCTCTCACAAAGTTTGTCAGCAATGAAGCCCTACACTCTCAATTGAAGCTCATCCTTTTTGGGCCTGGGAGACAAAACTCCCTAGGGGGATCAGATCTCCCACCACCTACTGGGCGCAACAAAGCTCACAACCCAATCTGGGTGTCCCCAGCAAAATTCTTTTATCTTCAATAAATTCAACGTTGACGACCGCAAACAATGCCCTCACATGGCAAACTCAAAAACTTGAAATTCAAATGGACACCATGCAGGCAACAGCAACAGCTATAGCGAATATAGCAGCCAAAATTAACAATTTAGAGGGGAACCTTGAACTGCTGAAGAAGCAGCACTCTGCGAAGTGTTCATGCCTTACAATCGTCGAGAATCTTAGTTCTTTGCCAGAAGTTTTTACACCCGTAAAAGAGCCACAAAGAAGATACACACGGACCGAGGGCTGAAACACTGTTACTCTTTAATTTATACACTGCAGATCTTGGCAAAAAAATATCAAAAGCCAACCTGTTAATACCCAAAATTGGGACAACCAGATTATTCTTAAAGCAATAAGCTGACAACATGGTCTTAATGGAACACACGAAGACGAACCTTCAAAGAGCACTGGATGCATTAAGTATTTACAATGAAGAAAGTGACCTGACAGTGAACATTAGTAAAAGAAAAGTAGTTATCTTTGGAAAACATGTTAACAAACTTAAACATCTGTGGAAATTGGGCAACCTGAAAATATCCACAACAACCAACTATAGCTACTTGGGAGTATGGATCATGAGCAATGGTTAGCCGATAGCAAACATTGCATCCATAGAATCCAAAGCCAAGGCGGTGACGTACGCCCGTTGCAAACTCAGTTCAAAATTGTGTAGTCCAACAACTGAGCCTGTCCGTAAGGTCATAAGTGCCAAGCTAATTCCTTAAATATCCTACGGGCAACTATTATTTCCCGGGGCCCTAATCAACATCATGGAGTCTGCCAACTGCCATGCATTCAAACAGAATTTCCAGATACTAGCCTACACCAGAAACGCCCTAGTACAGGTGGAATTTGGCTTCAGTCATCCACTAATATCGAGGGACATGTGCTGCTGCTCCACAGACAATGTAAACAACCCAGAAAGAAATGTTCATGAAAGGGAAATACCCTAGGGCAGATGCTTCATCAACTGCCCTCACTGAACTGCTCCTAGATTTGTCCAACTGGGATTACTTTATTGATCAACCAGGTCTGCTTAAAACAATTTTAAGGAAACAATTAAGAACATTATCAAAGCAGTACGAAATAGGGACTGTAGGGTCCTCCAGCAGCATCATTGGGATTGTAGTCAGTTCCTCCAAGGACAAAATGAGCCAGCCTTACCTTGATTCAGCTCTGAACAAACCAATATTAAAGCAAATCCTATCGGTCGGACTCATGGTTACACCAATAAAAGACATAAGCACTCGCTGGAAATCTTTAGAGTGGGTCACCTCCTGCACACTCTGCCATCGGTTCGAGGAGTCCCTGGCTTACCTAGTTTGTACCTGCCCTGAATTTAGACACACATGTTGCACTTATTAAATCCCTAGTTTTTGAAATATGGCATCCATACCTGCATGAATGCAAGGAAGTTTCTCTTTAACTTAGAGATCCCCCATGGAACTGGCTAGATTAGCGAAATTTGCACGACAACTTAAAGAACTCTTAATCAAAGATCGAGCCTCAGCCTAAAGTAAGACTTCAAATCCCTGAGCATATATTAAGTATTTATGGACCACTATTTTATGTTTTAAAAATCATTTGAATCGTCTGAAATGAAATGATATGTCACTGTTTTTATTAACGATTGAAGAAGGTCTTTGGAATGACACACCGTGCATGGCCTTTTGTACCAATTTTTAATAATTGAAACAATAAAATTGCTCACTTGCTTACTTACTTTCTTACTCTTGCAGTTGGTGATGTTTGTTCTGGAAGTAGTTGTTTTGTCCATCAGGGAGAGCATGAGTTGGGTGTTTTTCGGGATATGTGATGATGGAGATGCCTTGGGATTGGACGATGTTGGCTAGTAGGGCCACATAGATGTTGAACAGGTTGGTACTGATGGAGGAGGGGACTCCACAGATCAGTTTCATGGTCTCTGATGTGAATGGTGGCATTCTGACTCTTTGCATTCTTCCCATGATGAAGGAGAAGATCCAGCAGAGTGCAGGTCCTTGGATGCCTATGTCGTGGCATCTTCTGATTTCAGTGTAGTGGTAGATTATGATGAAGGCTGCAGATAGGTCAAGAAGGTTGAGGGCTGCTGTTTCTCCTTGGTTTACAATGGACTTCTTTGGACCTGGCCCTTTCTGCAGGGTCACCCCCAAACTTTTTGCCTTTTGCTTCCTCCTACTCTTTTCCTGACCCCGTTTTTGCTGTCCTTAGAACTCTGCACACTTTACTAGTGCTAACTAGGGATCGAATGCATTTGTTCTCTCCCCATAAAATGGCATCCGTGTTTCATACCCAATTGGCATATTTTATTTACTTAGATGTTCCTAGTAAAGTGCACTACGTGTGCCTAGGGGCTGTAAATTAAATGCTACTAGTGGGCGTGCAGCACTCCTTGTGCCACCAACCTAAGTAGCCCTTCAACCATGTATCAGGCCTGCCACTTCAGGGCATGTTTGTACAGTTTACTGTCCCTTCCACTCGGCATTTAAAATGATATGCCAAGCCTTAAACTCCCCTTTTATTACACCTAAGTCACCCCCAAGGTAGGCCCTAGTTAGCCCGTAGGGCAGAGTGCTGTGTAAGGAAAAGGTAGGACATGTACTTTTAAGTTGTACATGTCCTGGCAGTGAAAAACAGCTGAATGTCTTTTTTCACTGCTGTTAGGCATGCTTCTTTTATAGGCTAACATTGGGAATTCCTTAAAATACTTTTAAGCTGTAATCTCTGATTAGAAAGGTGTAGCTGCATCGTGATTTCATATCTTTGGGATGGTAATGATGAATCCTTTTTACTGGTGAATCAGATTTAATGGTACTATTTCAGAAATGCCACTTTTAGAACATGATGCTTACTGCTCTGAGTGCCTTGCAGCTTGTCTCCAATGCACGTGTGGGCTGGGTGACAGTTAAACTTTGTACATTACCTCCAGTAAGCCACAAACACAGGAAGGCTAGGTGTGGCTGAGTACATTCTGTCGCATTCTCTTGCCCATGACTTGGCAAGAAAGGAGGAAGGGGCTCACACGTACTCTTTAAAGGTTAGTGACCCGCGTCAAGAAACGCTACTCTGCTAGAAAGAGCCCTTCCGCACCCTGGTTCTCTGACAGACTCAGACTGCTGAGACAGGGATGCAGAAAACAAGAGAGGCTCTGGCACACCCATCTTGATCCCACCGAAAAGATACAACATAAATATCTTTTAAAAGAGTATAAACTAGCAGTTATTGAAGAAAAAAAGGCCCACTTTGTCAAACTGACCACCTCTCTGAAATCCGCCAGAGACCTTTTTAAGATCATTGACTCTCTCTCCGCCCCCCAGATCGCGGACCCCATAGAAACGCAGGAGCTCTGTGATAAAATCTCATCCTTTTTCCATTCTAAAATTGCCAATATTCATAATGCCCTAGAATGCCTCAATCGGCAGTTGGACCCCCCTCCTCCTCCCTCCCTTTCCGGAGCTGAGCCTCTGCCTCCTGAACCTGGGCCTAGGCTGCTCATCTTCCCATCCCTCACTCTTGATGAGATCTTTTGCCTCCTTGACAACACCAAGTCGGGCTCCCCACTGGACCCCTGTTCGCTCAAAATCCTGAAGGCCTTTAGGGACGTGGATATCTACCCTCTTCTAGAGTTGATGTACCGTGCAATTATGGAGGGAGTCTTTCCCCTCGCCTCGCTTGGAAACTGGCCGTTGTCAAACCTCTCTTGAAGAAGCCCTCGCTCGACCCAGGGGTCCTGAAAAACTTCAGACCGATTTCTTTGTTACCGGCCCCTGCCAAAATTCTTGAGGCTCACCTTAACCACCACCTGACTACCTTTCTGGATGATTCAGGTCTGCTGGATGTCTCGCAACATGGCTTTCGAAGAGCCCACAGCACTGAATCTGCCCTTACGGTGGTTATCAATAACATCCGCTCGAGGGTCAATAGGGGCCTGGTCACCCTTCTGGTCCTACTCGACCTGATGGCAGCCTTCGATACCCTGTCTCCCTCTGTCCTGGTTGCCAGGCTCAGAGAGATAGGAGTTGGATGTCCAGCCCTTAGTCTTCTCACCTCCTTTTTACATCAAAGGGAACAGAGAGTGAAGCTAGGTAACTTTCTGTCCCCTCCCAAACCAGTGCAATGTGGGGTCCCCCAGGGACCCTACTTAAGCCCTACCCTTTTTAATATCTACGTGGCATCACTTGCTAGGGTAGTGAGATCCTATGGTTTTGAGGTGCTGTTGTATGCCGATGACACTCAAATCATGGTCTCCTTGACACAGTCTGTGAGCGACTCTGCCCTGAACTTCAGAACATGCATGTAGGCAGTCTCCCATTGGATGATCCGGAACTTCCTTAAGCTTAACGGAGAGAAGACGGAGGTCTTGATCTTCGGGGCTAGTCAAGACCTCTGGTCTAAAGACTTGTGGCCGGACTCCCTTGGGGACTGTCCCCTTCCCTCCCATCTCGCTAAGAACTTGGGGGTTCTGATCGATACCACTCTCTCCTTTGACCGTCAGGTCAGTAGGACCGTGTCAACCTGCTGTGGCATTATCAGGATCCTTAGAAAGATCGCAGGTTATCTTTCCCCGGATGCTCGGAAGCAGGCTGCAGTGGCTCTCGTCTCCTCGAGATTAGACTACTGTAATGCCCTGTATGTAGGTATGAACAAGAGTCTTGTCCATCGCCTACAGATGGTGCAAAATGCTGCGGCCAGGATGGTCCTCAATCTTCTGAGGCTCTCTTTCGCAACCCTGGCTGGGAAAACCCTTCACTGGCTCCCGGTCCACCCTAGGATCTCTTTCAAGCTTCTTTGCCTCGCCCACGGGGCTATTTATGGCTCTGGATCACAGAGCATTAGGTCCCTCTTTCATCCTTAGTCCCCCAGTAGAGCCCTTCGTTCATCCTCTATTAGTCCCTAGATTTGCCAAAGCAAAATGGGGAGGTAAAGCCTTTGCCACCGTGGTCCCCAAGCTCTGGAACTCTCTTCCTCCTGAGTTGGTGGGATTCTCTCTGGCACGCTTCCGTAAAGAACTGAAAACCTGGTTCTTCTGGAGGCCTACTCGTAGACGTGGGTTCGGTGATCTGAAGACATTTGGTTGCTGTTTGGCGCCTTGATGCCCTTGGGCTACGTTGCGCATTATAAGTCCCCCCCCAAAAAACAAAAAAAAAACAAAGGACTGATTACTACCCGCAAATAGTCTGGCAGATAGGACTAGGTTGAAAGGGATACTGGTGCACTTCAAAGCTATTTTTTGAAGTCTTCCCTGCTTCAAATGCATATTTGTGTATCGGTACTGGGTGACTGACCACAGCAAATCAGACACTTCTGAACATCTGTCAGAAGAGCTGCTGTGCAGCTCAAAGAACTCAACTGGACTGCTGATCTGGCAGGTCTGCTCTTCCATTTGTGCTCTACTGCCCGCTGCTCTCTGACTTTGCTGAAGGAGAGCTGGAACTGCTTTCTTCCAAGTGATCTTTAAGGGCTTGTTGGCTTGCCTCCTGCTGCTTGTTGCAGGAGTAAAATTGGTGCATCGCTTGAGAACCATTGCTTTGCCTCCAGAGATCGACGCATTGCACAACTTATCACTGCCACTGCAGCTTGGTGAGATAGATGAATCCTCTCAACTCTGTGGCAGAAACCGGCACATTGCTCGATGCCTCTTCCCTCCGACACTCATCTTCAGAACTGATGCATCACCCTCACTACGTGTAGGAGATTAACGCATCTTACTTGTGACCAGGAAAGGTTCTTTGTTCACCTGGACCTGCGTGAGTCCTGCAGCTAGCCGACTCTCCATCGTGGTCAGCCGAAACATTGACTTTCCCCCGGTCCAGTGCGACCTAAAGTACATTTTTAGTGCTATTTGCTTCTAAACGCATTACTGCAAATATTCATTTAAAATTAAATATCTTAACTACTACACATTGGACTCTTGTCTTATTGGTCTTGTTTGATTTATAAAGTCATAATTTATTTTTCTAAACTGTTGTGAAGTCTTTTTGTAGTGTTTCCACTGGGTTTCTGTATGAGTTATTGCACAAATTCTTTACACAATGCCTTCCAAGTTCAGCCTGCATGCTCTGTGCTAAGCTACCAGATGGAGAGCACAGGATAATTTAGGTTGTATTGTGACTTTGCGATACCAAAGGGGAAAATGGAGGGAGCGCTTGAGCAAATCAAATACTCACCCCCAGTAAACTGATCTGGGTTTAATCCATCATCATTCTTTAGCTCACTCCACCAGCCCAGTTCAGACATGGCCATATACAAATCAGTCTGACCCTGTGCCTCATGGGAACAGTCCAGCCGGAACTGCCAAGCCATGCCTTCCCTGGCCCGGAAACAAGCATCCTGGAACCGGTTTCGGGTTTATAACCCTCATCAGCGCGGCTATCTTAAATCCAGTGGCAAAATGAGCAAGGGGCCCACGTCTGGGCATATCCTGGCAACTTATGGCGAACAAAGCGATACCAAAGGGGATGATGGACGGAGCTTGAGCAAATCAAACACTCACCCCCAGTCAACTGATCTGGGTTTAATCCATCATCGGTCTTTAGCTTACTCCACCACCCCAGTTCAGACATGGCCATATACAAATCAGTTTGACCCTGTGCCTCATGGGAACAGTCCAGCCTGAACTGCCAAGCCATGTCTTCCCTTGACAGGAAACAAGCATCCTGGGACCGGTTTCGGGTTCATAACCCTCATCAGACAGGCTATCTTGCATCCAGTGTCAAAGTGAGCAAGGGACCCACGTCTGGGCGTACCCTGCCAACTCAGGGCAAACAAAGCGATACCAAAGGGGATAAAGGACGGAGCGCTTGAGCAAATCCAACACTCACCCCCAGTCAACTGATCTGGGTTTAATCCATCATCATTCTTTATCTCACTCCACCACCCCAGTTCAGACATGGCCATATACAAATTAGTCTAACCCTGTGCCTCATGGGGACAGTCCAGCCCGAACTGCCAAGCCATGTCTTCCCTGGACCTGGGGGTTCAGTGTATGTCCTGGGATGTTTATGGGACCTGACACATGCTGGGTGAGGCCAATGTTCCACGCGTTTTCAAGTAGAGCTGTGGAGCAATGTTCGGTCCTGTCTTCCAGGTGGAAGATGGAATCACGAGTAATAGGTTGGCTCTGGAGTCCATGGTAAATGGGGTATGAAAGTTGATTATGAGTTTGGTAAAAAGTGTTTTGTGGTGCGGGCGGTCTGTAGATGAGGGTTCCATGCATGGTGAAGTTATCGGAGAGTTGAAGTTTGAAGTGCAAGAGTTCCATGGATGGGGTGGTGATTTCCACAATGGTCATGCACTTGATGGATTCTTTGAAGATGATTGTGAGTTCTTCTCCAGGCTTGTGGTTGTGGCCCTGTGATGTGATCTTGTAGCCTCTTGGTATTGCTGTAGCAATGTCAGGGGCTGATTTGGAGCTGAGCCAGGTTTACATGATGAAGACGAGTTCTGGTGTGTCACTGCTTAGTAGGACTCAGATCTAGGTAGCATGTTTGCTGAGTGATCGTGTGCTGAGCCACACACATGCAAATACGTGTTGTTGTGTGGGTTAGTGGAGGCGTGGAGTGTTGGTTGCGGTCGCACTGTTGGCTTGTATGTGGGATTTGTGTATGATAGGCTGCAAAAGAATTGACAGTGGGAGCAGGAAAAGGCTCCCACTCTGTTATGAGGTGCAGCTCGGCAGCAGTATGGTGCGCAGTGTCCCAGGTCCAGTGACCAAAGGAAGGCTGCGGAGTATCATTGGGGGGGATCGGAACAGGGTTTCTTGTTTGGATGCAGTCCAGGCATGGATGGGCGCAGCCGGGCTTGCCTTTGGTGAGGTGCATATGCAACAGCTGCCATTAAGGAGATCTTGGGAGGGAAAGGAGCATGGTAAGTGCCCAGTGGGTCTTCTAAGAGTGGAAAGAAGAGGCAGGAAGGTGACGCGCAAGGAACAGGTGGGAAAGATGCATCGGAGAGGGAAGGGAGCAGAGGGGCCTGAAACAGAGAGAAAAAGGCACAAACAGAAAACTTCAGAAAAGGTACGAAGAAAAAACTGTATAAAAGACAGAAAGAGAAAGTTGCACAGAAATAATAAAAAAAGGCCAAAAAGAGAGAAATGCACAAAACAGAGAAGTGGAAGAAAGGGTAATAAAGAGCAGAACACAAAAAAGAGGTGCTTGTGAAAAAGGGACTGAAGTGAGAAGGGCAGAAAAGTGGAAGAAAGGTTTAAAGAGAGCACAAAGCATAAAATAGGCAAAAAAGAGAGAAAGTCACTAACGAGGGAAAGGTGGAATACCAGACAGAGACCGAGTCAGAGAGGGAGGTGGCTGGGTGAAGGGTGGATAGAAGGCAGAGAGGCCGAGGCGAGAGCCTCAAGGCGAAGGCCGGGTCCATAATAGGACCAAAGACCAGACTCAGGTAAGTGGGTGGGGGCCCAGGCCTAGGCACCTGCTCAACTTTAAAATAGTTGTAGACTATTTACAATACTTTTGTAAGATGATCACCTCCTGCTATGTTTAGTTTTGTTATCGCAAACATTTGCCTGCTGTGTTTGGAAGGCAGCATATTTTCGTTTCTACTTGAATTCTTTTAATTTATCTTGCATATGGAAGGATGAGTCTGTGGATTGATAAATGAATGCATGAGTTACATAGGGTGTGCAGGATGACTTATTAAGTACCTGCACCCATTAGTTACACAAAATGCACTTTCATGAGCCAGACTATTGGCAAAGACAATGCTTATTAAATTCTGAGGGGCAGATTTACAAGCCCATTGCGCCTCTTTTACGCCACCGTTGCGTCACTTTTGTGATGCAGCGGCGGCGCAAAAGATGCGCCATGGTGCGGGGTATTTACAGCATGACGCATCTGGGAGATGTGTCACATTGTAAAGCCTTGCGCCATAAGGAGGCGTTCCGGCGCAGGTGGGGGCGGCGTTCCTGCGCAGGAACGCCTCCTAAAAGTGGCTGAGTGAAATCTAAAAGATTTCACTCAGTCATTTTTAGGCCAATGCTGCGTCAAAACCCTGCGCCTGCTTGAAGCAGGCGTAGGGCTTGACGCAGCATTGGAAGAATAGGCCCCCCAGAGCATTGCTCGAGCTGCGTCGTGCTTGCGACGCAACTTCAGCAATGCGCCGCCTTTACGGCACAGATGGTGATGCATCTGTGCCGTTTTTGCCCCATAGTGCTCTGCATTTACAATGGGTGGCGGAGCTGCGGCTCACAATTACTGGTGCATCCCTGCTAATTTGCAGGGATGCGCCAGTAATTGAAAATCTGCCCCTGTGGGTTTTTGGAAAAGTAGCAAGGCCTGCCTTTGGCTGGTGGATCACATGATCTATTTCCATTCTACTTTGACCTGAAAATGACAGAAGCAGCAGTTCAATTCAGTTTCCTTTTTGAATCATTCGGCTATCAACGACGAGGACCCTGTGATTGGTTTAGAGGCTAGATGGTGGTTAGTGGTTCTCGCGATCAGCCCAGACTCTCTATTGATTTGTAAATGATTGGAACAAAACTTCAATTTCCAGTATTAATCTTTGGATGGCAGGTAACGAAGCATGGCCTGGGACTGGATATGAGGGTGGCTAGAGACCTGTCCAATTTCCACCTGGCATAACTGTCCACGGACTACTCTTCCTTTCCTGGTCATTCGCTGTCTCATCCTCTTCCTGTCCCAGCCAAACTATTGTTAAAGGCCCTTCACTGGCTCCCAATCCAAGATCGAATCACTTTTAAGTCACTCTGTATTGCCCATAAAACGCTGTAGGGTAAAGGCCCTCCGGCCTTGAGAGGACTGATTCGCCCCTATAAGTCGGCCATGGCCCTCCGCTCAGACAAGGAAAATCTGGCCATCATACCAAGAGTGAGGAAGGCACGCACCGGTGGCCGCCGGTTCTCGCTGAATGCATCAAATAAATGGAACGCCATTCCTAGAGATCTCCGGATGGAACCCGTTCACCTTAAATTCAAAAAAGCTCTCAAAACCTTTCTCTTCCCTACCACTCCCTAAATCCGTCCCCTCTTGAGTTCACTGTGTTCAGGTCAGTTTCAGCGCTGGGACGCTCCAGGGCAGCCATGCGCTCTATAAATCTAAATCTAATCTAATCTAATCTAATCCCCACTAGCCCATGTTGGCCTGTCTCAGTCTCCATGTAGATGTGCTTGATTAAACTTATAGAACGTATCATCAGTATTGATCAAACTGTTCATCAGTTTACAAATAGCAGTTTGATATAGACATATTCCTGACAGCTATGATGGAATGTGTGCTCTTTACAGCAGTTTTTTGTTAAGTGTAATTTATGAGGTAGTAGGTTTGCAGATGCAAGAGGTAAGTACCATCATTTATATTCATTGATTGGCTAAGAGATAGTCAGGTTTAAATGAATGCTGGAACTGCTTTCCACCACGTCATCCAGCGTGAAAATGTAAAGCTGGCTTCCGGGTCCGCCTGGGAACAAAAAGCAGCCCTGGTGAAAATGTCCAAACTAGCTTCGCTCTTTTCCACTGCTCCCAATTCTCTCTTTTTCTCTCTCCCTCCTCTCTCTTGCATCTCTCGCCTCTTGTGCCTGCTGTTATTACGTGGGAGAGGTGGCAGGGACACCAGCAGGGGCCCCAGCCATTTAAATACTTGCCTCAAGTGTCCCAAGGCCATTGTGAAAGCGCCTAATAGAGTAAACTGTGCTGCAGCAACATATGAGGGACCGAATGCTGAATAAATCAAACATTCTCCTCCAGTCAATAAATCTGGGATAAATCTATTGTTCTTTTGCTCACTACGCCACCTCAGTTTGAACCCATCCATATGCAAATCAGTTTTGACCCTGTACCTCATGGGAATAGTACAGCCCAAACTGCCAAGCCAGGCCTTCCCTGGACCAGAAACAAGCATCCTAGGACCGGTTTGGGGGTATATCACCACTCATCAACCAAGCTAGATTTAATCCAGTGGCACAGCGAGCAAGGGGCCCACGTATGCTCATGCACATCCCACTTAGGGCGGAAAATGCTGTGACAACCCAACCCAGGATGCTTGTTTCTGTTCCAGGGAAGACCTGGCCTGACAGCTCAGGTTGGACTGTTCCCAATTAGGCACAGGGTCAAGTCTGATTTGCATATGGTTGTGTTCAAACTGGACTGGCATGGCGAGCAAAAAATAGATATAGGCCCAGATTTTTGTACTGGGGTGAATATATGACATTGTTCTGCATTCTGTCCATCAATTGTTTTTTTTGCATTTGTCACCCCGAGTAGGACAGGTCCAGAAGTGGGACCCGTGCTCTCCATGCCACTGGAGTAAAGCTATCCTGGCTGATGAGGGGTGATGCCCCGAAACCAGTCCTAGGATGCTTGTTTCCAGTCTAGGGAGACCTGACCTGGCATCCCGAGCTGGATGGCTCCTATGGGGAGCAAGGTCAAGACTGATTTGCATATGGCTGGTTTTAATCTGTACTGGAGTGAATGTTTGACATTGTTCAACATTCTGTCCATCAATTGTTCTTTTTGCGATGTAAACGGGCACCAGGCCATGGTTTGTTGGATTTTCTAATATGAGAAAATCATCTTCAACACAGTTCATGCAAACCAGTAATGAATACAAATGGGAAAATATTTACTCTGGGTATATTTACTTGGGACATTCATTAGACATGTGGAAGGCTTTGGGAGTGCATGTGAATTATTAATCCACATTTTCCCTTGGGCTCGTTTGGCTTTTGGAACAAATCTCATGACACGTCGCTGAATTTCCAAGGATAACTTAGGGGCATATGATTGCTCTTTATGGTTTCGATATACAAGTACCCTCATTCCCCCATGTCATTTGTTAAAATGGCAAAGAAAACAGGCATCCTGCGCGCATGAGTTAGAAACATTTCCGAGTAATACATGGATGTCTAACAGTCGAGCTCGGAAACACACACAGGCAATTTCTACCCTGTTGTTTCCGAGCCCTGCTGTTGCTAAACAAACATTCCGGGCCCGATTCACAGAACTAACTGAAGACAAAATCCTAAACTTACTACTTTTGGTATTCACAGAAGTTAGGATTTTGTCTTAAGTTTTCTCTTAAGACAGACTTAAGAAAAAATCCTAACTTAAGTCTGTCTTAAGTCTGTCTTAAGTTAAACTTAAGACAAAATCCTAACTTCTCTGAATACCAAAAGTAGTAAGTTTAGGATTTTGTCTTAAGTTAGTTCTGTGAATCGGGCCCTCCACTCGTAAGGATTTTTTGTTACTTTGTGCCCTCAAGATGCCAAAAAGAACCCCATGAACCCCTTCTGCACTGCGGATGAGCAGAAAACAGCGTCATGATACGGCCACTAGTCTATACTATACCACCCCCCCACCCAAAAACAATTGCAATGTCTAGAGCACACACATTTACTCAGAATATTTGAGCTAATGTGCGAACTGCTGACACAAAAACTGGAAAACACGGAAGGACAATTATGGGCCCTGTGTTAATACACTTTGCTGTCTGCAGTTCATGAGCTAAATCTGAGCTGTTCAGAGTTAATATTTGCTCTACAAGAAGCTCAATTTCGGAGCCACAGACTTGGGACTGGATCAATATAGACGCCGCTGCCTCAGCGCAGATCCGATCACCTGTTTTTTATGTGCTTTTAGTATGTAAAGTGAACTTTTTTAACCCAACATTTCTCTGGGTTCAATGCAGCTCAGAAACTTTGAGCAATGTTTAGCTCCTTCTGTTTCTGGGGTTGATAAATATAATTATTCATTATTTATTGTTTTAAATTATTTAAAAATACTAAATAATAAAATAAATTCAACATATGAGGAGTTAATATGTTATGTTATGTTATGTTATGCTATCCACTCTTGTATAGCGCTCGAATCACCCTGGGGCATCTCGGCGCTGTCTGGAAGATACAGCATGAGTTGGCATATTCGGGGGGCTAAATGGGCATATTTTTTAGAACAGGAAGGTCTTCAGATGCTTTCTGAAGAAGGTCTAATGAGAAAGTTCCCTGATGGATTTGGGGAGGCTGTTCCAATATTTCGGGGCCAGGAAGGAGAAGGCCATACCTCCTGCTCTCCTTAGCCGGATGCGTGGAATGTGGAGCAGTCCAGCCGCAGCTGATCTTAAACAACGTCCTGGGGTATATCTTTTTAGCTTTTTTTTGTAAGTACTTTGGGCCTTGTCCATTCAATGCTTTAAATGATAGGCAGCAAATTTTGAAAAAGGAACGCTTTTTCACTGGTAACCAGTGTAAGGAATTTAGAAGAGGCAAGGACAGTGAGCCGGCCGGCATGTTAAGGATCATTCTTGCCGCGGTATTTTGAATAACTTGCAGCTTATTTAGGAGAGAGGTCCCAGCCTCTGCGAGGAGGGCATTTCCATAATCCAAGCGGCTGGTCACCATTGCTTAGATCAACGTTCTACGATGATCTGTGGGTATGTATGGAAAGATTTTTCTGAGAAGGCGGAGGTTATAGTAGCAGGAGCCAGCCGTAGCTGCTACATGGTCCCGCATAGTGAGCGAGTGATCTAGCTTCAGCCCCAGGTTCTTTACGTGTTGCTTTGGAATGGGCGGGGTCCCCAGTTTTGGCGGCCACCATTCGTTGCTCCAGATGTTTGCCGCTTTTCCCAACAGCATCACCTCCGTCTTTCTAGGGTTCAGTTGGAGAAAGTTGTGGGACATCCAATTGGATATTGCATGCATTCCTTTAGTAAAGTGGAGCCTATCAGATTCTGGGTCTGAGCCTGTGGTGAACAACAGCTGAGTGTCATCTGCGTAGGAGACTGTTTCGAAGCCCAGAGCTTCTACTACCTCAGCTAAAGGGGCCAAATAAATATTAAAAAGGGGAGGGCTGAGGCAGGAGCCCTAGGTAACTCCCTTGTCCAAAGCTGTTTTCTCAGTGTTGAAAGGACCGAGGATGACTGTCTGGGCTCTGTCTGATAAAAAATGTATTAGCCATTTTAAGGCTAGGCCTTGAATTCCATAGGCTCTTAACCTTTCCGCGAGCCTGGAGTGGGATACGGTATCAAAAGCCGCAGAGAGGTCAAGAAGGATCAGGATGGCCGAGCCCCCCGCATCCACGGTCAGTCTCAAGGAGTCAGTAACTGCTAGAAGAGCAGTCTCTGTGCTGAAACCCGAGCAAAAAACGGATTGCGAAGGGGCCAGGATGTCATTTGCTTCCAGGTAGCTGCTCAGTTGTTTGTTTATGATGCCTTCTAAGATTTTGGTGAGCAAGTGAAGAAAGGAAATGGGGCCATAGTTACTGAGCTCCTTTGGGTCAGCCGAGGGTTTCTTTAAGATCAGTCTAACAAAGGCTTCCTTCCAGGATGTGGGGATAACACCTGATTGAATGGAAAGGTTAAAAAATGTTTGAATGGTAGGGGCACAGCATTGAGCTAGTAACGTCATAATTTTCAGGGGACATGGATCAGTGGGAGATCCCAATTTTGCCGTCTCCAATGCTTGAGTAACTTCTTCCAGTGTGGCTGGCAGAAAGTTATCCAGAAGGCAAGTTGGCTTGTTTATGAGGACAAAGCGGGCTAGGTGTGATAGTGGGAATCGCAGTATCGGACTGAGGGAAGTTAGAATACATTAGTGAAATTTTGCCCTGAAAAAAGGTAGACAAAGCATGACATAGTTCCTGGGATTCTACCGGGGATTGCTTGCAGACTTCGGGAGAAGTGAAGTCTCTAACTATGCTGAAGAGGGTTTTGGCCGTATTAGCGGCATTCTCATTTTGATTAAGGATGTAGAGGCGTCTGGCCATTTTTAGGCTACGATGGTAATTTGTTAGAGCAGATTTAAATTTTTGCCTACTTAGGGAGCACTTTGATGCTCGCCAAAGTCTCTCTAGTTGCTTGCAGGAGGTTTTTTCCTGTCGCAGCTCTAGTGAGTACCAAGGGGCCGAGGCTCGGTTGGAGGGAGGCCTAAGGTTTTTTCTGGCCGGCATAGTTTTATCAAAAGATTTTGTAAGAGTTTTATTAAAAAACATCAGCATGTCCGACACTTCTTGATCTTGGGGTTGCGTCAGTAACTCAGTCTGGAATATGGGATTAAAGGCCAAGGGGATAATTTGTGCCAGGGTCTACGGAGTTCTGGTCTACTTTTTAGCTCTTGTTTTTGGAAATTGCAGGGGGCCATTAATCATTTCGAATTTGACCATATGATGGTCAGACCAGGTAAACGGCCAGGGGGGATCGCATCTTAGCTGTTCCATATTTAAGAAAATTAGATCCAGGGTATGGCCTGCCTGATGCGTAGGGCCTGTTACTCTTTGCGTGAGACCCAGCTGTTCTAAGTCACTTAGGAAATTTGTGGCCTCTTTATTTGTGTTGACCTCACAATGGAGGTTAAAGTCCCCCAACAACAAAAAACTCTTTGAAGCGACAGCATGGATGGCTATATAATCAGTTAATGTGTTTGCAAAGTCCATTTTTGACCCCCAGGGACGATATACTAATGCTCCTAACCAGCTCTCTGTTGGAGATTTGATGACCTTAAAAATGCCTATTTCTAGGTTCTCATGCATCATGGTAGAGACCCATGAATTGCTAAGATGTTTTTTGGAGGCGATGGCAATTCCGCCACCAGTTTTCCCGGTGCAATCGAGGTGAATGAATTTATAGTTATCAGGTATGGCAATATTAATAATGGGATGATTCCCTGTGTTCAACCAGGTTTCCGTGAAAAAACAGATTTCAGGTGAGTGTGAGGTGTTCATGTCCCAAATTTCATAGGGATGTTTAGCCAGGGAACGCACATTGCATAAAATAAATGTGCTCCCCCCCCCGTGGAGAAATATCTCTGAAGTCTCACAGACGGGACAGAGGTTAGGTGTAGATTTTTTTGGAAGGAGCAGTGTCTGCACGCAACTGGACCCTCCAAGGAGTCAGGAAATAGATTCCGGCACCTAGACATGGGATTTTGGTCAGGGTTGTGCGCATTTCTGATTGAGAACAATTTATCCGAGGTATAAATGATCCGTTGGGGGGGGCGTTGGAAGAGTTTTAGGCTTTGTGCGGGCAGGGGTCGGTGCCTCTGGGCTCGGACGGGCACAGAAGGGCTATCCTTTGGCGGTCCTTCGGCGTGTCTTTGGCGCGCCTGCTGCGCGGAGGCATGCCCGTCTGTTTTTATATCTGATTGCAGAGCGCGATTCCACCAACTAGACCGCCACCTAACGTACCTGACCCAAGATGGCCGCTGTGTTTGTTCGGCAGCCTCCTGGTAAAGTGGCAAGCTCAGCACCTGATCGGCTGAGGGGTGATTGAGGCGAAAGGCAAGAAATTTGAAAAGTCAGCAAATTTCTAAAATAATAATTTTAAAAAAGGTACAAAGTACAGTTTTCCAATGCACTACAAAGCTCCCGGCTTCCGCCTCAGGAGTATCTTCAGACTGGCGACCTGCGCGTTACTACTGCTTTTATATCTGATTGCAGAGCGCGATTCCACCAACTAGACTGCCATCCAGTGTACCTGACCCAAGATGGCCGCTGTGTTTGTCCGGCAGCCTCCTGGTACAAGTGGCAAGCTCAGCACCTGATCGGCTGAGGGGTGATTGCGGGGAAAGGCAAGATATTTAAACAGTCAGCAGGGGGTTAAAAAACTTGACTTCGCATTGGCTGTTTGACCTGCCTGGATTATATTTACAAATGCTGTAATCAGATGATTATCGACCTGCAACATAACTGTTTGGTTTGAGTTTGTATCTTTACTAATGTGGTATAAAACCTTTGTGGTTTGCAAATCTACTCCTCTCTGACATTAATGTGAGTAAATTATGCTTCACTGTCAATAATGAATTGAGGAGTTTAAGCCTGCTTTTATATCTGATTGCAGAGTGCGATTCCACCAACTAGACCTCCACCCAGCGAACCTGACCCAAGATGGCCGCTGTGTTTGTCCTGCAGCCTCCTGGTACAAGTGGCAAGCTCAGCACCTGATCGGCTGAGGGGTGATTGCGGCGAAAGGCAAGATATTTAAAAAGTCAGCAAATTGCTATAGTGCTATACTGTAGCATTCCATTTCATTATTTCTAGTTTAATAATGAATATATGAAAATAATTTACATTTATATTATACATTAACATCGATAAATATTCTCAAAAGAATAATGAACTTTATAGTTAATTTTCGATATACTTTACAATAGGGAGATCTCTGCCACAGTGGGGATGATCTTCATCTACCCTTGCAAAATTACTAGTAGCAGCCTTGAACTCACAAGCCCTGCTGTAGGAGGCTCCAGCCCCTACTCTGAGATTGTGGAGACATGTGGGTCTACAACTAGGAGTACATTTATACAAAGAAATTGTGAATAGCAAAAAAATGTTGCAGCGTTACACCTAGGCGCAGTAGTTAATGAACACAAGTACATATATACATGTGAATATTTACCATTTGGTTCAATAAATGCCCTTAAGACAGCGCAAGCACATAAAACAGATGCTCTGAGCCATTCATAATACAGCCATAGGTGTTTCTTCCAGCTGGAAGGAAGCAGAGCACTTACCTGTGCACTGCACTACATGACAAGGGCTCTGACTCACAACCTGCTTCACACATTTAAGAAGCAATGATGCAAATCTCTTCAAGGACTATGGGTAATAAGGCCTCTTTACGTCTCCATTTTCCTTGGTGACTTGTAAACACAAAGCCATACTTTCGAGCTGCAATGCTACATTTCTTCATTTAAAAAACTTACAACACCCTTTATTTTTTTTGTCAGCAAATTATTTCTGAATTTACTTAGAGAAAGGAGAGACTGAAAGAGATGAGTGAAAGAAAAATGGGAGGATAAAAATAGAACGGGATAAGGAGTGCAAATAGTAGTAATATAAAGACAGGAGTATAAGGGAAATAATAATAACTATTCTAGATATCAGGTTCATAGTGCACTTCTTGGTACTGAAAATAACAAGATTTGCTTTTTATTGTACTAAAGTTTCCGACCCGGAGAGGATGGAAGGCTGAGACGGCCTTGCCATGATTCGAATGCTTACCTCATGGAGCCTTCCTACAGGCTGACGGGTTGATGAGAAGCTGCGAAACAATCGAGAGAGTTCTAGGGAGGGCTGTGAAACTCGGAGGTAGAAGCACGGATGACGTCATGGCGCTAAGATTTAGTGGCGTCCAAAGTCTACAGACTTGCATCTGGGAGGTCCCCTGTGAGAGGGACGCGAGGAAGGAGGGGCGCGTGCGCGAGCCCTTTCATCTCATCAACTATCTGCGACGAGGCTGCCAGAGAGGCGCCCGAGTGAAGGGCTGATGGCGAGCGTCTTTCCCATTAATATTTTCCCGCCTGAAAGAGTGATCGATGGATTCCATCTGGCTACAAGGCAGCGTTAGAAGTCGCAGTGTGTAACTGTTTGTCACAGACTGTCCAAAGTCAATCTTTTTTGGAAATTTGACAGATACTGAATTGCCCAAAGTCAACATTATATCAATTTCTTCTGTAGGAACATTTTAGAAAGTTGACATGAATTGATTTCTGTAAAGATCAATAGAGGTGCTCGGAGGAGGTGTGCAGAGGGAGGGTGAGGCTGGGAACTGGGATGCCAGGTACTGTACACGGTGAGTAATGCTCTGTTCTGGGGACTTGTACGTGCCCTGCAGGCCTCGCGCTGTACCACAGCAAGCAGGGGACCTCTGTAATACGAAAGTGAAGGGTAGAAATCATACGAAGGGAAGAAAAACAGCACAAACTCATCGCAGAACCATTTGACATCCCTTGACACATCACTGTAGGAAGATGTTTTGTGAACTAATAGGGTATCAGTGACTCTCTCCACTGTCCTGCTGGATTGTTTGGCAGGTTTTGATGGTCATAACATCAGTGCAAAAATGCAAAACACCGCCACGAGGATTTACCCGAATTAAAATTGAAGGGCAGGTTTTTATGCACCATTTAAACAGACTTACATCTCTGTCAAACTAAGGTCATCTTCCGGGGGATGGAGGTTTCGCCACCAAAATGCGGGATCCGACAAGAAGGAATGATTTCCCCCCACCCCCCCCCCCCCCCCCGGCGCCTCCTTCTTTTTTTTTTTTTTTTTTTCTTTCTCACCTTTCTTCATTTTTCTCCTCTTTTCTTTCCGCCACTCATGTATGCTCCATGTAAATATATATTTTTTTTATATACAATAAAAAATTACAGAAATAAAAAAAAAAGAAATTCTGACGGAAAATGTTGGCACTGGGAGTGTCTCTTAATGTGGCGTTACATTATCATTTCTTGCATGTCAGCCTCCCTATCACAGTAGGGCACATTTCTGGAAATTAGGGAAACTAGACTGTCAACCAACGAGTCTACTCTGTCAGACATGATGTCACTTTCTGCATATTAATTTATTTATAATAGTGGGGTAAATTACAGTATATTCTAGAAATTAAACATACATTTTCAGTTGCTGCAGTCGTCGTTCATAGAATCAACTCTGCCAAAGATGACGATTGACCGGCCACCCTAGATTGGGTACCAATGCCTGGCAGGCTCAAATCTGACACTTGGCAGAGCCAATGGCATTCTCAAAGGATTTTTAGCCTAGGTCTTGGTAGAGGGGAAGGGATGGTGTTTGCACTGTGCATATGATGTAATCCAAAAGAAGATGGATACTTTAAAATAGATTATTTAAGATACTTTATTTAAGATAGGTTGTTAAGATAAAAGATAGGAAACTGTTGTAAATAGGAGCTGAACCCCATCAGGAGCAGCTGTCCTGCTGCTCAGCCCCCACCCAACTGACATTCATAACACACTAACATTCCATACATCCAACATTCCACATCTCATGCATTCAAGCTGAGCAGCAGGAAGATACAAGATACAACAGCAACCTTGATGCAAATTCGAAATTCCACATTACCTACTCGGATGGATCTTTCGTTTGAATTGAGGCTTAAAATCCTCAATTCAATAACTCATCATTGACAGTGAAGCATAATTTACTCACATTAATGTCAGAGAGGAGTAGATTTGCAAATCACAAAGGTTTTATTACCACATTAGTTAAGATACAAACTCAGACCAAACAGTTAAGTTGATAGAGCGCGCAGGTCACCCGGGTCACTATTTTACCAAATTTTCCCACACACTGGGCCCTGACGTGAGTAAAACCAAGACTGAGCTTTGGTTGAACCGGGTGATTTTCTTGCACGCCACTATGAGTAATTCGGGGGGTGACTCTTACACCACTTGCTATTCATGTACCTGACTTACCACAGGCACATTACTCCCAAGGGATCAGGAGCTAGCAGTGGACAGGTGACAGGTTTCCTGGGAAAGAATATACTTTATAAACCCAAATACATTGTCCACACTGTAATCTGTAAAATAACCACAGACACCTGATAGGTTTAAAAGTTTTATCTAAAGATTTCAAAGTGAATATGCCAAGATAAGCAAGATACAAAATAACACATCAAGCATTAGGATCGCGGCCAGAATATAACTGTGAATTAGAGCAAGGACCATTTGAGCATATGGGAACACTATGGGATCTGAGCATTTAGGGAACACGCTATTCAGCACAAGTTTAAACTAGGGCGAGGGACATGAATAGGATCTAGAATGTATATTTAAGCTAGGCTACTCATGCTATTCTTACTAAGTTCACTGCAACCATGCTAAAGGAAGGGGAAAAAACCGGAACATACTAAAGTATAACAGTCAGTTAATTCCCTACCGGTGGGGAGAGAAGTGGAACAATTCTAATAATCAATTTCATATAACTTGCATTTCAAAGTGATAGAGCAATATAACGGGCAAGAGTGCTTTATTAAGGAGAAGGCGAGTAAGAGAGAGAGAGAAAGAGAAAAAGAGAGAATCGCAAACCCACTAAGTAATATTTACCTAATTAGGAATGAGGACTAACCCTGGCCACGGGTCAGTTTGGAAGGACGGGGACAAGAACCCTCAGAAAAGGAATGCCAGAATGCGAGCAGGTACAGCTCACGGCAGCCAGGACAGGATACCCCTCAGGTTTGGGACAGGACTGGGCTCACCAAGGTACGACCAACACCCACAGATTCGGATGCAACGCCTGCGTTACCCCTTCTGCAAGTAATCCGCCAGTAACCCCGATTGGGTTTTCGAATTTCCCAGCAAAGTGCTTCGCCAGCACTTAAGACTATTTCCACCCCTAGGAGTTTGTGGAAAGTATGGACAGAGTGCTCCGCAGCACTCTAGATTGAGCACCTATAGAGATCGTAGGGTCAGTGACAGGTCTGCTACTCGGACAAGTCGGACAATTTTCCTAAGCTAAACTAGGGCAGATATACTGTTTGGGGACCCTTAGACCACCCACTAATGTTGCAAGTGACAATTCCCCACATTACGATTGGTCAGGAGGGGTGATGTGATCATTGTCACCTCCTAGAATTCAGTGTTCCCATCATACATAATAATTTTTCCTACCCGCCCCTTGGGTTCACGTTCCCAGGCATAAGAATACAGCAAGACAATATAGTTCATAGCAGGTAGCAACAGTATTGCTTCTTTTCAAGGTAAGATTTGGTCTCTCAGAGAAGTTTCTCAGGTGCATTGTGCTTCAGGAGCCAGCTGGCTTGTCTTAGCTTCTGCGCAGTGAGGTTTCTCCCAGGTCACGTGGCGGGGTTCAGAGGAGCTTCTAACATGGCGTAGCTTAAGCACTCCCAGCCCCCAGAGACGTGATAAATGAAAAGTAAGCGAAAACAAATTAGAATCATACATAAAAAATGATCACACTGTATACCGTGATAGAAATTAACACACCCCTTATTTTATAACACCTATAGTATTAAAGTTTAGTGCGAAAAGATAGATAGGCAAAAGCAGCAGTGGCAAGCATAGAGCGTGGTGAGAGACAAGCGGCCATGTTTGCAATAGTGCGCATGAAGTGTGGCTCAGGGGTTAGAGGCGGCAGACCTGGAGCTTGAGTTCGGCCCGGGACCAGGGTTCAATTCCCCGCCTCGGCGGGTCTTGGGCTCAAAAATTCCACGGACTCGTTAATTCTCGCTCCGGTGCCTTCTCGACTCACGGGTTCACACTCTGCGACTCTGGGCAATAGCTCGCTTAATCTCCACACCGGCCCCTCGCGGTGGGATGCCTGGCTTTCACCTTGTGGATACCCTGCCAGGGTTATCTCACAGGGGAATACCAGGACGGGTTCCCTAAGCAAGCGCTGAGATGCCCCAGGGTAAGTCGTGCGCTATATAAGTCTCATTCATTCATTTCATGAGCAACAGATTCCCTCCAGAATGCGAGTGCGTCACATCACATGGGTATGACCGACGCATGCGCAGACTGAATTTCTGCAAAAGCGGCCATTTCCTTAGTGCAAGCATTGTGAGGATGAAAAGACACACAGGCAAGCCTCTCGGGAACGCCCGCGTGTTGGGGAAAATGCTAAACATGAGACGAACAGTTGGATTAATATGATTATAATTTAAACGAGGTTCATGAGTGAGAGCAAGTCGCTTTACGTGCGAATCCTTGCTCCATCAATCCCCTCTTTGATGATATTTACTATCATCACTACAAAGGAAACAGATGCCAACTCTCATTCTTCCAATCATTCATTTCAATCTCAACGAATGTATTATTTAGTTTTCTCTCAGCTTCCCTATGAGAGTGGTGATTCTTCACCTTCTTGTAGATTTGATTCCTTAATTCTTCTAATTCTAATTCATCAATGTTTCGTTTCACCCCTCTCTTATTTACTGCATATTTCTTTTTACATTTTTGGCATTTACAGCAGATGAATATGATCAGAGCAAACACACCTATTCCGATTATTGGCATCAGTATTTTCCATAAAAGATTTCTACCTAAGTTAGAAAACCAACTACCTATTGAGGAGAGACCTCCAGTCAGTCTCGTCCAGGCACTGTCAACCTCTAATGGTTTGAGCTCTTTTTCCAAATTAGTTATATTTCTCACGTATCTTTTAAGTTCGATACTTTTATCAGGTATGTAGGTGCAACAATGTTGCGCCTTCAGCATTCTACAGACTCCGCCCTCTTTTGCCAATAAGGTGTCAAGAGCAAGGCGATTTTGCAAAACCATTGATCTGATCGCAACCATTTCAGTATTGACCAGCAGGAATCCAGCAGCAGTGTCAGTAGATAAGCGATCCACTACTGTAGACAGTTTGCAAATTCTGTGTGTGTTCAGAACTACCCCCA
The DNA here is from genome assembly GCF_964263255.1 of Lissotriton vulgaris. Classification (NCBI taxonomy): domain Eukaryota; kingdom Metazoa; phylum Chordata; class Amphibia; order Caudata; family Salamandridae; genus Lissotriton; species Lissotriton vulgaris. The sequence continues at coordinate 1,457,909,014 of NC_141696.1, read as the reverse complement.
TTCCAGGTATCAGTGCACTGAAAATATCACCTATGATTTCTCCTACACTCTCACGTTTACTACGCACTAAGCCATTAGTATCTTCATCATTGCTTCCAGCAGCATTATTCACATGGTATATTTTCGGGAAAACAATGCCAAAGTAGCAGCTTCCATACCAGTGATCCGGCAATTTGAAATAAGCCTTGTTCCCACATATATAATATATTCCGGGAAACACAGGTTCTGACCCATTTTTGAAACCTCAACCTCCAATTACCTTATAATTATGTTCACACTCGCTGGAACCAATGAATACATTGTTATAATATTCTGTCCTTTCTCTATGGAGACAAAGTTTTCCTTTCCGTTCAAAATCCAGCAACAAAGCAGGATTAGCTTCGCCTTGTGAGGTGTTATCCATGTGCTCAGCCCACCTAGGGACCCTATCTTTTTCATTATTTGCCTTTTTCTGAAACTTTTCCCTCCTTCTGTCTGCCATTTTTATAAACATCTTTTCCTGCTCTTGCAAGGAACAGGTCAGATTTTCTTGTCGTGCTTCATCTAAGTCTATGTCGCCTATAGTCAAGAAATATTCTCCCATATAACGGGTCACCTCGCTTTTAACATGTACGAGGTTCAGATGTCCTCTAATAGGAAGTTCAGAAAATACTACGTCAGCATTTGAATAGTAGTACTGCAAAGTGCTTCTATAAAACAAGCTAGCTAATATACTGCAGGAAATTCCGTAGGTTAGGGGCAAGTGGTGACATGTCACACCTTCAGCTACAGATGTGGGTAGCTTCATGCAGACATAGCAGTCTTCTATTTCCATAGCCTCTACATAATGCACTAGCAAGTTAGCGAAAACATTTAAATGCGTCCTGTTTTTCATTTTGTGAAAGTGCAGTTCACCCTCTTCTGATGCTTCTAAATTTTGTCGTGTCTGTCTTTGCCTAACTGAATTGTCATGTCGTTCTAAGCTTCGTGGTGTTTCTGCAGTCTGTGCAACGTCAGTGTCTAATATTTCAAGTTCAGTAGGGGACAGGTTAGGATCTTTACTTATCATAAAAGGTATAAAGATGGTTAATCCTATCCACATCACTATTAGCATAGCTACACTACATAAGCATATTTTACAGCAAGTTTTACAACACCCAAATCTGGACCTTCCAGCTACGTTTGAATCAGACATTTTAGCTTACAGGTGGCTTTTGCAACCCCTCTTTGTTTCTTTTCACCAAAGCTTCGCTCTGTTTCGTCTCAAGGAGGGTCTTCGTCCGAACTCCGATCAGTGATGGATTCTTCGTCACTTTTGCCACTGTGATTGGGCTCATCAATCTCTTCCAGCACCAGGTATGTCCATTCAGGGCTCCGATACAGTCTATTCTGTTTCTTCACTCTGTCGCTCTTTCTCAGAGATTTGCCTCGGGCTGCTTTTCTTTCACTTTCAGCCCTCTTACGGTCTTTCAGTTTCTCTTCGACTGTTTTTATTCGGAGTCGTAGCCTTTTGACGTACCTGGGTGTACTTTTGCTTCTGTGACTTTCAGTGGTCGAGGACACTTGGCCTTCCTCGTGTACTCTTTTAATTTTTTCCTTGTGCTTGACAGAGTCTATTTCCCTCCCTGTCCGACTAGTTCCAGGTCTTTCATCTATTTCTTCTGCCTGGTCCTCAAACTGGTCCTGTTCAGGCTCGCTTTGTAAGTTTTCTTTGCTTTCAGGTGAACTGAATTCTGATTCCTGAACAACTTCGTCTATTTCTATCTGCTCTGGTTCATGCACTTCACTCCCTTCATTTTCTTCCGCATGAACATCTACTTGGACCACTATCTGTCCCTTTCCAGACTCCGGAGTTTCAGGCGGAGTGTCGATGTCTTGATCTGTCCCTACTTGGCTTATATTCTGATCAGGTGTGATGTGAGTCTCGTTGACCTGACCTTCGTCCTCTAGTTCTGTCTCACCTGGGCTATCCCACTCACTGTATAGGTAGGAATATTTCCTGGTTCGTATTGGATCATGAACCGGGTCGTCGGCAGGGTACCACTCAACGTCTCGACTTGTGCTCGGCAGTTCGATGTCAGTGAGGTCCGGACTCTCTTCGGGAGTCTCCTCAGCAGGGCTGCCTTCAGCTTCAGTCGCGTTTTCTCCAGTTACCCGCTTGGTGTGGCTGGCATGGATCCACTTCGGTACACCAGCACACTTGACAGCAGTAGTGGTGACAAGGATCACTTGTCTTGGCTTTCCCCACTTTGGTCCAAGGCAACTCTTCCGGGTGTGTTTCTTTAACACCACCCAATCACCTGGTTGAAGCTTATGCGCTGGAGTCTTGGGCCAGTCGTCAGCTGTCTCTCCAATCTGGTGGGAGATAGAACGCACTTGGTCACCCAGTTGCTTGCAGTATTCTAGCACCAAATCATCAGTAATGCTTAGCAGTTTGTGTCCAGGTACCCATGCTTGTCGCATCACTCTCCCCATTAGTACTTCATGGGGGCTCAGACCTGTTTTTCGATTTGGAATACTTCTCAGACTCATCAGCACAAGGGGCAATGCTTCTGTCCAGTTCATTTTGGTGGAATCACACATCTTCGCCAACCTGGACTTTATCGTGCCATTTATCTGTTCAACCACCCCTGACGCCTCCGGATGGTAGGCACAGTGCAGTCTTTGCTTCATCTTAAAGGCCTTACAGAGCTCTTCTAGGACGTCGTTGGCAAAATGCCCACCTTGGTCTGTTTCAATCGTCTCAGGAATGCCATACCTAGGTATCAACTCCCTGAGCAATAATTTGGCTACAGTCAGGGCATCATTTTTCTTTGCTGGGTAAGCCTCCACCCACCGGGAAAACAGGCACACTATAACCAGGACGTACCTATATCCCTTGCCCTTGGGCATTGTTATAAAGTCAGCCTGCATCCTAACAAAGGGACCTACTGCCTTTCCAATGGTACTTTGCTCCACTACCGTCTTCTTTCCTGCATTGAATTGTTGACACACTAGGCACCTCTGGCAAAACCTTTCCGCCTGGTTCCTGAACTTTGAATTGTAGAACACCTTGTCAAACACATGGCACATGGCGTCCCTTCCCATATGTGTAGGTTCATGTATCATCCTGACCATGGGATCTATCAGGCTGTCGGGCAGCACAGGTACTCCAGTTTTGTTTATCACCACACCGTCATTCCTTATTCTGCATTCATTCTCACTCCACCTGCCTTTTTCTTCCCTGTCTGTTAACTGTTGTAGGTCTTTCAATTCATCCCACGTTGACACATTATCAAACAACATCAGTTGGCAGCTGTGTCCACCCCATAACCCAATTTGGAGGGACATTTGGTATCAGGCACAAAACTGTGCGATTTGGTCAGCGTATCTGTTCCCGGCTGTCACATCATCATTTCCTGATCTGTGAGCCGCACACTTGACCACAGCCAATTCTTTGGGCAATTGAATAGCTTCCAATAATTCTTGTACCACCTTTCCGTTTCTGATAGGGGTACCTGAGGAAGTCATGAATTCTCTTTGTAACCATAGTTGGCCGAAGTCATGAACAACCCCGTAACAGTACTGACTGTCGGTATAAACAGTTATTCTTTTGTTTTTACCCCTCCTACAGGCTCTGGTCATGGCTATGAGCTCTGCCACTTGTGCAGATTTCACCTCACATAGGTAAGAGGCTTCTATGGTGTTGGTCAGTGTCACTACAGCATATGCAGCACACAGACCTCCACTCTCATGTCTTAAACATGAACCGTCCACAAACATTGTATGATCCCCGTCAAGCAATGCTACCTCTCTAATGTCAGGACGGGGCTTAGTGCTGAATTCTGTTAGATCAATGCAGTCATGTTCCATTTCATTTTCGTCGTCTACATCCAGGGGAACAGGTAATAGAGTCGCTGGGTTTAGAACATTGCACCGAGAAATGGTTACATTCTCAGCACCAATCAGAATTCTCTCATACTTAGTCAGCCGACTAGGTGTGAGATACTGGGTCTTGGTTCTGGTCAGCAAAATTACAACAGAATGTGGAACATATACTGTGACAGGATGTCCCATGACAATGTTTTCACTCTGCTCTAGACTGATGCAGGTAGCAGCTACTGCTTTCAAGCATCCGGGTAATCCTGCGGCCACAGGATCTAAAGTGGCGGAAAAATAAGCTACAGGACGTCTGACCAGCCCATGCTCCTGGGTCAGGACCGAAAGGGCACAATTTTCTCTGGTGTCACAGAATAGTTCAAAACTCTTGGAGTAATCCGGCATACCTAATGCAGGAGCGGTACATAGACAATTTCTCAGTGTTACCCACGCATTCATGCTTTCACTGTCCCAACTGACTGGGTCTTCCACTCCTTTCTTGGTCATTTTTATCAAAGGCTTAGCTAGATTTGCGAATCCCACAATCCATTGCCTGCAGTACCCCACAACTCCTAAAAACATTCTCACCTCTTTCTGAGTTCTGGGTAGGTCCATTCCTTTGATTATTTTGATCCTTTCTGTGGTAACTTTTCGGATCCCTTTCTCTATCTGGTGCCCCAGATATTTTACTGAATTTTTGCAAAACTGTAATTTGTCAGGGGAAACTTTATGTCCTCCTTTTCCTAGGTGATTTAGTAAGGCAATGGTGTCAGTGACACAGTCAGTTTGAGTTTTAGAGGCCACTAAAAGGTCATCTATGTACTGCACCAAAACAGACTCTCCTGGCAGGACTAGAGATTCAAGGCATTTCTTTAGTATCTGGTTGAAAATCGATGGACTTTCAGTGTACCCTTGTGGGACGCGATTCCAGACATAGATATGGCTGTCAAATTCAAAACTGAAAAGAAACTTGCTTTCTGGATGCAATGGGATGGAAAAGAATGCATGGCACAGGTCAATGACAGTGAACCATTCCGCATTCCAAGGAATCTGATATAGGATTACTGCAGGGTTGGGCACAATGGGACAGCAAGGTACAACAATTTGGTTTACCTTGCGCAGGTCCTGCACTACTCTGTACTTTCCACTAGGCTTTTTAATTCCAATGATGGGCGAATTGCAGGGACTGCTCATTACTTCTTCTATGATTTCTGCTTCGAGAAGTCGGGTAATTTCAGTTGCGACTCCTGCCTTTACTTCTGCACTCATTTTGTACTGTCTTGTTTTGGGGTATACTGCATTTGTCTTTATTGCTATTTTAACTGGGTCCACGTTTGCCATTAAGCCTACATCTTTTCCCGTGAAGTCCCACACTTCTGGTACCACTCTTAACTGAAGCTCTTCAGGTAAGTCTTCAATGGACAAGGTTTTAATGTCAGTGTCAGGTCTTACTAACATCAGTTTATACAACCCATCTTCATCGGGGGTCTGAATTTCGACACCCTTTGGTGTGCAAAATATAGTGCAGCGCATTTTGCACAACAAATCACGTCCCAGCAGGTTCACAGGACTGGAATCACAGACCACAAATCTGTGCATTTCTTTAAAGTTTCCTATGGAGATTTCCATAGGCTCAGTTACTGGAGTACTTATTATTTGATTGGAGACACCCACTACTTGGATTTCTTCTCCCGAGAGGGGTAGGTTTGGAACATCCACTGTTCTCACAGTGGACCGGGTAGCACCAGTGTCCAACAGAAAGGTGACGTCTTTTCCTTCAACCTTTCCTTCAATGTATGGTCCAGTCTGGTCTACCGGTAAGGAGGCGCCAAGTACGCACTCCTTGTCCTCCCCCCTCAGGCCCCGTCAATCTTGTTAATCACAGAGGAAAGAATCATTTAACAGGTACTGTGGAATCGCTGCATTGCTTCCATTCTCTCCCTCCCATATTTCCGCCCTTTCATTCTGCTGGCCCTGGTTCTTATAATTTTGTCTAGGAGCGCGAGGTACTGGAGGTAGCTTTACCTGTTGCTGGTTCTTTCTCGTCCCCTCTTTCTGCACCTGTGGATTTAAACCATTTATAGGGGCATTACCGGCCTGCAGGTGTGGACACTCGTCTCTCCAGTGCCCTAACTGGCCGCACCCGTGGCATGGGAACTTCTTCATAGCTTCTTCCCGACTCATCTTTGCCCGGGGCTTCCCTCCTCCCCCAGCAGTGGCATTCTGAGCATTATTATTGGCATTCAATTTACTTAACTGTTTTTCTTGCTGTTCAGCCAATTTCACCTGTGCCCACATCACTTTCTCCTTGAGGGCTTTCTTTTTATTTTCGATTTCATCTTCGCAGTATTTTGCGTATTTCAGGACATCATCTATGGGCTTTCCCTGCCAACTTATTTTATTATCTCGAATCCATTGTGATATTTCAGGCCTTAATCCTAGCACGAATCTGTAACTGAAATGGGTCATGTCTTTCATGTCCACGTTATCGATACCACTGTAAGTTTTGAATACTTGCAGTAACCTTTCATAAAAGGAATGGACAGTTTCATCACGTTCTTGGGTGGTTCTATCTATTCTGGTCCAATCTGTCTCTTTTGCGGGCACCTTTTTCTTGAGGTACTGTATGACCTGATCATACTTCCTCATTACTTCAGGTGAGGGAGCTCCTGTTTTCTCATCTCTTGCATATTCTTCACTGGGCCAATCAATTTCTATTTTACACTCGGTCCACAGATCTACGGGCACCACAATGTCGAAAAACCCATCCAGGTCTTTCAGAAGACATTTCTGAACTTTTATGAAGCGTTCAACCTGTCTGTACCAGTCAACTGGTTTCTCTCTTAATTTCGGGAAGTCATTAGTAAATGACACGATATCCTGTCGGGACCAAGGGACATGGACATACTTTCCTCCCGGGACCTCTCTCATGGGACACAATTTTTCTGTCGGGGTTACTTCCTTTAACACGTATTCTGAAGCCTGAGACTTTGCCCTGCTGTCTTCCTTTTTCTTTGCCCACCGGGTTCTCCATTTCCCCACATCCCCCCATTTCTGCAAGAGTTTTAATAATTCTTTTATCTGGATCTGTTTTCCTCCCATATTCAAGCTTTCTAAGTCTTTGTCCGAAAAATCTACTCTGTAGGGTTTCTGAAGGATTTTGGAGCGACTGACATCTATTCCCATTTCCGTGGCTGTGTCCATCAGTCTCTCATGGAGCAATCTAGCGTTTCGGGTAAGGTTTTTACTGATGAACAGTAACTCTTCTTCGCTGTATGAGTTTAAGCGCTCTAATCCTACGTTTCCAGCCATCATTTCTTCTATTTCTATCCTTAGTTTATAGATCTCTAACGGTCTGGATTGGGGAGTGGTCTCCTTCTCCAACTCTTTGGTCCATCTGTCTAATTCTTCTGGTGATACTACTGTGGCACTCCTAACCCCAGATGCACCTTCAATCAAAACCTCTTTTGGCCTACTATGACTTCTTGCCCCCGACATGCTAGTCCTAGGTTCTCTAATGGGCAAATCCATCAGAACCACTGATTCACATTCACTCTCTTGATCGTCATCTATGAATACTTCCTTTCTCGGGGGTGGTATGCTAGGAGTAGGCATTATTGGGGAGATAACAGGAGGACGAGGACTAGCCAGGTTATCCCTGTAAAGAGGAATAGCGGGTCCAATGGTCACTGGAATAGTCAGAGAATCTGGATGGGGATGTATCTGGGCTATGGTCCGGACTAAATCGTCTCGCTGCTTAGCCAGGGCTTCCTTCTCTTGTTCTCGCAAAGCCTTTTCTGCTGATTTGTCATGCAATACTTGGGGGACCAAGGGAGGGTAAATACTTGGGGCAGTCGGAGTAATCAATCGAGGTGGGCCTTCCCCAAACGGCTGATAATTCGGGACCGTGGTTTTAGGTCTGCAAAACCCATCCCCTTCACTGGTCTTACTATCTGTACCCGTCCCATCTGTCTCACTATCCCTCCGACATCTGGGATATTTGGCAAACGGGTTTGGTGAACTTAAAGGCTCGGACTCTGCTGCATAGGGAGGTGGGTTTTTCATCAACAAATCTTCTAGGTGCTCATCTTCTGAGTCCCCTACAGGCATTAAGTGATGGGTTTTCTCTTTACTTTTTCCTTTCCCTTGTTCTAATACCCCCATCATTGGAAACAAACCTTCCACCATCATGCTTTGTCTCCAATGTTTCATTTTCTGCTCTTTGGTTTCTCTATGGACCCTCGGATACCATTTGCTCACTCCCTTGTCCATCCGGGGTCTATCTCTCTCCAAAGCCTCAATTTCCCACTCTTCTAAGGCTTCGTACTGGGTTAATCTGGGTCTGGGATGCAATTCATTCATGCGGGTCCTTAAGTTAAACAGGATCCTACCATTAAAGGTACCATCAATAGGAAACGCTAGGACTCCGTCATCTGCAGTATACTTTGCCCAATTCTCTAGCCATACACAGGTATGATACCCCTTTTCAAACATCATGAAAGAAGCAGGAGTATTCGGTGGAGGAATGATCACACCCTCTCTCGTTCTAATGGGCTTATCTGTTTCAAAGAAATTCTTTACCTTGTCGGCAAACAACATTTTTCTCTTTATTCCATACATCATGTGCAGTCTACCTCGTATAATCTGTTCCTTATAGAAGCCTGAGTTCTGTGGATTAGGTAAGAACTCAGGATACCACATATGCCTTTCCAGGCTCGCTTCTAACTCGGCCTGGTTAATTTTGTTTACCTTTGTACTTCCAATGTCAGCGCGACTCTTATTTTGTAGGAACCAATCAACACCGAAAATACAAAAATCCTTGTCCAATGGGTGCGCGGCCTTTCGCGAGACCAAGTCTCACGCTCTGGCACTCACCCCTCCCTTACAAATTCGGCTTCACTACACACCCACTGTTCTGACCAATACCAGCGCGGCACGGAGTGACGTCAGAGCAGCTTTCCGACCGACTCCCTCCTTCACAAGGTAACGGAAACTTTTAACTTTTCCTAAAGTGCGAATATAAAACTTAGTTACTAACACACAACGTCTGCCACTATGTCTGAGTGTTCTAAATAGATATAAAAACTTCCTCTCACTACAAGTAAACCACTTCTGTCTACTTTTCATTCACTCTGGATAGACTTCTTTGCCTAACCTCACACACGAGTAATATAGAACCCGTTATTCTTCTGACTCATCCACTTCAGTCAGGGATATGTACTGAGCCAGGATTTCACCAGCGGACTATTTTACTTACCAATCAAGCCTCGGAGACCCTATTACTCCTCCCGTATGTGACCCTTACTAGGTGATATCACAATGAAAGTTTTATAAAGGACTCGTAGCTATCATTTATACAGATACAAAAAGGTCCTAATTAGTGCTTTCAGGTATTCTTAACCCTACACTAATGACTCTAAACAAGTGACTTTTCCAGCTAACCGGATTCTACTCACCGTTAGCTATATACTTCCCCAGGGATTCGGACTACACTGAACACTTACAAACAGTTCTTTGTTAATACGACATGTAACACTTATAGCAGCAATGCAAAAATCATATACATTTACATATAAATCCTTAAAACATTGCAAAATATTTGAACCAATACAGTAGAAAATCAGCAGCACATTTTATTTTCACGGTTTGTTTATCAACTATCCTATCTACCTATCATAACTAGTCCTAACCATCACCTCTGCTACCAGAAAATTACTGATAGAGCGCGCAGGTCACCCGGGTCACTATTTTACCAAATTTTCCCACGCACTGGGCCCTGACGTGAGTAAAACCAAGACTGAGCTTTGGTTGAACCGGGTGATTTTCTTGCACGCCACTATGAGTAATTCGGGGGGTGACTCTTACACCACTTGCTATTCATGTACCTGACTTACCACAGGCCCATTACTCCCAAGGGATCAGGAGCTAGCAGTGGACAGGTGACAGGTTTCCTGGGAAAGAATATACTTTATAAACCCAAATACATTGTCCACACTGTAATCTGTAAAATAACCACAGACACCTGATAGGTTTAAAAGTTTTATCTAAAGATTTCAAAGTGAATATGCCAAGATAAGCAAGATACAAAATAACACATCAAGCATTAGGATCGCAGCCAGAATATAACTGTGAATTAGAGCAAGGACCATTTGAGCATATGGGAACACTATGGGATCTGAGCATTTAGGGAACACGCTATTCAGCACAAGTTTAAACTAGGGCGAGGGACATGAATAGGATCTAGAATGTATATTTAAGCTAGGCTACTCATGCTATTCTTACTAAGTTCACTGCAACCATGCTAAAGGAAGGGGAAAAAACCGGAACATACTAAAGTATAACAGTCAGTTAATTCCCTACAGGTGGGGAGAGAAGTGGAACAATTCTAATAATCAATTTCATATAACTTGCATTTCAAAGTGATAGAGCAATATAACGGGCAAGAGTGCTTTATTAAGGAGAAGGCGAGTAAGAGAGAGAGAGAGAGAGAAAAAGAGAGAATCGCAAACCCACTAAGTAATATTTACCCAATTATGAATGAGGACTAACCCTGGCCACGGGTCAGTTTGGAAGGACGGGGACAAGAACCCTCAGAAAAGGAATGCCAGAATGCGAGCAGGTACAGCTCACGGCAGCCAGGACAGGATACCCCTCAGGTTTGGGACAGGACTGGGCTCACCAAGGTACGACCAACACCCACAGATTCGGATGCAACGCCTGCGTTACCCCTTCTGCAAGTAATCCGCCAGTAACCCCGATTGGGTTTTCGAATTTCCCAGCAAAGTGCTTCGCCAGCACTTAAGACTATTTCCACCCCTAGGAGTTTGTGGAAAGTATGGACAGAGTGCTCTGCAGCACTCTAGATTGAGCACCTATAGAGATCGTAGGGTCAGTGACAGGCTGCTACTCGGACAAGTCGGACAATTTTCCTAAGCTAAACTAGGGCAGATATACTGTTTGGGGACCCTTAGACCACCCACTAATGTTGCAAGTGACAATTCCCCACATTACGATTGGTCAGGAGGGGTGATGTGATCATTGTCACCTCCTAGAATTCAGTGTTCCCATCATACATAATAATTTTTCCTACCCGCCCCTTGGTTTCACGTTCCCAGGCATAAGAATACAGCAAGACAATATAGTTCATAGCAGGTAGCAACAGTATTGCTTCTTTTCAAGGTAAGATTTGGTCTCTCAGAGAAGTTTCTCAGGCGCATTGTGCTTCAGGAGCCAGCTGGCTTGTCTTAGCTTCTGCGCAGTGAGGTTTCTCCCAGGTCACGTGGCGGGGTTCAGAGGAGCTTCTAACATGGGGTAGCTTAAGCACTCCCAGCCCCCAGAGACGTGATACATGAAAAGTAAGCGAAAACAAATTAGAATCATACATAAAAAATGATCACACTGTATACCGTGATAGAAATTAACACACCCCTTATTTTATAACACCTATAGTATTAAAGTTTAGTGCGAAAAGATAGATAGGCAAAAGCAGCAGTGGCAAGCATAGAGCGTGGTGAGAGACAAGCGGCCATGTTTGCAATAGTGCGCATGAGCAACAGATTCCCTCCAGAATGCGAGTGCGTCACATCACATGGGTATGACCGACGCATGCGCAGACTGAATTTCTGCAAAAGCGGCCATTTCCTTAGTGCAAGCATTGTGAGGATGAAAAGACACACAGGCAAGCCTCTCGGGAACGCCCGCGTGTTGGGGAAAATGCTAAACATGAGACGAACAGTTGGATTAATATGATTATAATTTAAACGAGGTTCATGAGTGAGAGCAAGTCGCTTTACGTGCGAATCCTTGCTCCATCAAAGTTACAGGTCGATAATCATCTGATTACAGCATTTGTAAATCTAATCCAGGCAGGTCAAACAGCCAATGCGAAGTCAAGTTATTTAAAGATAGAGTAGGAAAATAATGAACATTTCAGTTACCCTACAGGGAGACTCCCTAATGCTAAACTAAAGTTGCCAGGAATAAAAGAAATAGGCTTACTTAACTCTATTAGCAGAAATAAAAGAGGTATTAGGTCTCAAGAGGAGGAAGAGATGTCGGCCTACAACGTTGGACTGAAGTAGGTGTGGTATCCTTGTGTTGGCTCGTGACAGCTGCATGCTCATGGAACTCGGAACACTCTGTGTGTAGAGTGTTCTGAGTGCTTCAGTGCGGCAGTTGGCGTGGGCTCTCACAGTTTTGATCTGTAACTATCCAATAAATTATTTTTCATTAAACCTTAATCTTGTATACCTCGTTATCTTCACATCCGTATTCTTCACTGGCGACGATGGAAAAAGACATCTACGCGTTTTGAGAGCCTGCAGCCCTGGTTATCCAGATCAAGATTACCGTTGCGAAGATCTTCCACCATATCTTCTTTAATGATCAATCGGATGTTTCTTTGTTGTTTGCTGCCCATTTTCCTGAAAATCCCGCTTTTACAAGTCTAGCGGTGAGATTTTAGTCTATTTTTAATCATTTTCACTCAGTGCGCATTCAGTCCCTGTCAGCGCGATTCGACGCATGCGCTCAGCCTCGCGCTTTGTGTTTTCAGCAGCGCGCGTGCGTACCTGAATCCAATCTCTTAACGCATGCGTAACTATGATCGTCTGGTTCTCCTGAAAGAATAACAAAACGTTACTTAGCAACCTCCGTTCTATGACGTATCTACAACCTCACAAAGACTTTCATAGCTGATTTCTTTCATTTAGAACATTACTACATCATAATCCTATGTCTTTTCTCAATTGAGTTTTGGACAATAACTTTCTCAAAACAATGACTTTATGTTTGGAATACATTTACTTATGACATCACAATAACCTCCTTTTCTGTGAGAAGACAATTAACCTATATATACTGCTTTAAAGTCACTTTTTTTTTTCCTTCCACCAACATGGAAAGTTTCAATACTCCTCCCCCATTCTTGGCAACTCCTGGCGAACCACCTTTAGAGTGGAAACAATGGCGTGAGGGTTTTGAAGAATATCTTGAGGCTATTGGAGGTGAAAATTATACCGATAAACGTAAACTTGCCATTCTTAAACATTCTCTAGGTACTGAAGGCAGACAAGTTCTTTCTCATCTTCCTCCTCTAGCCGTAGACAATTCGTCTGAAGAAGAAACTGATGTTTACGAAAACGCTATTATGCAGCTCGACAAGCAATATATCAAAAAAGTTAATGAGGTTGTGGCACATCATAAATTTCTGAGTAGGCAGCAATTACCTATTGAACCGATTGATTCCTTCGTCAAAGACTTAAGAATTTTGGCAGCCAAATGCAATTATCAAGAGTTTCACGATCAGATGGTGAGAGACCAATTGGTGCATAATGTAGCAAATGTAAAGCTACAGGAAAAGTTACTTGATGCGAAAGACTTGTCTCTCTCTAAAGCCCTTGACATTGCACATCGTTTTGAGGATATGAAATTGGGCATAAAAGAATTATCTGAAAAGAAGTCAAAAGAATCGTCTGTGGAAAGACCTGCAATTTCTGAGGTTCAAGTTGTTAGAAAGAAACAAGTAGAGAACTATTCCAACAAACCTACGTTTTCCTCATCAATGAATTCTAGTGTCAGAAAAGATGTAATTTGTTTTAAGTGTGGTTTTCCTGGCCACGTTGCAACGGACAAAAGGTGTCCTGCAATTGGACAATTCTGCAATTATTGCAGATCTAGAGGCCATTTTGCTAGAATGTGCAAAAGTCGCAACAGATCTAAAAATTTTTCCTCTGACCCCAGACGTACCAAAAATTCAAATGTTCAAGCTGTGGATAGTGACAATGAAGAATATGAGGATCTTTTAGCTGTGTATGAAATTGGAGAGGAAAAAAAAGATGCACCTTTCTATATGTAACAGATTGGCTCTAAAATTATAAAAGTCATGGCAGATTCCGGTGCTAAGCACACTTTAATAGGTGACGAAGTTATGAAAGAATTTCCTGATGTATCTTTACTACCTTCTGACATAAGGTTGCTTGGTTACAGTAAAAAACAAATTGAGGTACTTGGGTATTTTTCCTCTACTTTATCTTTTAAAGGTAAATCGATTATATCAATAGTTTATGTTGCTAAGGATGGCTCATGCTTATTGGGTTGGCCACAACAAAGAGAGTTGATGATTAAGCTTGATCCAAATCATCCTGAACAAGTTTTGGGATATTCTGATTTTGTCAATTCTGTTGATGTATCCTCTGTTAACAAATGGGAAACACTTTTCCCTCAAGTTTTTTCTTCCAATCTAGGTTTGTTAAAAAAATTTAAACACAAGATCATTTTGAAACATGATGCTGTTCCTAAGGTACATAAAGTACGCAACATTCCTCTGTCTTTAAGGGAGTCTGTTAAAAAGGAACTTCATAGAATTTGTGAACTTGATGTAATCGAAGAAATTGAATCTTCAGAATGGCTTTCACCTGTTGTCGTAGCTCACAAACCAAATGGAAAGATTTGTTTATGTGTTGATATGCGTGACCTAAACTCCAATGTTTGGGTTGACAGACATCCTCTTCCAAACATTGGCGAGATGTTCTCAAAACTTAAAAATGCTTCATTTTTCACTACGTTGGATTTATCTAACGCATATCATCAAATCGCTCTCCATGATGATAGTAAGCATCTAACATCTTTTATAACTACTGAAGGAGCATACGGGTACAAGAGGATGCCCTTTGGTTTAGTGTCTGCTTCCTCTGTATTCCAGCGTGTCATGCATAACCTGTTCAAAAATTTGTCTAACGTCCTTTATTTCCAGGACGACATTTTAGTTTTTGGTAAGGATGATTGTGAGCATTCTGAGGTTTTATTTAAAGTTTTATCAATTTTGCAAGACAATGGTCTTACTCTCACCAAGGAAAAGTGTAAATTTGGCAGGGATTCTGTAGATTATTTGGGACATTCCATCAGTAAGAAGGGCATTTCTCCTAAATTGAGTTTAGTTAAAGCCATCGAAAATGCACCTGAACCTGGCAACAAAGATCAGCTCAGGTCCTTTTTAGGGCTATCCGAGTACTATGCCAAATTCATCCCCTCTTTTGCTGACAAAACTTCTCACTTAAGAAATTTGATGAAAAATCATCAACAATTTGTTTGGGACTCCAATTGTAAAGATCAATTTAGTTTTGTTAAAAAGTGCATTATTTCTGCTCCTGCCTTATCTCCTTTTGACATCAATTGTAAGTCAATCATTGTCACCGACGCAAGCAATGTGGGCATTGGTGCAGTGCTTATGCAAAAGCAAGAACGTTCTATTGAGTGGGCGGGGCCATGACGGAACTGCTCCGTCATAAGCACAGCGCAACCGCGGCTGGTGACGGAGCGGTTCCGTCACCAGCATGCGCCCGCCGTGTGGCTGCCCCACCCCCTTAGCCCTGCGGCGGAAGAGCCGCCGCAGTGAAGGGGTTACAGGGTACATCAAGCTGCCTTCATGCAAAATGGCACAAGACAATACAATTAACAAAAATGCAGCAACTATTGGTGCCTGAAACGAAAACAAAAATATGCACAACAAGCAAGGATGCAACATTTAATGTTATGTGGATTCTTTCCACTAAGACTTACAACAACCCCTTAACTAAGTTAAAATGAACACACCCTGACTATGGTTACCTGTTAATGTAAGATCAATCATAATAAATCTAAATGTAAAATCATATGTGCATCTAAATAAGCAATAGCAGTGTGTTAAACATTAGCATGTCATTAAATGTAAATAAGGAATAGTGACACTGGGTCATCACCCCACACATTAATACCACTTGCAGTGCCGAGGCCTTTTCGAGACTGCAGAGCTCAGCTCAGCTCAGCATAATGCACCATCCCGCCCAGAGATTTGAGGATAACATCTATTTCTCAAAGGGCATAAAAGCTAAAACTGCAAAGTTTATGACTTCCCTGCATCATACTGCCATATCTCTCACTGGCCTTGATTAGAGCCCTACTCACCTGCTAATGCCACTAACCTACTTCCTGTTCTCGACCCCCTCAAAATTACAGAGCTCAGTACACAGTGTCATTATAACACACCGTGAGAGTAAGGTGTCTCTCTCTGCCAATCAGCTGCCTTCATGATCTCTTCCAATCTGTCCCCAGACCAAAAATTTGCACTTACCCTAGCTCCTTTTAATGAATGTGCTTCAAATCTGTCCACACTTATTCCTGCCTGTTCCATTACAGGTTTTAGCCATCTAGCAATTGTAGCAGAACATAACTCTCTGGAAGGCTTAACATAAGACAGCAACAATTGATTTTCACCATCACACCTCAGCTCTAGAACTCTGCTTTCATATTCCAACAAACATTCAACTACACATAGTTTCTTACACTCTTCAAACCATGGATAAAATTCCATATCAGACATAGAGGTCCTGATTCACAGAACTAACTTAAGACAAAATCCTAAACTTACTACCATTTTCGTATTCATAGAAGGCACTTACTCATTTTGGTATTCTCAGAAGACACTTACTCATTTTGGTATTCACAAAAGTTAGGAGTCCTAACTTTAGGATTTCTAAATGCCTTCTGTGAATACCGAAAGTCTTAAAATTTTGATTTTTCTCAGTTTAGTAGTAGTAAAGTTGAGAAAAATCCTAATTTAAAGAATTTCGGTATTCACAGTAGGCATTTAGGAGTCTGAAAGTTAGGAGTCCTAACTTTACTACTACTAAAATGAGAAAAATCCTAATTTTAAGACATTCGGTATTCACAGAAAGCGTTTAGCAGTCCTGAAGTTAGGAGTCCTAACTTTACTACTACTAAACTGAGAAAAATCCTAACTTTAAGACTTCCGGTATTCACAGAAGGCATTTAGGAGTCCTAAAGTCAAGACTCCTAACTTCTGCGAATACCGAAATGAGTAAGTGCCTTCTGTGAATACCAAAATGACTAAGTGCCTTCTGTGAATCTCAAAATGATAGTAAGTTTAGGATTTTGTCTTAAGTTAGTTCTGTGAATCGGGCCCAGAGTTATTTTTTATCCAAATCTCATAAATACTACATAAATCCTATTACTTACCTCCCTTCTACATGAGATCAAAAGTAGTAATGAAGCTAACTTCGTGAATGCTTTTCCAAATCTAAACACTTGTCAACTGGCCAGGTTCGTAACTGACTCAACACCAGATTAAAATCCCTCAAGACTTCATATCTCACTTTAGGAGGCCTCCACAACCACATATTCTTCATAACTCTACACACTATCGCCCTGTACCTAAGTCTTTTTGCAAACTGTTCACTACCTCTACAATCAGAGCCTCCATGGGATCCATAATCCTCTCCACAATTGTACATCCTCTTTGGGTCTAAAGCTCAACATTCTTTGCTTATAGACTTTCAAAAACTAAATATGCACAGACTTGTGCAGACCTGGATAGATGGGTACAAACTACTCTCAGACATTCAAATGTCAAAGTGAACACCATCTGGTGAGTAAAACCTGTTACATATCTCTCTTTGGGCCATATGTAGGTAGCTAAATACCGGTCGGCAACGGCCAAAAATCGGTAATTATCCCTTTACCAGCCGGTATTTAGCCTTTTCTAATGTACAAGGCAGGTTTTAAGGATTCAGTAATTTACCGATTCCTTATTTGAAGGAATCTGTAAAATACTGAATCCTTATTTTAACACCTTGGCTGCTATGGGTTTTCCCCTCCTGTGCTTCTTTGTGAGCTTTCCCATTGTTCATGACGAGCTCAGCTCGTCATAAGCACAGCTCAACCGTGCCTCATGACGAGCTGAGCTCGTCATGAGCATCGAAGGGGTTAAGGAATCGGTAAATTACCGAATCCTTAAAAGCTATGTAGGAGGCACTCAAGTGAGTGCATAATTGCTTTCACGATTCGTTATTTACCACCAACTAAAAGTTGGTGGTAAATAGCGAATACCTTTAAAAAAGCGATAATTTGCTTTTTTTAAGGTGCCATGTGGCAGACATACATGCCCATGCACGATTTAGGGGTGCAACAGGGTGTCAATGTGTCACCCTGCCATCCTTGAATATGCTCCCGCTATTACCGATTCGGTAAATACTGAATCGGTAATAGTGAATGGCT
Source organism: Lissotriton vulgaris (assembly GCF_964263255.1). Lineage (NCBI taxonomy): Eukaryota > Metazoa > Chordata > Amphibia > Caudata > Salamandridae > Lissotriton > Lissotriton vulgaris. The sequence continues at coordinate 1,457,891,125 of NC_141696.1, read as the reverse complement.
TCCCATTCATTCCTATGGGGCCTCCAGGCCCATAGGAATGAATGGGAAGGTATTTCCTATTACTGAATCGTTATTTACTGAATCGGTAATAAGAAATATTACCGAATCAGTAAATTTTACCGATTTATTACCTACATCACATTTACCGATTCCTAAATACCGAATCGGTAAAATTTGGTATTTAGGAATCGGTAAAATGAGATTACCTACATATGGCCCTTAATTCTTTATTTCGGCCAAAGGCCATAAAAGATTTCATAGTAATACAATCAATCATACAAATTCTTCGTAAAGGATTTAATGTTATGTTATGTTATGTTATGTTATGTTAATATAAATTTCTAAAGCGCTCGTACACCCTTGGGCTTCATGGCGCTATCGATGGGAATAACACAACACATCATAACACTCTATTGATAAGCCTGTTTGAAGAGCCAGGTCTTTAAGGCTTGTCTAAAGGCCAAGAGATCTTGGCATTGTCTTAGTGACTGCGGTAGAGAGTTCCAAAAGGAGGCCGCTAGAAGATGAAAACAGCTGCCGCCTGACGTTCACTCTTAAACTGGGGGACAATAGCAAGGTCCATGTGAGTAGAGCGCAGGTTGCGTGAGGGGACATATTTTGACACCAGTTTCCTGATAAATTTAGGGCCTTTATTCTGTAGAGCCTTGAAGGTGATGCAACCGGTTTTAAAAGCTACTCTTTGAGCCGGCGGTAGCCAGTGAAGTTTTTCGAGGCCAAATTTAATAGATTGCCAATTTGGTTGTTTTCAGATAGTAGTACAATCATTCATAAAATGATCTAAAATACATCCAGCTCTATATCATATATTTCAGTAAAAAGGGATCAGAAGTTCCCAATAAAAACAATTTCAACAATATAAACTGGTCACTCTGATGTTTTATTATCTTCCCAGGTAAGTTCATTTAAATTCTTATAATACATTAAAATAGAAAAATATCTAATTATTTAAACAATTCAAAAGGCTTTTCACTGTTCAAGGTATCTTGACTTTTAGTGCGTCACAGGTTTAACCCCACTTTTTTCCTTAATAATCCCACTATAAACAGATATCTAGATAGGGCAAATATTATGTGTGGTAGTGTACTAGTGGTAAGTAGCCTAAGTGCCTCTTGGTGCTTTCTAAAACCCATTGAATCACATAATGGTTGGATCCATTTCCTCTTTGCTCAATCATACGCTGGGCAAAAGAACAGGATATGTGCTGTGTTTTCTATATTATCCGTGGACCCTAAAGTGCATATTGTACATAAAGTGCAAGTACGATCTTCCTTGCCCCCCAGATTGCAGTATGGCTCTTAGTCTGTAATATATTGTATCTTAACTTTAACTATAAAGTTCTTGCTAGGTATGGCTGTACGTGGTAAAGAAAATCCTCACTGTTTGGGCATGGCTTGATAGAAAGGAATTGAGTTGTTAACCTTCCTAATCTCGGGTCGCAGTGAAGTGCATTCAATATATGTTGCCAATAAGTTCCCTTCAGTGTGCCTTTACAGCTTGGTGTCAGGCTGTGCGATTCAAGACCTAGCTTTATGAGCCATTTCTGTACAAATCTTAGCAATGGGAAGGTAAGGGATGTGCTGCATTGTAATAGTGGCATGAGGCATTGGGAAGCCTGGTGCACACTTTTGCGGCAGCGATTTGATAATTTTGCATGCTTGTGTGGCACGGCCCGAGCCTCCACTCTCCTCGGAGGCAAGATGGCGCCACAGTCCCCGACAGGATTCAGAGACTGCTTAGCCCCGCGGCAGCAGCACTAACAGCAGAAAAAGAGGGAGGGACTACCTGACCTCAAATGCCGCAATCTGAAAAGCGGCGCAAGTTTCCTGCACCCGTGCCGAACCCCCAGTGATGCGGGGGCAGAGCGGACGCTGCAATTAACGCTGCAGCTGGGGAGTGGCCTGACATCGTTGAGGAGAACAGGAGGTGAGTGAGGCACCGGGGCTCAACATAATTAGCCAGTCAGGACATAGCAGGGGTTCCCCCCATAAGCAGCTCTTCTTCCTGGGCTGAAGTGAGGCCGAGATATTAACGGCAGTGCCAGGCCTTTGCCCGACTTTAACATGGCGCCCAGGAAGAGCTTTCACCACCACTGTAGGAGACTGCGGCTTGCAAGGGTCTGAGGAGGGGAAGGTTTTGATTGAAAAAATAATAGAGGACTCCATAATCTCAGGCCTGCCTACCCCAACTGCTTGACCTTGAAATAGCCTGAAGAAGCGGCATGAATACCCTAGGGACCCCTGAGAATTCAAAGGATAAAGAAAAAAGGTGACTGGACGAATGGAACACCAGGGGCAGAATCTCTTGCCTGACCCCAAGATGGCCTCCACAGTGGTCCTTTACCACAATGAGTTACAACTTTCACATTGGTGAGAATACCAACAGGCTCACTCCAAATGGATTACCAGGGGCACCATTTGTTTGCTGACTGTTGCACTGTACCCTCTATTCACAGCGTTCGGTCCCGAGATACTGCCTGTACCTGCCTGACTCTAAAATGGTGGCCCCAATTTACCCATCTGTACCTCGCCTACACTCACCCCGAGATGGCGGACGGCGCATCATAGTAACACTGGGACTGATGCTTTCTATGGAACTATGACGATGCCCCACAGGCTGAACTTTTAACTGTCTGTACTTACCACAGAGCCCGAGTACCCTTGGCCGCAGCCCGGTGGAGCTGTCCTATGCAGCTATAGCGGAGTCTGGCTCTGGGTCACCCCCTAGGCCGTCACCTACCCAGCCGGACATCGGACATTGTTTTTCACGGATCTTCACGGTTTTATCTGTCTCTTACCTCAACTGCTTTGACTGCTTTGTTCGCCCTGGAGTACTTTCCCCCTTCAGATCTTCCTGACTCTGTCTGTTTTCCTCTCCCCTGTTTACCTTTCCCCCATTACCTTCCATTCCCTATATGACCTGTGTCTTGGATATGCTACGCGCTTATATCTTATTATTGTGTAAGCTCACGTTTTTCTCCTAAGCATATACTAGTAAATACAACTGCAACTGTAACTGATGTAACTATGTAACAATGTTCTGAAACAATGTCCTCTCTCATGTAAAGCGCTCTGATACCTCCGGGTCTAGCCAGCGCTATATAAAACTTTTCAAATAATAAAAAAAAATCGATGTTCATTAGTTCACAGACACCTTCCCTGTATATTAGTAGTTCCGGCGTTATTCATACCCGTATCCAGTAGAGCAAAGGTCGCAAAGTTGTGAGATTCCCTATACGCCTCATATTTAGGTCATGAAACATTGGGACACGTGGAGTTTAATGGGGTAGCCCCAGTAGTCTCCTCGCAAATTTGTTCTCCCTGATTGTTAGTTGTTTAATGTCACTGATACCCCATAGCTTTGATCCATTCCACGCTGCTGCCTAGACCTTGCATTTGTATATCTCGAGCGCTGGTGTCACAGGTTTGCTTGTAGATGAGCTATATTTTTTGAGGATTGGCCCTGACCCTTAAGCTAATTGTAAAACTGAGTGGCTGACTTGCTGTTTCCAGGCTAATTTGGTGTCTAGTAATATACCCGGGTAAGTAAAGTTGGTGGCATGTTCTATTCTCTGGTTACTAAGCACAAGATTCTTTTTAAGGCCCTTTTTTGGGTTTATGGCCATTTACTTGGTTTTATTCGCATTTATTTCTAGACCCTTTTCGACACAATATTTGTTAAAACGATTCATCATGTTTTGTAGCCCCTTTATGGTCTGAGATATCAAAATGGTATCATCTGCAAATAGCATACATTACCAAGTTCCCATTCAGTGTTGGGGGGTCATTTACTTGGTCTTGTAATTAGTTTACCACATCATTGATATAGAGTGAGAACAGGGTGGGGGCGAGTATGCAACCCTGTCTCACTCCCCTCTCTATTGGGATTGGCTCGGTGAGTTCCCCATTTATGCCCCAACGGATTCTAGCATATTATCCATTGTGTAGCCTTTTTAGCTGCATGACCAGGCTGAGGGGAGCTTTTTGTTTTTCGAGTGAGTCCCATAGTAGACATCTGTTTACAAGATCAAAAGCTACCCTTAGATCAACGAATGCCCCGTAAATATGGCCCTTTCTGATTTTAATATATTTCCAAATAATGCCCAGGAGTCTAAAGACGTGATCTATTGTACTAGTGAGAGATCTGAATTGTGCCTGGTGTGGGGACATTATGTTTTTAGTCTCTATCCAAGTATTGAGCCTGTTCAGTAGCTGCCTGGCGTAAATTCTTTGAAGGGCGTCTATCAAGCTAATTGTCCTGTAATTTTCAGGTTTGTATTTACAGCCTTTTTTGTGGATAGGGACAATTTCAGCCCCCTTCCACATTTCCAGTATTGCAGCACCTGCTGATATTGCATTGCTACATATCTCCAAAGCCTTAACATCTGAGTCCCTTCTAAAATAGATTAAACAAAGTAAAGTTGCTAGCTTCTGAGATATGTGTTTCCCATAAAGATAACAATTCCTTGGCCAGGATACGAATACATTGCAAAACAAACTCACATCCCATTAGGAATCATAAAGAGCTCTAGGTGGTCTCCTAAGCCTAATTCCTTTTATGACTCTATGGATCAAATAATCACTTCCTACAGCAAAATTATTCACCAAAGCATGCCCCACCAACATACCTGATCTATATCAATTAATAGTTCTGTAGGATAGAACTGAATTGAAAGGTTTTGCAAAAACAATTCCATCTCCATCACAGGAGCCTCCACAGGATCCATATTCCTTTCCATGAACCAGCTCAGTAATTTCCTCCAACTCCCCTATACTATTTCTAGGCACTTGCTGCCCTGGATTGATCTAATAAATCTTTAGCTTTTCCTGGAAGACCAAAGTATCTGCTGGAACCCCTGGAATCTTCCAAGCAAAAAAGTTCAAATGTTCTTCTACTACCAAGGAATGTGCCCCTCCTACTGGCCTCATCAGTAAACCCATTGAAATTGGTATCTAATGGGGCTCCTCTTCTGCAAGTTTCATCATCCCTGGAAACCATACTTGAGAAGTTCAGAAGAGAGATACAAGAATAATCTTGCACCTCTCTCTCTGAAACTTCAACAATATTCTCGGAATAGTTGCAAGTCCAGGGAATTTGTATCTCCTGTCTACCTCCAGTCCTGATGAAAAGCATCTACTGCAGCCACTGCTGGTATCCAACTAAAATATTTGTGAACCTGAAAAGTTGACCTACTTGTAAATAAGTCTACCTCTATTGGCCCACATAATTTCTGAATCTTCCTGAAAAGAGTCAGACTCAACTTCGAACAGCTGAAGTCCCCGAGGACATTCCATTATTTTCAGAGTCTACAATCCAGGCTTCAGAGTGGCCGCTAGTTTACTGTTGTGGAGCCTATTTCCAGGCTCCCTTCACTCTTCTCACAAGACAACCCTTTACCTTTATAGTCAGCACTACTGGGGCATCCATGAGCTTGGGCATCTGTTTCAGTGAGTAACTCTCAAAGGACATCAAACCTGTCAGTTCCTATTCAGGTTAGTAGGGCCTGCTTAAATGCCCAGCCCCTGCCATTTTCCCTTTGTTAGAAATGGGGGTCTCTAGTTAGCAATGGTTTGTACGTTTGTCCAAGTAGTGATCCTTCCTCCTAGACAAGGTAAGGGGGATACACTTCTAAAATAACCCCTGCCCACCCCTTTGGTAGCCTGGCAGAGGCAGACAGGCTTATCTCAGAGGAAAGCATTTGTTCACACATTGAATACACTACAAATGGACACCAAACTAGTTTAGAAAATTATGTAATCTTTATGTAAACCAAACAAGACCAAAACAACAAAAGTCCACATTACAGTAATCAAAATGGACTTCTTAGAAGGAAGGTAAAAACCGTTCTGTGCATAGCAAACTATAGATGTGACACTTTCAACAGAAAGTACCTTGGATGTGTCAAAGTCATAAACAAGAACAGCCGCAGGGAAGGTGATGCATCAGTTCCTTACTCCAGGGGAAGTGATGCGTCGGTACCTTACTGCCACGCAGGGGAGGTGATGCATTGGTTCCTTACTGAAGGGGATGTGATGCAACGGTTTCTTACTGAAGGGAAGGTGATGCGTCCGTTTCTTACTGTGGCCACGGTATTCTTATAGATTTGGTGCCCCGGTACCATGCGTGGGGATCGGGAATGCGGCAGTTCTAAATGCGGCAGAGCGACAACTACGCTGTGTTGGTCTCTCCAGTCGCAATCCCAGCTGCATTGGTTCTTGCAGCTCCACAGCAGAGCCTGCGTCGGAATCGATGTGGTGATCTCAGACTTTGTAGATCGGTGCATGCGATGCGCTGCAATTTCTCCAGCCATAGGCAGGTGCTGCATCGGTTTCTTCAGCGTCACGATACCTATGCATGGAAATTCCTCCAGCACGGCAGCGATTTGTCGAAAACAGGTGCGGATGAGTCACTCTTCTCGTTGTTGCATCACTTTTCCAGCTCCCAACAGCAGGAACAAACACAAGAGGCCCAATACAGCAACATCCACCTCTTGGCAGGGCAGAACTCCCAGTAAGGAAGTTTAGGGGAGCTGGTGGTGAACTCTTTGTGTCCTGAGACTTCAGAAGAGGAGGCAAGCTCTACTTCAAGCCCTTGGAGATGTTCCTGAAGCTGGAGACACAGCAAATAGCTAAATCCTTGTCCATTTCCTTGCCAAAAACAGCCACTGCAGGCCAACTGCAGACAGCACACTGCAAAGGGGCAGTACTTCTCTTTCAGTTTCTCCAGCTCTTCTCCTTGGCAAAGGTGTCTCTTGAATTCCAGAAATGATCTCTAGTTCTGGGGTCTGGGCCCCAATATTTAAACAGAATTTTCCCTTTGTTCTCTGTAGCAGAGAGGCTCAGTGCTAAGTCAAAACCAGTTCAGTCCTCCCTGGTCCAGCTTCCAAGCAGGAGGCAGAGACAGATGCAGCATTGTGTAAGGCAGACCACTCCCATTCAGGTACAAGGACATCTTCTCTCCCTTCTCAAAATGCAGCCCAAGTATATTCAACGCAGCCCTGACTCATCCAGGAAAGTCAGGACAAACCTCAATGCCCCCCAACACCCCAGTGTCTGTCTACAGTGAATGCACATCTCCGCCCCTGTCACTTCAAAGCCAAACCGTCAATCCACAAAACAGCAGAGGCACATAGGATGGCTAAGCAAGAAAATACCCACTTTCTAAAAGTGGTATTTTCAAATCCATAATATAAAAATCATCTTTAGTAATAGACACAGTTTTATATTCTGAGTTCAGGCATATTAAACTCCAACTTTCTATATTGTCCCAATCTGAAGATTTACAAAATATGTACCCATTCTATTGTATGTGACAGATGGTCATGCAATAGTGAAAAACAAAATACATTTTATTTTACTATCAGGACATGTCACACACACACACCAGATCTATCTACCTTTGACATACACTGCACCCTGCCCATGAGGGTACCTTGGGCTTACCTTAGGGGTGACTCACATGTAAGAAAAGGGAAGGTTAGGGCCTGGCAAGTGGGTGCACTTTTCAGGCCAACATGGCAGTGTAAAACTGCACGCAGGCACTGCATTGGCAGGACTGAGGCCCCTTAGAAAGGCTGCTTGTGTGGGTGGCACCATCAGTGCTGCAGGCCCAGTAGCAGCATTTGAGTTACAGGCCCTGGGCATACTCAATGCACTGTACTAGGGACTTAGTAGTAAGTTAAATAAGCCAATCATGTAAACACCAATCCATATTTACAATTTACAGAGGCGCACTTTCACTTTGGCACAGATCAGCAGTGGCAAAGTGCCTAAACATCTAGACCAGCTAAAGCTACATCTAGCACACAGAAAAAATAAGGGAGGCAGAGGCAAAAAGACAGGAGAAAACCATGCTAAAGATGCCAGGTCTAGCAACCTTGGAATGCAATGCACACACCACGAGAAACATTCATGCACACTGTTAATGTAAAGGGTAAATGCAAACAAAAGGAGAGTACTTAAAATTGAAATTCATAACAATGTCAATTGTTCCTTGCTGGATGTGCATTGCTTCACAATCTACTGTTCCATTGTTGATTATGCTCTTCAAAGTAATTTTTGTCCACACTGTGATTATGCTTGAAAATGTGACTCTTCCTTTTATTGCACTCTTAAATGTGTAAATGTTCCCAGCTTTGTTTTTTCTCCATGCAAAAATCTTTCTTCAGAATTTGGAGAGATTTAATGCTGTGATTTTGCTCCATGCCGTAATCTTGCCCTACACAGTGTACACACACTATGATTTTGCTCCGCCCTTTACTTCTGAGCCTGTGCCAGGAGTAAATGCAAGAATTTCTTAGTAGACTTTGAAAGCCCAAAACAGGAACCAACCACTGCTGCAATAAGAGGGCCAAAAGAAGTTTGTTTGGCAAATGTAACCCACAGATTGCACACTAACGTAGCTGGTGCTGGTGGAGGAGGGACATGATCACAGCAACAGTCACCATCCCAAGAGAGGGATGGAGAGCCAAATAGCCAATAATTTGTTGGTGTTACACTGGAGATTACTGTGCTGCATTCATTGGAAAACAGCAGTCAAGCAGGACTTAAACCTGCTGCAAGCTTTAGTCGTTTTTGTATCCAGAGTTAGAAGGATCTGTGTATCGCTGGCATTAGCTCACTCTGAATGCCAAAAGACTCCGCAAAATAAGCCAAGGGCGTCATATTTACATAAAAAAGCATAGGGCAGAGCCCTAAGGAACTCCAACCTTTAGCGGTATGAGATCATAAGCATATGGGGACATCCAAACCGATTGACCTCTGCCTGTTAAAAAAGAGCAGATCCAGTCTAAGGCATATCCCCCACAATGTCAATATTTTTCAGATGTTGAAAGAGATTAGAGTGTGATACAGTATCAAAGGCTGCAGATAAGTCCTACAATATCAACACAACCTGTTTCCCTTGGTCCACAGCCAGCTTGATGAAGTTGGTGACCTCCATCAAAGTGGATTTCATGCAGAAGCAAGGGCGGAAGCCAGAGTGGGATAGGTGAAGGAGCTGGCCCTGTTCTACGAAATTAGGCGGTTGGCCATTGATAATCTTCTCCAATATGTTAACGTATGGAAGCTAAGCAGATAGGTCTGAAATTGCTCATTATTGATCTATATGTAGATGTCTTTTTTAATAAAGGTATCAGTCTATCATGTTTCCAGAAGACAGGAACAGTTGCTGAATGAATGGAGCTATTCAGATGAGGGCTTAAGGTAGAATTAATAGCATTTAGGCTAACAATCATCAGGATACGGGGAGACAGGAAAGCCAGATTAACAAGATCTCAGGGCCTGGACAGACTCCTTCAGTGCTATCTCCCAAACGCCTAAACCCAATTTGCCCCCTCGGTTCTGAAATCGGACAACAAAATGCTAACATGGATCTTGGTTTTTGTGGCCATAACCAACATCGCTACTACTCTGACCCAGAAGGGGCTGCTGGCAAAATGTTATTATTAATAATCCTACTAGTCATGAACATTCCACCAACAACATGACTGCTGTCAATAACCCTTATGATTCAATCTATGTCCCCCCGGGCACCCATCCCTGCTCCACAATACTTCCTCCCTGTTAACCCTTCAGTTAAATCCCTTCCAATAGAGTACACTAACGGCAACACACAAACAGACTATTTTCTCACCGACTCTACCATCATGATCAATAATCCTCACAAGAGTTGCAGCACAATGTCAGCTGATCTACTACAGCCCCTAATTCTGGCCAAGGCACTAATAGCTGACCTAAATCCCAATGCAAACTGCTGTCCATAGGCTAAATTAGATGACCTTCATGAAACAATGCAAAGGTTTCAAAGCATGCTCTGCATCTCTCTACCAAGTGTGCTTTCATCACAGGAGCTGCTCTCCTGATTCTCCCTTTCAAAGCTCAGTTGACATACTGATAAAATGTAGAGTAGTGGCCAGAAATCCTTTAAATTGTATTTTGTCTGGAATGTAGATAACAGACCACCAGCCCATGCAGCAGCTCAAAAACCACCTGCAAACAGTGCAGCTGGTCAGAACAAACCAGTGTGTTGTCATGAATGACACATGGAACACAGAGGTGCTGCCCAGCAACAGGGACAGGTGGCAATAGAAGAATAGCATAACATAACCCATAGGTGAACAGTGAAAGTACAGCAAAACACAGCCCATAACACATACCTACTCCAGAGCTGACCCGCACCCACATGCCACCTCCAACAACTCCATACTCTCCGAATGCAGATGCAAAGGTTTTCAGTAGCTAAAGAACTTGATGCTGGAATCGTAATCAGAGATCTTTTTGCCCACGTATCCTCGGGAGTGTGAGAAGTTGGCCTGGCATATGATGTTCACTATTCTAGTGGGCAACTTGCACCAGTCCAAACGACCCTTACTGATGGTAGGTTTAAGACAACCTTTAGAGAAAGCTATCCTAGTGGTAGCTGTGGAGAGCAGCCTTCAGGCTAAGTCTTGAAGGAATTTAAAGCAGCTTGTTTTACCAGTCTATAATCTCTTGAATGCTCAAATGAAAGTACACCACACAAGGTATATATCTAAAATATATATGTATTTATTCTAAACACAACCCCTCTAGTCTCTTTATGAGGCTAGAGGCAAAAGTACAATACAAGAACTTTAAATAGCACACAGTAAATAGCAAAGTATACACTTTGCCCTAGGGGCCTCACAAACCATATACTAAAATAGTGGTATAAGAACCACGTGAGGGATAGAAGTGAGGCCTAGGGCCAGTAGAACCGCTCTGGCAACCAGGAACCACCCAAGGTAGGGACGCAGGAGACCCACGGGGGACGCGTGCAGTGTCTAAACACAGCCTCGAATCACAATAGACTTCTATGAGGAAAGTTTAAGTTACAATTTTAAAGTTTAAGGACACTTAGGAGTGGACTGCGGTGAAACCCCTTTAGACTAGGACACTTCGAGAGTCAAGACCCACGGGAACACAGGAGTACTCGTGTTACCTCACCCAGGGAAGCCGGGTGCACAGGTGTCTTTTCGTGTCGGGTTTCGTCGTCGATTCCAATGGAGAGCTGCAAAGAAGTGCTGCAGGCGACCAGAGGAAAAGTGTCCGGATGGATCCAAGGGTGGATCAGAGATCTGAAGAACCTGAAAGCAGAGGGGACAGAGTCTGGGTCACTAGCTAGTGACCAGGATGGCGACAAGAAGATGCCAGCCGATGTCGGGTGCTTTCAAGTGAAGTAGGTGAAGCTTGACTCTTCAGCCACGAGGACCAGGAGGTGTCGACGACAACCAGGAGCTGGATTCAAGCTGTCCCGCAAAGGATGTCGAGTGCTGCAGCATTGGAATCCGGATTGGACCCAACAAGCCTTGACAACAGCAACCCAAGCAAGATGCAAAGATTAGCTTTGGTGCAGACCAGCAAGGTCTGAGGAACTCACTCTTTAGAGGGGAGTCAGGGAACGTCTGGAGCAACTAGGAAAGCCCAAGAAGTAGAAGAGTTACCTTTGCGGGGACCCACCAGTTGACGGACCAGGGATAGCGATGGCGCCTCAAGGAGAATTGTTAGAAGCATGCCCACAGAGCACTCGTGGAGTGTAGGCTCGTGATCTTCGATGCAAAAGGTGCTCAGGGTTTGGACTACAAGTAGCCCAATGCACAACTTTGGGAAAGCTCGGAAATTTGAGGCACTAGCAAATGTGCTGGATGTCCATGAGTTATGGTCCCACGTCTCTTGTGATAACTACAGGTCTCAGCTTTGCTGGGGACTCGTGTCAGCCTCAGAGATGTCTGGAAGTCCTTGTCCTGTGTTGCAGATTCTTCAGGGTCTGGTAGGAGCCTCAAAAATGCAGATTGGCAAGATGCTTCTTTGGTGCTTGTTTGAACAGGGGAGTCACTCTTTGACCCCAAGGGAGATTTCTTCTGTCCTCCAGTCGATATGGAATGTCGAAGGTCCACGATTTCATCTTCAGAGTTTCGTCCAGGGTAATCTAACGTCATAGGGACTGGGTTCCTATACTTATACTAAGTTTAGGGGTTGGACTAACTCTAGGGTCCCACCTATGGGAGGACCTGGGGTGGGGGTGGTTACACCCCTTCCCCTTTGTCCTGTTTCGTGCCAGAGCTGGGGCTGAGTGCCCCAGCAACTGGTTTGAACTGGGAAATGCACGGAGCACCTTGTGTGCCCCAGGCATTGTCTGAAAAGCATTCACTGAATGCAACCCACCCAGCCCCCAATACACTAAAGCCTGTCTGGGGAGATGCTTGCACCTCCCTGGGCAGGAAACCTATTGTTCAGGCCTCCCCTGCCGGAGTTTCATCCAGCAGCAGGAGGTCAGACTTGTGTCTGTGGCAGGAGCATCCATTTTGTGATGCTGGGGCTCTTTTAAACATTTACTGTGTGTACCAGTGTGTTCATGTCTTCTTGCTCTAGAAGGGTGGAATGCTACCCCCGACGCCATAACTGGGGGGGGGGGAGTGGGAGGGGAGGGTAGTATTCCAAAGTGTTTGACACCAAACACGACGTGTTTCAATAACGCCAAACCAAAGTTAACATTAACTGCAAGGATTACAATGCACTTAAGAGTATATGGTAAGGCCATATCTCAAAACAGCTATAAGGAAGGGACTCCTAAAGCTGCAGAGGGGCTCAGATCATGCCAGGGCACCCTCTCACACAAAACCAAGCACTCTGCCTTCAGCATGTCAAGGCCTGCCATAGGAGTAACTTATAAGTTAATATGTGTCTGTTTTAAATGGTGGATATCGGTATACTAAATCCCAGTAAGGAGTGCTTACACCACCCTACCCAGGCTGCAACTGCAGACCGGTGTTGTCAGTTTGGAAGGCTTTCCAGGGATGGCATAATACATGCTTTAGCACCTGGTAGACTTCTGGGGTACATATGCCCTTGGTACCCAAGGTACCATATACTAGGGGCTCACAAGGTAACTCAGTAACCAATCTGGTGTGTACCTAAAGTACATGATATCAATTTAGAGAGAGAACAGCTAGGCTGTGGTCCAGATTAGCAGGGCCACAGCCAGACTAAAGCCGAAAAACCAATGAAATATAGCAAAAAGTGGGGGGAACCATAGGAAGCAGACCCTATTCTCTTACAGGGAGCATCAGCTCCCATCATATCAGTGTTTTTAATTTCCAATTTCACATCCACATCTGCTCTCGTTCAGGGCTACAATCTTATGACTATTGTACTCCAGACCACTATTAAATGTTATATTATCACCTGGTTACGACTTTACTACCTTGACAGTTCTTCACTTAACACCCTTATTTTCCAATGCTTCACCGTGCATCCTATTAGCACAACACAAACACCTCTGAAGCTTTACATCCTAAATTGCCCCCAGACGATAAGAAGAGCTTCACGGAAGGCTTCAGTGATTACAGATTTGATCAAATCATCTCAGATGACCTGATTTTTTTTCACATATTGTGATATTCACTGGAGAAAGGAGGGATATTCTCACAGCTCTCTCCTGAAATCCCTGCTGTCCAAAAATCACCTATTCTAACTTTGCATGTGTTATACACAACAAGGGCTTCACCATATGAGCAGTATGAATATACATGGGGCCTTATTTACAACAAAATGACGCAGTGCGGTGCTCCAAGACATATTGCTGCGCCAAGCCGAGTAATTTTAAAAGCACAGGGATGCATCAATATGACGCATCCCTGTGCTTTGCCCTGCACTGGCGCACAGTTGGCTATAATGCACCAATGGTACAAGGGTGCCTGTGTTGCGGGGATGATTGTTTTTCTGCAGGAAGGGACACATTTTTTAACAAAACAATCATTGATTGTGTTTTCCTATTTCTATGTGTGCTGCAAAATGCCGCACGCATAGAAAGAGAAAAAAAGAGGAGAAATAAAAAGTATTTCTCCTTATTGCGCCTCCTTACACCACTCTGATAGTGAGTCATCACTTTGTAAGTTCAGAGACCCCGTCTGGACATGGGATATAAAGGGATAGAGTCTGACATTTTTATTACAGTAAAACAACTGTTTTTAATAATAGTATTTTTTTACAGCCATTTCAAAGTACTTCACATAATATGTTTTTATTATCCAATTTAATACTGCTAAATTGCTTAGTCGAGGAAGAATGAAAAACTGAGTTGACTCTGCTACAATTCAAACTTGTGGTCATCAGGTTACTGCAGCGTTGGACCATCTTGCCAGCTGGAGGACATTGGATGGGTATCTTTCAAGTCAACTCAAGTAATTTTCTAACATTTTTACTATAATCTATGAACAAGGGAGGGTACAAACGAAAGAGTGAAGCACTTTCGCAAATACATCCATACAAAATCTGAAACAGCATAGAAAATGACCTTCGGTGATGGTTTAAGGGCTGGCAGGGGGTGCATCACGAGTGGGTAAAATGCCAAACTTCCACTTCATTCATATGTACATCAGGGTGTGCAAAATCACGTAATTTATTTTATGGAACTTCAATTAATTTACGCGAAATGCACTCTCGAGTATCTCGAGCGAGAACTGAATGCAAGAGGCTACCTTGCATTGGATAGTCACTTAAAGGCTGGTTCGCGGAGAAAATGTCTCTTGCGACACATTTTCTGCTTCAGCCTGTCACCCACAGGACATGTTCTGCTCGAGGCAGTCCACTACAGTATAATAGTGTTCAAAATGTGATGGCTGCTTACTTTCGGCATTTAATTTAATTTGTGTAACATGAAATTGGGTGATTTACGGGAGCAGAATTGAAAATTTCGCATACTGGCCCATATTAAATATCAACTGCAATTAAAAATAAAAAATAAAAACTTCTGAAAACAAAAAAAAACGCTGGTTTCATGAAACATTCTTGAAGTTCATTATTTTCTGTGACAAAATGAAAGGAGTGTGAAAGTTAAGAAAACAATGATTTTTGAAGCAAATGCATTTCTGTAAATTGGGTTGGGTGGGGAAAAATAATGTTTAATCCTACGAATCGTGCGTGGAGGGGGACGTTTTAGAAAGTCTATCCAGGATTTACTGCAGAAGTATGTTTAATTTGCATATTTGAAGTGGGCTGGGCTTCTTGCACAAGGGTTTAATAAAACCAACTCGGTTTTCGGACCATCTCCAATGAATATATGTGAAATAAATTAAAGTCAATAAATATCCGTGCAGATTATTTCCATATTTTGGTCACTCTGAAACCTAACTAAAATATTATTAATTAGTTGGTTGATGGGTTTATCCCTAATCCAAGGATTTTGGACTGCTTGATGACCTCTTGAGTAACCTGACCATATGCTAATTTAAATTCAGTTCCGACATTTGCATGAATATTCAATCAAAGAATCTTACGGCCAGATTCATCAAGGTAAGGAATTGCGAGTCCTTAATAGCGAATTTTAAGGATTCGCTATTAAGGACTCGCAAAACGGGATTCATGTAGGAATCGCAATTGAATTTGAGATTTCCACTGATTCCTTATTTGCGATTAGCTAATTGCTAATCGCAAATAAGGAATAACTCCCCATTCATTCCTATGGGCCTAAAGGCCCATTTGAATGAATAGGGAGTCATTCCTTATTTGCGATTAGCAATTAGCTAATCGCAAATAAGGAAGCGATTTCAAGGGTGCCAGGGGTGTCCAAAGGACACCCTGTAGCACCACTGAAATGTAATCTACATTGGTGTTGCACACACATATGTCCAAAGGACATGTATGTGTGTAACATGCAACTTAGAAAAATGCATTTAAATGCATTTTTCTAAGTTTTCCTTATTTACCACGAGGTTTGACCTTTCGGTAAATAGCGGCCAAAATTGCGATTTCGCAATTTTAAAATGGTTCATAATTTGCATTTAAGGAATCTCAAATAGAGATTCCTTAAATGCAATTCCTCGCAAATGTGCAAATTCTTTAATAGCAAATTATTCTCAGAATCTGGCCCTTTGCAAGCGCAATTAAGCTTGATGAATCTGGCCGTTAATTCGGCCCTGTAAAGCCATAAAAAAGAGTCCGACATTTAAAATAAAATAACAAAATGAACAAAAACAATAATATAGCTATTTCCAGGTCTTAAAAGCATATATAATAAAAGTCAGTTGGCTAGCAATATCTTTAACCTAAAATGAGTCTGATTTCAAATCCTAAAACAGCGAAACCAACCAGTTAAAAATAGTAGAAATAACAGTTGCTATAGTCAGAAACCACGTTAGCCTTCCATTGATTTTCTGCATCCCTCTACGCTTTAAGAAATGAGACCACCCTAAACAAGTTACAACAGTTGCAATGGTAGAGCTCCTCTCTATATTTTCGATGACCCAGGTTGTTTAATAAGGCCTTGAGGAAATGTATGAACATATGATTAACATTTTTACAGAAAAACATAAAATGCAACAATGTTTGCTCAGAGAAACCATCACATGGGTAGGGCGGAGTGGCCCTCCCCTTAGAGCTAGAGTCATCCCAAAAACACGAGAGCCACCGAATCGTGCCCGCTCTGAAGCGGAAGAGGTGGGATCTCTTCCAGTGTGTAAGATTGAAAGACAAATATAGGGAAGGTTCCTTAGAAGAAAAAGACCCATAGCACAGATGGCTTCAACAGTTCAGTGTGCGGCCTCCTTGAAAAATAGTCTTCTGAGAAGAGGGTATTAAACCTTGCGTTGTCGCCTTTAACAATGTTCTATAGTGTTGTGAACAAGGCTGACAGTCTCAATGCATGGGGAGTTTTAGAGATGTAATCTAACCATGGAATGGAACTCCCCTTATCCAAGCTAAGACAAACAAAGATGCTATTTTTACATAGGAACTCCTCTGGGTTGGACAAGATGCTGACCCACAGCAATAATGTGACCTGATTGATCTTGTCTGTTATGTGTTGTGGATGTATCTCTGAATGAATGATAAAACTGGATGGGGCTAGGTAGGTACATGATCCTCCAGAGGATGCGATTTTCCTCAGCTTGAGGAGACAAAGTATTAATATAGCCCCAAAACCCAGCCCCATATGTGGTGGCTGGGACACACTAGTCGATATAGACTGTCAAAAGTAGAGCAATGGTCCCTTTACCCACAACTACAGGAAGGTTCAGAACAGCACCAGATGCCCTAATGAGCTTCAGTCCTGAGTGGGTTAGATGTGGTTGCCAGCTGCTCCTAGAATTGAAGATTACGTCCAGATAACTAAAATCATTCATGCTGCTGAGTGACTGGTCCATTATAGAAAGCCTTGAAATTTAGGTTTTAGCCGGCCCACAAGCCATAATATGGGATGTACTAAAACTGGGGACCAAAGTCAAGGCTGCTCCTGAAGTAGGCGAAGCGGTCCACCAGCGTCCGCAAAGCATTAAGGGGTTCGCATTAGTGGGACCACATAGTCTCCGAGCAGCAGGGCGGGTACCTGGGTCTGGGCAATCCTGGGGGTGTCTACGAGACTCTTAATTAGATGGGGGCATAACCCATTATTACAAATATTAAAAAACAGCGGGCTAATATGCAACTTTGCGCACCCCATGCTCAAGGAAGAATGAATATTCAACAGTCACCCTTTCCTTTGATAAACTATGCAGACAATATTTTGGAATAGCCTCAAAAAAGGATCATGGGATGATGCGTCAACTGTAACAATACAGAAATGAGTGATTCCAACCTAAACATATAGGGCTGCACATATTAATTGCTCAAACTGTTTTGATTTTCCGTCATATCTTTCTGATGAGGTTGAATTAATCATCACATCTCTTCACCTAAATACTGTTTTTTTATTGTTGAAGAGACTACTGTGCCTCTAGCATTAGTGGTAAGATCATGTACTTTTTCAACGTATTTGCTATGCATTTTAAATGCTCATTAAAACTTTTCAAGCTTAGCAGGTACTGACACAAAGGGTGCCAATATGTATTGTAATTTTGAGGCAGACAGATAAGAAGCTGTCACAAAAGCTGCATCATATCAAAATATATATGAGACGTAGAGCAGGGGCAACAGCCCAACTGGCAGTTTTATCAACACAGCGCCCTCGCAAACTTACGATATGTTATTTACTTTCCCGCTTGCATCCTTTTTTGCACTGGAAAAGTGCCTTTTTGTAGTGCAATTAGTGCTTTGTGCGGTTTTGTGCTACTTTGCATTAAGCGGGTGTTCCATGGATGGTACTTGAGTGCTCCAGGGTATTCATTCATTGTTTTTGACACAAAACCCAATCTACCAAGACCAGCCTTTGCATCCCAAAAATAATGTCTTCCTTGAGGCAGGCATAAATTAGGTGAAAATGCTTTTGAATTGTTCTTAAATTTAACAAATTGGGCCAGATTTACCAGTTTATCATGCAGCGCAGTGCAGCAGCCGCAAATGCTGCACTGCATGAGAAGGAGAGCAGGAAGCATCATATTTGACGGAAATATGACACTCTCCTCCCCTCTCCCTAACACCAGTGCATGAATGAGCAGCCGTGGTGCAAGGTTGTCTCCGTGAGTCTGGAATAGCTTTAATACTGGAAGGATACCCTTCGAGTACAAAATACTATGCTTGAACTAACTTTAAACCTTTCCCACTTCGTATGTGTGCTGTACATAGCAGCACAAATGAAAAGTCAAAAATAAGGAGAAATAAAAGCAATTCTACTATCTTAAATGGGTGCTATTTTCTGATGCTAAACCTTGTTTACTTGTTTAAGTAAATAGGGCTTATCATCAGAAACCTTGGGTGGTTGCATATGAACATATACCAGCAATGAATGCCCCCTTTGGGTTAAGTAATGGAAATCAACTCTATGAGCTGTAGTGCGCTACTTGCAAATGAATTTTCAGCACTAAACAAGTTTTAGTGCTGTAAAATATATTAGTGAAAAAAGATTTTGCATTATTTTATGTTACTTTTGTGACACAAACACGGCGCTAAAACTTAGTCTGTATACCCCAGATATGTAAATTGCATGTACAGCACACATCTAAAGTGTGAAATGTTTTAACAAACTTGGGTAGGCATTAGATTTTTTATCCCCTGGTTAGCCCATATTAAGGCCCTTACACATCAAATTGGTATGCCCCAATTATGGGAGACCCCGGAGGTGAGCTGCCCGGAAGTGAAGAGAATAGAGCTCTTGGCCTCCTTGAGATATTACAACCTAAGTTTGCTGCATAGCTCAACAACTTTTGGCAGATTGCCCACAGAATTTTTGCAGGTAAAACTCGTGTCTAAGAGGGAGGAGTTTTTGGACTTAATACAGCCTCCCCTTGCAAGAAAACTCTATACACAATTAAGACATGGTTGTCTACCTATTAGGGCATTTACTTGTAAATGGGATGGACGAGAGGAGGGAATTTGCCCAGTCTGCAACAATATTAAAGAGTATATCATTCACGTTTTATTCCTCTGCCCAGCTTATAGTATAATAAGGAGATGCTGGTTGGCACCGTTATGCAGAAGTCTTGGTCTAAGGCAATGTTCACAAGCTGTTAGAATTTTAAGATATGACACCTCCCCTTTTGTTGTGTTTGCGGTCTCCCGGTTTTTATATGGTGTGTGTTATATTCTAAGCCATGTTAAATTGTGTACTGTAGCTTTATGATATTTGTTATGTTCTGCTGTCACTGGGTTTGTGAGGTCATCGCATCTTGTCCATGGTGGAATGTTATCTTTCAATAGATGAGACAAACTGATCAAGCTCAGATGACACTGGCAGATGAAGAGCTGTGTAGGTTTTAACTGAATAAATTCTACTTTATTCATTCATCTGATTTTTGGATGTACTACATATTTTTGGCGACGCGGGCCTAGACCCATCAGTAATCTGCTCAAGTTTTCTATTA
Source organism: Lissotriton vulgaris (assembly GCF_964263255.1). Classification (NCBI taxonomy): domain Eukaryota; kingdom Metazoa; phylum Chordata; class Amphibia; order Caudata; family Salamandridae; genus Lissotriton; species Lissotriton vulgaris. The sequence goes on along the minus strand of NC_141696.1, from coordinate 1,457,871,357 downwards.
AGTTTTCATGGACAGGAGATTGTGATCGTGCTTTCATGGAAGTGAAGGATATTTTGAAGAAAAGTGATGCTCTTACACCTTTTGACCCTGATCTGCCTTGTTTTTTCACTGTAGATGCGAGCAAAGTGGGTTTAGGAGCTATCCTTACTCAACGTTCTGGTGAAAAAGAATATACAGTTGCCTTTGCCTCCAGGGTTCGTAGGAGAGCTGAAATTCAGTACTCTGTTATAGAGAAAGAACTGTTAGCTTGTGTATGGGCTATTGATAAGTTTCGATCTTATGTTTGGGGTAGGCATTTCAGCTTAATCACAGATCACAAGCCACTGGTGTCTATTTTGTCTGCTGGTCCCAGTAAATGTTGTACACCTAGGATCACTAGGATGGTTACAAAGTTACTTCAATATCAGTTTGATGTCACATATATTTCTAGAGGTAAAAACACACGTGCAGACTTTTTGTCACGTTATCCTCAGAGTAACAATGTGAGTGAAGGTACAAGTTTCCAAGACTTAAATGATGAAGATGAGGAGGATTGTTTTGTGGCATCAATAGATGTACCCATTTTAGCTGTTGGGTCTGAGGAAGATTGGAGAGCACCTTTGTTAAAGGACAAGGTGTTGCAAGAAGTGTTCAATTCCATCAAAAACGAGTGGCCTAAGTAGAAGTCTTTATCTTCTGAATTACAACCATATTGGAAGGTAGAGTCAGAAATTTCAATTGAGGATGGTTTAATACTGAGATGTGAGAAACTTATTCCACCTCATTGTCTTAGACCTACTATTATGAAAGAAGCTCATGAGGGGCATTTAGGGATTTCTCTTACTATACGTCGTGTACAACAAGATTTTTGGTGGCCAAGCACAGATACTGAGATCAGAATGTTTGTTGAAAATTGTCCAGTGTGTTCTTTTTAGGAAAAGTCACTTAAGGTTGTTGTTCCACCTTTGTCTCCTATCGAATGTCCAACCAGCCCATGGGTTAAAGTGGGTATTGACATTATGGGTCCTTATGAAGTTTTACCTTTGGGGATGAGGTTCATTATTGTCTTGATGGATTATACATCCAAGTGGCCTGAGGTAAAAGTGGTGAAGGAAGCTAGTTCGTCTAGTGTTATCAAGTTTCTCAAGGAAGTATTTTTGAGGGAAGGTTTTCCTCAGTTTATCATCTCAGATAATGGGACTCAGTTTGTAAGTGTGGAATTCCAAACTTTTCTTAAATCCTCTGGAGTCAAACACCTTAGAAGCTCACTTTATAATCCACAAACCAATGGTCTTGTGGAAAGAATTAACTGTGTTGTGGGTGATTGTGTTAAGTGGGCAGTTAAGGGCAGGCATGATGTTTTTGCATCCATTGAAAGTATGCTTTGGTTTTATAGGACAACACCTCACTCCTCCACGAAAGTTTCACCTTTTGAAGTACTAAGGGGAAGGAAAGTTAATACCAGTTTTCGACCGGGGTGGATGTGTAAATGGTCTCGCTCTTTAGTTGATGTTGAATCTGTTTTAGAAACAGTTAAGACCAATTCTGAATTAACACAAAATAAGGACAAAGCATGGTTTGACAAAAAGAAAAATGTCAAGATGGTTACGTTGTGTGTGGGAGATTTTGTTAGGATTAAGAATTCCTTTCATACAAAGAAAGGGAAGAGTAAATATAGTGAACCCATCAAGATTGTGCGAATTGGTGTCAATGCTGTTCAAGTAGAAGGAGGGTGTTGGTGGAATATTTCGAAAGTTGTAAAAGTCAAAGCTAATGTAGTTTCTTGCAATCGTGATACACATGACAGCAATATGAATTCATCTCGCAGGAAGAGTACTAGATCTATTAAGTTGCCTTGTAGATTTCGTGATTAGGTACTGTTATACACTTTTATATTGTAGTATCTTTATTTAGTTTTTTTTCCTTTTATTTTTTGTAGTCTTCTTTCATGTAATGTTTTAGTTAATTTTTAGATAATGTATTATTGTTGTTCACACTTACTGCTTCTTTTTACTTTAGGAAGAAAAGGAGGTATGTTATATTCTAAGCCATGTTAAATTGTGTACTGTAGCTTTATGATATTTGTTATGTTCTGCTGTCACTGGGTTTGTGAGGTCATCACATCTTGTCCATGGTGGAATGTTATCCTTCAATAGATGAGACAAACTGATCAAGCTCAGATGACACTGGCAGATGAAGAGCTGTGTAAGTTTTAACTGAATAAATTCTACTTTATTCATTCATCTGATTTTTGGATTTACTACAGTATGTGGCGCAGAAGGCTCACTCTAATGAATTGTGATAAATTGTGATTAATTGTGATGTTTGTTACCTTTCTGTTGATAACTTACTGTTTAATAACTTTTTAACCATGTATTCTTAACTATTTATGTATTTTATCTTGTGTATGTACATATTTTATCTGTGCTTTTATGGTCTATGACCGCAATAAAGTTATCTAAAAAAAAAAGATTTTTTATTGTGAGAGTACTCTTCCAATGAGAAACCTATGCTAAACAACACACACACACACCATTGAACTACATTGCAAAGAGATGTACATGGCACAGGTAGCAGAGCGCAAGAAAAGAAAGGAGCAGCAGACCATATTTAGTAAATATGGTTTTGCAATGCAGCAAAGTTGGTTGGTGAGGTGCAATGTACTATTGTTTGTAAATCTACTTCAAACAATCCTCTGGGCGTCACTAAAAATGAAGAGTTAGGAATAAGGAGGGATCAGCTTCCTACATGGTCTGACCTGAAATTCTTGATGTTTATCCTTCCTGATTTCTCCTATCACTTACAACTGTACATTTCCTCGGGAGGAAAAAAAATGGTAGGGCACGGATAAAATAATCCTGTCTCACCTGAAGAAAGATGACTGGTACAAAGGAGCAAAAAAGGTATTCTACCTGGCCGAGCATGCTAGAGGCTGTAAAAATATAGCCTCTTCTTCTTGTCTACCTGTGCTAAACAGAGAGGTATGCAGAATATGGGTCAGCCTACCTGACTACGTTAATTGACTAATTATGCACAATATGTTCAGGGTTTCAGCGCTGTGATGGAACTTGCTCCTAAAATAGGTAATTAAATCGATAAATATATATTACAAAACATGCATTGCTGTAAACTATGAAAGCTATCACTAACTGAACAAGAAGGTATGCCTCCTGTGTAACAAATGGGTTGTGGCTTGGAGCCCGTGTATGGTGGTGGCTCAACCTTGAGCTCTGAAGAATCCGCTGGATATGTGGTACATAGCGATCCACTACCCTGCTTTTACTACCAGGGGCCCTATTAGGGATAAGGAGCACTTTCCCTGTTTTTGCCCTAGTGCACCTGAAAACAGGTGTGCTGGGCGCAAACAGAGAAAATGCACCCTTTACATAGAATGAGCTGCCCTCAGGGAGCCGCAAACCCTGCTGCCCTGGGAGCAGTGCTTTCAAGTGAAATAGAAAGCGGGTTTGAAGCAGCCGCTCCATGTTTCACTGTGCAGGCGGTAAACTGCCTTCACTTTTAAAAGGGATTAGAGATCTCATTGCAGGCGGGTGAAGTCAGTGACTGCACCCTTCTGTAAGAGGATGCCTGGGGAGGTCCATAGGACCCCATTTTCCCCACCAGAATGCTGCAATCAGGGGGGGCACTTACTGTGTGCTACCTTTTAGGTGGCGCACTGTTAATGTGCCACTTGACAGTTTTATGACTCTGCGCCCGCACCAAATTACAGAAACGGGCGCAGAGGCAAAGGGATTCCCTCATTTACTTTGGGCACGCCCTCATGCAAATGAGGGAACGCTCTCTTACGAAAGCTCTGGCGCTGTATGTGCACCAGCGCTTTCAGTAATGCAGAAGGGACTGCACAAGCATCTGCGGCTCCTTCTCAAATACCAAAGGTCCCCATGGGCATGCAAATTAGGCACAAACACCTGTTACACCCACGGGGCACTTAGTTAAATACAACCCCTGGGGCCCTCTTATGTAAAAGGAGCACTTTCCCTGTTTGCACCCTGCACACATTAAAACAGGTGTACCAGGCGCAAACAGGAAAGGTGCACCTATTACAGGGAATGCATTGCTCCCAGGGCAGCTCTGAACTAACGCAGCCCTGGGGGCAGCTCATTCAGGTGAAAAATAGAGAGGCTGCTTTAAAAACACTCCATATTTCAAAGTGCAGACGGCAACCCACCTGAACTTTGAAGAGGGATTAGAGATTCTCTTGCAGACGGGTGCAGTCATTGACTGCACCCGCCTGCAAGTGATGTCGGGGGTCCATAGGACCCCTCCAGAGGGCTGCTCTGAGGGGGCCACTGACAGTGCGCCACTATTTAGGTGGCGCACTGTCAGTGCGCCTCCTGTGAGCTTCTTTGCCCCTGGGCCCATGTCTGTAATATGGCACGGATGCAGAGTCAAAGGGATTCCCTAATTTGCATGGGGCATAGCCCCAAACTAATGAGGGAACACCCCCTGAAGATTGCGCTGGCACTTCATGTGCACCAGCGCTGTTGGTATTACAAAAGGGAGAAGAGTGGCTCACCGATTAGAGCGGCAGACCCTGAGGCAGAGTTCTGGCCCGGGACCAGGGTTCAATCCCTGTCACGGCAGGGTGTTGGGCTCAATGTGCTCGGACCTGATAATTCTCCCTTCGGTGCCTACTTTAATCATGGGTTCCACTCTGCAACTCTGGGCAATAGCTTGCTTAATCTCCACACCGACCCTAACATCGCTAGGATGCCTGGCTTCACCTTGGGGGTTCCCAGGAGTGGACACCTAACAGGAACAAGCCAGGAAGGGTTCCACAGCGGTATTCGTACAGTGCTTAGATACCCCTGGGTGATAGGCGCTATACAAGTGCAAATTACATTTACATATGCCAGGCTAACTTCTCACATTGGTGTGCAATGGATGGGATAAGAGCTTGCATTGTTTTTATCAAATAATCTTGAGAATATCAATTGAAAAATCACATCAAGGTATCTGTCGTTACATATAAATCAAGTCTTATAATACATATGTTCTACTGAACTTAGCAGTTGTAGGTGGTAAGGGCTTAGCACAGCCTGACTACAACTCCTAGAGAGGTTCTAGTAGGAAAACAAGTAGTGTAGGTAGGTGCACACACCACACTTCACTAGTCATGTCTTTAAGAGCAGGAGGTAGTACCTCTCTGCCAGATGTCAGCCAGGTGGAGACCACTAAGTATGATACCTTTAGTTTCCAAGATTTGAGAAGCGTATGTGTGGTCAGAAAGTTAAGACAAGGACATAGTCCAACCACCCAGCACCTAGTGAATCTTTTAGTGGCAGATGACTTAGAAAAGGCATCAGACCCAGATACACAGGGTAGCAGGGAGGGGGCCAACCTTCTACAGAAGATGATCCTACTGGGCCAGGCTCACTTTTGAAGAGGAGGTTGTACATCAGTATGAGGAGAATGAACCTAACCTGGGAAACACAGGACTATCTGGAGGAGGAGAGGGCCTAGGAAGGGTCCCCTCCAGACCTCCAAGTAGGCCTAATGGTGAGCACAGAAGACTCAGATCACTTTCCAGTGGATCTGAACATTCTGACATTAGTAGGGTCCAATGCTCTGCTCAAAGGAGACTGACCTCCACTCAAAGAAGAGAGCATAAAGCTAGGATGAAAGAAGTCAAGCTTAGGATCAAGAGGCAAGAAGTCGCCCTTGCAACAGAGACTCTGGCTCTTGAAAGAGGAAAGACATTGTGTGGGCCAGAGCACACTGGTGGCAGCAACAACCCTAGTGGTAGGGAAATGTCTCATGACCATAGAAACCTGAACAAAATTGTACCTCCCTATCATATTGGTGATGACATCCACAGGTGGATCACTGCTTTGGAGAAGGCCTGCAAAGTACAGCAGGTACCCCAAAATCAGTGGGCAGCAATTTTGTAGCTCTCCTTTGCAGACAAAGTCAGAGACAAGCTCCTCACTGTTAGAGAAGAGGATGCTGACAACTACTATGTCCTGAAGAGTGCTCTGATAGATGGGTTTGGCCTAACCACTGAAGAGTACAGGTTGCTGTTCAGAGATACCCAGAAGACACAGACTCAGGACTGGACAGATTTTGTAGATTGTGCTACTAAGTCTTGGGAAGGCTTGTTACTGGGCAGTAACATAAGTGACTATACAGGATTGTATAACCTTATTATGAGAGAACAGATTCTTAATAATTGTCAGAACCAGTTATTGCATCAGCACTTGGTTAACTCTGATTTGACCTCTCCCCAAGAATTGGGTCAGAAGGCAGAGAAATGGGTCAGAACCAGGGTGAAGCAAAAGGTACAGAACCAAGGTGGAGACCAGAAGATGCAAGACCAAAAGGGTGGGGAGAAATCAAAAGACTAGAAGTCTTCTCAGAGTCCCCAAAAAGCTTCTAATTGTGGGGGTTCCCAACGATCCAAAAAAAAAGAAGATCCAAAGAAACCTTGGTGTAAGATTTGTAAAGTAAATACTCACTAGACAAGTGATTGTGCCAAGAAGAGGACAGCCCCAGTCACCATTGCCCCTAAGGCAACTGTTCCCCCTAGTTCAGCTACAAGTGGTGGTTCTCAACAGAAGGGTGTAGTAGGGTTGACTCTGGGAACTGACATGGATTCTGGCCTAGTCGGAATACCAACTCAAGCTGTTTCGATCTGTGATGTGGACATACCCATGTCCTCTACTGTGAGTCCCAATAACTTGGGCAGGTACAGACAAACTCCTTTGATTAATGATAAAGTGGCTCAGGCCTACAGGGACACACGTGCTAGTGTCACAATGGTGACGCCCAGCTTTGTGGACCCTGGACAGATCATAGGTGAAAATTACCTAGTGACCAATGCTAGCAATGTCACTACCACACACAGTATGCACCTGTTAATTTCTCCTGGGGAGGGGTAACTTGCCTAAAGAAGATTGTAGTTAGCTCAGACCTCCCTGTAGAATGTTTGCTTGGCAATGACCTAGAGACTTCAGCCTGGTCTGAAGTGGAGTACAGGACACATGCAGAAATGTTAGGCATCTCAGCACATGTGCTAGCTGTGACTAGGTCACAGGTCAGAAATTGCAACACTGAACAGGCACTGGATTCTGGAATAATGTACCAGTTGCCTACCAGGAGGAGAAGCAGTAGGGTTAAGGCAGTGCCTTCTCCCTTGCCTCAGGATGAGGATCAGCCTTCTGAGGAAGCTGATTGTGAGCCTGAAGAAGGAACTGTCCTAGAAGAGCTTGAGCCTGATCAGGTTGAGTTTCTTGGGACAGGGGGATCTTCCAGGTCAGATCTGAGGCAGGTGCAGTTGGACTGCCCTTCTCTTGAACCCCTCAGACAGAAACTGCTGCTGAGGTTGCAGGGAATGCTAGTGGAACCCATAGAGTCTATTGGGATGAAGGGCTCCTGTATTCAGAGGCTAGAGACCCCAAACCTGGAGTTTCCAGGATGTTGGTCCTACCTTTGGCATTCAGGGGCTTCCTTTTGACACTAGCCCATGATATTCCCCTTGCAGGACATCTTGGCCAGAACAAGACTTGGGACAGGCTTGTCCCTCACTTTCACTGGCCTCACATGTCAGAAGACACCAAGGAGTTTTGTTGTTCCTGTGTCACCTGACAAGACAGTGGCAAATCAGGTGGCACTACAAAGGCCCCCCTTATAACACTACCTGTGGTGGGGGTTCCCTTTGAACGTGTAGGGATGACATTGTTGGGCCAATGAATCCGCAAACAGCCTCTGGGCACTGGTTTATTTTGGTGGTAGTGGATCATGCCACCAGATACCCAGAAGCTGTTCCCCTTAGGACCACAACTGCACCTGTGGTGACAAGAGCCCTTTTGGGAGTTTTCTCAAGAGTGGGTTTCTCTAAGGAGGTTGTTTCCGACAGAGGTGCACACTTCATGTCTAGTTACCTGACTGCTATGTGGAAGGAGTGTGGAGTGAACTATAAGTTCACCACACCCTATCACCCACAAATCAATGGTCTAGTTGAAAGATTCAACAAGATCTTAAAGGGCATGATTAACGGTCTCCCTGAAAAGCTCAGGCGGAGATGGGACATCCTACTACCCTGCTTTTGGTTTGCTTATAGAGAGGTCCCACAAAAGGGGATTGGCATAGCCCTTTTGAACTTGTGTTTGTGCATCCTGTAAGAGGACCCCTTTGTCTGGTGAAGGAAGGATGGGAGTTACCTCTTAAACGTCCCAAGTAAGACATTGTGGACTATGTACTTGGTCTCCACTCCAGGATGGCTGAGTATATGAAAAAGGCATCCAAAAACTTTGAGGCTAGTCAGGAATTGCAAAAGGTCTGGCATGACCAAAAGGCTGTGCTGATTGTGTACCAGCCAGGACAGAAGGTGTGGGTGTTGGAGCCAGTGGCCCCATCAGCTCTCCAAGACAAATGGAGTGGACCCCACACTATTGTTGAACAGAAGGGATAGGTAACCTCTTTGGTTGATCACCCCACAGGGTGCTTCATGTCAACCGACTGAAACCATATGTTGACAGGGCAGACATGGGCTTGCTCATGGATACTGATGAAGGACAGGAGGAAGAGAGTGACCCTCTCCCAGACCTGCTCTCTCAGAACCCTGACGATGGGTCAGTTGATGGTGTAGCCTTGGCAGGCAGCCTCACTGATCAGCAGCAGAGGGACTGCAGACAAGTTCTGCAGGCCTACAGACATATGTTTTCACTGACTCCAAGTCAGACTACCTGGTGCACTCATGAAGTGGACACTGGGGACAGTCTGCCTGTTAAAAGTAAGGTTTACAGGCAACCTGATCATGTCAGGGACTGTATCAGGACAGAAGTCCAGAAGATGTTGGAATTGGGAGTCATTGAACCCTCAGAGAGCACTTGGGCCATTCCAGTAGTCCTGGTGCCCAAACCTCACAACCAAGATGGTAAGAGAGAGATGAGACTTTGCGTAGATTACAGAGGTCTCAATGGTGTCACTAGTACAGATGCCCATACAATACCCAGGGCAGATGAACTCATAGACAGATTGGCATCTGCCAAGTTTATGAGCACATTTGACCTGACAGCTGGCTACTGGCAGATTAGACTAGCTGATGATGCAAAGCCAATGACAGCATTTCCAACCCCTGGTGGACATTATCAGTTAGTGGTAATGCCCTTTGGTCTTGAAAAATACACCTGCCACATTTCAAAGGTTGGTGAACCAAGTCCTCTCAGGCCTGGATGACTACTGTGCAGCTTAACTAGATGATATTGCTGTCTTTAGCTCCACCTGGGAAGATCACCTGATCCACCTGAAAAATGTTTTGGAGGCCCTGCAAATGGCAGGCCTAACTATCAAGGCTACCAAGTGCCAGATAGGGTAGAGTCAGGTTGTATACCTGGGCCACCTTGTAGGCGGAGGCCAGGTTCAACCATTGCAGAGCAAAAGCCAGACCCTGATGGACTGGACTGCTCTAACCACCCAGACTCAGGTCAGAGCTTTCTTGGGCCTGACTGGGTACTACAGGAAATTTGTCAAGGGGTATGGTTCCAATGTGACACCCCTGAATGACTTAACTTCCAAGAAAATGCCTAACAAATTTCAGTGGACAGTCAGCTGTCAAAAGGCATTTGATGACCTGAAGCAGGCCATGTGCACTGCACCAATTCTGCAAAGTCCAGACTACTCCAAAGAATTCATTGTTCAAACAGATGATTCTGAGGTGGGAGTGGGGGCTTTGCTATCACAATTGAATAAAGATGGTCAAGACCAGCCAGTAGCTTTTATTAGCAGAAGGCTGTCCCCTAGAGAGAAACGTTGGTCAGCTATTGAGAGGGAGGCCTTTGCTGTGGCTTGGGCACTGAAGAACCTGAGGCCATACTTGTTTGGTACTCACTTCAAAGTTCAGTCAGACCATAATCCCCTCTTGTGGCTAAAACAGATGAAGGGTGAAAATCCCAAACTGCTCAGGTGGTCCATTTCCCTACAGGGGATGGACTTTACAGTGGAACATAGACCTGGGAGTAACCATGCCAATGCAGATGGACTCTCCAGATATTTCCACTTAGGACATGAAGACTCAACTGGTCAAGGTTAGTTTAATGTTCCTCCGTTGGGGGGGGGGGGTTGAGTAGGAGAGTAGGGTCTGCTTCCTATGGTTACCCCCACTTTTTGCTGTGATTCCTTGGTTTTTCGACTTTAGTCTGACTGTGGCCCTGCTAATCAGGCCCACAGCCTAGCAGTTCTCTCTCTAAATTGATATCATGTACTTTAGGTAAATACCAGATTGGTTACTGGGTCACCATTGTGAGCCCCTGTATAATGTACCCTAGGTACCCAGGGCATAGGTGCACCCTAGGCCTACCAGGGGCTGCAGCATGTATTGTGCCACCCCTGGTTTTCCTTCCAAACTGACACCACAGGTCTGTTCACACAGCCTGGGTAAGGTGGTGTAATCACCCCTTACTTAGATATGGTATACCTATATCTATAAACCTATAAAGACAAATATACACCTATAAGACACTCCTAAGGCAGATCTAGACAATCCTGGAGGTAGAATGCTTGGTTTTATGTGAGAGGGTGCCCTAGCATGAGCTGAACCCCTCTGCATCTTTCGAAACCATCTCCTTATAGCTGTTCTATGATATAGCCAAACCATATACTCTTAAGTGCATTATAATCCTCTCGGTTAATGCTAACTTGGCTTTATCAAAACAAGTTAGGTGTCAAACACTTTGGAATACTACCCCCCCCCCCCCCACCTGTTCTGGTGGCGGGGGTAGCATTCCACCCATCTACAGGGAGGAAACATGTAGTTACTGGTAAACCCGGTTAAAGTTAAACAGAGTCTCAGCATCACAAAATGGATGCTGCTGCCACAGACACGATTCGCCCTCCTGCTGCTGGACGAAACTCTGGCAGGGGAGGCCTGGACAATAGGTTTCATGTTCAGGGAGGTTCTGGTACCTGCCCAGACAGGCTTTTGTGTATTGGGGCAGGTAGGGCTGCATTCAGTGAATGCTTTCCAGACACTGCCTGGGGCACACTAGGTGCTCCATGCATTTCCCAGTTCAAACCGGTGTTGGGGCACTCTGCCCCAGCTCTGGCGTGAAACTGGACAAAGGGAAAGGGGTGTAACCATCCCCTTCCCCGGTCCACCCATAGGAGGGACGTTACAGGTAGTCCAACCCCTAAACTTAGTATAAGTATAGGAGCTGTGTCCCTAGGACTTTAGATTACCCTGGAGGAAACTTTGAAACATAAATCCTGGACCTTCGATGTTCCATTTCGACTGGAAGATGGAAGACATCTCTCTTGTGGTCAAGGAGTGACCACCCTGTTCAAATAGGCACCACCAGCAACTTTGCCAGTCTGCATTTTTGAGGCTCCCGCCGGATCCCGAAGAATCTGCGACACAGGACATGGACTTCCAGATATTGCTGATGCTGCTCCACGTTTCCAGCAAAGCTGAGACCCGTGGCAGACACGAGAGACATGGGACCAGAACTCCTGGACATCCTGCAATTTGCTAACTGCATCGACTCCCGAGGTGTCTTGCAGTTGTGCATTGGGATACAGGAAGCCCTAGCCCAGAGCACCATTTGCACCAAAGTTCAGGCCTCCACACTCCACGAGTGTCCCGTGGGGCCTGCTCTTGCATTTGAGCTTGATGCTTCTTACCGGTTCCTAGTCCGTTGGCTAGTGAGCCCCCTGAAAACTCCATTTTGAATCTAACTTACTTTCCTGGTTGCTCCAGGTTTGTTTCAGCTTCCCTACAAAGGAGAAGCGCCACAGACCTTGCTGGTCTGCACCAAAGCTAATCTTGACATTCTGCATGGATTGCGTCTGCCAAGGCTTGTTGGGTCAAGTCCGGATACCGACATCGCAGTCAACTAGATCCTTTGTGGGGCAGCTCGAATTCAGCTCCTGGTTGTTGTCAACACATCCTGGACCTCGTGGCTAAAGAGACAAGCTTCACCTTCCCACCTGAAATCACCCAACATCGCCTGGTTCCTTCCTGGTTCCATCCTGGTCACTGGCAAGTGACCCAGACTCTGTCCCTTCTGCTTTCAGGTTCTTCAGATCTTCGATCCACCCTAGGATCCACCCGGACACATTTTCTCTGGTCGCCTGCAGCACTTCTTTGCAGCTCTCCATTGAAATCGACAATGAAACCCGACATCAAAAGACACCTATGCACCTAGTACTCTGGTAGTCTCGAGGGTATTGGCCCTCCTAGTGTCGAAGTCTAAAAGGGTTTCATCGTAGCCCATTCGGAAATATCCTTAAATTGTATAATTGTAACTTCTTTGTTTCCCATAGAAAGTCAATGGTAACTCGCGGCTGTGTTTAGACACTGCACGCGTCTCCAGTGGGCCTCCTACTTCCTAAACTTTGGTTGTTTAGAGTAGCCCCAGCGATTCCCTAGGCCCTAGGCCTACTTTCTATCTCAGACGTGGTTCTTAGACCACTATTTTAGTATTTGGTTTGTGAGGCCCCTAGGGCAAAACGTATACTGTGCAACTTATCACATGCAATTGAGTAATTTGTATTGTACTTTTACCTCTGACCTCATAAAGAGTGCAGAGGAGTTGCGTTTTGAATAAATACATATATATTTGATATATACCTTGTGTGGTGTGCTTTCATTTGGTACTCAAGGGATTATAATTGGTAAAACAACTTGTTTAACATCGCCTACGAAGTCTTAGCCTGATGACTACTGGTCCACGCTACCACTAGGATAGCTTTCCATAAGGTTGACTTTACAACCACCATCAATAAGGGTCGATTAGACTGATGCAAGGTGCCCACTAGAACTAGTGGACATCATATGCCAGGCTAACTTCTCACTGCGCCTATCGGGATTATCCTCTGCTCTACCAAGATGGTGGCACTGCGTGTTGGATCTCGACAGTAAGAGGGTTTTCTTGGGTTACCCTGGCATTTGCCCACAGAATATTTGGTTGTTTATTTGCGACCTTGAGGGAGAGCATCCTCTTGATAGACTTGGCTGGATAGTGTTAAGAGGTGCATTGTTGGGTCGCATATCAGAGCTCCCGTCAGCAATGCTGCATGAGGTGTGCAACAATGCCTATATTTATGATCCTCAGGCTTTCTGTGCATTGCGGATGATAGGCATTCAAAGAATGTCCGCTCATGTTCTACACAAGGGGTAATACCTAAATCTGGCCACACAGTGAGGCAAAAAAAATCTTATATTCTGTTGTCATTGAGCCCCGCATGCTGATTGTTGATTCTCTCCAATGCCATGCCATTGAGGTTGGGACATTTATATATTGGTTGTGATTTTATTATGATACTCATGATTCCCTGATACTAAGATTCACTGTTTACATCATCACTCGAACATTTGATTTATAGTCAGGTCTGGCTGGCCCTTGCTGTCCAGTAATTTAGCACAATTTCCGTTTGGTATAAAGTGTGGGCAGCTCCACTGGAACTAATGCCTGTCTGTTAAGCACCATATCTGCAATTATTAACAAGCTTTCATTCTTACCGAGCCGCTTCACCTCCTCCACTCCTAAGGAACACTGCTACTCAATAACAGATCGAGCTAACATCTTGATAATAATTTGAATCCTGTTTTGGTTTCTTACTTGCTGGATCCTTCTTGTCAGCTGCTGATTCATTCATTTCTGGCAGAAGATGTGGGTTACCTCCAAGAACACAAAGATCTAAAAGGACATAAAGAGAAGGAGGTGAAAGGAAGCCTGAAAAGAACCAAACAGCTGCCTCCACTACCTGACTCACCTGTCAAAAAAACAGATAAGCCTACAATTCAATAACACTTAATACTATCTTAAAAAAAAACTAAACTCTGTCCATGGCAAAGCTCAAAGCATAATGTTCAACACACATCTACCACAGGGTGAGGTTGCTGTGATACGGAAAGACCTGAGGGACCTCACAGCGTGAAGTACCAACTCTGAAGGTAGGATTATTATGCTGATTATTATGCTGGAGGATCACAGCACCCTCAATTCAATATGAATGGAAAAATTAGACATCATATTGGCAGGTCTGAAACTGGAGAGCATTGGATTGGAGGGTAGAAATTGAAGAAGCAACCTCAGACTCTTTGGTCTTCCAGAGCGTTCCAAAAATTAAGAATCCTCTCCTCAATTTGATCACACTGTGAATCTCGAAGGTTCTGGATATGTCTTTCGCAAAAAACGTCAAGACTGCGAGAGCCCACAGAGTTCCATTCTGTAAACCCAAGAATGCAACATATCCTAGACCATTAATTGGTAAACCCTTGATGCACCAGCACTATGACCAGGTGTTAACTCATGAGAGGAAGGTTAAGTCAATATCCTAGTTAGGGGCCAGGATCTCTACTTCTCAGTATTTTGTAAAGTACACTGTCATACGAAGAAAGGGATTTCTCACCCTACAGTGGAGACTTATTTAAAAATAGATCTAATTATTTTTACTTTGTCCATACAAATTCAAGATCATCTTCAAATGAAAATACATGATCTTCTTGGAATCCTCTAAGCTAGTATACTTCTTGGACAATAAAACTGAAACACGTATGAAAGAGTATCTCCGCTCTTCCTTACATACCCCTTAATGTTTTTTTTCTTACATATAGCATTTTCTTAAGTGCTTCATCTATACCTATGGTTCTGCGTGCTTGCCATTCTTTACCCTGGACCTGTAAGTCATTGAATTATGTTATTTGAAATAACCATGGGCAGAGTTTGCGGAGTTGCGCTACGCGAATCCTGCGAAGTTGAAAAAAAACTCCCCCACATTACGCAGAGCTCTGCAAGCGGCGGAGTGCGATAGAAAATACAGTTCGCTGTGATTCTCAGTGCTGGATGCTTGTCCGCACTTTGCAATCATTCCAAACGGCACCATGCACAGCGCAAGCGGGCGCTGATTTCCTTTCTGCCGCTCGAGTAGATTTTTACTCGAGCTGCAGCTTTCTCAACGTGAATGGACAGTTTCTCAACGCGAGCGGTTGCGATCCTACGCAACTACTCGCAATGAGAAACCTGAGCCCCATTGAGTAATCTTGCTGGGAGGTTTATTTTACATGCTTGCACTCGCCAACTTGATTTTGACGATCGCGAACGAGGAAAAATCTCACAGAAAGGAGGATTTTCCTCGCTCGCCCTCGCCAACTTGACGTTGACGAATGCAAGCGAGGAAAAAAACTTGTAACGCGGAGTGTGGAGCTGTGGAATTTTAGTTTGCGAGCTAAACATCATCTGCGCCAGCTTGTCACCCACGTACAACGGGCACGACAGCCATTTTAGGTATCATGGTCTCCCTGTCCACGATCGATCGCCAACGCACCCCTCTGACCCAGCAAGCATCCTCCGCGCACCCTGGCTCCCCCTCCCTCCCTCTCATGAGCATAACCCTTCTGCATGACCCTGTCCTTGGGAGTCACGCGTGCGCCTGACCAGCACCTCCTCTCCTTCCATGAATGCCCCTCTGTTGATAAGCCTTCCCTCCGCGCTCGATTGTCCACGCAGCATGAATACCACCCCTTTTGATGACCCCTTTCCTCGTGTCCAGCTGACCACACAGGTCCGAGGCCATCGCCTAAGCCGGGAGATATCATCCACTGCCCCATATTGTATGAAGTCACTCCTCTTCAAAAGACCCACTATTGATCAAGGCCTCCCCACCCCCTGGAATATGATCAGGCGCACACATCCTAAGACTCGACGGAACACTCAGCTGCGTGATGACCCCCTCCTCTTATCAGCAGGTTGAGGACCTCTATTGTGGAGGTATATGGGGGTGGGATTGACACGAGGATTACGGGGATGTCTTTTTCCTTACTTCACAATGTCTTGATTGTAATAAAGAAAAGTCACATGCCATAAACCAGTGTATAAGAGGCCAGGCCTCAGAGAGGCTGTTAGAGCACCTCAAGACGATACCTTGTTGTCTGATCTGATGTGTTCTGCTCCGTCGGAATAAAACTTCTGTTTCCTGCCTTCTGGTCTCCGGCGCCTGCCTCACTGCTTGTTAATTTGAATGGTACAAAGGCGGTTAGCGCCTGGCAAATCTTGAAAAAGGTCATAGCCCTACCTTTTTCCACAATTGGCGTCCCAAAGCGTGTGGCCCATCAGTGACACGTGGATCCAGTGGGAGAGGTCCCGACGACAGAGTGAACGACTGCAACGATCGGGAGAGCTCGTGTCCGATAGACCCTCGTCTGACAGCCGATCATCCGACCTTCACTAGTTCCGAACAGACCTCTCTCGAGTGATCTACGGTCCTGACTGGGAACCATCAGGAGTGCCACGAACATCACGAAGAATAGAGGACGATCGGGCGCTGGATTCGGAAGACAGGAAACCGTCCATGCGGTCCGGGTAAGGTCGTGTAAACACGACAAATTAAGAAATGATTGTTTGATTTGGATAATACTAGTATTACGCTTTTGTTGAGTCTTCTGGAGATTCACCGTCTGCAAACTGAGAAATAACAGGCTCTCTCTTTGCAAACAGTGAAGGATAGGTAACGCAGACTTTTGTCCCCATTGTAATCCGTCGTGCCTATCTTCCTCCCCCACTGTTTTCCCGAACTGCCGTTCGTGGATTGTTGTCTGGAGATTCTCTGTCTGCAAACAGGGAAGAACAAGGTCTCTCTTTGCAGGTAGAGAAAGAGTGGGTAACGCAAACCTTTAACACGTCGTACCCACTTATTCTCCCCACTGATTGTTTGATTGACCGAACACTGATTGTTCGGTATTGGTTCTTTTGAGGTATTCACCGCCGGCAAACAACGGAGAATAGAAATATTCTGTCTAGTCTTTGCCCGCCGTGATAAGATAGGTAGTGCAGACCTTTGTCCCCGTTGTAACCCGTCATGCCTATCTTCTCCCCACTGATTGGTAGCCTGTTCAGCCCGGACCGCTTATTAGAGATGAACCATCCAGCTCCACTAGAGGGCACCCCTAATAAGGACATGTTCACTAAGCATGGACTAGTCGCTATAGCTTATACTAAGCTATGGCATAAATATACGAAGAAGAACCCTGAAAGTCAGTGGCCACTGATAGGTTCCTTTGATGATCATAAAATAAAAACATTAGAAATAGCGCTCCAGAAAAATAAGACTACGCCCACTATGCTCGACAGTATCGGCATGTGGCGCAAAGAAACGGAACAGCGAAGAAAAAGAGAAGAAGCAAAAATAGGGAAAGAATTATGAAAGGCAGCCCACCTAGCCGCTAAGCAACTAGAAGAAGAAATAAAAGCAAGAAAGGAAGCTACACGAAACCAAGAATCAGGATCGACAGGTCAATGTCCCGTTAGGACCCCCTCTGCGCTCTATCCTGAATTGCCCTCCAAACAGCGGGCGAACGATGAGTTACTGCTAGGTCCCCCAATCATCTACATGCCCCCTCCATATGCCCCCTGCCAACAGCACCTGCAAGCCCTGAGTGCAAGTGAGAGCAACCTTAGCGCTAGTGCACCAGCCCTCGCGGCCTCCGCACCAGCCTCATTAGCAGCACCAATAAATGACCCCAAGGCTAGCAAGCACCCACCAGCCAGACCAAATAGGTTGAGCAAAGATGAGCGGGATGGAATTGACAAAATAGCAAAGACACTAGTAGAGCGAAGGGAGAGCGAAGAATACACAATGAACATGTATAACTCGCATGCCGACAGCCATAGACGGCATTTCATTTTGCGATTCAGCTACCATACCCTGAACGCATATGAGGATAGGTATCAAAGTAAGGGCCCCGTTAACCTGACAGCGCTATATAGGAAGGTTGATGTTGGAGATGGGACTGAATGTGAGGCAACGGAGCTCTTCAGGCAGATGCTTGAGGTCTTCCGCCACCTCACGGAACAAAAACTAGAAGACAAGGTTACAGTCCCTGAAGCAACCTCAGTAGAAGTAGCCAATACTATGATGCCCATCAGAGAAGCGGCCCCTTACTGGATCCCACCACGTGGCCAGGGAACAAGCAATGATATTAATCACGCAGATGCAAAAGGGAGGGTTGTGTACAATTGGGTTTACCAACCATGGGACCGACAAGATATCCTAACCTTTAAACAAACTCTGCCCGATTTAAGAAAGAACCCGACAGCATTCTATACCGAATTAGGCACAGCCTTGGGTTCGACGATAGTGACTTTAGCGGACATTGACTTGTTTTTCGGGTTATGCCTGCCAGCTGATGTGTGGAAGCAAATCCGGAAGGCTGACCACACGGATCTGTTTGGGCATACCTGGAACCAACTCAGTGAACTAGATAGACAGCGAGAGCCTGGAAGGAAACCAGTAAAGGACATATTAGAGCTCCCAGACAAATTAGTTCAGAAATTAAAGACACTGATTCCAGAGAAAAAGGTAGATTGGTCGATAGTCACGGCCTGTCATCAGAAACCCCAGGAAGATGTGTCAGAATACTTCTCCCGATTCGAGACAGTGTTCTCCGACTACAGTGGCCAAGACATGACCACTGCAACTGGACAACACCTGTTTGTACAGAATTATGTAAAGGGCCTATCACAAGAGGTCTCCCAAAAACTACAGATGAGTGAGAGTAGTTGGGGGGCCTCCAAACCCGCAGCTATCCTTCAGATGGCTCAGTATTACGAGCACCAGAAAAATGAGAATGATAGGGCGTCCGAGAAAAAGAAGAAAGATTTGAAAGAAAGGGTGATGATAGCTCAGATACAAGGTATAGCGGTAGGACGAGACCCCCAAAGGGGGAACTACCAATCGACCACCCCCAGAAACCTACCTCCTAAAGATCACACCCCAACACCCCACACTGGACGTAGAGACATTAGCAATGACCAATGCGTCTTCTGCAAAGGATTCGGCCATTGGAAATCCCAGTGTCCGGTTCTGCTAGAGATGAATAGAAATAGGGACCCCAGGGATGTGGCAGGTGGTCCGAGAAATAGAGGACAAGGACGAGGGCACACAAACGACACCAACAATGACAGATCAGGGAGATTGAACACATTTGACCGCCCCCGACAGAACCAATATCAACTATCCGATGGTGAGAATGCCCCCAAATTTGCATAGGACTGCCAGGGGCAAGGGAGGGATCCAGTTGAGCTCTGTGTTGACCAGCAAGGTCCTTACGTCACTGCTAAGGTCCTGGGTACAGAGTCTCCATTTTTGGTAGACACTGGGGCGACACGTAGTGTGTTATCGAAACGACTGATTCCAAGGGCACCCTTGTCTGGCTCACACATTACATCGATAGGTTTCGATGGGACGCCCTCCACTAACCCCCTGTCCGTGCCTATCACCTTTGACCTAGAAAGCAACACCACTGACACAACATTTCTGCTCTCCTCCAACTCCCCTGACGCCATTATGGGCATTGACTTACTGAAACATTTTCGAGCTACCATTAGGTGTTCCCCAGATGGAATCCGAGTCATCCTGTACGACAACCCAGACATACCCAAATCCTGCCCTGCACGACACATGTACTCCATAACTGATGCTGACCTATCCTTGCTCGATACCCTGCCTCCGTACCTATGGGCTAAAAATGACTCTGATGTGGGACGAATGATGATTGACCCTATTCATATAACTGTAAGACAGGACGCTATGCTCCCGAAACTCCCACAATATCGGATATCCCCCGAGGGCGAGAAGGCACTGGTAGCGATCATTCAATCTCTGGTGGATGCAGGAGGGGTTGAAGAAGTGGTTAGCAACGTCTGCAACAGCCCAATCCTACCTATTGTTAAGAAACAAGGTGAAAAAGATGAGAAAGCGTACCGCTTCATCATCGACCTGCGAGAGATTAACAAAGTGGTTGTACCCCAATACCCCGTAGTCTCAGATATCACCACCATTCTGACCCTCATCCCGTCCACTGCCACCACCTTCACTGTTATCGACCTCAATAAGGCGTTTTTCTCTATCCCCATCCATCCAGACAGCCGTTATCTCTTCGGCTTTACTTTAAAATCCCGCTCGTACCGATTTTGTAGAGCTCCCCAGGGGTACACTGAAAGTCCCAGTATTTACAGCCAGGCCCTCAAAAGACAGCTGGACGCCGTCCAGCTACCGGATGGAGTGGTGTTGATCCAATATGTCGATGATATCCTTTTGGCGGCCGACACCACCCCACTTGCGATCACAGCCACCGTTCAACTCCTACACTTTCTCGCAGAAAATGGCCATAAAGTTTCCAAAAAGAAATTACAGTTCTGCCAGCCACAAGTGACATACCTAGGCCATCTCCTGTCCAAAGACGGGAGGAAACTCACGCCCGACCGAATCCAAACCATCCTAGACACCCCCGTCCCGAAAACACAAAAGCAAGTCCGCTCTTTGGTTGGCCTTACCTCTTTTTGCAGACAGTGGTTACCAAATTTCAGCCTCATTGTAAAACCCCTACTTGCCTTGCTGACCAAAGATGCCCCCTTCCCGCTCCCTTGGACCCCTGAGTGTCAAGCATCCTTTAAGGAATTACGGGATGCACTCTGTTCAGCACCCGTCCTAGGAACCCCGGATTACTCCAAACCCTTCTCCCTCTTCACTCACGAAAGGGAGGGGTGTGCATTGTCTGTCCTGACTCAGTCCATTGGTCCTAAGCAGCGCCCTTGTGCCTACTTCTCCGCCACTCTTGATCCTGTAGCCAGAGCTTTACCTGCCTGCCTTCGAGCAGTAGCTGCCGCTGCTGTCTCTATCCGTCAGAGTGAGGGAATCGTACTTTCAAACTCCCTCACCGTGTTAGTACCCCATGCTGTCGACACCCTTCTGAACCAAACCAAGACTCAACATTTGACTAGCGCACGACTGACAGGGTACGAACTGACGCTACTTGCACCCCACATCACACTAAAGAGATGCACGACTTTGAATCCTGCCACATTGTTGCCCCTGCCTGAAAATGACCCCGACGCTCCTCCCATACACGACTGTGTGACCCTCACTGACGAGCAGACGAGGAGTAGAGTTGACCTCCGAGACACTGCTTTCACTGACCCCGATGGAGAGCTATGGGTAGACGGCTCATGCATCAAACTCCCAGATGGCACCACTTCAGCTGCCTATGCAGTAACGACAGCCCGAACAATAGTTGAGACAGCCTGCATCACCCAACGATCTGCCCAGGCAGCAGAACTGATAGCCCTCACACGAGCATGCATCATTGCCACAGGGACCACCGCGAACGTATACACAGACAGCCAGTATGCCTTCGGGGTGGTTCACCATTTTGGGCTCCTGTGGAGGGAGAGGGGATTCCTGACGTCCCATGGCACCCCTATCCTTCACAGAGATCTGGTTTCTGCCCTAATTGAAGCGGTTCTCCTCCCCAAACGACTAGCAGTGATCAAATGCCAGGCACACAAGAGGGTGACAGACTTAGTCGGACAAGGGAATGCACTGGCCGACATCACTGCACGAACCACAGCTGAGAATAGGACGGTGACACGCATGTATGTGACGAGGTCACAAGCAGAGAAATGGACTGACACAAGGGAAATGATCAGAGACATCCAGTCGGCCAGCACCCCTCACGAACTGACTAAGTGGGCAGGGGTGGGTTTGGAGGATGATGAGGGCTGCTGGCGAACAAAGGATGCCAACAGATGGTTGCTGCCTGACTCATACCTGATCCCCATACTGACGATGGCTCATTCCCCCGCACACATAGGATCCGCACCCATGATCGAACTCATTTCCAAAGTCTGGCACAACGACAAAATCCCCGACTCAGCCAGACGCCTAGTCCAACAGTGCCTTATCTGTCTGCAACACAACCCCGGGAAAGGAACTGTGGTACCCCGGGGAGGGTTTGGGACCCCCAATCACCCCTTTGAGGTCCTTCAGATGGACTACATCCAACTAGAGAGATGCCAAAGCTTGAAGTATGTACTAGTCATCGTATGTGCCTTCAGCAAATGGGTAGAGGCCTATCTAACCCGTGACAACACTGCCATGACTACTGCCAAAGTACTACTGAAAGAATTCTTTCCTCGCTATGGCCTTTGTCGAATTTCATGGAGCGACAATGGCCCCCACTTCATAGCTGAGGTTATCCAACTAATCCTAAAGGGGTTGGGGGTGAAACAGAGATTTCACGCAGTCTTCCACCCCCAATCCGCCGGCCTGGTGGAACGCCATAATGCCACACTGAAGTTGAAATTGTCAAAAATAGTGGCAACCACCGGACTTAAATGGCCAGACGCTCTCCCTTTGGCCTTGCTATCGATGCGCTCTACTCCCACCAAACACCATTTGACCCCCTACGAGGTTGTATTCGGGCGACCGATGAACCTCTGGACTGCTCCCAAGCCAACCTCCATTCATGACGTCCCGGACTTCCTACTGTCTGATTATTTGTGCAAGTTAACTAAAACGTTGTCTGTCATTCATCAACAGGTGCAGCAGGCCATCCCCGATGCTTCCAGGGGCCCCGGCCACAACATCCAACCGGGAGATTTCGTTCTAATACGAAATTTCCAACGGACCAAGAGTCTGGAACCCCGGTGGACGGGCCCCTGGCAAGTGCTGATTACCACACGGACGGCGCTTCGAGTGGAGGGGAAGAGGCACTGGCTGCACGCACATCACTGCCGGAAGGTCTCTGCAAACCTGGCCACGACAGAAAACGTCAACACCCAAGAAGAGCTCCTGAACAAAGACCGACCGACATTGAACTGTTATCCCGATACTGAGGCACTCGAACTTGCAAAATTCTCTGATCCCACTGTGCCATCCAGAGAAGGGTATTTCCTGCGTCGAAAGGAGGGAGCTTCGGCTAAGTAGGCCACGGACTAAGTTGAATCTCAGAACGGTGACCTAAGCACAACCAAGGGTTACCGGGAGAGGAGCTAAACGAAGTCTGTGGTTCTGCCCGCTACCGAGCCCCTTGAAGGTGATGGAAGCGCCAGATAAGAAGATGATGGAAGCGCCAGATAAGAAGATGATGGAAGCAACAGGAAATACCCACTATAGAAACCCAAAGACTGACAATTTGCACAAATCAAAGACAATCGCCCTCTTTATTGTCTTCCTCTTCTGCCTCCTCCTCATGACCTCCTTCTGGATTCTGGAGGAAAGCACACCGGCTCATGAGGCATTGCTGCCTACTGCACAACCGACCCCCATGAAGGAGCATCACCTAATCTCCCTGTCGCCTCAGCTCCGAGTGAGGCGCAGGGAATTCTGGAACAATTCCTTCGTGCAACTGTTGCACTAACACAACCTTGCTGCAAATGCTACGAACTGCTGGATCTGCGGGTTGCTACCGCATGCCACTGGACACTCCATCCCCTTCATCCCTTCTCCTTTCTCAGTTCACGGCTCCTGCCTCGCCTGGTTGATCCTCATGCAAGAGAGCCACAAGGACAACGCCACTTCCAGCCAGATAGTGTCGCACTTCTACTCTGGGTTCTGGCTGAACAAAACCGGAAAGACCTCTGCTCCCCTGTGTCCTGCGCTCACAGGCGCCACCTTCTTAAAGACATTCCAGCCAAAGAACGTGTTGAAGTACAGGTACTCCACAATCCAGCTAGATCCACCTTCTCTCATCTGCAAAAACAAACCACCGCCACTCTGACTGTGGCTCTGTCTGTTATCAATGTCACAGGTCTTGTGTGCCTAGAAGGCCAGGGAACGCAGCTAGTGGGTCACAGTTCCTGCCGAATCACCAGAACATTGGACTCAGTTGACCCCCCTTCTTTTGTTGCCTCTCCCAATATGTACTTTGTTTGTGGCACAAAAGCTTACACCTGGCTCCCGAAAGGTTGGAAGGGTACCTGCTACATTGCCTTCATTCTCCCCCCCACGTATGTAGCCCCTGCTAACCATCATCGGCAGAGGCGGGCAGATGACATTGGACAAACCGACTCCACTGGAGCACAGTTCCTGGATGCAGCAAAGGGACTCGTTCCCCTGTGGGGCCCAATGGCAAACAGCCGCGCTATCCGACACCTGACCCAGGCAGTAGAAACAACGATCAACATCACGGCTGGCATCCTCGCTAACAACACGGCGGAGCTTCAGGCGGTCCGCCTTGTGACCCTTCAAAACCGCCTTGTTCTAGATGTGGTCCTAGCCGATCGAGGAGGAGCATGCCGCATCATCGGATCCAGCTGCTGCACCTACGTGCCAGATAACTCGCCTTCAGTCTACAAAGCCATTGAACACCTCCACAGACTTTCCTCAGAGGTTCACCAAGAGCAAGAAGGATGGTCGCTTGGGAGCTGGTTTTGGGACACTTTGAGGAACTGGGGTTGGAGGTTGTTTTCCTTCGTGCTGATACCTGTTGTGATACTATGTGGGTGTTGCTTGGGTATTCAATGTCTGCCCTCCTTGTGCAGCTTCGTTTCTAACTGTGTGTGCCCAAAGACTTTGGACTTCCGAACTGAGCACATGAGTCCCCTCTACGAAGTAGAAATACGTGGCCTTATGGGGATAAATCCGAACTGACAAGTTGGCGAGACATGTTAAAAGGGAAGACTGTGGAATTTTAGTTTGCGAGCTAAACATCATCTGCGCCAGCTTGTCACCCACGTACAACGGGCACGACAGCCATTTTAGGTATCATGGTCTCCCTGTCCACGATCGATCGCCAACGCACCCCTCTGACCCAGCAAGCATCCTCCGCGCACCCTGGCTCCCCCTCCCTCCCTCTCATGAGCATAACCCTTCTGCATGACCCTGTCCTTGGGAGTCACGCCTGCGCCTGACCAGCACCTCCTCTCCTTCCATGAATGCCCCTCTGTTGATAAGCCTTCCCTCCGCGCTCGATTGTCCACGCAGCATGAATACCACTCCTTTGATGACCCTTTCCCTCGTGTCCAGCTGACCACACAGGTCCGAGGCCATCGCCTAAGCCGGGAGATATCATCCACTGCCCCTTATTGTATGAAGTCACTCCTCTTCAAAAGACCCACTATTGATCAAGGCCTCCCCACCCCCTGGAATATGATCAGGCGCACACATCCTAAGACTCGACGGAACACTCAGCTGCGTGATGACCCCCTCCTCTTATCAGCAGGTTGAGGACCTCTATTGTGGAGGTATATGGGGGTGGGATTGACACGAGGATTAGGGGGATGTCTTTTTCCTTACTTCACAATGTCTTGATTGTAATAAAGAAAAGTCACATGCCATAAACCAGTGTATAAGAGGCCAGGCCTCAGAGAGGCTGTTAGAGCACCTCGAGACGATACCTTGTTGTCTGATCTGATGTGTTCTGCTCCGTCGGAATAAAACTTCTGTTTCCTGCCAGTGGGAGAGGTCCCGACGACAGAGTGAACGACTGCAACGATCGGGAGAGCTCGTGTCCGATAGACCCTCGTCTGACAGCCGATCATCCGACCTTCACTAGTTCCGAACAGACCTCTCTCGAGTGATCTACGGTCCTGACTGGGAACCATCAGGAGTGCCACGAACATCACGAAGAATAGAGGACGATCGGGCGCTGGATTTGGAAGACAGGAAACCGTCCATGCGGTCCGGGTAATGTCGTGTAAACACGACAAATTAAGAAATGATTGTTTGATTTGGATAATACTAGTATTACGCTTTTGTTG
Organism: Lissotriton vulgaris; assembly: GCF_964263255.1. Lineage (NCBI taxonomy): Eukaryota > Metazoa > Chordata > Amphibia > Caudata > Salamandridae > Lissotriton > Lissotriton vulgaris. The sequence continues at coordinate 1,457,845,885 of NC_141696.1, read as the reverse complement.
AGTCTTCTGGAGATTCACCGTCTGCAAACGGAGAAACAACAGGCTCTCTCTTTGCAAACAGTGAAGGATAGGTAACGCAGACTTTTGTCCCCATTGTAATCCGTCGTGCCTATCTTCCTCCTCCACTGTTTTCCCGAACTGCCGTTCGTGGATTGTTGTCTGGAGATTCTCTGTCTGCAAACAGGGAAGAACAAGGTCTCTCTTTGCAGGTAGAGAAAGAGTGGGTAACGCAAACCTTTAACACGTCGTACCCACTTATTCTCCCCACTGATTGTTTGATTGACCGAACACTGATTGTTCGGTATTGGTTCTTTTGAGGTATTCACCGCCGGAGAATAGAAATATTCTGTCTAGTCTTTGCCCGCCGTGATAAGATAGGTAGTGCAGACCTTTGTCCCCGTTGTAACCCGTCATGCCTATCTTCTCCCCACTGATTGGTAGCCTGTTCAGCCCGGACCGCTTATTAGAGATGAACCATCCAGCTCCACTGGAGGGCACCCCTAATAAGGACATGTTCACTAAGCATGGACTAGTCGCTATAGCTTATACTAAGCTATGGCATAAATATACGAAGAAGAACCCTGAAAGTCAGTGGCCACTGATAGGTTCCTTTGATGATCATAAAATAAAAACATTAGAAATAGCGCTCCAGAAAAATAAGATTACGCCCACTATGCTCGACAGTATCGGCATGTGGCGCAAAGAAACGGAACAGCGAAGAAAAAGAGAAGAAGCAAAAATAGGGAAAGAATTACGAAAGGCAGCCCACCTAGCCGCTAAGCAACTAGAAGAAGAAATAAAAGCAAGAAAGGAAGCTACACGAAACCAAGAATCAGGATCGACAGGTCAATGTCCCGTTAGGACCCCCTCTGCGCTCTATCCTGAATTGCCCTCCAAACAGCGGGCGAACGATGAGTTACTGCTAGGTCCCCCAATCATCTACATGCCCCCTCCATATGCCCCCTGCCAACAGCACCTGCAAGCCCTGAGTGCAAGTGAGAGCAACCTTAGCGCTAGTGCACCAGCCCTCGCAGTCTCCGCACCAGCCTCATTAGCAGCACCAATAAATGACCCCGAGGCTAGCAAGCACCCACCAGCCAGACCAAATAGGTTGAGCAAAGATGAGCGGGATGGGATTGACAAAATAGCAAAGACACTAGTAGAGCGAAGGGAGAGCGAAGAATACACAATGAACATGTATAACTCGCATGCCGACAGCCATAGACGGCATTTCATTTTGCGATTCAGCTACCATACCCTGAACGCATATGAGGATAGGTATCAAAGTAAGGGCCCCGTTAACCTGACAGCGCTATATAGGAAGGTTGATGTTGGAGATGGGACTGAATGTAAGGCAACGGAGCTCTTCAGGCAGATGCTTGAGGTCTTCCGCCACCTCACGGAACAAAAACTAGAAGACAAGGTTACAGTCCCTGAAGCAACCTCAGTAGACGTAGCCAATACTATGATGCCCATCAGAGAGGCGGCCCCTTAGTGGCCAGGGAACAAGCAATGATATTAATCACGCAGATGCAAAAGGGAGGGTTGTGTACAATTGGGTTTACCAACCATGGGACCGACAAGATATCCTAACCTTTAAACAAACTCTGCCCGATTTAAGAAAGAACCGGACAGCATTCTATACCGAATTAGGCACAGCCTTGGGTTCGACGATAATGACTTTAGCGGACATTGACTTGTTTTTCGGGTTATGCCTGCCAGCTGATGTGTGGAAGCAAATCCGGAAGGCTGACCACACGGATCTGTTTGGGCATACCTGGAACCAACTCAGTGAACTAGATAGACAGCGAGAGCCTGGAAGGAAACCAGTAAAGGACATATTAGAGCTCCCAGACAAATTAGTTCAGAAATTAAAGACACTGATTCCAGAGAAAAAGGTAGATTGGTCGATAGTCACGGCCTGTCGTCAGAAACCCCAGGAAGATGTGTCAGAATACTTCTCCCGATTCGAGACAGTGTTCTCCGACTACAGTGGCCAAGACATGACCACTGCAACCGGACAACACCTGTTTGTACAGAATTATGTAAAGGGCCTATCACAAGAGGTCTCCCAAAAACTACAGATGAGTGAGAGTAGTTGGGGGGCCTCCAAACCCGCAGCTATCCTTCATATGGCTCAGTATTACGAGCACCAGAAAAATGAGAATGATAGGGCGTCCGAGAAAAAGAAGAAAGATTTGAAAGAAAGGGTGATGATAGCTCAGATACAAGGTATAGCGGTAGGACGAGACCCCCAAAGGGGGAACTACCAATCGACCACCCCCAGAAACCTACCTCCTAAAGATCACACCCCAACACTGGACGTAGAGACATTAGCAATGACCAATGCGCCTTCTGCAAAGGATTCGGCCATTGGAAATCCCAGTGTCCGGTTCTGCTAGAGATGAATAGAAATAGGGACCCCAGGGATGTGGCAGGTGGTCCGAGAAATAGAGGACAAGGACGAGGGCACACAAACGACACCAACAATGACAGATCAGGGAGATTGAACACATTTGACCGCCCCCGACAGAACCAATATCAACTATCCGATGGTGAGAATGCCCCCGATTTTGCATAGGACTGCCAGGGGCAAGGGAGGGATCCAGTCGAGCTCTGTGTTGACCAGCAAGGTCCTTACGTCACTGCTAAGGTCCTGGGTACAGAGTCTCCATTTTTGGTAGACACTGGGGCGTCACGTAGTGTGTTATCGAAACGACTGATTCCAAGGGCACCCTTGTCTGGCTCACACATTACATCGATAGGTTTCGATGGGACGCCCTCCACTAACCCCCTGTCCGTGCCTATCACCTTTGACCTAGAAAGCAACACCTCTGACACTACATTTCTGCTCTCCTCCAACTCCCCTGACGCCATTATGGGCATTGACTTACTGAAACATTTTCGAGCTACCATTAGGTGTTCCCCAGATGGAATCCGAGTCATCCTGTACGACAACCCAGACATACCCAAATCCTGCCCTGCACGACACATGTACTCCATAACTGATGCTGACCTATCCTTGCTCGATACCCTGCCTCCGTACCTATGGGCCAAAAATGACTCTGATGTGGGACGAATGATGATTGACCCTATTCATATAACTGTAAGACAGGACGCTATGCTCCCGAAACTCCCACAATATCGGATATCCCCCGAGGGCGAGAAGGCACTGGTAGCGATCATCCAATCTCTGGTGGATGCAGGAGTGGTTGAAGAAGTGGTTAGCAACGTCTGCAACAGCCCAATCCTACCTATTGTTAAGAAACAAGGTGAAGGAGATGAGAAAGCGTACCGCTTCATCATCGACCTGCGAGAGATTAACAAAGTGGTTGTACCCCAATATCCCGTAGTCTCAGATATCACCACCATTCTGACCCTCATCCCGTCCACTGCCACCACCTTCACTGTTATCGACCTCAAGAATGCGTTTTTCTCTATCCCCATCCATCCAGACAGCCGTTATCTCTTCGGCTTCACTTTAAAATCCCGCTCGTACCGATTTTGTAGAGCTCCCCAGGGGTACACTGAAAGTCCCAGTATTTACAGCCAGGCCCTCAAAAGACAGCTGGACGCCGTCCAGCTACCGGATGGAGTGGTGTTGATCCAATATGTCGATATCCTTTTGGCGGCCGACACCACCCCACTTGCGATCACAGCCACCGTTCAACTCCTACACTTTCTCTCAGAAAATGGCCATAAAGTTTCCAAAAAGAAATTACAGTTCTGCCAGCCACAAGTGACATACCTAGGCCATCTCCTGTCCAAAGACGGGAGGAAACTCACGCCCGACCGAATCCAAACCATCCTAGACACCCCCGTCCCGAAAACACAAAAGCAAGTCCGCTCTTTGGTTGGCCTTACCTCTTTTTGCAGACAGTGGTTACCAAATTTCAGCCTCATTGTAAAACCCCTACTTGCCTTGCTGACCAAAGATGCCCCCTTCCCGCTCCCTTGGACCCCTGAGTGTCAAGCATCCTTTAAGGAATTACGGGATGCACTCTGTTCAGCACCCGTCCTAGGAACCCCGGATTACTCCAAACCCTTCTCCCTCTTCACTCACGAAAGGGAGGGGTGTGCATTGTCTGTACTGACTCAGTCCATTGGTCCTAAGCAGCGCCCTTGTGCCTACTTCTCCGCCACTCTTGATCCTGTAGCCAGAGCTTTACCTGCCTGCCTTCGAGCAGTAGCTGCCGCTGCTGTCTCTATCCCTCAGAGTGAGGGAATCGTACTTTCAAACTCCCTCACCGTGTTAGTGCCCCATGCTGTCGACACCCTTCTGAACCAAACCAAGACTCAACATTTGACTAGCGCACGACTGACAGGGTACGAACTGACGCTACTTGCACCCCACATCACACTAAAGAGATGCACGACTTTGAATCCTGCCACATTGTTGCCCCTGTCTGAAAATGACCCCGACGCTCCTCCCATACACGACTGTGTGACCCTCACTGACGAGCAGACGAGGAGTAGAGTTGACCTCCGAGACACTGCTTTCACTGACCCCGATGGAGAGCTATGGGTAGACGGCTCATGCATCAAACTCCCAGATGGCACCACTTCAGCTGCCTATGCAGTAACGACAGCCCGAACAATAGTTGAGACAGCCTGCATCACCCAACGATCTGCCCAGGCAGCAGAACTGATAGCCCTCACACGAGCATGCATCATTGCCACAGGGACCACCGCGAACGTATACACAGACAGCCAGTATGCCTTCGGGGTGGTTCACCATTTTGGGCTCCTGTGGAGGGAGAGGGGATTCCTGACGTCCCACGGCACCCCTATCCTTCACGGAGATCTGGTTTCTGCCCTAATTGAAGCGGTTCTCCTCCCCAAACGACTAGCAGTGATCAAATGCCAGGCACACAAGAGGGTGACAGACTTAGTCGGACAAGGGAATGCACTGGCCGACATCACTGCACGAACCACAGCTGAGAATAGGACGGTGACACGCATGTATGTGACCAGGTCACAAGCAGAGAAATGGACTGACACAAGGGAAATGATCAGAGACATCCAGTCGGCCAGCACCCCTCACGAACTGACTAAGTGGGCAGGGGTGGGTTTGAAGGATGATGAGGGCTGCTGGCGAACAAAGGATGCCAACAGATGGTTGCTGCCTGACTCATACCTGATCCCCATACTGACGATGGCTCATTCCCCCGCACACATAGGATCCGCACCCATGATCGAACTCATTTCCAAAGTCTGGCACAACGACAAAATCCCCGACTCAGCCAGACGCCTAGTCCAACAGTGCCTTATCTGTCTGCAACACAACCCCGGGAAAGGAACTGTGGTACCCCGGGGAGGGTTTGGGACCCCCAATCACCCCTTTGAGGTCCTTCAGATGGACTACATCCAACTAGAGAGATGCCAAAGCTTGAAGTATGTACTAGTCATCGTATGTGCCTTCAGCAAATGGGTAGAGGCCTATCCAACCCGTGACAACACTGCCATGACTACTGCCAAAGTACTACTGAAAGAATTCTTTCCTCGCTATGGCCTTTGTCGAATTTTATGGAGCGACAATGGCCCCCACTTCATAGCTGAGGTTATCCAACTAATCCTAAAGGGGTTGGGGGTGAAACAGAGATTTCACGCAGTCTTCCACCCCCAATCCGCCGGCCTGGTGGAACGCCATAATGCCACACTGAAGTTGAAATTGTCAAAAATAGTGGCAACCACCGGACTTAAATGGCCAGACGCTCTCCCTTTGGCCTTGCTATCGATGCGCTCTACTCCCACCAAACACCATTTGACCCCCTACGAGGTTGTATTCGGGCGACCGATGAACCTCTGGACTGCTCCCAAGCCAACCTCCATTCATGACGTCCCGGACGTCCTACTGTCTGATTATTTGTGCAAGTTAACTAAAACGTTGTCTGTCATTCATCAACAGGTGCAGCAGGCCATCCCCGATGCTTCCAGGGGCCCCGGCCACAACATCCAACCGGGAGATTTCGTTCTAATACGAAATTTCCAACGGACCAAGAGTCTGGAACCCCGGTGGACGGGCCCCTGGCAAGTGCTGATTACCACACGGACGGCGCTTCGAGTGGAGGGGAAGAGGCACTGGCTGCACTCACATCACTGCCGGAAGGTCTCTGCAAACCTGGCCACGACAGAAAACGTCAACACCCAAGAAGAGCTCCTGAACAAAGACCGACCGACATTGAACTGTTATCCCGATACTGAGGCACTCGAACTTGCAAAATTCTCTGATCCCACTGTGCCATCCAGAGAAGGGTATTTCCTGCGTCGAAAGGAGGGAGCTTCGGCTAAGTAGGCCATGGACTAAGTTGAATCTCAGAACGGTGACCTAAGCACAACCAAGGGTTACCGTGAGAGGAGCTAAACGAAGTCTGTGGTTCTGCCAGCTACTGAGCCCCTTGAAGGTGATGGAAGCGCCGGATAAGAAGATGATGGAAGCGCCAGATAAGAAGATGATGGAAGCAACAGGAAATACCCACTATAGAAACCCAAAGACTGACAATTTGCACAAATCAAAGACAATCACCCTCTTTATTGTCTTCCTCTTCTGCCTCCTCCTCATGACCTCCTTCTGGATTCTGGAGGAAAGCACACCGGCTCATGAGGCATTGCTGCCTACTGCACAACCGACCCCCATGAAGGAGCATCACCTAATCTCCCTGTCGCCTCAGCTCCGAGAGAGGCGCAGGGAATTCTGGAACAATTCCTTCGTGCAACTGTTGCACCAACACAACCTTGCTGCAAATGCTACGAACTGCTGGATCTGCGGGTTGCTCCCGCATGCCACTGGACACTCCATCCCCTTCATCCCTTCTTCTTTCTCAGTTCACGGCTCCTGCCTCGCCTGGTTGATCCTCATGCAAGAGAGCCACAAGGACAACGCCACTTCCAGCCAGACAGTGTCGCACTTCTACTCTGGGTTCTGGCTGAACAAAACAGGAAAGACCTCTGCTCCCCTGTGTCCTGCGCTCACAGGCGCCACCTTCCTTAAAGACATTCCAGCCAAAGAACGTGTTGAAGTACAGGTACTCCACAATCCAGCTAGATCCACCTTCTCTCATCTGCAAAAACAAACCACCGCCACTCTGACTGTGGCTCTGTCTGTTATCAATGTCACAGGTCTTGTGTGCCTAGAAGGCCAGGGAACGCAGCTGGTGGGTCACAGTTCCTGCCGAATCACCAGAACATTGGACTCAGTTGACCCCCCTTCTTTTGTTGCCTCTCCCAATATGTACTTTGTTTGTGGCACAAAAGCTTACACCTGGCTCCCGAAAGGTTGGAAGGGTACCTGCTACATTGCCTTCATTCTCCCCCCCCACGTATGTAGCCCCTGCTAACCATCATCGGCAGAGGCGGGCAGATGACATTGGACAAACCGACTCCACTGGAGCACAGTTCCTGGATGCAGCAAAGGGACTCGTTCCCCTGTGGGGCCCAATGGCAAACAGCCGCGCTATCAGACACCTGACCCAGGCAGTAGAAACAACGATCAACATCACGGCTGGCATCCTCGCTAACAACACGGCGGAGCTTCAGGCGGTCCGCCTTGTGACCCTTCAAAACTGCCTTGTTCTAGATGTGGTCCTAGCCGATCGAGGAGGAGCATGCCGCATCATCGGATCCAGCTGCTGCACCTACGTGCCAGATAACTCGCCTTCAGTCTACAAAGCCATTGAACACCTCCACAGACTTTCCTCAGAGGTTCACCAAGAGCAAGAAGGATGGTCGCTGGGGAGCTGGTTTTGGGACACTTTGAGGAACTGGGGTTGGAGGTTGTTTTCCTTCGTGCTGATACCTGTTGTGATACTATGTGGGTGTTGCTTGGGTATTCAATGTCTGCCCTCCTTGTGCAGCTTCGTTTCTAACTGTGTGTGCCCAAAGACTTTGGACTTCCGAACTGAGCACATGAGTCCCCTCTACGAAGTAGAAATACGTGGCCTTATGGGGATAAATCCGAACTGACAAGTTGGCGAGACATGTTAAAAGGGAGGACTGTGGAATTTTAGTTTGCGAGCTAAACATCATCTGCACCAGCTTGTCACCCACGTACAACGGGCACGACAGCCATTTTAGGTATCATGGTCTCCCTGTCCACGATCGATCGCCAACGCACCCCTCTGACCCAGCAAGCATCCTCCGCACACCCTGGCTCCCCCTCCCTCCCTCTCATGAGCATAACCCTTCTGCATGACCCTGTCCTTGGGAGTCACGCCTGCGCCTGACCAGCACCTCCTCTCCTTCCATGAATGCCCCTCTGTTGATAAGCCTTCCCTCCGCGCTCGATTGTCCACGCAGCATGAATACCACTCCTTTGATGACCCCTTCCCTCGTGTCCAGCTGACCACACAGGTCCGAGGCCATCGTCTAAGCCGGGAGATATCATCCACTGCCCCTTATTGTATGAAGTCACTCCTCTTCAAAAGACCCACTATTGATCAAGGCCTCCCCACCCCCTGGAATATGATCAGGCGCACACATCCTAAGACTCGACAGAACACTCAGCTGCGTGATGACCCCCTCCTCTTATCAGCAGGTTGAGGACCTCTATTGTGGAGGTATATGGGGGTGGGATTGACACGAGGATTACGGGGATGTCTTTTTCCTTACTTCACAATGTCTTGATTGTAATAAAGAAAAGTCACATGCCATAAACCAGTGTATAAGAGGCCAGGCCTCAGAGAGGCTGTTAGAGCACCTCGAGACGATACCTTGTTGTCTGATCTGCTGTGTTCTGCTCCGTCTGAATAAAACTTCTGTTTCCTGCCTTCTGGTCTCCGGCGCCTGTTGTTTATTTGCGACCTTGAGGGAGAGCATCCTCTTGATAGACTTGGCTGGATAGTGTTAAGAGGTGCATTGTTGGGTCGCATATCAGAGCTCCCGTCAGCAATGCTGCATGAGGTGTGCAACAATGCCTATATTTATGATCCTCAGGCTTTCTGTGCATTGCGGATGATAGGCATTCAAAGAATGTCCGCTCATGTTCTACACAAGGGGTAATACCTAAATCTGGCCACACAGTGAGGCAAAAAAATCTTATATTCTGTTGTCCCGCATGCTGATTGTTGATTCTCTCCAATGCCATGCCATTGAGGTTGGGACATTTATATATTGGTTGTGATTTTATTATGATACTCATGATTCCCTGATACTAAGATTCACTGTTTACATCAGCACTCGAACATTTGATTTATAGTCAGGTCTGGCTGGCCCTTGCTGTCCAGTAATTTAGCACAATTTCCGTTTGGTATAAAGTGTGGGCAGCTCCACTGGAACTAATGCCTGTCTGTTAAGCACCATATCTGCAATTATTAACAAGCTTTCATTCTTACCGAGCCGCTTCACCTCCTCCACTCCTAAGGAACACTGCTACTCAATAACAGATCGAGCTAACATCTTGATAATAATTTGAATCCTGTTTTGGTTTCTTACTTACTGGATCCTTCTTGTCAGCTGCTGATTCATTCATTTCTGGCAGAAGATGTGGGTTACCTCCAAGAACACAAAGATCTAAAAGGACATAAAGAGAAGGAGGTGAAAGGAAGCCTGAAAAGAACCAAACAGCTGCCTCCACTACCTGACTCACCTGTCAAAAAAACAGATAAGCCTACAATTCAATAACACTTAATACTATCTTAAAAAAAAACTAAACTCTGTCCATGGCAAAGCTCAAAGCATAATGTTCAACACACATCTACCACAGGGTGAGATTGCTGTGATACGGAAAGACCTGAGGGACCTCACAGCGTGAAGTACCAACTCTGAAGGTAGGATTATTATGCTGATTATTATGCTGGAGGATCACAGCACCCTCAATTCAAAATGAATGGAAAAAGTAGACATCATATTGGCAGGTCTGAAACTGGAGAGCATTGGATTGGAGGGTAGAAATTGAAGAAGCAACCTCAGACTCTTTGGTCTTCCAGAGCGTTCCAAAAATTAAGAATCCTCTCCTCAATTTGATCACACTGTGAATCTCGAAGGTTCTGGATATGTCTTTCGCAAAAAACGTCAAGACTGCGATAGCCCACAGAGTTCCATTCTGTAAACCCAAGAATGCAACATATCCTAGACCATTAATTGGTAAACCCTTGATGCACCAGCACTATGACCAGGTGTTAACTCATAAGAGGAAGGTTAAGTCAATATCCTAGTTAGGGGCCAGGATCTCTACTTCTCAGTATTTTGTAAAGTACACTGTCATACGAAGAAAGGGATTTCTCACCCTACAGTGGAGACTTATTTAAAAATAGATCTAATTATTTTTACTTTGTCCATACAAATTCAAGATCATCTTCAAATGAAAATACATGATCTTCTTGGAATCCTCTAAGCTAGTATACTTCTTGGACAATAAAACTGAAACACGTATGAAAGAGTATCTCCGCTCTTCCTTACATACCCCTTAATGTTTTTTTTCTTACATATAGCATTTTCTTAAGTGCTTCATCTATACCTATGGTTCTGCGTGCTTGCCATTCTTTACCCTGGACCTGTAAGTCATTGAATTATGTTATTTGAAATAACCATGGGCAGAGTTTGCGGAGTTGCGCTACGCGAATCCTGCAAAGTTGAAAAAAAACTCCCCCACATTACGCAGAGCTCTGCAAGCGGCGGAGTGCGATAGAAAATACAGTTTGCTGTGATTCTCAGTGCTGGATGCTTGTCCGCACTTTGCAATCATTCCAAACGGCACCATGCACAGCGCAAGCGGGCGCTGATTTCCTTTCTGCCGCTCGAGTAGATTTTTACTCGAGCTGCAGCTTTCTCAACGTGAACGGGCAGTTTCTCAACGCGAGCGGTTGCGATCCTACGCAACTACTCGCAATGAGAAACCTGAGCCCCATTGAGTAATCTTGCTGGGAGGTTTATTTTACATGCTTGCACTCGCCAACTTGATTTTGACGATCGCGAACGAGGAAAAATCTCACAGGAAGGAGGATTTTCCTCGCTCGCCCTCGCCAACTTGACGTTGACGAATGCAAGCGAGGAAAAAAACTTGTAACGCGGAGTGTGGAGCAGAGTTCACCGCCTAGGCTTAATTTGAACTTGTAATCTTCCTGGATTATGCATAGATTTAGAACTCATTGTATTTCCATTACACCACCTTCATATGCAGATATCATTACATTATACTACTTGTCAAAATCTCAACTTTTTTTCTGAGGGAGCGAGAGGAAGCCACGGTGCTAGCACCCAACTTCACTCTTGACTAAGTTAACCCAACAATAGTGAAAGCCAACCAAGATCGAAGGTTAAGGGAAGAGAACAACTAACTGTCCCACAGAGACTGTGCTGTGTTTCGAGTGTCTATACAGGCCATGTAATGCTTCTCCTACAATCTGATAGAAGAGAAGAGGGTGTCAATAGAGACGCTAAGACAGGTAAGGGTTTTCTTTAAGTGTCTTGTTTACATTAAATGATATACCCTAATTCCCCTCTTCCGTATATTAGTAGGAAGGAATGGCAGCTTACGATGAATTTGTATCTCTAAAGAAAGAAAGAGAGTACTTGTATATGTAGTAGAAACTTGTGAGTACAAATCATGCATGTTCTATTCCTAAACATACTCATAGATTTACTGTTCTTGACGTATAGATGGCTTTAATGTACTGACTAGAAATGTAGTCAAAAGGAAGAAAGAAAAATACATACATTCCTACATGTATTTCATTCTAGTCATAGACTAAGTCAAAAAAGAGTTAAAAAATATATATAAAGCCTTAAAAGACAGTGTGCACAAAATGGAAAACAATAAAGAAATAATATGAGGGAACTATTTGTATTCTCTAGAAACAAACATATTCATCACATTGATTTTTCTTTGTGCATAGGTTATCCAATCTAAGGCAAAAAGCGTAACTACGTAAACCACAAGCGAAATGCACAATCAGATAAGTGTCTTAGGGCTAGATGTAGTAAATAGGATTTACCGATTCTAAAATACTGAATTTTACCGATTCAGTATTTTAGAATCGGTAAATCCTATATAGGTAATATTTCGGTAAAAATTACCGAATCATTAAGATTCGGTATTTACTGAATCAGTATTTTCCGATTCGGTAATTGCCATTCATTCCTATGGGCCTGAAGTCCCATAGGAATGAATGTCAATTACTGAATTGGTAATTATCGATTCGGTAAAATAGGGAAAGAGTCTAGGGTGGCAGGGTGGCACTTTGACACCCTGTTGCACACCTGAAAAGTGCTTGTGTGCACATGTGGCACACATACATGCCCTAAAGGCATGTACATCTGTCACATGGCACAGGTGTAAATGAACAGATTTGCATTTACAGAGGTATTCGTTGTTTACCACCAACTAATAGTTGGTGGTAAATAACGAATAGTTAAAGCACAGAATCACTCTTCAAAGTGCTTCCTACATGTAAATACCAATTCGGTATTTACCGAATCTGTAAATTGGCCCCCTACATCAGAAAAGCCTATTACCGGTCGGTAACGACCGAAATTAGTTAATTTCGGCCGTTACCGACCAGTAATAGCCGTCCTACATCTGGCCCTTAGAGTCCATTATAAACAAGCAAGTCCGTGGAGCGCGTTACCCTGCCTAGAACCTTTGGAGCACTGATTTTTGAATGTCCTTATTATCTCTATTCTCTTGCAGGAATTTCCATGGCTCGAGAAGCAGGTGCAGCTTGGAGAGAATCTGATGAGACGGACGAACAGAAGGGAACCGCAAAGAAAATCAGATAAAGTAGAAGTCTAGAATGCCACATCGATGAGGAGCAACCCGGAAGACAAGGTAAGAGAACCGACAGCAGGAAGCTGCTGGCACGACACAACTAGAAAGCCAAGCAGCCTCGTGTTCATTGTCAGCTGATTTTAACCACTGCCTGCGCTGCCTCTGCCGCATCTGGAATACGTATCGTGGCAGGCGTGACACTACGTGACCTGTTTTCAGATATCGATACAATAGTGCTCTTACTGTTGTATAAGCTCAGTGCATGCATTATTACTTCTTATACCTTTTTAGGTCGAGCCTGGAACAAGCATCCGAAGGATGCGTCCAGGCGGAGACTTATAGCTGCCTGACTCGGGGGAATGAGGGACAACAGGGTGTTACGAGCTTGAAAGCCGGATTTGGGTGCGCGAACACGCACATTCCGTCCCGCGCCGCGCCGTGCACTTCCCTCCCATACATGCGCGCGCATATACACACACAGACAGACAGACACTCGCTCGCTCACACACACACACACGAGCACCCATACATACAGAGAAGCTACCCCCGCCGTCGCCTACACACACTGCATACACACACGCTCCCCCCTTACCTCACCAGAGACACACACACGAGCGCACATACACACATGCACGCATACAGAGACACCCCCGCCGTCGCACACATACACACACACGCGCCCCCCCCCGCCCCCGCCCCCGAATACAGTCCCACTTACCGCCAATCCGGTGTTCTGTAGCCTCTGCGGGGCTCTCCCTCGGGCATTGGGAGCCCCGCGTCACCACTGCTACTCGGGCCAGGAACTCCGTGGGCGCTGATTCGCGCACAAGACGGAAGTCCCGCCCCCACGGGAAGTTTCGTTTTCATAAGTGCGTGCGCACATCTTGTTTTATTTACTTCTGCTGTAGGCGTCCACCGACGCTTCTGGTTTGGAAAGCCGCCATATTGCAAGGGGGTCTGCTGTGATCACTTGCCTTAAGTCTACATCATATACCTAAATGTAGTACTTTTTGTCACTTTGATTGTATTCTGTTTAATTCCACATCCTTACTAAGAAATTGAAAGTAGTCAAACATAATGTTCTTGCTTGCATCACTTAAAAATAGCACGAACATATATCTTTTTTAATCCATTTCAGCACGGGACAAAGAGTGAAATGGGATTTCTCATACGCTTGATATAAACCTGCTGCACTGTAGTGATCGCTTTCTTACCGTGCCGAATGTTCGGTCGCTGAATATGGGTGATAATCTCAATGGAAGCCCCCTACGTAACCCGGAAGCACAGCTAATTCCAGGTCTGGAAACTGCTTTACTACTTTGGTAATAAACAAAGAGGCCTATCTATTTCCTTGTGCACTGTTAGTCTGGAGCAAAGTGGTTCCTGGAAAGTGTTTTCGCTCCTTCTGCCTCGCGCAATGCAGTTGGAAATGGGAACCACCTTAACGAAGGACAGTGCTGGAGCTCTATCCTGACAGCTGCCCTCACCTCTTCATTCTGCTTCGCTCTTCTTGAGCTGCCTTTGTTTTTACATTCCCACATTGAACTGTTTGTTTTCGGAGAGCTAGCAGTCTCTCTGTCCATCGCTTTGAAACCCTGGTAACGCCTTTGCTGTCCAGAAAGGGAGCCAGCCTTTTGTCAAGAATGTCCTGCACCGATGAATACAAAAACGCAATGCGTTTAGAGTTTCTTGTCTTGCTTCCTAGAATACCGAAGCACCACACGGCTAGTGACTGGAGAAACGAAGCACTCTGCATCTAATGTGCCACGAACATAGGAGAGCACTACACTCAGAAGCACTGGTGCTGTCTATTATTTTAATTTATCCGGTCTTCGGTGATCGGGTTTTTGATCACCGTTTATAGAATATTGATTTGTCGAGCCATTGAACAATTGCGAGTCCGCTAGCAGATATTCAACAATGGACAAGAAATCATTTGACGTGGTGCTGGATGAAGTGCGAAAGGTAAAATCAAAAAGTTCGTTTTAAAAGGTTGTTTAGTTTCTAAAACCGGAGGTTGCATAGCTGGAAAGTTAACCCGGTCCATGCGTGAATAGCTAGCTGCTCCCGTGCCAGTGTTTTTTCTTAGCATGCTGGGATGTATAGTCCTGAATTTATAGTAGTGGGCTAAACAAGAGACAAGTCCGAGAATACAAAAAAAAAACAAAAAAATGCTCCGGAGAAGTTACTCATGGACCTTAGAAACTTGGCTGGGCTGGTGGGGGGTAGATAAGGGCTAAAGAAATATGAAACACTGCATGGGTAGATATTGTAAATCCAACGCACAAATCTACTCATTAGAAGCATTTCGATGAACCAATTTGATATTCCATTTTTGAAATGCCTTATGGTAACACACCCCATTTCTGCATCTTTCGTACACTCTTGGCTTGTTTACTATAAGCACTGTTAGGTTGTTATCCATACTGCATCTGTGCATTCTTATTTACCGTCTAAATAATGACACCTCAAAGATAACTGTGTTAGCTTCTTATTTTCCATGTATTCATTTGTTCCTTCTTTAAATATTTTACCACCTAACATGTGAATAATGTAATTCGGTTCGCAAACGAGCAATACTCATACTCCATTTTCTTCCCCTTTCTAGGACATTCAGCAATAATCTAAAAGCTAAAATCTAAAATTAGTGCTGGTTGGCGTGGGCTCCACCTCCAAACAACGGCTCAGATTAAGCACTGGCAATACAGTCTGTTGCCTTCTGCTACAGCTCTAATTGAGTTTCGGATTATCACTTTGAGGTAGGTGGTAGTGGGATGAGTTCTGGCCTCAGCATCCCGTCCCTGCCCTGCAATTTATGGAAGGAGAGAGGTTAGAACGTGCCACGGTTCAGCCCACTGGCTGTACAGGGTGGAAACAATTTTTTTGTGCAAAATAGTTCACATCAATACATCCATTTTATGGTTCCCAATCCAAACTACAAGTAATGTTTGTATTTACCCATGTTTTTAATATCGTAGGACAAATATATGTTAATATTTTCAATGCACATTGTATTTAACACAAATGTCCTGTGTTGCACTCGATCCATGGGTGTCCAACGCAGCTCCAAGAGGGCGAGAAGCATGGCAGACTTCTACCCAAAGCAGGAGAGGCCACTACCCTACGGCTCTTTCCTGCCCCCCCCCTGCTGGGAGTTCCTGTGTTGCACTCGACCCAGGGGTGTCCAACGCAGCTCCAAGAGGGCGAGAAGCATGGCAGACTTCTACCCAAAGCAGGAGAGGCTCCTAACCTCCGGAACTTCCCTGCCCCCCCCACCCCTGCTGAGAGCTCCTGTGTTGCACTCGACCCAAGGGTGTCCGACGCAGCTTCAAGAGGGCGAGAAGCATGGCAGACTTCTACCCAAAGCAGGAGAGGCTCCTACCATCCGGCTCTTCCCTGCCCCCCCTGCTGAGAGCTCCTGTGTTGCACTCGACCCAAGGGTGTCCGACGCAGCTTCAAGAGGGCGAGAAGCATGGCAGACTTCTACCCAAAGCAGGAGAGGCTCCTACCATCCGGCTCTTCCCTGCCCCCCCTGCTGGGAGCTCCTGTGTTGCACTCGACCCAGGGGTGTCCAACGCAGCTCCAAGAGGGCGAGAAGCATGGCAGACTTCTACACAAAGCAGGAGAGGCTCCTACCCTCCGGCTCTTCCCAGCTGATGTTTTCATAATGAATACACTAATGATGCTCTTCACATGTGCTTTTCAGGAAAAAAACGCCCCCTAATCTCCTTCACATGTTGCTAATATGTAGGAGTAAGCAGTCTATTTACAAAGCTTCCCTATTCACATTAACCAGAGTCTAACTCCTTATTGACGAGGGAACACTCAATGTATTTCCCATTTCTAACCCGAATAGCCTCATAAAAGCACTTAATGATGACAAATGCACATAGGCTAGGTTCTTTCTACGTGTGTCTCGAGATGCTATGGCATCGCCATTTCTCTGGAGCTTTTTTTTTCAGCTAATCGTTCAAAGCACAGATGCGTTTATTTATTTTCTTCACAGGTTTAGTATTGTGTGGGATGAATAATCCAGACACAATGGTGGGGGTCCCTCTGACGAAAGTGGCTAGTGTAGGGACACGTGTGAGGAACTTAAAGTGTGTCTGATAAGACTTTCGGCCGAACTATGACGTGAGAGCTTCTTTTTTTCTTCACTGGACTCAGTGTCATCTTTATAGTGTTTGCGTTTTTTTGGGGGTCTTTTTCAATAATTGAGCAGCCCTCACAACATCTGCCTCTGCAGGCTGCAGCACACAGAGGCGCTACCTCAACTCCGGTTGCAGCCAGTGCTCCGGCTCAACACCCGCCTTTTTCACTTTGAGGCTGCTGCTTGGCCATGGACGAGGGGAGAAGCAAAAGGAAGGACCTGTGAACTTCCCCAGGACGCGTGTAAGGTAAGCAGCTCCCAATATAATAACTCTACATGGGGAAAAAAGTTGTGTCTTTGTTTAAATAGCGCTTCTGTTTTCAGCTGATCCTCGTTAGTTTGCAAGCAATTAATAAACGCCACAGCATCACTCGTCGCCACCACAACATCACTCAGCGCCACCACAGCATCAATCTGTGCAACTATTCAACAACAACTGGTTCAAATATGTTCTCTCAATGTTTCAAGCTTTATTACAAATTTCACAAAAAGATGTTAATATTTCACTTCTGTTATTGGATTTTCACCACAATAAAATACACTGAACATAATCTTCACAAAAGTTATTTACAAAAGTTTAAGCTATTACCATTATAAATTACAATAACTCTTATTTAAGTATTAATTATTACAAAATAAATAAAAAAAAGCCATTGTTATTTGTAATAGCAATACATCTAAGTCACGTAAATACAACACAGATTGCATTACAAATGCTATAGGTGTCACATTTGCGAAAGTTAAAGCTATTGGCATTGTAAATGACAAAGCTATTAATTTATCTATTTTCAAAACCAACATATAAATACAAAATTTGTCATTTACAATACCAATAGCTCAAACATTCTTAATGCCAGACCTATTGCATTGCAAATGCTTGTTAGAATTACTCCTGAATTGCATTGAGTCAAAACTTTATGTACACCATGGTGTCAACCACATTACTCCTAACGTCATGACTCTATAATGACTTTGCAAGATATTTTAATGATTCATCTTCTTCCTGCAGGTTTATGGTATGTAACCACATAGATAAATGATACTGCACCTGTTTACTCTACTAGTTCCAAAATAACATCTTAGGGGCATATTTACAAGGGCCATATCTCTGCTTTTTTAGCTTTTAAAGCCAAAAAGCGGAGATAAAAATATCATCCTATTTACAAGAGGGTGATAACATGCATTAGCGCATGTTAGCACCTTTTTACCCGACGCCTCCCTTTGCATCTCAAATGAGATGCAAAGTGGGCGTCACTGGACAGTACAACCTTGTAAATATCGCTGATATGCACATCGCAATATTTACAAAGCTGCCCATGCATTTTGGCAGACGTTAGTTTTTGGAGAAAACCACTGTTTTCGCCAAAAACGAATGTCTGCTAAAATGCAGACTTAGCTATACTTATAATTGGGGGTGGATTATGCTGATACAACCACAAGGTCGTATCAGCAAGGTTATTGCCGTTTTCCATGGAACATTGCTGGAAAACCAGCGATGTTCCATGGAAACCATCGCTATCGCTGGGAAATTATCGCCATTGTGCTATGTGTTGTTAATACAGCGCTATCATGGTGATCATTTTGTGCAATAGACGGCGATAACTATTTTCTCGCTAAGCGCGGCCAGCGATAATTATCGCTGTCGCTTGTTAATATTCCCCTTACTCTCATACAGTGTCTCCGTTACATTGATATGGAACCATGTAGATGTATTTCCTTTCTCTAAATTAACTCCTCTGTTTTTACATGTTTTTCTAAAGTTTTGAGGTTTGGCTCTATTATGTTTGCCTGTTATATATGTTTCTCTGCTTGGTGTAACAAATATTTTAAAGTTGCAGTACGCTTCAGGATTAGGCCTCATTGGCCTAGTTGTTCATCTCACCTTTTATATTAGTGTATGTTCTACCTTTCACATCGACCATATCAATGGCTCGTTGTTGTCATTTATGTTGAGGCACTCTAGCGAGTCCCCCTCGTATATGTCTGCCCATAGACTTGCATCAATTTCCTTGTTTCGCCAAGACTTTTCTACTATATTGTAAGGGTGGATTTATTGCGCTCCAGTTCTTTTATTTTGCCCTGCTTTGTCACCTCATGTGTCTCCTGTCCTGTTGGTGCATTCCACTCATCACCCACGTCACACTAATGCGATTCTTGATTTGATTATTTATAAAGCATCCATGAACAAGGATGGAAAATTATCTATGTCCAACTCGAAATTCCAGACACCTCTGCTCCCACCCTGAATAAAACCAAGCCAATATCTTCTCTTCCACCATCCTCTGAGACCTCAACAAGCCATACCGGCAAACACGCTGCTGCCGTGCATACCCAGCACCACAGTAGGACCTTTCTCCTGTACCCATTGCAATTTCACCTGCGTCACCTCAGACGCCACCACCACCACGCACCAACTGTCCGCCATGCCCCTCAACATCTGATTCCCCGGGAAATACACCACAGAAATCTGTGACCTCCTCAACAGCAATTTACCCGACTTTCTCTTGCTGACCGAAACATGAACTCCATCAACTCCTAGAGGCTCTCAATAAGGATTTCATACCGAGCATAGCACAGAGATAGCCCTCATCACGGTCACAGATGACATGAGAAGCACCCTCAACCTGGTAGAAACAGCTGCACTCATCCTCCTTTACATCTCTGCAGCTTTCAATACTGCTTCCCACAAGTTACTCATCAGAAAGATTTAGCACCTGAGTATCTGCGGACCAGCCCTCAAGAGGATATCCTCCTTCCTCATGGACATAACGCAATGAGTTAGACTCCCCCCCTAAACCTCAGAACCCAGGAAACTCATCTGTGGAGTCCCTCAAGGGTTGTCACTCAGCCCAATACTCTACTGCGTCTACGTAATGACCCTTGAGGACATCGTCGGAGCCCATGGCATCAACAAAGTATCCTACGCCGACGACACCCAGCTGATACTCTCACCTACCGACAACCAGCACCGCCAACGCAAACTTCGTCAACTGCATAAAAATCATCGCTGCTTGGATGAAAAACAACTGCCTCCAACTCAACACAGAAAAAAAACGAAGTTCAAATCTTCAGCAACAACCACTTCCCCCGAGATGCTTCTTGGTGGCCCTCCATTCTCAGCCCCTCCACCCACTCCTGGGGACCATACCAAGAATGGTGCAGAGACAGATTATCGAACCACGAATATTGAGTTGCACAAATATTAAGTTGTAAATATCGTCGGTCAGGAATATATACAGCAAGAATCTTGTGGTCAAGAATATCGACTTAAGGTAAGTAATATCAATTTTAAAAATGTCAAAGTGTTTAATATCGTTTGCAAAAATATAGTTAAAGATATTGTTTGTTTATTAATGTTATGTATTTAAGTATATATTTTATATGCATGTGTTGCATTTTTTGTGAAAGAATTGTTTGTATTTTTAATATTTGTGTTACATTTTTAGTATTTAATTTTTTATTCGAATTTTGCGTTTTTAGTTTTGTAGCGGATTGTGGGTTTATGGTGGAATAGGGTAGGAAGTAATTTAATTATGTACGGACAAAAGTTTGGTGGATTTGCTATTTCGATTCGCACATCAACCTTGGTTTTCAACAGTCACAAAAACAGATTACAATATCCACACCGTTCAATATGGAGTGCTACTTGGCGTTGGATGCACATCCACCTTGGGCATCAACCTTCGACCACCTTCCCAAAGAAATTTGGAATGGAAGTCCTTACACTGTAAGCAAATACACCGTGCACCTCCAAAAAAGTCTCTTTAATCCTCTTGCTTATTTAGCAATATATCTGGAATTCGTATCCTTGGTCAACCAAATCGATTTCATCACACCAGACGTAGTACCAGATTCAAGTCTTTATTTTTCCAAACTTTAATCGTCCACAGCCGACGCGCGTTTCGCCCCCTATGGGCTTTTTCAAGGCTGTCCGTCATACATGCAACAAGAAAAAGAAAGATACACATACTAAGCTCTATGTATAAGCTTGCGCTCATCAAAACAGAATCTACCCACTTTTGTATCTAATTCATGTGACATGCTTAAAGTAATGACCATCATGTGACTTCACCCTGCGTGTTTATTGTGTATTTATCAGTGCCCCCATATTATGGAACCACTGCATAAATAACACCCTTTGTGCCATCTTGAAAACAAGAGAGGAGCCATGCAATCCAAACAAGTCCAACCACGTTTTCCTAAAGCTTGTGCTCGCTCAAGTGCGTCGTTGTGCACCCACAAATATAGAAGCACCCAAACTTTGCACCATATAGTGTCACCTTAATGAAAAATGCCAGTTTGTGTATAACTAGAAAAGAATTTCAACATTTCCATTTAAGTGCCAGAAATGTTCCCCATATCATTGCATCGTGTCTACTTAGTTCTGCTCACCTTTATATATTGTCGAAAAGACTTTCAATTCCGATAAGTACTTGTAAATTTTGAGGATACAATTCGTATATGTTCAAGCAATCTATAATAAAATATATATAAAAAGCATATAGTGTTGCCTCAATTTAAGAAAACCAGTTTGATACAACCTATCTGAGGGCCACTCTATATATTGATTTAGTTAAAAACTTATGTTTTATGGTAAATCATGGATGTGGGAAAGTATCAAAACCAAACTAATAACGACACGATGCAATGATATGTGGGTGCACAACGACGCACTTGAGCGAGCACAAGCTTTAGGAAAACGTGGTTGGACTTGTTTGGATTGCATGGCTCCTCTCTTGTTTTCAAGATGGCACAAAGGGTGTTATTTATGCAGTGGTTCCTTAATATGGGGTCACTGATAAATACACAATAAACACGCAGGGTGAAGTCACATGATGGTCATTACTTTAAACATGTCAGATGAATTAGATACAAAAGTGGGTAGATTCAGTTTTGATGAGCGCAAGCTTATACATAGAGCTTAGTATGTGTATCTTTCTTTTTCTTGTTGCATGTATGACGGACAGCCTTGAAAAAGCCCATAGGGGGCGAAACGCGCGTCGGCTGTGGACGATTAAAGTTTGGAAAAATAAAGACTTGAATCCGGTACTACGTCTGGTGTGATGAAATTGATTTGGTTGACCAAGGATACGAATTCCAGATATATTGCTAAATAAGCAAAAGGATTAAAGAGACTTTTTTGGAGGTGCACGGGTGTATTTGCTTACAAAGTAATTTAATTATATTACATTTATTAATAATTTTTTATTTATTAATATTTGTTTAATTGGGATATTAAATGTGTAAAGTAATTTATTATTAATTAATTAATAATTGTTTGTGAATTCATTTCAATGAATGAATTGGTAATTGTGTAATTAGTTTTAGGTGTGTGTTGCGGTGTTTGTAGGTGTTAAGGGTGGGGAGTAATATATTTGTAATTGATGAATTAATAATTGCTTGTTAATTAATTCCAATTCATTAATTGGTAATTAATTATGGTAATTGTGTAATTAATTTTAGGTGTCTATAGGAGTAAAGAGTGCGAAGAAATTTGTATTTAATTGATTATTATATTATTGTTATTTATTATTATTATATTATTATTATATTATTATTAATTGTTAATTAATATTAGTTATTTGATATGTATTTTGGGTAATTGTTTATTTTTTGTCTGTTGTTTCTACTTTTAAAGGGGTAAAGGGTGGGTATTAAATACAGCATGCTCCCAATCCATCTTTCTTAGTCCTTTTTTTCTTCAACAGACAAAAACTTTGTTTAGACTTGCAAGGTGGTGGTTGTAATTTTCTAAATAAGTACATCTACCAGACGGCCTACCTGGCCATGCAAGGATCCTGCTCGCTGGTTGACATATCATCTCCATCTTCCCCTTGGATTTTAATTGAACAAACTCTCTGCTCACCTCTCCCCATCCTAGCGTTGTGGACTGACCATGGACCATTTTCCCTATAACCACTTTAACAAATTCTCCTAGACACTGTAAAAGCCATAAAGACAATTGCAGGAAATTGGGTTACTCGTTGAAAGGGTGGAACCTCACTCAAACAGATACCACAATTCCTGCCAGGGTGAAGTCAGAAGCAAACTCTGGGTTGTTGGTTCACTGGGGTGAGAGCCCTGGTCAAGCAACAGCCACAATCCCTTGAAGGATGAACCACTAAAAGTCACTAAATTAATCTGTGCTTAACCCTGGGTTGATTGGCACAAAAAGCAGTCAGACTTAACTTAGAGGCAAAGTGTAAAGCATTTATGCAGCACACAAACAGTAAGAAACTGAAAACACAACACAAGAAAAATCCTTAACCAATTAAAAAAAATAGTTTACATTTTATTAAATTACTTGACACCAAACAACAAACATCCAATCAGTAAAAACTGGATTTTTTGAATTTAAGATGTTTTTAGTAAATAAATTAGTGGCTTTCAGATCAAACGCCAACTGTGGATATCTAGTCGTGCGAGACAGGGTGAATGTAAAATAATTTGGTCAACCGCGATGGAGTGTGGTTCGAATACAAAGAAGTGGTTTGGACCCGGTCTGCGCTCACCTTCGGACTTGAAAAAAAAAGTCTGTTAAAAAGTGTATGAGAAGGAAAAGTTCAAGGCTGCAGGAGGTGCCCGCGATGTGAGCGTCATCGTCAGATGGCCTTGGGTCAAAGCTACTGTAAAGATTTCTACGTTCGGACTTACAGCTAGATTCATCATAGTGCCGTTTTGCGAGTCCTTAATAGCGATTATTAAGGAATCGCTATTAAGGACTTGCAAAACGGGATTCATGTAGGTATCGCTAAATAAATTGCGATTCCTACACATTCCT
The DNA here is from genome assembly GCF_964263255.1 of Lissotriton vulgaris. NCBI lineage: Eukaryota > Metazoa > Chordata > Amphibia > Caudata > Salamandridae > Lissotriton > Lissotriton vulgaris. Next base: position 1,457,822,251 of record NC_141696.1, on the reverse strand, counting down.
TATTTGCGATTAGCAAATTGCTAATCGCAAATAAGGATGCGATTTCAAGGGTGCCAGGGGTGTACAAAGGACACCCTGTAGCACCCTTGAAATGTAATCTACATTGGTGTTGCGCACACACATGTCCAAAGGACATGTATGTGTGTAACATGCTACTTAGAAAAATGCATTTAAATGCATTTTTCTAAGTTTTCGCTATTTACCTCGAGGTTTGACCTCGCGGTAAATAGCGTCCAAAAATTGCGATTTTGCAATTTTTAAATGCTTCTTGAATTGCATTTAAGGACTCTTTAATTGAGATTCCTTAAATGCAATTATTCGCAAATATGCGATTTCTAAAAATGCGATTTTTGCATTTGGGAGGATGAATCCCAAATGCAAAAATAGCGCTCGCAAAGGGCCAGATTCTCAGAATCTGGCCCTTTGCGAGCCGTTTTCGGCTTGATGAATCTGGCCGTTAGTCTCCGAAATGGAAATGGAAAATATCCAGAGGAACGGGACAGAGGAATGTAGCTGAAGACAGTTCCACAAGGTCAGATACCCCTTTGGCCACTGTAAAGGATTTGGTGCTGTGGAGAAGAACCTAGTAGGATGCACCTCAGGCAGATATGCAAGCTGGTTAGTCCCGGTCTCCTCCTGGTTCACAGAGCAGTGTTTGGGCAAAAGTGGCCTAAGTCCTCAGTTTTGGGATCTGACCATCGAGGCACCTTTACCAACACAGCCAAGGGTCCAGGATTGGTGGGACACCTCTTGGGGTTTAGGACTCATTCAGGGTGGGTACAGGTGCGGCTTCAAGATAGTAGGAACCTTTTATGTCTCTGTGGCTCTTGACAGGAGGCTAGCAAACTAGCCCTTGGAGTCACTCTGGTAGTACTGGTGCAGGTGAAGATCTAGGCCTCAAATGTAGGGCTGCCCTCTGAGGATTTAAGACAGGCTCTGGGTAGAAAAGAAGTCCTTTCAGGTGCAGCAGCAGCCTGGCAGAGTACACAACAGGTCACAGCAGCAGGCAGTCCTCTGAGAGCCCTTCCACATGTCCATTAGTGAATTGAAGAATGGATCTAAAGCACCTATTTTATACCCTGGTGCCCTTCCGGAAGGTGGGAGAAGCTCCTAGAAAAGGTTTTTGGAAGTGCCTGGAATTTCCTGACTCCCCTGCCCTGGCTTCAAGCTGACTGCATTGGCAATGCAGGTTTGTTAGGCCCTTTGTTTGAAGGCCGAGCACAGGCTTTTCAGTTCTAAGTGGGGCTGTGTTCAGCTCCGCCCCTTCCTGCTAGCAGAGCACCCATTGAGACACACCTAAACCCTATATTGTGTGATTATCTGGGAGGAATTTACAAAGTCTAAATGTCAGCTAAACCCAGTCATATGACCCAAGACAGGCTGCAGGCACAAAGGGCAAAGAGCAGGAAAATGCCAACTTTCTTAAAGTGGAATTTTTAAAACTTGGAATTAAATTTCCAAATTTACGATAAAGAGGGATTATCATTACAATCTCATTGGTTCAAAACATGGCATATCTACCTGCTTCCAATTAGAAATTGCAGCTTATTAAAGGTAATAAGGATTCCCAAAGTTATCCTATGGGAGGGGTAGGCCTCACAGTAGTGAAAAATGAATTTAGGGCTTTTCCCTACCAGGACATGTAAAACATAAAAATACATCTTCAACTTTTCAAATACACAGAACCTTGCCTTATGAGCGACTTAGGGGCTACCATAGGGATGTCTTATATGCAATGAAAGGAGAAGGTTAAGGCTTAGCAAGGGGCTTTAAATGCCAAGTCAACATGACAGTTTAAAACTGTACTCAGGTTGCAATGGCAGGCCTGGGACATGTTTTAGGGTGCTACCTATGTGGGTTGCACAATACGTGCTGAAGGCTTACTGGTAGCATTTAATTTACAGGCCCTGTGTATATGGTATATCACCCTACAAGGGACTTGTGGACTTATACGTGAATTAAATATGCTAATTGGGCTTCGGACAGCCAAACTATGTTTAGGGAGTGGGCACAAGCACTTTAGCACTGGTTAACAAAAATTGGAGGCAAGTTGGCAAAATGTGTGTGGGTTGTTTACCCTAAAGCTAACAGGTCTAACACAAGTCCCCCAGCTGAAAGTGGGGAGAAATACTCAACTCCTTGGGAGTAATCATCACTAAGGCAGAAGAACCTTGATAGATCATCAGCATTAAAGGGGTCTGACCCTGGCCGAGGATCCGCTGTAAAGTTGATTCCATGTAGAGAGATGGACCACTTCAATAATTCTGGATTCTCACCCCTAATTTGCCTTAGCTACCTGACGGGCCTGTGTTCTGTCTGAACCAAGAAGTGAGTCCCAAACAAGTATGGTCTCAGCTACATCAGTGCCCAGCCAGCAAAGGTTTCTCTTTCAATAGCACTCCACCTCTCTTCCCTGGGAAATATCCTCCTAGAGATGAAAGTTACATGCTGGTCTAGGACCCTATTATTGAGCTGTGATAGAAGTGTCCAATGCCATGCTCTGAGGCATCTATTTGGACTATACATTCCTTGGCCCCCATCCAGATCACCTTCTTTGGCTGCTTCTTGGAAGTCAGCTCAGTCAAGGGGGCACAAATGGTGGGGTACCCCTTGACAAACCACCTGCAATATCCTGTGAGGCCCAGAAAGGCCTTCACTTTAGTCTGGGTTTTTGGGGGCTTTCAGTCCGAGAATAGTCTTTATTTGTGCATGGTGGGGCTGTACCTTACCCAACCCACAAGCTGCCACAAGTACACCACCGACCCCTTCCCTATCTGGTACTTACAGCCCTTGATAGTTAGGCCTGTGTTTTGCAGGACCTGATGCTCTTCTTGCATGTGAAAAGAGTGGTCTTTGCAGCTGCTACTGAAGACAACTATGTCATCAAAGTAAGCAGCACTGAAGGTGTCCATACTAACCAAGACCTGGTTTGTCAGCCTCTGGAAATTGTTATGGGTATTTTACAGCCCAAAGGGTGTCACTGTAAACTGAAAGCAGTCCTCTGGTATAGAAATGATGCCCTCTTTTTAGCCTTTTCAGTTAGGGCAATCTGCCAGTACCCTGAAGTTAAAACAAAAGTACTCAGGAACTTGGCAGCCCCTAATCTTCCAATGAGCTCATATGCTCTGGGGATGGAGTGAGCATCAGTCTTAGTGACTGAGTTGAGCCCCCTGAGGTCCACACAGAACTCGAGGCCTGGGATAACTCCCGATGGATCCAGTTCGGACTCGGGAAGTGACCCAGATGTCACTAATCCTCCTCCATATGCAGGAAGGGGTAGAGCAAGAGGAGGGAGATTTCAGAATTTTAAGGGACCTTCCAATACTGCAGGACAACCATGGTGGCCTCCAGCACCCTGGGGACACCCAGGCATTTTCCAACACCCTGGGAATTTCCAACAACCCTTTCAATCATCAATGCCCCCTTTTCCCGGCTACCCAAACTTCATCAACCAGCCTTTTTTAGGACAAGGCCTCACCGGTCACGAGGGAAAAGAAGACCAACACAGGCACAGGCACAGGCACAGGCTCAGGTCCATTGGGAAGATACTTCGGGACCCCATGCAGGGACCCGGAGCCACTCGAGGAATGCTGCCCAAGAATAACAGAAACCACTGAAGTGGAACCCAGTCTAGTAGTTAACCTCAGTAATGGAACACTATCAGCAATGGAAGAAGTTGTTCTCAACAAGGGTTTGGGTTTCGTAACTACGGATAGAAGGTACCCCTTCCAACTACAAATAGAACTAGCCCAGTTTTTTCGAAAACTACGACTGCACTACTTCTTTAAAGACAAAGAACATAACAGCACAGAACAAGGGAACGATGATAACACTGGGTTAAGGATAAAATCTACTTTCCTTCCACCTGCACACGCCACACCTCCACAAGTAGCGACTTTTGAAAAGGCTGTGAAAGATGACATAGATGAAATCTGGGAGGCAAATTTGGATGGCTACAATAATTTGTCAAAACTAGAACGATTGGCCCTCAAAACACTCACGCAGGATTCCTCCATAATCATCAAACCTGCTGATAAGGGGGAATCCATAGTGATACAGGATGTAGAGTCTTACAGGAACGAGTGTTCACGACAACTGAGCGACAGGACGTCATATATGCCATTGTCAGTAGATCCCACTGACAGACTGACCAATGAGATAAAGGTGTTGGTAGAAGAAGCCCTGGCAGAAGGGTGGATTACTTCCCTTGAGGCTAATTTCTTGCAGGCGCAACAGCCAACTATGCCTTACTTCTACACCTTGTCAAAGGTGCATAAGGCCCAGAGACCACCTCCTGGAAGGCCGATTATCTCAGGTCAAAGATCTGTTTTAGAGCCACTTTCGGCTTTTGTGGATCACTTTTTAAGACATATAGTGCACACCATGCCTACCTACTTAAAAGACACGACCGATGTCCTAAGGGTAATCCCAGGAATAGAGTTCAACCAGGAGACAGATTATCTTGTCTCCTTGGATGTCGTATCATTATATACCTCCATCCCCCAGGATGGGACATTGGATACCATCAGTTCCATCTTGGGTGAGTTAGACCGTGAACTTTTCCGTAAGCCCATGGCGAGGAATTCACTCCTCCTTTACGAAAGCCAGCATCCTAAGTCACTACTTGACAACTTACCGTTTGGACAGTTCCTCCGGGCTCGGCGGAACTGTTCAACTGTTGAAACTTTTACAAAACATGCAGCTACTTTATCAAACCAATTAGTAGCCAGACATTATCCAGCTAAGCTAGTGAGACGCTCTTTGAAGCGAGCCACTAACAACAGTCGCGATGCACTCTTAGAGCCATCCATAGAAAAACCTCCTTTGTCTCGTTTGACGTTTGTCAGCACATTCAATACAAAATCTAGTGCTATACAAAAAATAGTTAGACGACACTGGCGTGTACTCAATTGTGGCAATAAAAAGATTGAATATCCACTCTTTGCTTTTAAACGTTCAAAGAACTTGCGAGACTCTCTTGTACATACCCGCCCAAAAGAGTCACAGAAGAGAACCATTGGCACACTGTGGGATTTACCAGCAGCAACAGGACACCACCCATGTGGTGGATGTTCAGTGTGCTCACAGACAACCAACATGACCAGCATAGACATTGGTACAAATCGACCATGGGAGTTAAGGCAATTTACTAATTGCAACAGCTCCAACTTGATTTACCAACTACAATGTCCCTACAATGAGGGATACATTGGTATGACCACCAGAAAGGTACGGACACGCATGTTAGAACATAAAAGTACCTTTCGCTGCAAGAAAAGTGTCTCCAAACTGACAAAACACTTTCTACAGCACAATCATGGAGAATCAGAGTTCACTTGGACGGTGCTTCAAAAACCTTTTATTCCCTCTCACATAAGGGATGTATCCAAATTTTTGTTCAATAAGGAACAGAAATGGGTATACAAACTACATACAGACAGCAAAGGGTTAAATGATGATATACCCTGGTTTAGTCTTAATTAATCCAGCTACCACACATAGACAGCCAAAGGATATCACATCTCAGTCTAAATATTACTAACTTATAGGCTGATCACTTGACATCTATCAGCTAAGGTGGCATATAGCATCAAGGTTGCCATATTTATAATGAGCTTCTTGTTAGTTATGTAAGACAGACATGGACAGTCGGTCGTTAGCAGTTTATGTTTTTAAATTCCCAAATTGTTGGATTAAGTAATGATTATTTGTTACCTTTGGTAATCTCATGTACAGAAGTACTAACGATGACGATTTTTAGATGCAAAACTACCAAAATGGCCCCTACATCGTCATCATGTAGTTTCTTTATCTTCCGCAAGATCACTAGATTAAACGTGATCAGACCAAGGTGCCTACTTCCTTTATTTTTCTAAATATAACAGTAAACTAAACTATTAGCAAAGTTAATTTACGGTCCAGGGAGTGAGATCCATATGTTTCTCGAATACACACGAAGCGGAAAACTACCCGCTAGCAAGACATGACGTCACCCTGTAGTCCGAGATCGTTTTGAGCCATGATCTCTCGTGAGAGTTTGCCTCGCACGATCTGAGAGTGAGGCTCACTTACGAGATTAGGACAGCTGCTGTGAAGCACTCAGGTGAGTTTAACTACTGTTACAGAGAGTGACGCGATGTGCTTTGGATAAAATCTATTGAGTTTATTTCACTGTTTAAATTAAAACAGACCAATCAGAATAACACTCGAGCCTTGCTGTTTAACGAATCAACAGCAGAGGCACTCATTTAAGTTAGATTCTCCCTGCCACCTCCGTTGCCTCCGGTACACAGACAAAATATCGATTTTTAAATATCGATATGCAAAAATATCGAAGTTTAAATATCGATATACAAAAATATCGAAGGTAAGTAATATCGACAGTCTAAATATCGATATTGGTATGATATCAGTAATATCGAAGTTGTAAATATCGATGGTAATAATATCGAAGTTAATAACTTTGATGTTACTAATATCAATTTTTAAATAAATTTAGTGTATATTATATTGTATTTATTATGTTTTATTATTTATTTTTAATGTTATTTTATTAAATATTGTCTTTTACTACTGTAGCAGGTTGTGGGTTTATAGGGGAATAGGGTGGGAAGTAATTTAATTATGTTAAATTAATTATTAATTAGTGGGAATTATTAATTAATTAATTGAGAATTAATTTTTAATTATTTTTAATTAATTTATTAATTGATAAATATGTTCTGTAGCGGGTTATGGGTTTATAGGGGAATAGGGTGGGAAGTAATTTAATAATAATTAATTAATTGATATATGTTTGTACATATTTTAATTAATAATTAATATGTAATTAATTTCTATTAATTAGTTAATTAATTATTATAATTTTTTTACATATTTATAATTATTAATTAGTTGGTAATTAATTATTATTAATTATTTAATTACATTAATTATAGTATTTTTTTATATATAATTTATTGTTATTCTTAATTAATTAATTGTGCAAAATAATATTTATTAAATTAAATTAATTACAGCAAATGTGCTAATATATTTACTTTATTGTTATTGTTAATTAATAATTAATTGGTAATTAAATAATATTAATTAATTTTGGGTACAGGGGTATTTTTAGGGTTCAGGGTCAGTTTTCAGTTCATGGGTACAGGGGTATTTTTAGGGTTCAGGGTCAGTTTTCAGTTCATGGGTAAAGGGGTATTTTTAGGGTTCAGGGTCAGTTTTCAGTTTTTGGGTAAAGGGGTATTTTTAGGGTTCAGGGTCAGTTTTCAGTTTTTGGGTAAAGGGGTATTTTTAGGGTTCTGGGTCAGTTTTCAGTTCATGGGTAAAGGGGTATTTTTAGGGTTCAGGGTCAGTTTTCAGTTTTTGGGTAAAGGTGTATTTTTAGGGTTTAGGGTCAGTTTTCAGTTTTTGGGTAAAGGGGTATTTTTAGGGTTATGGGTCAGTTTTCAGTTCATGGGTAAAGGGGTATTTTTAGGGTTCAGGGTCAGTTTTCAGTTTTTGGGTAAAGGGGTATTTTTAGAGTTCAGGGTCAGTTTTCAGTATTTGGGTAAAGGGGTATTTTTAGGGTTCTGGGTCAGTTTTGGGTTTTTGGGGTACAGGGATATTTTTAGGGTTCAGGGTCATTTTTGGGTTTTTGGGTAAAGGGGTATTTTTAGGGTTTAGGGTCAGTTTTGGGTTTTTGGGGTACAGGGATATTTTTAGGGTTCAGGGTCAGTTTTGGGTTTTTGGGTAAAGGGGTATTTTTAGGGTTCAGGGTCAGTTTTGGGTTTTTGGGGTACAGTCGTACAGGGTAAAAATAAAATAAATTTAAATTAAATCAATTAAATGAAATTAAAAAATATAAAATTACATTAAATTATTAAGTTTTTAATTTATTTTAAATGTATATGTATTAGTTTTGATTTTTTAATTATGTTTTAATATTTTTATTTAATATTTGTAACATTATATGTATTTTAAAATTATTTTTACATTATTATTAATACATTTAAAAAAACGATATTTTTAATTTCGATATTTTTGTACTACGATATTATTTTTTCGATATTTTTGTACTTACCTTGTTAGGGATAGGATTCCTATATTTTTGACTTCGATATTTTTGTTCCGATATTTTTGTATTTCGATATTTTTGATTTCGATATTTTGTCAGACATTCGTTGCCTCCCCCAGACTCAAGATCAGTCTGAGGCAACGACAGACAGGTGAGCAGCATGATACCGCAGGGAAATTCTGTTTGAGGTCAGATGAATGAGTACCCATGATTATTCTTTTTAAGTAGAATAAGGATAGCCTTCATTATGTGGATTACTTGCTGAATAGGTGCCTAACCACTAACCCTGTTGAGTTCTTAAAGACAGCACAAGTATAAGTGACGGGTTGTTATGGCTAGAGATAAGGGTCATGCATCAAAGTGATTTCAGCTTTTTTGAATGGGGACTAAGAGAGCAAGTATGTCTCTGAGAGGCTGAGATAACATGTGCCTGAGTAGACTATATTAGAGGACAGAGCAGTACAGATCTAGGTATTATTTCTGCAGTCTTTTAAGCTCAGGATTTCTTGCCTCCACAGAGCGGGGTCTCACTAGTATTCATCATTGAGCATTCAGAGTAGCGATGTCCAATCCTCTGTCCGATTCAACCCATTACGAATAGAGTCCAGCAGTATTATACACTTCAACTCTTCTTTGTTTAGGAGACTGGACATGCTTCCCCCTCTCTGGGGAAGTTTCAGTGCCTTTAGTACAGTCCATCGAATGTCGTCCTCATCATGATTGGTCTCCAAGAAGTGTTCCACCAGTGGGGCATTTGGCGTACGGCATCTAATGCGGCTCCTATGCTGGCAGATCCGGGTCTTGATTTTTTGTGATGTTTGCCCAACATAATTTTTGTTACACGGACATTGGATCAGATAAATTACGTTGCTAGTATTGCAGTTTGTGAGTGTATTGCATTTAAAGGTGACATTATCAAACACAAAACTTTTCCCTTCAATTGTTAAGTTACAAACTGTACAACCACCACATTTGACATGTCCGACTATGGGGGACAGACCCCATGCTGACTCAAGAGTGGAAGAATGGGTAGGACTGGGAAGTGCTGCGCGAACCAGATGGTCCTTTAAATTCTTACTCTTTTTGAATGCAAACAGGGGCCGTTCGATGTCTAAAATTCCAGCATTAATTACTGGCCAATGTCTTAGGATAATTTTTCTCAAGTTGTTGGAAATGGGGGAGAATGTTGTCACACAGGCTATTCTGTCCATGTTTTTCTTTGGTTTAGGGACAAGGAGCGTCTCGCGAGGACGGTACCAGGCCCTTTTAAGGGCGTTTTTTACAATTTTTCTTGGATAGCCCCTGTCTTTTAGTTTGTTGGCCAGGGTAGTGCTTTCTCGAAAATAATCCTCCTTATGGGAACAGTTTCCCCTAATTCGTAAGAATTGGGAAAACGGTAAAGAGTCCCTCAATGCCCTTGGGTGATTACTTGAGTACTCTAGCAAAGTATTTCTCTCAGTGGGCTTTCTATAAAGCTTTGTTAACAACTCGCCTTCCTGGTGAAAAATTGTCAGATCCAAGAAATTTATGGAGTTCTTGTCAGATGTTGAGGTAAATTGGAGTCCCAAACAGTTATTATTCATCCAGTGTAAAAAGTGGCGCAGTACATTGCTGTCTAATCTCCATATCATGAAGATGTCATCAATGTATCTGCGCCACATGATGACACCGGAGAAGAAGGGATTGGAGAGTAGTAGAATTACCTGTCTTTCTATTTCGTCCATGAACAATATGGCCAGGTTTGGGGCAAAAATAGCGCCCATGGAGGTCCCCTTGATTTGTTGATAGAAGTGGCCTTGGAATGTGAAAAAATTCTTAGTTAAACAGAGTTCCAATAACTTGCAAATAAAGGATGTTGGAATGGCATGTGGACGAGGGCGGCTATCTAGAGTTCTCTGTATAACAAGTAGAGCCGCTGTTTGTGGAATATTCGTATACAGGGACTCCACGTCCATGGTACACCATGTATCGGTTAGGGGATTGAAGGGATAGTGCTCAATCAGGTTGTCAGGTTGATCATGGACATGGAGTCACGTACATAGCAGAGTGTGGGGGGGACAAAGTCTTTTATAAAGAAATCAACAAAAGCCCCTAAGGGTTCCAATATTGAACCACATGCCGAGACAATTGGGCGGCCTTGAGGGGTACTGAGATTTTTATGAATCTTCGGTAAAGTGTATATTACCGGAGTTCTTGGACTTTTCACGTTTAAGTAATTGAATTCTTTTTTGGTCAAGAAACCTTCTGATACTGCCTCAGCTGTTATTTTGCGTATCAGTTCCTGAAGGGCCTTGGTCGGGTTAGATGCGAGCCTAAGGTATTGGTCTGTATTGTCAGACTCCACGTTGCAGGATCCGGTTGTTGTACATAAAACTCCACCTCCCGACCTCACCAACACACTGGTACTAAAAACACAGTGGGTTCGAGGGATAGGGCAAGGGAAAAAAGAAACAGAACAAGGAGGGGACGGAAGGGGACTGCAGGGAAGGGATGGCTGAAAGACAAGAAAACAAGTATACGGGTTACAAATGGTCACAGGGAAATCCTACTCTCATTTCATTCTCGCTAAGCAGATTAAATGATTCACCTTTTCCGTAGAAAGTGCTCTCCACCTCCTCCCTGTGTATTGAATATGAATAACCGAACAGCTAGTCCCTATGGAACATAAACACCAGTTACACTCATATACCACAGTGAACAGATGTCCCAATCTCTCTCTTTGATTTGCACGTACCCCGCCTTGTAAATAGTTCAGTGTCCCAAAATAAATGTGTATAACTCCACCATCCAACGTGAATCCAAAACAAAAGTCGGTTACTTGAATGTCAAGTGTTTTACCACTGTATGCACTAATTGAATCCTTATAAGACACGGCAAGACGTAGCTTCCTACTACAGTCTTCCGCTCTCAGCCTGACAATCCACCGTATCCTCAATAAAGAATGCTCCAAACACGGCAAGGTGTAGGGATACCCACAACCTTCCGCTTTGGCAATTGACCCTCTAGACACTAGTGACTTTCTTCGTAGCGGTAGTGAGCAGAGAGGCTTGCCCCACTACACTCCGCTCTCTCTTTGAACAAAACAAGAATTCCGCTGCAGGACACAGCCGCGCCTGTCTTACACTCCAATGTTGATTCTCTTGCACACACAGTAAAGAATAATGCAATTCAAACCAAGCAACGCGTTAACTGTCACGCGCTGCTTATTTAACTCACAGTACTTGTAACGAGCAGTCAGGGTCCGCTCTTCCTCCGTTAGAACTCCGCTCCTTCCATCCACGGTGTGAGGCGGATAACAGGAACACCAGGAGATCCCTGACAGGGTGCACAACACACGCGCTGCTCGGATGAACCCGAGCCAATCCAAAGTACAAAGCGCGTTTCCTCTTTCACTCACCGCTGGAAACGGTAAGAAAGGGACAAAGGTCTCTCTCTGCTGAAAACAGGGAGCAGACGAGCAACAGCACCCAGCGACAGGAAACCAAAAGCACTGCCGATAACAAAATCACGAACAAAGTAGAATGGGCCCACCCTGTTTTTATAGAACCACGCCCCCTCCTCAGGACTTCTGGGAGTTGTAGTTTCTATATGTTTGGCAGGCGCCTTGGCAGATCCTGACAGTATGTCCCCGTCCCTAGCGCCTCCTAGGGCCAGGTTTAGCAGGGAACCTCCTGTGGAAAGAACGCACCGCAGCAGGAGCATGCACATCAGAACTGAGCTCCCACGAATCGTCTTCAGCGGTATATCCCTTCCATGACACCAGGTATTTAAGAACACCCCTGCACCACTTGGAGTCCCTAATGCTCCTCACCTCGTATTCCATACCCCCATCACATAACACTGGCGGAGGGGCCGCTCTGCGGGATGTAAGCGCAGGCTTCAGCAACTGCACATGAAACACCGGGTGTATTCGCAGGGAACCTGGCAGTTTCAGTTTGTATGTAACGGGATTCACCTGTTTCACAATGGGATAAGGGCCGATGTATCTTGGGTGGAACACACTGCGCAGCTTAAACTTAATGTTCTTTGTGGACAGCCACACCTTATCGCCCACCACATACTGACGACTCTCTATCCTGCGGCGATCCTCCCACTTCTTGTACACCTCCTTTGCCTTGTTCAAATGCACCTGCACCCCCTTGTGTACCTTCCTCAACATCAAGACCCTTTCTTTAACAGAAGGCTGGTCGTGGAGATCAGCGGGTATGTCTACCGGCAAGGTTTTTGCATCAAATCCAAAATTAGCTTTGAAGGGTGACATCCCCGTAGAACAGTGCCAAGCGCTATTGTAGACCAGCTCCGCCATCCACAAAAGATCTACCCAGGACTCGTGAGCTTCTTTAGAGAAGCATCTCAAGTATTTCTTTAAAGTCTGGTTTAGACGTTCTGTTTGCCCATCTGTTTGAGGGTGGAAGCTGGTAGACAAATTGGACTCGATATTCAGGGCGCGACACCACATACGCCAGAACCGGGCAATGAATTGAGGCCCCCTATCTGACACAATCACCCTGGGAATTCCGTGCAAACGGACAACATTGCTGGCTAACAGTTGTGCCGTCCCACTGGCATTTGGAAGGTTTTTACAAGGGATGAAGTGTCCCATTTTGGTGAGGCTATCTACCACTACCAAAATGGCTGAAAAACCCTTATCCAACGGAAGATCAGACACAAAATCCAGACTAATATGTTGCCAAGGTTGACTGGGTGTAGGCATGGTAACAAGTTTCCCCGCTTTCTTAGTGGTTACTCCCTTCGCTCGGGCACAGATATCACAACGAGCCACCCTCACAGTAACATCCTTACTCAGGGTAGCCCACCAGAAATGCCTTTGGATGGTATCAATAGTTTTACGAATACCGGGATGTCCCACTAACTCTCCCTCATGACACCAGCTAAAAGCCTTTTTCTGCAAAGGTATCGAGGGCAAGAACAACTTATCCCGAAAGAAAGGCAGCCCGTCACTCACCTTCCTCTCCACAATGCCATGAGCCCATGACATCCAGCCTCCAGGATATTGATGACTTCTCACGTCATCCAAAAAGGTCTCAGCTCTCACTACACATAAGACTTTCCCTGTAGGAATGATGGCCTGTTTCTCTTCCACACTTTCTGCCGGCATAGTTTGTCGAGATAAGGCATCAGCCTTTCTATTTTCAGACCCAGGGCGGAAAGTGACCACAAAATTGTACTCAGCAAAAAAGAGCATCCATCTCATTTGCCTTTGGGTTAAATGTCTGGCAGATGACATAAATTGCAAGTTTCTAAGGTCAGTGTATACTGTGATGGTATGAAGAGCCCCCCATAGATATTGCCTCCACTCTTGCAATGCCCGCTTGATAGACAACAATTCTTTTTCCGCTATCGTATAGTTGAGTTCAGCCGAACTCAACTTCTTTGACAGAAAGGCCACCGGGTGCAACTGCCCTGTACTTGCATCTCTCTGAGACAACACCGCCCCTATTGCTTCCTCTGAAGCGTCAGCCTCTACCACAAAGGGATGTTCTAGATTGGGATGGGACAGTACCGGGGCGGTAGTGAACGAAGCCTTAAGGGTTTTGAAAGCCTCACCTGCTTCCGGGGTCCACTCAAAAGGCTTACCCTTCCTCAAGAGTCTGGTAATAGGTACTGCCAGTAGCGAGAAATGCAATATAAAGCGACGGTAGTAATTCGCGAAGCCCAGAAAACTCTGGACCTCTCTCACATTCCTCGGAACTGGCCAGTCACGCACTGCCTTCACCTTGCGCTCGGACATTTCCAACCCCATAGGACTGATCATCACCCCCAAAAATTCTACACTGTACACTCCGAACTCACATTTACTGAGTTTCACTAATAGGCTATGTTCTCTCAATTTAGCCAGTACCGTGCATACCTGCTCTACATGCCTGCCTTCTTCCATAGAGTACACCAAGATGTCATAAATGTAAACTACTACGAACAAGTCGATATATTCCTTCAGAACACCATTGATCAGGAACTGAAAAGCCGCAGGGGCATTACATAGCCCAAACGGCATGACCAGATATTCGTACAGGCCATACCGCATCTTGAATGCCGTCTTCCACTCATCCCCCTCACGAACCTTGACCAAGTGATAGGCACCTCGCAAGTCCAAGCGAGTATAGATTACAGCCTCTCTCACTTGATCGATCAAAACAGTGATGAGGGGGAGAGGGTATCGGTTGCGAATGGTGTTCTTATTCAAGACGCGGTAGTCTACACAGGCCCTCAAATCACCATTGGCTTTTGCAATAAAAAAAAGGGGGGAGGCTGCAGGGGGACGTGAAGGTCTTATAAACCCTATGCTCTCATAATGATCAATGTACTCCTTTAAATGGGTGGTTTCAGGGACAGACAAGGCATATACTCGACATGTAGGAATCACTGCCCCATCAATCAAATCAATCCGACAGTCATATGCCCTATGAGGCGGTAACTTCTCAGCTCTGATTTCACTAAAGACATCCTGAAAGGCTTCGTAGTGTTTCGGAAGAACCACCTCCTTCTCAGCGGCAGTAGCCACCATAAACTGTAAGGCTAACACTGATACCGGGGAAGACACATAAGGCACCAAATGTTCCCTGCAAATCCCTGATGAGAAATGTAATGTGCGTGATTTCCAGTCGATGGAAGGGTTATGGAAGGTGAACCAAGGCATCCCCAAGATGATTTCGTATTGCGGAGCATCGATTATATTCAACTCCACCTTTTCCACGTGTCTCCCTTCGGACACCTCAATTGACAATTCTACTTCTGCGGTTTTCTCGGTTATGAGACCTGATTTAATGGGCTGCCCATCGACTGCCAGAACCTCTTCGGGATTGCCTCTGGGTACCCTAGGTATCAACAAACGAGCCACCAACCCATTGTCTATAAAGTTACCTGTGGCCCCCGAGTCCAGCATAACCATTACTTGATGGATTTTTTGCTCACACTCCAAGGTCATAGCTAGCACCAGGTGGGACTCAGTTTCCCCTATCCCAGAGGAAGACAATGATGTGAGTTTCCAGTCAGGAATCTCTTCCTCCGTTCTAGGTGAAGATTCCAGCACTTCGTCAGTCTTTCTTCCAAATTCACCCATCCCCGGAAATAAATGCTCAAACTCCTTTCCGCCCTCCTTCAACCTTTTTACCATCGGCTAGTTTAATACCGCCAGAGGTTACTACATTCGAGAAACTAGTGCTTAAAGATCTCTCGAATATGAAACAACAAAGAAATTTCATACCATACAATATCACACTAAAAGAAAAAGAGTCCATCTGTTCCCTAAAAACCAATGACTCGATCGTGATCAAAAGTGCAGATAAAGGGGGTGGCATTGTCATACAGGAGCTTGATTCTTACACAGCTGAAATTCAAAGACAGTTAGACAATACAGACCACTACCTTAGGCTCGCATCTAACCCGACCAAGGCCCTTCAGGAACTGATACGCAAAATAACAGCTGAGGCAGTATCAGAAGGTTTCTTGACCAAAAAAGAATTCAATTACTTAAACGTGAAAAGTCCAAGAACTCCGGTAATATACACTTTACCGAAGATTCATAAAAATCTCAGTACCCCTCCAGGCCGCCCAATTGTCTCGGCATGTGGTTCAATATTGGAACCCTTAGGGGCTTTTGTTGATTTCTTTATAAAAGAATGTGTCCCCCCACACTCTATGTACGTGACTCCATGTCCATGATCAACCTGATCGAGCACCATCCCTTCAATCCCCTAACCGATACCTTGTGTACCATGGATGTGGAGTCCCTGTATACGAATACTCCACAAACAGCGGCTCTACTTGTTATACAGAGAACTCTAGATAGCCGCCCTCGTCCACATGCCATTCCAACATCCTTTATTTGCAAGTTATTGGAGCTCTATTTAACTAAGAATTTTTTCACATTCCAAGGCCACTTCTATCAACAAATCAAGGGGACCTCCATGGGCGCTATTTTTGCCCCAAACCTGGCCATATTGTTCATGGACGAAATAGAAAGACAGGTAATTCTACTACCCTCCAATCCCTTCTTCTCCGGTGTCATCATGTGGCGCAGATACATTGATGACATCTTCATGATATGGAGATTAGACAGGAATGTACTGCGCCACTTTTTACACTGGATGAATAATAACTGTTTGGGACTCCAATTTACCTCAACATCTGACAAGAACTCCATACATTTCTTGGATCTGACAATTTTTCACCAGGAAGGCGAGTTGTTAACAAAGCTTTATAGAAAGCCCACTGAGAGAAATACTTTGCTAGAGTACTCAAGTAATCACCCAAGGGCATTGAGGGACTCTTTACCATTTTCCCAATTCTTATGAATTAGGGGAAACTGTTTCCATAAGGAGGATTATTTTCGAGAAAGCACTACCCTGGCCAACAAACTAAAAGACAGGGGCTATCCAAGAAAAATTGTAAAAAGCGCCCTTAAAAGGGCCTGGTACCGTCCTCGCGAGACGCTCCTTGACCCTAACCCAAAGAAAAACATGGACAGAATAGCCTGTGTGACAACATTCTCCCCCATTTCCAACAACTTGAGAAAAATGATCCTAAGACATTGGCCAGTAATTAATGCTGGAATTTTAGACATCGAACGTCCCCTGTTTGCATTCAAAAAGAGTAAGAATTTAAAGGACCATCTGGTTCGCGCAGCACTTCCCAGTCCTACCCATTCTTCCACTCTTGAGTCAGCATGGGGTCTGTCCCCCATAGTCGGACACGTCAAATGTGGTGGTTGTACAGTTTGTAACTTAACAATTGAAGGGAAAAGTTTTGTGTTTGATAATATCACCTTTAAATGCAATACACTCACAAACTGCAATACTAGCAACGTAATTTATCTGATCCAATGTCCGT
Source organism: Lissotriton vulgaris (assembly GCF_964263255.1). Lineage (NCBI taxonomy): Eukaryota > Metazoa > Chordata > Amphibia > Caudata > Salamandridae > Lissotriton > Lissotriton vulgaris. Next base: position 1,457,805,345 of record NC_141696.1, on the reverse strand, counting down.
GTAACAAAAATTATGTTGGGCAAACATCACAAAAAATCAAGACCCGGATCTGCCAGCATAGGAGCCGCATTAGATGCCGTACGCCAAATGCCCCACTGGTGGAACACTTCTTGGAGACCAATCATGATGAGGACGACATTCGATGGACTGTACTAAAGGCACTGAAACTTCCCCAGAGAGGGGGAAGCATGTCCAGTCTCCTGAACAAAGAAGAGTTGAAGTGTATAATACTGCTGGACTCTATTCGTAATGGGTTGAATTGGACAGAGGATTGGACATCGCTACTCTGAATGCTCAATGATGTATACTAGTGACATTTGGACTTGCCTCAATCCTTATAACCTGGAAAGATCTTGAGAAAATGGAATTGTGAATACTTATAAATCCAACATTGTGGTTTTTAATCTGCTGTCAAATCCAATGTGTATGAATGAGGAGCACAGACGGCCTTCACTCCTCGCGGTTATGAGAACAAAACTGCACAATAAGCCACTCTATTTTCAATCACCACCCACGCCCACCCCAATATGGCCACCGCAACACACTCCAGTTGCACTTCGGCCATCCTAACTTTACCACTCCAAGATGGCTACTAAGTACCAGGAAGTGGTACCTAGTCCTTCCTTTATCTGTATCCCTTCCGGCTTTAAAATGACCAACTCACGAGACATCCCTGCACAGCGGATTCGCGCTGCCACCGAAGGGGTAGAAGACCATTGTGTTTCTCCCACCAACCCACCCCCGCTTCCATTGAGAAGTCAGGTAAGCCAACTCCCAAACGCAGCTCGGACTCCAATTCCACCCCTCTTGGAAGGGCCTGCCTTAACTTTAATTTTTGTTATTTAGCATTGAGCCTGCGGATCAAAACAAAGGAGGTAACCTACTCCACAAAAACGGGAAGAAACCCTCGTGTTCCACTTCCCACTCACGGCTGCTCAAAGTGTAGCCAGGTAAGCCTCAACCCTCATCCGTCGACCTCGGCGTCATAGCCCTTAAATGTCCCGCTAATGGTAATGATCTTTTACCATACAGCAATTAGCTCCCAGAGCCGGAAAGAGAAATCAACACCTTCCCCAACGTGGAACAATCATGCCATCACGACCTTGACCCAGGACCCGTGAAGGTAATTGTCCTGACCTCAGCAATTAGCGGCCCGGTGACTGCCCACAGACAGTCCCATGCCCAATCTTATCCCTCACCAACTTTCACCACCACCACACTTCAATTGAATCCAACTCTGCCACCTTATCCGAATCACGGAATTACCACCTCGCACGCACCACAAATTGCGCGTAACGAAGATGTCACTACCTACACCGATACAGCACTATAGAACACAATTAGTAATGGATGACAAACCTATCACCATGTCACTGCGCCGTTTTTTCACTCAAAAAACACGATATGAATATCACAACTCACCTTCACTTCAGAAAATTTTCCGTGAGTAGTAATAGAGAACGGCCTTATTAACTTGCACTTGGACCCTGTCGAATGGTTTTAATTCTTATCATTTCAGGCGGATGCCTTACCTTGTGTTTTCAATTTTTTCCCCCCTTTTTCCTTACAGGCGTTCACATTGTAATACAGGCAGTGATCTTAAATTGTCCTGATGATGATCCAGTTTTACTAAGAGCCCTTAGGGATCGAAACGTTGACGCTTTAAACAGTGTAACATGTAACTCAATGTGTATATCTAAGTGTTGACACTGTTGGGTGTGTTTTGCGAAATTGTTTATTGAAATCGCAAGCCACTCTTTGGCTCTAAAAAACTTTTTTCTTGCCTGCAAAACCTCTTTCCTTCCTTCTACCTTTCTTGATTCTGTTGGTTTTTCTACCTTCTCGGGATAGGTACAGGATTGTACCCTATCTTGATGTTCATATTGGACCCTCTCCAGGTCAATGAAATTCTGTGTTATTCCTAAATAAACTACTCCACGCCCGGTTGGGCGTCGAAAAAATATAGTACTGATTGTGGTCTATATTATCATCTCTTGCTAAATTGTAACTCCTTAGGACCCTTGCTTCCTATAATAAGTAATTTAACCCATGGTCCGAAGGCCCTTCTCGGGTTTCCTTGTGTTCCAAAATGATCCCTCAAGATCACAGTCACATGGTCCTAAAATGATTGTGGGTCGGAATTCCATTCACAAACCAAGGGTACGATCCTAGTCTCAATGATCTAGAGGCTTGCGACCCTAGTAGGATTACCAAGTGATAATATTGATCATACAATTGTTTGATGGGAATCCGAAATAGATTTTTTTCCCTTACAATCATTGGTGGCCCACCTATTTGATATTCCTTATCCTGAGCCGGAACTAACTAGTCTTGGCTGCATCTGGGTGTACTAATCTAGACTTCCAGATAAATACATAAAGGCTGTTAATAATACTCCCTTTTTTAGACTCCTAGGTTTTGCAGTTGTATATAGCACCTGATGGGGCATATTTGATACCAGCACCACTGGGTTGGACCAGGGCTACTGGAGTGCTCAACCACCCCTAGTTACAAGATTTCAAGACCTCCCCCTTGATGCCAGCCCTCACTTTGTCAGACAGCCTGTATATTTTGTTTTTGACAGGTGGACTGTCTCCAGTGTCAATATCGTGGGTACGCATATGTTTTAGAACAGGAGTGAGGAAAAACAAAGAGGCAAACTGTCCCAAAAACTGGCGACAGTTCCTCTGATGTTCTCGGGTCATGGTAGGGGAGAAGTTGACTCCCTCCACTGACTCATCTTTCTATTTTGATGACAGAAGGTCTGGGATAGGATCAGCCTCCTCCCCATCCATCTGTCAACAGCAGCATGGTGACCTCGGACCTCTCACAGTGTGGCTTGAGGTAGATTATATGGAGTACCCGTAAGGGTTGTCTATTGATCTTGAGGTTCACCAGGTAGGTGGCCTCTAACTTTTTCTCAACCATATAATACGGCCCAATCCAGCAGTCTTGGAGGACCCTGGAATCCAAAGGCTCCATCACAAATACTTTGTACCCAGGTTGAAATCCCACAGGGGTATCCGTCTCATGGTACCATAGCTTCATAATCTCCTGGCTAGCCTCCAAGTTCTCAGAAACGTTGTTGCAGAACATGGCTGTTTGATTCCTAAGGGTTGGCATGTAGCTAACCACATCCTGGTGATAGGGTTTGTGGGCTTGCTCCTACCCCTCCTTGACAAGACCGAAAGGTCCCCTTATATGGTGACCATACAGAAGTTCAAAAGGGACGAATCAAACCCCCTTCTGTGGCACCTCCCTTTAGACAAAGAGTAGACATGGTGAGAAGACGTCCCACTTTCGCACCATGGGCTGAGGCAAACTATCATGCCTATAATCATGCCTTTTAGGGTCTTGTTAAATCTTGCTACAAGTCTATTTGTGGATGGTATAGTGTGGAGAAACTTGTAAGTAACTCCACACTCCTTACACATTGACTTCATGTATGCAGACATGAAGTTAATGCACCTGTCTGACACCACTTCTTTTGGAAAACCCATTCTAGTAAAAATCCCCATCAGGGCCATAGCCACTGTAGGTACAGTTACAGTTGTCAGAGGCATGGCTTCTAGGTATCTAGTGCTGTGGTCAACCAAGACCAGGATAAACCTGCTGCCTAAGGCTGTCTTTGGGGGTCCAAGAGGCCTACAATGTTGATGCAGAACCTTTCAACGGGGGTGCTAATGACAGTTAAGGTATTCAGGGAAACCTTCCACTTTTTCCCTATCTTCAAACTGTCCTGGCAGGTTAGGCAAGTCCTACCGCATGCATCTGAGAAGATCCTCATCTGGTGCCAATAGAAGTGGGAGACAAGCCTTGCAACGTCCTTGTCCTGCCCCAGATGTCCTTCCAAGGGAATTTCATGAGCCAGCCCCGGTAGGAAGGCCTGTAGCATTGTGGGACTACAAACACATGTTATACCCTGGGCGCCTTAGGCCCACTATACAGGAAGTTGTTCTCCCAATATATGAGGTAATCTCCAGAGGTATCGCCAGCTGCCTGGGCTTCAGCTTGCTGCCTCATGCCCGTCAGGGTCGGGCATTCCTTTGAACTTCTCACTGCTGGGTCCCCCTTCTGCTTGCTGTCCAGCAAGCTCAGGCAGGTTACCAGGGGAGGCAATGTTCCCCCTAGTAGGCTCCAGGTTGTCCTCCTTCAATGCCCATCAACCTGTATCATGGGACTTTCAGGGGCTGGTTTCCCACACCCCTTGCCCTTCCCTCCCTTGGCAGCTGTCTGTGCCATTTTCAGGCTTTCTCTGAAGCCTTGGGCCTGGTGGTCTTACACACCCACTCAAGCACCCCTAATATTTCAGGCACAACATGAGCCCTACTTCCTTCCAGGCAGTGTGCTCTAGGTAATTTCATAACAGACAGTCCACAGGTATGGCAAGGCTCACAGCAACTTTCAAAAGACCTGAGACCCACCCATTCAAATATAATCAGAGCCACAGGGTAGTGGCTCTCCTAGTCTCCTGCTACTACAACCATGTGGAATGTATTAGGGATCACCTGCTCTGAGGACACAAATGACACCCAATACTAGTCATCGTGGTCCTCTGCCCCTCAGTGCCTCCAACCTCTGACCATTGAGGGTGACCCTCTGCCAGAACTTGGAAGTACTTGAAGTCATGTGGGCTTTGAGCACCATATCCTTGTCACAAAGGGCTACTACCGTAAGCTCACTGACTTTAACCATGCTAACTTGGGCCATCTTCTCCCCAAGCACTGCACTAGCCAAACCTGTGGTTCTCCCATCATTGAGGGCTGTGGCCACTGGGGACACTTGAGATCACCATGGGTGTGTCTACATTCATAACACATATAGCGCTTGGGGACAAACTTACCAGTATTCATATCAAATAAACCTTATTTCTGGTAGCCGGATTGAGATTGGGGCCCTTTCCCTTGAGAACTGTTTTGAGGCCCTTGAGAGATCTCCTTCTTGTTTTTGTCCCCTACACTTTCGTGTTGTGGGATCCCTTTTTGAATTCACCCCCCAGATGCCTTCCTGGACACTCTGGTCCTGACCCGAGGTCAGCCTCCACAGCAAGCTAACTGGGGTCAGTCAGCTTGCTGTCTACCTGGTGTTGGTGCAGCTCTGTAAACCAGGTATTGAGGATGTGCTCCCTCTGAATTAGGTTATACAGGCCAACAAATTCCTTGACTTATTGTCTGTTTTCAGGCCCCTCTGAGTGCAAAGTTTCAACAGCCCAGTCCTGCTGAGGGTGTCAAAGTTGCAAAGTTCCCTCTCCACGGTGTAAAGAGGAAGATAGGGATCTTAACTTTAGAAAAAAGAGAAAACATCCAATGGAAAACTAAGGAAGAATTTAAAAAGCGGTCACTCTGATGTCAAATTATTTCTCTAGTATTTTAGTGGACACAAATCTCTGTAGGATACTGCACAAACACAAGTCCTGATCCACATCGCTGAGCACCAATGTGAGAAATTGAGCTGTTGGTTGACTGGGGTGTGAGTCCCGGTCAAGCAACAGCCGCAATCCCTTGCAGGGTGAAATACAAAAAAATCGCCAAATTAACCTGTGATTAACCCTGGGTAGCTTGGCACAAAAAAAGCAGCTAGGCTTAACTTAGAGGCAATGTGTAAAGTATTTATGCAGCAAATAAACAGTAATAAAGTGAAAACACAAGACAAGAAAAATTCTAAACCAATTTGAAAAATAGAGCTCATTTTAATTAATAAAATGAGACCAAAACAACAAAAATCTAATTAGTAGAACCAAAGCTATGATTTTAAAGGTTTTTAGTAAAATCTAGCTCCTAAAATATCAAATCGCCAACTGCAGACATCTAGTCACGTGTCAAAGTAAAAGAATATGGCCAGCAGCTATGGAGTAAGGGTTTGGATACAAGAATGCGTTGGGCCCGGTCAGCGCTTACCTTCAGACTTAAAAGAAATTCTGAGAAAAACTGTCTGAGAAGGTAAAGTTCAGCTGGTCAAGGCTGCCGGAGGTATCCAAGGAGGGAGCATTGTCATTGGATAGCTTTGGATTGAGGCTGCGGTTAAGATTTCTACCTTCAACCTAGTCTCAAAAAAGGAAGTCAAAGATTTCCAGCGGGACGAGGCAGAGGGCTGTAACCAAAGACAATTTCATGAAGCCGGATACTCCATGGGCGAAAAGCCACTGAAGATGATTTGGTGCTACGGAGAAGAGCGCAGCAGGGAAAGCTGTGAAGTCAATCCAACCGGTGATGCACCTCGGGCAGATATGCGAGCAGGTTGATCCTGGTCTCCACCTGGTTCTTAGATAAGTTTTTGGCAAAGGTTTTATAAGTCCTTAGTTTAGTGCATTTAGCACCACAACCAAGGGTCTGGGACTGCTAGGACACCTCTTGGAAGTTCAGGACTCACTCAAACTAACACCAGGTGCAGGTTCATTTGTGTCTCAGTGGCTCTAAACATAAGGCCAGCAAACTAGCCCCTGGAGTCACTCTGGTAGTCCTTGTTTCAGGTGAAGATGCATGGCTCCACATCAGGGCTGACCTCTTTGGGTTCAAGCAAAAAACAACAAGATAATTGATGGAATGCTTGAATTAATCTCAGCCACTGGCAATCTATCAGCGCTGCATCCCAATCTATCAAGTTTTTGCCCATCGAGCCACCTCAGTATGAACACAGCCATATGCAAATCAGTCTTGACACTGCTCCTCATGGAAACAGTCAAGCCGAACTGCCAGGCCAGGTCCTCCCTGAACCGAAACACAAGCAACTTAGCACTGGTTTCACCCTAGTTAGGGCCCTTCAGCTAATTGTAGCTAGGTTCCAGTAGCACAGTGAGCCTGGGACCCATGTCCGGGCATACCCAGCACACTTAGGACAGGGAATGCAAAAACAACAAGGTGATGGATGGAATGTTTGAATTAATCTCAGCCACTGGCAATCACTCAGGGTTGCATCCTAATACATCATTTTTTTGCCCTTCCATGGTACCTCAGTTTAAACCCAGATAATCAATCTTGCAGCCCTCTGAGAGTCCTTCCGCAGGTCCAGGACTGAACTTAAGAGTGGGTCTGAAGGTCCTGTATTTATACCCTGGTGCCCTTCTTCTGGAAGGTGGGAGAAGCTTCAAGAAAGGTTCTTTGAAATGCATGGAATTTCCTGTCTGCCCTACCCTGGTTCCAAGCTGGCTGCAGTGATAATGTGAGGTTGTTAGGCCCTTTATGTGAAGGTAGAGCACAAGCTATTCAGTTGCAAGTAATGCCATGCTCAGCTCTTCCTTTCCATCCTGCCAGCAGATTGTCCATTGAGGCACACCTAATCCCTCGATTGTGTGACTGTGTTGCAGGAATTGGCAAAGTCTAATTGTCAGCTACATTCAGTCATTTGGCCCAATACAGCTGCAGGCACAAAAGTGCAGAACAATAACAACTTTCTAAAAGTGGCATTTTCGAAATTGTAATGAAAAATCACATTTTACTATTAATGAGGGTTTATCATTACACTTTTATAGATACCAAACGAAATAGCTACCTGCTCCCAAGTGGGATTTAACACTTATGAAAGGTAATAAGGAATCCCCAATGTTATCCTATGAGAGGGGTAGGCCCCACAGTAGTGGAAAATAAATTTAGGAGTTAATCATTACCTGGACATAGAAAACTTACAAGTATATGTCCAAGCTTTTAATTACAAAGCACCCTGCCATATGGGCTGCCTAAGGACCATCTGTCAGAGAGTTATATGTAATGAAAGCGGAGTTTTCAGGCTTGGCAAGGAGTTTGGAATGCTAAGTATACATGGCAGTTTAACCACTTGGACGCTAAGGGAATTAGTGCCATATAATGAGATTTCCATTTAAATGAATGGGCAGTGCATGACGAGTTACCCTTGTCATTAGCATTGAAGAGGTTAAAACTACATTCAGTTTGCAATAGGAGGCCAGAGACATGTTTTAATGTGCTACTTATGTGGGTTGCACAATACGTGCTACAGCATTTCATTTACAGTCCCTCGGTATATAGTATACCACTCTACAAGGGATGTATAAGTACATTAAATATGCCATTTAGGAATATATCAATCAAACCATGTATAGCTAAGTGAGCATAGGCACTGTAGTACTGTTTAGCAGTGGTAAAGTGCACAGAGTCCTAAGGCCAATCAAAACAAATTTCAGCGCGAAAAATGGAGGTAAGTAGGCAAAAGGTTTGGTGCAAGACAGCCCTAAGGATGACAGGTCTAATAACACGGTACAAAAGCAGTCAGGCTTAAATTAGAGGCAATGTGTAAAGTATTCATGCAGCACTTCAAACAGTAATAAAGTGAAAACATAGCAAAAGAAAATCTCATACTCCAATTTAGAAAAATAGAGCAAAATGTAATAAATAATTTAAGACCATTATGACAAAAATCCAATTAGTAGAACTGGAGAGATGCAATCTTAATTTTAAAGATTTAGATGAAAATAGTGCCTAAAAACACAAACCGCCAAATATGGTTAACTAGTTGCACTGGACCAGGACAACATCACAAGTTCAGCCCCACCGCAATTGAGCATTGGATGGGTACAGGGACTAAGTTAGGCCTGCAGAACAAAGTGCCTTCAATCCTGGCTACTGAGCAGTGTGAGATCCGTGATGAGGATTTGTAGAGCAGTGGCTGTTCTGAGGAGCTTCGGGCTGCAATGTGGAGTACTGCATCGCAGATGCGTTATGCGGCGGGATTTCCATTGGTGTTCGGGTTTGGGATGCAAAGTCCAGTGTCGAGTGCATGGCAGCGGATCCAAAGACCTGGGGAATCTTAAATCGGGATCCATTGCGCAGTGGCGGTTCCATCGATCTGCTTTAAGTCTGCCCACAAGATCACAGCTGGGCAGCTTCAGGCCCACTTCCAAGGGTCCAGGACTGGAGTGGCACCACTTGGGGGTAAGACTCACAGCAGACAGAGTCCGGGTGCTGGGTTGATCAAGGTGGTTGGAGCCTTTTCTATCCCAACAGCTCTGAACAGGAGGCCAGCAAACTAACCCTTTGAGTCACTCTGGTAGTCCTGTGTTCAAGATTCAGGCCCAGTCCTTTTCACTCAGGCAGGAGGGCAGCAGAGTAGCAGCGCAGCAGGGTAGCAGTCCTTCTTGCAGTAGAGTACCATAGCGACCCTTCTGAGTCTTCTATAGGTCCAGAGTTGGGTCTTAGGGTCTAATATTTATAACTGGTGTTTGGAATTTTCTGCCTCCCTGCCTTGGACTCAGCTTCTCTGGGGGCACTCTTTGAAAGTGTGCTAAGTCTGAGCTTTTGTGATTTGCGCGTGAGGTAGGTGACAACTCCGCCCCCCCCCTATGAAGTCACAGATGGACCATCCTGCCACCACCTTTTTCCCCTTTATATTAATGTATGGGAGCAATACACAAAGACCAACTTTCAGCTACATCTAGGCATGTGACCCAGGATATAACCTACATGCTCCAAAAGGTTCATACGAGTGCCAATTTTCTTTAAGTGTAAGAGAAAGTGGGAAACCCAATATACCCTTGGAGGCTTGGTTGATCGAAATATTAGCAGGTGAGTGTGCCTACAAGGGATTTTCTAATAAACACATAGATATAGCATTCAATATACAAATAATGATAACAAGCTCTATTCAGTCACTAGCATTAAATTATTTATTATTATTTAGTAATTCAATTTGACTCATTTGTACTTGAACCAATCTGTCTGAGACAATGGAACGTCTTTTTGAAGCGGGGCCCATTCAGTTTCTAGACGTAAGCTAGATCTGGGCATACCAGAGCTCAAGGAGGAAACTGCATCTCTAAATTAACTTGCACCTTTTTTGCTTCTCCTCGATACTTAAAATTAGTCAACCATCATCCATTGTATAATAGGGATGTGTGGCAACCGAAACCACTTCTACCATTGTAATAGTTAGTGATTAAGCATGGCCGAATTTTGCGAATTCGCGGTTCGCGAATTTGCGGATTTTCAAATTCGCAATTCGCAAAATTCGCGAATTCGTGCGAATTTGCGAATTTGCTGTTTTTGCCAGTTCGTGAGGGTTTTGTACAAGTTCGGGAACGCGAACTTACTTGTGTGGTCGCAACGGTCGCGACCATGTTGTTTCTATGTGTCCAGCCTGTTAGCGACCCTGTGGTTCATCGCGGCCACCCTCTGGTTCATCACTGCCACCCTCTGGTTCTCCAATGCCACCCTCTGGATCATCACTGTCCCCCTCTGGTTTATCACAGCACCCTCTGGTTCATCACTGCCACCCTCTGGTTCATCACTGCCACCATCTCGTTTGCCACTGCCACCCTCTGGATCATCACTGTCCCCCTCTGGTTTATCACAGCACCCTCTGGTTCATCACTGCCACCCTCTGGTTGATCACTGCCATCCTCTGGTTAATCCCTGCCACCCTCTGGTTCATCACTGCCACCCTCTCGTTTGCCACTGCCACCCTCTGGATCATCACTGTCCGCCTCTGGTTTATCACAGCACCCTCTGGTTCATCACTGCCACCCTCTGGTTGATCACTGACATCCTCTGGTTCATCCCTACCACCCTCTGGTTCATCACTGCCACCCTCTTGTTTGCCACTGCCACCCTCTGGATCATTACTGTCCCCCTCTGGTTTATCACAGCACCCTCTGGTTCATCCCTGCTACCCTCTGGTTCATCCCTGCCACCCTCTGGTTCATCACTGCCACCCTCTGGTTTGCCACTGCCACCCTTTGGATCATCACTGTCCCCCTCTGGTTTATCACAGCACCCTCTGGTTCATCCCTGCCACCCTTGGTTCATCACTGCCACCCTCTCGTTTGCCACTGCCACCCTCTTGATCATCACTGTCCCCCTCTGGTTTATCACAGCACCCTCTGGTTCATCACTGCCACCCTCTGGTTGATCACTGCCATCCTCTGGTTCATCACTGCCACCCTCTGGTTTGCCACTGCCACCCTCTGGTCCATCACTGCCACCCTCTGGTTGATCCCTGCCATCCTCTGGTTCATCCCTGCCACCCTCTGGTTCATCACTGCCACCCTCTCATTTGCCACTGCCACCCTCTGGATCATCACTTTCCCCCTCTGGTTTATCACAGCACCCTCTGGTTCATCACTGCCACCCTCTGGTTGATCACTGCCATCCTCTGGTTCATCCCTGCCACCCTCTGGTTCATCACTGCCACCCTCTCATTTGCCACTGCCACCCTCTGGATCATCACTGTCCCCCTCTGGTTCATCACAGCACCCTCTGGTTCATCACCTGCCACCCTCTGGTTGATCACTGCCATCCTCTGGTTCATCCCTGCCACCCTCTGGTTCATCACTGCCACCCTCTGGTTTGCCACGGCCACCCTCAGGATCATCACTGTCCCCCTCTGGTTTATCACAGCACCCTCTGGTTCATCACTGCCACCCTCTGGTTCATCACTGCCATCCTCTGGTTCATCCCTGCCACCCTCTGGTTCATCACTGCCACCCTCTCGTTTGCCACTGCCACCCTCTGGATCATCACTGTCCCCCTCTCGTTTATCACAGCGCCCTCTGGTTCAAGGCTGCCACCCTCTGGTTCATCACTGCCACCCTCTGGTTTGACACTGCCACCCTCTGGATCCTTACTGTCCCCCTCTGGTTTATCACAGCACCCTCTGGTTCACCAATACCACCCTCTTGTTTACCACTGTAGATTATGGGGGGAAAGCAAAGCACACATTCCCAGCCTCAACTGAGATGAATTAGTTTGGGGCTGCTTAATGTGTCAATGAATTTGTGCTTCAAGTCTGGCACCTGCTTCCTTAGCTGTAAGACCTTCCTGTTGCAGTTATTTTTTTTACAGGAGCATTGTGCCATACTTGTAACTATTCTCTGACCCTGCTTTGAGGGTCAGAGCAGGGTCAGAGAATAGTTGAAAGTAGGCAACTGAACTCTGGAGGGGCCTCTCCGGAAGCACTCCAGGGAATGGTTACAAATTAGTTTGAACTTTTGCACCTGCTAAGTGCTTTCAGTTTTCCAAAATTTGTTTTTCTTTCATTTCGCGAGATTTGCGGGACACGAAAATGAACTTGCAATCCGCAAATTCGTGCGAATTTGCTGATTTCTCTTTTTTTTGCATGTACGGGCGTTTTTTCTTTTTTTGCGTATTCGGGTGTTTTTTTGCTTATTCGCAGGCTGCGAGGTTGCCCATGAGATCATGTACGGGCGCGGCCATCTTGTTTGCGTGACGTGTTTCCGTTTCCGGGCGCTCGTTGCAAGTTCGCGTGGTATGCGGCGCGTGATTACGTATTCGTGGGCGTTTTTGCGTGCTCGCGGGGGAAATATCGCGCAAACTTACCCACGCGGTCCTCAATGGGCGCGGCCATCTTGTTTTTCATTCACTGCTATGGTTTTGGGCATGCTACCTTTCTATCCACCTTACATCTTTGCAATCCTGTTTTTCTGAACTTTTTTGGGTTTTTTTTTGCTTATTATCTCTCTCCTCAATTTCCTACATCTATATTTTGTGTTTTTTTTTACTTTATGTTACTTTATTACCTACTTTATTTCTTTTGCTCTCTCTCTCTTATTTTTTTCACACCTATTCTTCTTTCCTTTTTCTTGTGCCCAGGACCATGGCTAAGGGAGGCGACAAGGGCCCAGACCCACGTACCCGGCTCCCTTGCGGGCGTTGGAGGGGGGAGGAAGTGCAGCCCAGGGAGATCTTTTCTGCGGTGGAGGTGTCCGCCTTGCTGGTTTTTCTCCAGGTCCACCTCCCTAAGACCGTGGCAGCAGGTGGGCGGATTGCTTCCGGTTACGGCCTCCAGGAGCGTCGCCAGCTGTGGGAGAAGGTGTGACGGTGCATGTATAAGGAGTCTGGGGTCCGGCGCACCTACCAGCAAGTGACGCACCGGTGGACTGATATCTTGGACCGGGAGCATGACATGCTCGACCTGCTTGGTGTGAAGATACCTGGGCTTGTTAAGTAGCTATTTAATAACTACTTTTTTTCCTTCTGCTCTGTTATATTGCTAATCTATTTTTTTCCTGAAGAGTACGAATGCTGCTGATTAGATTACATTGCAGGTAAATTAATGTTTAAATAGCTTCTGCCATTGCAGGTGCTCGCCTGGTTATTTGCGTTGCTACTATGCTCACTTGTTTGCAACTTTTTAGTCATTTGAGAGCATTACTACGTAATGCTAGAGACAGTAGACTCAAGTCTAGTCCTTCTTTGTACTCCTGCTGCTGCCACTTTGAAGAGATAGTGGTGGATTGATACGTTGAGTATACTATTTATTACTTGTTCTAGGACATTTGTTAGTGGTCTGCAATCATGATGACGGACTGTGTCTGTCACGCGACGTCTCGTGCTGCTGAGTGATGGCAGTTGTAGTAGAACCTTTTTGTTGTTGATGTAGTTAGTGAATTACATAACTTTCCTATTAGCCGGTCTGCGAATCCTGCAATACTGTACTACTATCCTCTTAGTTGACCAGATCAGATGCAATTGATGTTAATTTGTTTCCCCAACACAATTTTAGATTGAGTACAAAGAAATCAAATATTTCCCAAAAAACAATCATCGATGTTGTGTTTCTTTATTTCATGATCACCAGCAACTCCCAGGGGCAAGGCGACGGCGGCGACAGAGACTCCGGTGGCAGAAGTTGGACAGGAGCAGTCCCTTCCAGGCTCTTCTCCTGGCCCCAGTAAGTTGTCTTATTGTTATCTTAATACTTATACTTCCCTAACTTTTACAGCTCCTATTTATTATTAAACTGGTTCCTAATAATTCTATGTTTTACAAAATAGTCTTGGATCTTCTTCTAATGTAGACTACTTTCTACATTCTTATCCTGCCTCTACCATCACTCTCTGTGCTACTACTATTTACAATTATGAGTCGGTCTGTGTAGGTAGCTAAGCTTGCCCATTCGGCAAACAGTGTGAAACAAAATTCTGATACAGCAATAGCTCTAGGCACTGAGTGTAGTCCTCTGGGTTGCCCTTGCTGTCTATTCCAGAGCACATCCCATACCGCTAGTGTTTCAGGGACTATTCTGCACGCAAAGAAGTATGGACAAGATGATAGGTGCAGTTTGTCTTTCGACATACCTCAGTTCGAACAGAAGTTGAACTCCCAATCCCCTGACCGACTATCTAGAATGTTTGACCAAAGATTTTTACGACCCAGAAGAACAGAAGAAGACTACCTCCGAGTCCCGGCCTATCTGAGTCACTGAAAGATGACTGCCAAGTGCAGTAGTTCAAACCTTTCCGCTCACTCACTCGTAAACAAAAACCACACAGTGTTTGTTAGTTTTAAAGTTTTATTTTCAATTAAGAAATGAAAACACTATTTCTTTATTTTTAATAGCGTAGTATTCTGATGGATGAAGATGACTTTAAAGTTGCAACAACATTCCCATGAATGAAATTAGTATGACTCAAAATTAATAATAGTTAACAGACACATGAAATTATTAGAATAACTGTGCGGGAGCCCCCACCTTCTTTAAAGTACTTAAAGTACTGCGGTGATGACTTACTAGTAGTTGGAGAATTGTCTGGCAGAAGGGCAATGGAATCTTCTTTCTGTAATGAGAAAAATGGTGCCCGTTATGCAAGCATTTATCAGTTGTCATAAGAACAAGTGTAGCATTTAATGGAATAAGCATATAAAAGGTTAACACCCTCCCCAAAACCGCTACTTTTTTTCAATCCCAGTAATAAAAAAATGTGTTATGTAACATTTTCTTCCGTTACGAGACAAAATAGGGGGTTGTGTATGGCATCTGAAAATATTACATGTTTTTCCTAGACGTCATAACATCTGACGCGGCACAGATGACAACCAGTGCCGGGCCAGCAGTGCGGAGGGGTCCACTCAGGATGCGGCGGCGCCAACATGAGGAGCTGTGGGGGAAGACTCAGCGGTGGCGGACGGTGGTAAGTTATTATACTCCTTACTTATTGAAATTTTTTTGAGGAGCCTCGCAAAGGAGTATATGATGTACTGTACAGTAGACAGAAAGTGTTGAGCGATAGAGAAATCTATCCTCAAGGCTGAGCGTCGAATTAACTTGGAAACATCAAGGTTTCTTATCCATATTTCATCAATTTATTGATCCAGTTTCAAATTTTCAATGAAAAGTTGATCAATCAAATGTAAACATCATTTCTTGGTGTACATAATGCAGTTCTTATGTCACGTAGGTAGCGTTTACCATATTGCGACTTCATCAGGGCTCCCGCGGGCAGCAGTTCCAAAGCTATTGCCACAATGGCTAGGTGCTCTCAGCCGCTTCCAATTCTGACTCGGCTACCGGGTACTGTGGAGTTTCTCGCTGATTCGTCTGTGTGGAGGTTGGCGGTGGTTACTGGACGTTTGGTCTTTCAACCTTACCAGCATGAATGAAACATCTTGTCCTGAAATGTACCAAAATGCAAGTAACCGAGTTAGTCAATTCAGTAGCCCTACTATTGTACTTTACTAGTAGTACTATTAGTCTCTGCTTTCCTCCAAACTTAGTCCTAGCCCATTATTCTACTACCTCCCTAATATGCTTATCTTACCTGTGATTTGCGAATCACGGTTGGTGAATAAGGTTGGTTGTTGACTTTAATCCTCGACGGATGCAATATCATTGTTGTGCTGGTAGCAGTAGTGGTACACACTGGCAGTATCACCATATGAAAAAAAGAGGAAATTAAACATTGAGTGGCCTGAGCGTAGCATTAGAAACAGTACAATAGATAGTACGGTACAGAACAGTGCCCTAGCCTAAGCAGTGCCAACATAAGGTAAGCATTATTCATTTCATTGTTATCGTCGTGTAGGAGGAGGATGTACTTATCAATCCACGATGGCGCACATGAACTTCTGGTTGCTTTGACCTTATCCTCCCCAGCAAGTGTGTGGAATTTATTGTTGTTGTCAGTCACACCTCAATGAAATACCACACCGCCCGGGGAAAGGGTGTTAGGGTATGAACATTGGATGGGAATGGGGGTTTTTGGGAAAGTTTGGTAGAGAGGAAAAAAAACACAGCATGGACAGTCAAACAACAAATGAAGAGAAACAAATCTTTGGATTAGAAGATATTGATAAATCTTGAAAGGGACATAAAGGAAGTGCACTACTGCATGCCATAAGTAGTAAATGGATGGTTAGGTTACTGAAAAGTAGTACTACTACTTACTGGAACTTACTAGTAACTACGAAGAAACAAGTTGACAGTACAGGGATGCAGTCATTGCGCAATTTCACTTGCCTATCTGCCCTCAGAGAGAATAAACACATTAAATTAGTGTTAAACATAGCAAAGATGTATCTAATTGCTGGAGGGAGGGATGAATTTGAAGCAGAGATCAAACAAACGCACAGAGTCACACTCGTAGAAGTAAGTTCAAGTTCACAACAATATCATTTAAGAGATAAGGAGAATTTTGGATACTGTTACTGTTTTTTGTAGTTGTCCCGTTGAATTTGTGAAGTCGATGCATCCAGCCATTCCTCTTATTCGCGGTACTCCTTCATTCCATCGGATGCTCCGTCGATCAATCTTGGTGACCAGACACACTGTCCACTGCCTGCTTGATGCGGATTTGCGGATCGCTAATTGTAAGCCTGAGTAGTACATTGATGGCACAGGGTAAAAGCCTGCCTGTAATTGATGATGGAAAAATACAACAGTAAGTGTTAAACACACCTCGGAGAAAAAAATATGTAAGGCACACTGTGTAGTGAAAAAATTACACTGTAACTTTCAGAGATAACAATCCCCAAAATCTAGAACACCCCATATTACCCTCCCAAAAACGTGCAGAATACTGCTGCTACCTCACAGAGGCCTAATTTCAAATCGTGTCAAAACGCACTCAGAAAGAATGCCAAAACCCCCCTTTCCCACCATGGATTATGTTCAAACGACTTGCAATCAAAATAAGATATTACAACAAGTTTTCCAAGACCCCACCCAGTCATAAAAATCTATAACCCCCGCCCAAACACATGCAATACTGCTTACCCTAACGAGCCCTAAGTTAAGAATAGTGGCAAACGCTTTCTTTAACTAGGCCAAATCCACCCTTTCCCACCATGTATTTTCTTCAAACCACTTGCAACCAAGATTACACATTCCCACGAGTGCTGTAAGACCCCAGAACCCAGTGACAAAAATCTAGAACACCCCCAAACACATGGAATACTGCTGCTAGTGCTAACCCTAACGAACCCTAAGTTACAAAAAATGCCAAAAGGCTTTTCAGCATGGATTTTGTCCAAACCACTTTTATCCGGTATTACCCCTTCCCAGCAATGCCCCAAGACCCGCCAACCCACCCGCAAAAAAGCACAACACCCCCAAACAGCCAAAAAGCAAAAATGGAAAATCTCATACTTACAATATTTTTCGGCCTTCTTTCAATTCTGTCCAAACGCGCTGTGCAGCTAGGCCATAACTCTTGTTTTCCACCATGGATTTCCTGAAAAACAAAAGCAATGAAAATTAAACTGTGCCAGCAGTGCTCCCAGACCCCAAAACCCACCCACAAACACCCGGAACCCCCCCAAAGAGCACCTCAAAGACAAGCAAATCAGCAAAAACGCAAAAAAAATTCGCCTCCGATTTGGTCCAAACCACTTTTATCCGGTATTAGACCTTCCCAGCAATGGCCCAAGAGCCGTCAACCCAGGCGAAAACAAGTATAAGACCCCCAAACAGCCAAAAAGCAAAACTACAAAAATGGTGACTTAGTAATTTTCAGGCCAATTTCCAAAATCACTCCACGCGCGCTCTGCAGCTAGGACCTAACTCCCCTCTGCCACCATGGATTTGCTTCAAACCTCTTGCAATCAAAAGTATCCATACCCAGCAGTGCTCCCAGACCCCGAAACCCACCCACAAACACCAGGAAGCCCCCCAAACAGGCCCCCGAAAACGCTAAATTGAGCGAAATGTCAGAAAAAGCAAAAACTTTTTCCTCATGGATTTGGTCCAAATCCCTTTTGTCCGTTAATAGACCTTCCCAGCAATGGCCCCAGAGCCGTCAGCCCAGGCGAAAACAAGTAGAAGACCCCCAAACAGCCAAAAAGCAACACTACAAAAATGGGGACAGTCATTTTCAGGCCAAATTCCAAAATCACTCCGCGCGCGCTCTGCAGCTAGGCCCTAACTCCCCTCTGCCACCATGGATTTGCTTCAAACCTCTTGCAATCAAAAGTTTCCATACCCAGCAGTGCTCCCAGACCCCGAAACCCACCCACAAACCCCAGGAAACCCCCCAAACAGGCCCCCGAAAAAGCAAAAAGGCAAAAACTTTTTCAAGTCTGATTTTGTCCAAACCACTTTTATCCGGTATTAGACCTTCTCAGCAATGCCCCAAGACCCGCCAACCCACCCGCAAAAAAGCACAACACCCTCAATCTGGCAAAAAGCAAAAGTGGAAAATCTCATATTTACAATATTTTTCGGCCTTCTGTCCAAACGCGCTGTGCAGCTAGGTCATGACTCCACTTTTCCACCATGGATGTCCTAGAAAGCAAATGCAATCAACATTAGACTGTGCCAGCAGTGCTCCCAGACCCCGAAACCCACCCACAAACACCAGGAAGCCTCCCAAACAGGCCCCCGAAAACATGATAGTGAGCAAAAAGGCAAAAACTTTTTCAAGTCTGATTTTGTCCAAACCACTTTTATCCGGTATTAGACCTTCCCAGCAATGCCCCAAGACCCGCCAACCCACCCGCAAAAAAGCACAACACCCCCAAACAGGCAAAAAAGCTAAAATGGAAAATCTCATACTTACAATATTTTTCGGCCTTCTGTCCAAACGCGCTGTGCAGCTAGGTTATGACTCCACTTTTCCACCATGGATGTCCTAGAAAACAAATGCAATCAACATTAGACTGTGCCAGCAGTGCGCCCAGACCCCGAAACCCACCCACAAACACCAGGAAGCCCCCCAAACAGGCCACCCGAAAACATGATAGTGAGCAAAAAGGCAAAAACTTTTTCAAGTCTGATTTTGTCCAAACCACTTTTATCCGGTATTAGACCTTCCCAGCAATGGCCCCAGAGCCGTCAACTCACCCGCAAAGAAGTAGAACACCCCCACAAGTGCAGAGTCTTTCTTCATTGGGCGTAATCCAGCCCTCTGCTTTGAGGTAAATAGGAGTCTGGACGAGGAGGATAGAGGAGCATGTTCTTGTGAACTTGTGAACCTGAGGAATGCAGACTGCGGCACCTTCAAATCAATAAGCAAATAAGTGAAGACAGTTCTGCTGATGTGGTTGTTTTTGTGATTAGGTGATTAAAGTTTTTATTTATATTGACTTTGCAAAACAAAGAAAGACATACACACAGGAAATAAAAGTGAAAAAGGACGAAAAAGAAAGTTATTGATTCATTGGCTCATTTTCAGGGCTCGGTGTCAGGGAAGAAGAGTTTGTCCTCATACTCTGCGAATTCAGGCGGGAGTAGGTCACCTAAAAGAGAAGAAATTCCCTCATCTAAGTTGGTGTCTTCCTCGTCTTCTTCCTGCGTGTATTCTCGTACTTTGTAATCTGGTGGTATGAGGTGCTGATTCATCTTGATCATTGTTAACCTCTCCTTATTTTCGGGCGAGAGGCGGGTTCTTTTGCAAGTTACAATGCCATCAGCAGCACTGAAAACACGTTCAGAAGACACGCTTGCGAGTGGGCAAGACAAGTAGTTTATAGCCAGGTTGGAGATCTCTGGCCACAATTCTTTTTTCCAAATGCCAATACGCCAATGGGTCATCATTAACATAGACCTCTGTTGAGTCATTCAGATAGTCCTGCACCATCGACTCAAGGTTCTCCACGGTTCCTCCACTTTGCTTACTTTTTGCTGGGACCTTTTGAGAAGCAAACCCAAGCTGAGTTAGCCAATCCTCTTCTTCACACAATGTTACTGTTGTGTCTGGTGCAGATGATCCGGTTGCTGGTGTCTTTAACGGCTGAGAGGTCACTTTTGCCACAGTCACAGGTGCAGAAGTGGATTCTTTTGACTCCCGATGGCCTGCTGATGCTGATGTACTGCCTTTTCCTTCAATTTCTGCTGTTCTCTTTCAAACCTCATGGCTGACAGAGCTAGCCAACGTTTGTACTTTAGAACTTCTGCGTCACCAAATGGAAAGAACGCACTGCCTGCCAGTGCCTTTTTGTAGCGTGGATACAGAATAGTAGCACAAATGTAATGCTAATCTGTGTGGATCTTTTGAAGACGTTCATCGCAAAGTAGGCGCTGTAATAATTTCTCCGCCAAATCAAAAGCTTCTTGCTTTTCTTAATCTTTTTGAAACGTAGATGACACTGCCTTCAGTTGGTGCTCTTGCATGCACAACAATGGGATAGCTTTTCCCAAATTACAGTCCTCCTATCTGACTGCACGCGTGAAGACCTCAAAAGGACTAAGCATGTCTGTCAGGCTTTTAACTAGCTCCCATTGCTCCGCATCTAGCCTCAGGTCCTTCATAGCTGTACCCAGTGTAAGGAAATACTGATCGACTACCGTAAACTGCTCATACAGACGCTCAAGCATGTAGAAGGTTGAGTTCCAACGTGTTGCCACCTCCTGGATGAGTGCTTTCACTGGCAGTCGACGTTCATGTAGCAGGCCCCTCAGATGCTCCCGGGCCTTAAAAGAATGGCTGAAATGTGTGCACATTCTTCGGCAGGTGGTCAGTAACTCGCACACTGGACTTTCCTCACTCAAACCAGGTTTATACAGTGCACCAAACACGGCACTCTGAAATAGTTACCCATATCCATGGCCTTAACTACATTGGCCCCATTATCCGTGGAAACATAACCAATCTTGCGTTTTTATGGGGACAGCCATTGAAAGACCTTTGTGTTAAACTCCTGCAAAATGTTTTCTCCTGTATGACTTGTCTCTATGCCAAACATGGCTAGTGTTGCATGTTTCCGAGCAGCTTTAAAAACGTTGTCCGGGTCAACACCTGCCCTTAGCTTTGCTGTAACTCCTGAAATAGAGACCCAGTGTGCAGTGATGCACATGTAATCAGTGCCTGCGCCACTGGTCCACATGTCTGTTGTCAGATGTATAGTGTGAACAGCACTCTTCTGCAAAGCTGCCCCAATCACCTCCAGCACATCTGCATGTAGTGCTGGAACCGCAACTCTGGCAAAATAGAACCGGCTAGGAACCTTCCATTTAGGGCAGAGCGTTGCCACTAATTCAAGAAATCCAACCCCTTCCACAAAAGAAAAAGGGAGAAGGTCCAGAGCTAGCATTTTAGCCAGCTTAGTGTTATACAGACGCGTCATTGGGTGGTTGCGTTCAAATGGCGCTTCTGAAAACAACATGCTTCTAATGGTGGGCTGGACCATGATTTTACGGGATGAGGATGACTTCTTCGACCCCTTTTACGCTCGGTGATGATGAACTTTTTCGCATTGGTGTCTCACTCTCTCCCACACTCTTAGTGTGGCTCGCAGGGGGTGTGCTGCTGACAGGGGTACTGGGTGTAAGTGAAGAAATGTTTGACTCTTCTTCCTCCTCGTCATCATCAGATAAAACATCAACGGATAGAGTTTGTTGACTTGCAATTCGGGTTTCCTTGATCTCCTTTAGGTGCGCATGCCATGTGACAGTGTGCAGTCTCTCAAGATGACCTCTCTGGCCTCCAGTACCATAGTTGGTACCAAGCTTACCACGACTAACTGCATGCTTACAAATGCTACAAATGGCTATGTTTTCCATTGTTGAGCTAACACTAAAGAAGTCCCAAACTGCGGACTTCAAATGTCTGGGGGGGGGGCGGAGGAGGCAATACTGGTCATGCTAATGCCAGATGAAGTGGAGGGCGTGTGTTGCCGAACTTTACTATGTTGTGCACTTGCAGCACCACTAATTGAGGAAATGGAGGTCGAGGTGGATGGAGGTCCCTTCCGGCGAGAAAATATGGGAGCGGTAGGTGGTGGTGTACTAGTTAACTGCAATGGTGGTGGTCCTCCCATTGCCTCGTCGACAACATCACGCTCAGCAGCTTTTCGGGCTAGGGTAAAAATGTCTGTATGCTGCATGCCCGCTGAGCCTGGAGTGATGTTTATGACGACCGCGTCGTCGTCGTGAGAGTCTTCATCAGCAGGATTATCCGCCACTTCTTGTTCAGCATCATCATCACACTCCATAAGTACGAGACTTTGGGGACCTTCCTTTTACGCTTAGCTACCTTTGTCAGATCATGGTGTGCCTCACTCTCAGACGGCTGGGGTGGTTCCCAATTTAGAGCCATATCATCAGAAGGAAGGGGGCTTGAAGAAAATGTAGACACCATCCTTGATCTTTTCCTTGCTAGGGATCTGGAAGACAATGAATGATCAGGAGGAGTGGCTTCCTCAAATGATACCTCGGCTTGAATGTCAATTTCCTGGTGTGCCCCTACTTTGGGAAGAACAACTATTGTGGGCACTTGTGCCGCTCCATGCACCTCTGCTTGCGCATCTCCTTGCGCTGCCTCACCTTCCACATGTACTTGGGCTTGTACTTGCACATGTGGTTGTTGTTGCGGCTGTGGTGGTTCAACACTCGTCAGATGAGTTACAACAACCTGTGTTGATTGAGGGATGCTGCTACTTTCTTGCGATGAGCCAACATCACTGGTCGATGGTGATTGAACAACTAGACTGGCTGCCTCTGCAGCACTCAAGGGCTTGGACTTAAGTTGGCGTGGTGGTGGTGGCACTGAGCCCAATGGAGCAGGGATGCTGCTCCAAGCTTGGTCCCCAGCAGACCCCGCTGCTGCTGAAGGCGTACTTTTTTTTTTATTCCCAAAAAATGCGGCGGTCGGCACACCAGTCTCCTTGGTAAGTGGTGCCACTTGCTTCTTCTGCTCCTTACTGGCAACTTTCTTGCTAGAGGAGCTACGGGGAACTTTTTTTGGGGCCATCTTCTTCAGATGTCAGAACAGCAGGCCGCAGTTGCACGAGTTGCAGAGTTGACTTGTCTGTGGCCACACGTGAAGTCGCGTGACGTTATGCTGCACACACCGCTGCAGGATGTCTTCCTGGCACTGGTAGTTCTCTTGTGCACCTAAAAGCAATGGAAGACAGAGGAACATCAGTTATGCAGCCAAAAAAATCGAAAAACACACAAAAATCTGCACAAACCCATGCCATCCATGCCCCCATTGATGTTTACATTCAAGACACCCCACAGAAAGACTAGGCCCATGCACCACTCACTACCCCTGGGCATAATGGATGAAAGCTAGGCAAAATGGGTGCAGGCCTGAGAACACTGCCTGCATTCAAAATGGCCCCTTGCCCCCCAGCACATGGCCAGGGCCTGCCTGTACCAGCACTCAAAATTGCCCCCACCCACATGGCCAGTCCCCATCAACACCTCAAAAAATCAAAAAACATACAAAAATCACCACAATCACATGCCATCCATGCCCTCCATGATGTTTACATTAAAGAGACCCCACAGAAAGTCTCAGTCCATGCACCACTCACTAGCCCTGGGCAAAAGGCCCCAACAGCAGCCAAAAAAATCGAAAAACACTCAAAAATCTGCACAATCCCATGCCACCCATGCCCTCAATCATGTTTAAATTCAAGACACCCCACAGAAAGACTAGGCCCATGCACCACACACTACCCCTGGGCATAATGGATGAAAGCTAGGCAAAATGGGTGCAGGCCTGAGAACACAGCCTGCATTCAAAATGGCACCTTGCCCCCCAGCACATGGCCAGGGCCTGCCTGTACCAGCACTCAAAATGGCCCCCACCCACATGGCCAGTCCCCATCAACACCCCAAAAAATCGAAAAACACACGAAAATCACCACAATCCCATGCCATCCATGGCCTCCATGATGTTTACATTAAAGAGACCCCACAGAAAGACTCGGTCCATGCACCACTCACTAGCCCTGGGCAAAAGGCCCCTACAGCAGCCAAAAAAATCGAGAAACACAGAAAAATCTGCACAATCCCATGCCATCCATGCCCTCAATGATGTTTAAATTCAAGACACCCCACAGAAAGACTAGGCCCATGCACACTCACTGCCCCTGGGCATAATAGATGAAAGCTAGGCAAAACGGGTGCAGGCCTGAGAACACTGCCTGCATTCAAAATGGCCCCTTGTCCCCCAGCACATGGCCAGGGCCTGCCTGTACCAGTACTCAAAATGGCCCCCACCCACATGGCCAGTCCCCATCAACACCCCAAAAATTCGAAAAACACACAAAAATCACCACAATCCCATGCCATCCATGCCCTCCATGATGTTTACATTAAAGAGACCCCATAGAAAGACTCAGTCCATGTACCACTCACTAGCCCTGGGCAAAAGGTCACAACAGCAGCCAAAAAAATCGAAAAACACACAAAAATCGGCACAATTCCATGCCATCCATGCCCTCCATGATGTTTACATTAAAGAGACCCCGCAGAAAGACTCAGTCCATCCACCACTGAGTACCCCGGGCAAAAGGCCCCAACAACAGCCCAAAAATCGATAATTCCAAAATTGTAGTTGTAGCAACTGTAATGCCCCAAACAAACTTACTTGTGAAATTTCCAATCCAAAAGTGATCCAAAGAAAGTCAAAAAGGCCTCAAATCCAAATATCCAGCAGCATCCACAAAAAGTAATCCTTCCAGGTCAAGATCCAAATGAAAGTGACCAGCACATGAAGAAAGCACTGGGAGGAGCCTGCTGGACAGGAACAGGAAGTTGGAGATTGTGGGGCACTTCCTTCCTCCTACCCCCCGCCCCCCCAAAATGGACTCCTTGCAAAAAGAAAGTGCAGGCAAATGTCAACCTGAGGAGTTATTCTGATAAAAATCATCATTTTCAGAAGGTTTATGCTGCTTGCTGGTGGATTTCTTGTGCAGAATTGCAAATTTTGCAATTTTGCGAGTGCGAGATTGTTGCTGCCCGCCGCATCTACGTGTTCGCAATTGTTTACTCCGGCGATGCGTGATCATGAGCCTTTATGACGTACTCACGTTGACAAACTCTCGCTGTGCAAGGTGGCGTGCGCGATGACGTAATCGCGGTCGACAAACTCCCGCAGGATCACGCAGCAAGATCCAAAATGGCGCAGCACACGCAAACATGGAGAAAACAACTCTTCAAACGCTGAATGACGGTAAGTGAACGCCGCACGCCGCAATTTTGTATTTGTCAAGCGCGACCAAGCAAAAAAATCCGCTGCGTGCGAATTTGCGGATTTTTGGCAAATTTGCGAGTTCGCGGATTGCACATTTGCCGAAAATCCGCAAATTCCGCGAGCGGAACGGATTTTACGCCCATGCTTTTTAGTGATCTATACCCAGTCACCACTTGTATAAATAGAAGAGGTTTTGTACCCTCCATTACTTAGCTATACCATGCCTGGCAAACAGGTACCGAGCTCAATGAATGTGTGATGTGCAAGGGTGCCTCACATCTCTTCCATGATCCAATGTAAGGCTACCTTCAAGTCCCCAAGGTGTCCCAGAACTAAAGTCAGTGTTTGTCGGATTTCCTTCTAGTTAGGCTGAATGTCAGAACATTGACAAACCATGAACACCAGAGTACCTCTTGAGGACTAGCATCCAGTACATGTCGACGAGAGGTAGGATTTAATTTTTTGCAGGCGCTATGGGATATAATAAATCCTATGCAAGTAGTGGAACAGAAAAAGTCTGAGTTGGGCTAATATAGTGAGCATTCAAGGTGCATCTTGGCCTCCCTCCACTTGTCGTTGCCAGTTGAGTCCAGGTCTGCTTCCCACCCTTCCTGCAGGTGGATCAAGGGTCTGGGGAATTAGTGATAAATGAGTGATAGACATGCAATATACTCCATCTGCCTGATGGACCTAACGTTAGCCTGCCTCCAGCGGGCTGATCTCTGAGAGGTGTAGCATTCAGTCCCAGAGAGGACTGGGCATGTATTTAAACTGGAGAAATCAGAAGAACTGGTATTTGTGCATTTAATATTCTGTTGTTAGCTCTCTTAAGGATTTCATACTGTCTCCCTTCCATATGTTGCCCAAATTGGAGATCCTGATGATGTCCCATCCCTTGGATTTGAGTACCCTGGCTGGCCCCAGAGGCGAGCTAGTCCCCAAACCAAGAGGAGCTTCATGCGGTAGCTTACCATGGCACCCACTCTCCTTCAAAACCCTATAACATGCAAGCAATGTTCATGTCGTGATTGCAGGGAGGTGGGTGGTGGCTCTAGATTAATATAGACAGTGTAGGGGACTGTTGTATAAAAAAGTTCATGTTCCAATCGATATGGAGGGTCAACCCCATCCCTAGACATCCAATTATTAATAGCTGCAAATTGGGTATCAGTCATGCCGAGTCCAACCTTATATGTCAATTGCCTGTATTTGAGTTGAGAAGAAAAAATAGCAAACCAATTGATAATATTAGTGCCCTTGTTACAACCTCATTTTATATATTCATTACATTGACATTAATAATTCGCTTAGACAGCACCGTATGGAAAATGTATGGTTATTTTATTTTTCTTATTGTTTATTTCATTTTTATATCTTTTTTTCCATTTTGGACAACAAAATTTTGTGTTTCTTCTTTAAAATGTAAATTCACTTAATTCATAGAGTAACCATTATAGTTCATACCAGTGACAATAAATAACATACAATACCTATTGTAAACAAAAACATATAACAAATATACAGTTAAGTACAAAAAAAGTACTGTACGATATGTTCGGTCGGTGGAAAATTATATGAAGGCAAATGCGGTAGAATAGAACACAACGCGTTTCGGCCTGAGGCCTTCATCAGGTGTCCGTCATTTCGTTTTTTACACACAGACAGGTGTACAACAAGTTCCTATATAGACAGGGATAAAACACATAAAGTACATACATCAATATTTAATATAAATTGGTATACATTTACTGTCTGAGCATACATCGCGAGGTTGAATACAACAGAAAGGGAGTTTTATAATAACAACCTACTTATGCGTTAAGGGTCATTTGTTATTTTATAGACATTTATTAGATATTATATCTGATTACATGATACATTTCCAATATATGTACATAGTAGGATAGCAGTTCTATGTCCTATTTTGTCTCAACAATTTACAAGTAATATATAACAGATTGTTATAAAACACTGACAGTGAAAGTCTCATTATATTTTATCACCCATCTTGCCTATATGTTCTAACTAGAGTTTATAGTGTTTTTGATAGATGTAGTAATGAAAAAGGCATGTGGAGGGAGAACGGAGAAAGAGAAACTAGAATTATATATAACAAATAGGTGAGTGCAAGGTGAGGTGTTAGAGAAGTCATAACTACAAAAGGGAAGAGTACATGAGCTCTAATTAAGAGTGTTAATTTCATGAGGGATGAAAAGAGGAAAAAAGGGAAAAAAGATATGATACTGAGAGACTAATCACCATGAGCTCTAAGTAAGAGTGTTATTTACAAAAGGGTTGAAAAGAGGAGAAAAGAAGAGATTGGTACTGAAAGGCTAATTACCAGCTACTTATTTACTCACTTTGCTTAGTTATCCTGTGGAGTAGATTCCAGTTATTTCTTAGAACGGAGGTTCTGATGTTTTTAATAATGGAGAGGTTTCAGCAGGAAATATATAGCACTAAGGAAATAGATATGCTCGGTTTTATATCACAGAAAATATATAGGCGATCGTTTTTGTTATATGTGGAGTAGTAAGTTATCTAGAGATACCTGATATTTGTTGATTCCACTTCTTATTTTTAATCAGGGTTACTCATAGTGTATATTATTTTGGTTGAGTAGAGCTTCGCATGCACAACTTATTTCACTCCAACTTGGTTCCACAGTTATGATCTACAGAAAAAAGCCACTTTTAGATTCTATATATATATATATGTATTATTTTATCCCTTCATATATATGGAGGCTAATACCGTTACATAGTAAGAGCCTGCAATATTAATCTAAATGAAGGTTCTCTCCATACAAATAGGCTTATATATAAGACTGTATACTGCATAATAATTAACCTGTTTTAGTTTTCAGAGACCTGTTTACTAGAGTTACTTTGTGTCTAACCCCTGAGGCTTCGAAAAAAAATGCCATTTTATCAGGTATAAAAGAACTGTATTAGGGGATTCTTACCTTAACAATAATTGTGAAAAAGGAAGGATATTTTTCCTTCATTTAGATTAATATTGCAGGCTCTTACTATGTAACGGGATTAGCCTCCATATATATGAAGGGATAAAATAATACATATATATATATAGAATCTAAAAGTGGCTTTTTTCTGTAGATCATAACTGTGGAACCAAGTTGGAGTGAAATAAGTTGTGCATGCGAAGCTCCACTCAACCAAAATAATATACACTATGAGTAACCCTGATTAAAAATAAGAAGTGGAATCAACAAATATCAGGTATCTCTAGATAACTTACTACTCCACATATAACAAAAACGTTCGCCTATATATTTTCCGTGATATAAAACCGAGCATATCTATTTCCTTAGTGGTTATGTAAGAGCAGAGAGGCGCACACAGTGAAGTCAATAGTATACGGGCGTCCAAAATTCCAGGAGGAGGAGCAGCGGAGAACGGGGGCCACACCGAAGGCACCGTGGCATTACTACGCTTCTGCGGACCCCCCTTTTGAAGCCGGAGACTTCGTTGGGTACTTAGACTCCCTTTCCCCTCTGGAGTTCCCCCGAGGGGTCCGGATTTGTGACTTTTATTGACCTATCATAGTGACAGCGACCTGATATTTCGTGGGATCTTGGACTTCCATTCCACTTGGACTTCAACATTAAGCATTCTGCAGGTACACATTGTGACCCACTGTGACTGCCCTTCAAATTGTCCGTGAAGAAGCACGATATTGAGAGTAACCGCACAGACTAGACTGTCTAAAATATGCCCTGATGAAATTCCCAAGGCACGAATGGGAATGAAACGCGTTGGCTGTGCCGCTGTACATGAAAATAATGAAAACTTTTACAAATAAGAAACGAAGATCTACAATTCTTTTTGGACTTCCGTATACTATTGACTTCACTGTGTGCGCCTCTCTGCTCTTACATAACCATTGGTCTGATATACATCCTTGGCAGCGGATGGTGAGAGTAGCCGCACCGCCTAATAAGTTTGAAACAAACGAAGTGGATGTGCGAAACCTTAGTCAGCTGCTGGTTGCTTCTGTTGACTATTTCCTTAGTGCTATATATTTCCTGCTGAAACCTCTCCATTATTAAAAACATCAGAACCTCCGTTCTAAGAAATAACTGGAATCTACTCCACAGGATAACTAAGCAAAGTGAGTAAATAAGTAGCTGGTAATTAGCCTTTCAGTACCAATCTCTTCTTCTCTCCTCTTTTCAACCCTTTTGTAAATAACACTCTTACTTAGAGCTCATGGTGATTAGTCTCTCAGTATCATATCTTTTTTCCCTTTTTTCCTCTTTTCATCCCTCATGAAATTAACACTCTTAATTAGAGCTCATGTACTCTTCCCTTTTGTAGTTATGACTTCTCTAACACCTCACCTTGCACTCACCTATTTGTTATATATAATTCTAGTTTCTCTTTCTCCGTTTTCCCTCCACATGCCTTTTTCATTACTACATCTATCAAAAACACTATAAACTCTAGTTAGAACATATAGGCAAGATGGGTGATAAAATATAATGAGACTTTCACTGTCAGTGTTTTATAACAATCTGTTATATATTACTTGTAAATTGTTGAGACAAAATAGGACATAGAACTGCTATCCTACTATGTACATATATTGGAAATGTATCATGTAATCAGATATAATATATAATAAATGTCTATAAAATAACAAATGACCCTTAACGTATAAGTAGGTTGTTATTATAAAACTCCCTTTCTGTTGTATTCAACCTCGCGATGTATGCTCAGACAGTAAATGTATACCAATTTATATTAAATATTGATGTATGTACTTTATGTGTTTTATCCCTGTCTATATAGGAACTTGTTGTACACCTGTCTGTGTGTAAAAAACGAAATGACGGTCACCTGATGAAGGCCTCAGGCCGAAACGCGTTGTGTTCTATTCTACCGCATTTGCCTTCATATAATTTTCCACCGACCGAACATATCGTACAGCACTTTTTTTGTACTTAACTGTATATTTGTTATATGTTTTTGTTTACAATAGGTATCGTATGTTATTTATTGTCACTGGTATGAACTATAATGGTTACTCTATGAATTAAGTGAATTTACATTTTGAAGAAGAAACACAAAATTTTGTTGTCCAAAATGGAAAAAAAGATATAAAAATGAAACAAACAATAAGAAAAATAAAATAACCATATATTTTCCATACGGTGCTGTCTAAGCGAATTATTAATGTCAATGTAATGAATATATAAAATGAGGTTGTAACAAGGGCACTAATATTATCAATTGGTTTGCTATTTTTTCTTCTCAACTCAAATACAGGCAATCGACATATAAGGTTGGACTCGGCATGACTGATACCCAATTTGCAGCTATTAATAATTGGATGTCTAGGGATGGTGTTGACCCTCCATATCGATTGGAACATGAACTTTTTTATACAACAGTCCCCTACACTGTCTATATTAATCTAGAGCCCCCACCCACCTCCCTGCAATCACGACATGAACATTGCTTGCATGTTATAGGGTTTTGAAGGAGAGTGGGTGCCATGGTAAGCTACCGCATGAAGCTCCTCTTGGTTTGGGGACTAGCTCGCCTCTGGGGCCAGCCAGGGTACTCAAATCCAAGGGATGGGACATCATCAGGATCTCCAATTTGGGCAACATATGGAAGGGAGACAGTATGAAATCCTTAAGAGAGCTAACAACAGAATATTAAATGCACAAATACCAGTTCTTCTGATTTCTCCAGTTTAAATACATGCCCAGTCCTCTCTGGGACTGAATGCTACACCTCTCAGAGATCAGCCCGCTGGAGGCAGGCTAACGTTAGGTCCATCAGGCAGATGGAGTATATTGCATGTCTATCACTCATTTATCACTAATTCCCCAGACCCTTGATCCACCTGCAGGAAGGGTGGGAAGCAGACCTGGACTCAACTGGCAACGACAAGTGGAGGGAGGCCAAGATGCACCTTGAATGCTCACTATATTAGCCCAACTCAGACTTTTTCTGTTCCACTACTTGCATAGGATTTATTATATCCCATAGCGCCTGCAAAAAATTAAATCCTACCTCTCGTCGACATGTACTGGATGCTAGTCCTCAAGAGGTACTCTGGTGTTCATGGTTTGTGAATGTTCTGACATTCAGCCTAACTAGAAGGAAATCCGACAAACACTGACTTTAGTTCTGGGACACCTTGGGGACTTGAAGGTAGCCTTACATTGGATCATGGAAGAGATGTGAGGCACCCTTGCACATCACACACTCATTGAGCTCGGTACCTGTTTGCCAGGCATGGTATAGCTAAGTAATGGAGGGTACAAAACCTCTTCTATTTACACAAGTGGTGACTGGGTATAGATCACTAAAAAGCATGGGCGTAAAATCCGTTCCGCTCGCGGAATTTGCGGATTTTCGGCAAATTTGCAATCCGCGAACTCGCAAATTTGCCAAAAATCCGCAAAATCGCACACAGCGGATTTTTTTGCTTGGTCGCGCTTGACAAATACAAAATTGCGGCGTGCGGCGTTCACTTACCGTCATTCAGCGTTTGAAGAGTTGTTTTCTCCATGTTTGCGTGTGCTGCGGCATTTTGGATCTTGCTGCGTGATCCTGCGGGAGTTTGTCGACCGCGATTACGTCATCGCGCACGCCACCTTGCACAGCGAGAGTTTGTCAACGTGAGTACGTCATAAAGGCTCATGATCACGCATCGCGGGAGTAAACAATTGCGAACACGTAGATGCAGCGGGCAGCAACAATCTCGCACTCGCAAAATTGCAAAATTTGCAATTCTGCACAAGAAATCCACCAGCAAGCAGCATAAACCTTCTGAAAATGATCATTTTTATCAGAATAACTCCTCAGGTTGACATTTGCCTGCACTTTCTTTTTGCAAGGAGTCCATTTTGGGGGGCGGGGGGTAGGAGGAAGGAAGTGCCCCACAATCTCCAACTTCCTGTTCCTGTCCAGCAGGCTCCTCCCAGTGCTTTCTTCATGTGCTGGTCACTTTCATTTGGATCTTGACCTGGAACAAGGGCACTAATATTATCAATTGGTTTGCTATTTTTTCTTCTCAACTCATGTGTGTACAGTCCCTACGATTAGCAAGCCACTAGGTTGTAGGGGTCCCCTCTTTCCAAATTGGATTGCCTGTATTTGACAATTGATAGTCTTGGGTGAAGCAGAACTTATCTTGATGTATCCTGAACGTATATCGATGTGTAAATGAAAAACCTACTTATTTTTGCAGTGAGTCTTCTCTGGTTTCTACACACAGAGGACTTCCTGATTTAGAGGATGCTGGTAAGAGGAAATTCATAAAACAGCTAGATTCTCTGTCCACACAACTAATAAGTATATTGTGTGTTGGTATTTATGTAAAAGGGTCTAAAGACAACCAGTAACCAAAGACCCTTTTGTGTTGCCCGGCGGTGTCGCCTCTATGACCCACCAATATTAATCCATGAAGAAGCAGGCGCTGGAGACTGAAAGGCAGGAAACGAGGGTTTATTCTCTCCGGAGGAGAACACATCAATTCCGACAGCAAGTATCGTCACGAGGTGCTCTAACCGCATCTCTGAGGCCTGGCCTCTTATACACAGGTTTATGATCTTTATTGCACGTAACACATTCTTGCAACACTTTGATATGTGAAAGAACATCCTCGGAATCTCCCCTTCAGGCCTGTTCCCACATACATTTACAGTCGAATTCCCAACCCTGGTCACAACAGGTGATGATTATCGCGCAGCAGGACATTCCGCCGATTCACGGAATGTGTGGAGTTTGATCGGATCTCGTAGGGTGGGGGCTTTGATCGGCTCGAGGGTCTTTTGATGGGGAGGGGAGGCTTCCTACTGTACGGGGTAATAAACAGTATCCGCAGGGCCAGGTGGTGGCTTGGGAACAAGGAAGACAGACGGGCACACAGGAAAGAGGGGGGTTTGCATCAAAGGGCCTGAGACTATGAAAGGAATGAAGGGAGGTGTCGCGCTGGGAACAGGATGGGATTCTGAGGCAGATCTGCGCTGAAGAGGGGTTTATGACCCAAGGAGAGCGAGGGGGTTGTCAGCGTGCGGGGGATGCCTGCGAGGATAGGAGAGAGAGAGAGAGAGAGAGAGAGAGAGAGAGAGAGAGAGAGAGAGAGAGAGAGACACGCTGGCTATCAGCGAGGGGCAGAGGGGCCATGGTGCTCAAAATGGCTGCCGCTTACGCGCAAGGCATGTGACAGCGGGAGTGATCAGTGCGTGGGGGTG